>NC_057798.1:260325138-260925138 GCF_018294505.1 Triticum aestivum | reverse complement strand
TTGGTGACATGCTGAATTCATTAAGGTCTCTCTCTCTGTCAGGAGACTCTTGACCAAACTATGTCCGGCTCGAGTGGGAAGCATGCGACGAGGAAATTCGTTACCCACCCACCACCCACTTCATTGCCACTGTCGATGATTTGACCGACGTGCTTGACTTCGACTCTGAAGACATCGAAGGCGTGGACGATGATGCAGGAGAAGATCAGGAACCACCACCCACAGGACACTAGACAGCCACCTCCTCGTATGATATATATATGGTGGACACTCCCAAAGAAACCAATGGCAATGAGGCAATGGAGGATAACCCTTCAAGGAAGAAATCAAAGCATGGGCGTCATCGGCGCCGCTCCAAGCCCCGCCACAGCAATACCGGCACAGGAGACGAAAACAATCCGGATGGTGCCAAAGATGAATACAATCCCGATCAGCCTGCCTTCGAGCAGGCCGAACGGGAAGACGGGCATGTCAGCCCAGACGAACAGGTGACGGACGGATACCTGGAGGAGGACAACTACATGCCCCCCTCCGAAGACGAGGTGAGCCTCGGCGACGATGAATTCGGCGTGCCTGAGGATCCCGTAGAGCAGGAGCGCTTCAAGCGTCGGCTTATGGCCACTGCGAGAAGCCTGAAAAAGAAGCAGCAGCAGCTCCAAGCTTATCAAGATCTGCTCACAGATAGATGGACTGAAGTCCTAGCAGCCGAGGAATATGGACTTGAGCGCCACACCAAAGGTTACCCAAAGCACAAGTTGCTACCTCAACTCGAGGAGGAGCCTATACTACCAGCACAGGACGAGGCTGACCGACCACCTTGTGGCCAGGATAAAACAGCGTATCAGCCTGAATACCAGCCCGCACCCCCACGCCAATACACTATAGCTCGGGGCAATAGGCAGGACCTGCGAGACATACTGGAAAACAAGGCAGGACAACCAAGATCGATCTACGGATTGCGGGGTTGTGCCCCAACACATGACGATGATCGTCATGCCGGATACACTATCAGCAAGTCCGGCCGGGCCGAACATAGCCGACCAGACTTATTCGAACTGTGTAGCAACATAGCCTGGCATAGAGGCGCCGCACACCCCCTCTGCTTCACAGATGAAGTAATGGATCACAAATTCCTAGAAGGGTTTAAACCCATAAACATCGAATCATACGATGGCACAACAGACCCCGCGGTATGGATCAAAGATTTCCTTCTCCACATTCACATGGCCCGCGGTGACGATCTACACGCCATCAAGTATCTTCCCCTTAAACTCAAAGGACCGGCCCGACACTGGCTGAATAGCCTGCCGACAAATTCCATCGGCAGTTGGGAAAACCTGGAGGACGCGTTCCTCGACAACTTCTAAGGCACCTACGTGCGACCACCAGATGCTGATGACTTGAGTCACATTACCCAACAGCCCGGAGAGTCAGCCAGGAAATTCTGGACTCGGTTCCTAACTAAAAAGAACCAAACTGTCGACTGTCCGAACGCCGAAGCCTTGGTGGCCTTTAAGCATAATATCCATGATGTGGCTTGCCCGACACCTCGGCCAAGAAAAACCAAAATCCATGGCGGCCCTCACGACACTCATGACCCGCTTCTGCGCGGGCGAGGACAGCTGGTTGGCTCGCAGTAGCACCACGCCTAGAACCTAGGCTTCGGTCAATCCGCTTTTGGTGGACCGAACCTTCTGAATCATCGCACTCATAAGAGTACGGTGCTCTTCATCCATGGAAGCGCCGCGAAGCACTTCCAGCAAACTATCCGACGCCTCTGGCACAACGGATGTCATCGGCACGGCCGGCTCGCCCTTCTTAGCGAGGGGCTGCCTACCCGAATCGGGAACCTTTGGGGGTTCCGGTGTAGTGTCCGGCCGGGAGCTCAACTTGTTGTGGCTCTCGTCAGCATAATCTATGGGTATCTTACTCCCCATGTGCCCGGCGTCTGGAATTTCGCCTTGGGGCGTCTCCAGAACCACCTCCCCCTGCTCCGATACCCTTTGGGACCACACCTCCGTGTCATCCATAGGCCGAGGGGAGGTGTCCGTCGGGAGCGAATTCATCACCGAATCGCTCAGAGACCCATCCGAAGAGGATACCTCGGGATGGGCCCTGGCCGGACTGCATATACATGTTCGGCGTTATAACAAACTATGAAGCTAAGTCGCACTAAAAGTATTGCAGAGTGCGGATACTTATGATCTCACCAGGGGCTTGCCCCTGGGTAGCCACTCCTCCTTGCTATAGGCGGCGGTTGTGGAGTGTCTGGAGGGAGGGTCCGTCCCTTCTTGGACCCTTCGGCCTCCCTGGAAAGGGTGGCCTTCCTCTTCTTTCCCCCTTCGTTTTCGGGGAGACGGTTTTCCTCCTCCTCCTTGTTGTCGTTGGAGGAGGGCACCCTGATGTCTTTGGACGATGAATCGGGCACCACGTTGCACCGGGAACTTCTTCTGGTCCCCGTGGCCTTTTTCTTGGCCTTCTTCTTTGGCACCTCGTAGGGTGCCGGAGCCAGAATCTCCGTCAGGAGTTCGTCTGCTGGGTCCTCAGGCAACGGAGCTAGACTGTCGATCCTCTCCACCGTCACCACATATTCCTGTTAAAATCAACATAGTGGCCTAAGTTTCTCCCACGAATATACTGAGGGGAAGCACGTCTTGCGAAATGTAGAATGCTTACCGCATTGGCCTGGCGCCTGGCGATGAGTCCCCGGTCCTCGGAGGTGGGGGGAGGAACTTTGCTGGCCTTGAACAACACCTTCCAGGCGTCTTTGTGCATTGTATCAAAGAGCTCTTGCAGTGTCTGGTGTTGGGCCGCGTCGAACTCCCAGAGGTTGAACGCCCGTCTCTGACATGGGAGAATCTAGCGAAATAGCATGACCTGGACCACATTGACTAGCTTGATACTCTTGGTTATCATGTTTTGGACGCAGTTCTGGAGTCCGGTTAGCTCCGTGGATGTGCCCCAGGCTAGGCCCTTCCTCTTCAAGGAAGTGAGCCGCACAGGGATGCTGGATTGGAATTCGGGGGCCGCCTCCCATTTGGCGTCGCGTGGCTCGGTGATGTAGAACCACCCCGATTGCCACCCCTTCACGGTCTCCGCAAAGGAGCCTTGAAGCCAGGTGACATTGGGCATCTTGCCCACCATGGTGCCACCACACTCCACCTGCTGGATGACCACTATCTTTGGCTTTACGTTGAAGATCTTTAGCCACAAGCCAAAGTGGGGCCTGATGCAGAGAAAGGCCTCGCACATGACGATAAACGCCGAGATGTTGAGGATAAAGTTAGGGGCCAGATCATGAAAATCCAGCTCGTAATAGAACATGAGCCCACGGACAAATGGGTGGAGGGGGAATCCTAGTCCGTGGACGAAGTGGGTGAGGAACACGACCCTCTCGTGGGGTCCCGAAGTCAGAATGATCTGCCCTGCATCCGGCAGCCGGTGCGCGATATCTGCGGCCAAGTATCTTGCCGCCCGGAGCTTCGTAATGCGCTCCTCCTTGACGGTGGAGGCCACCCACTTGCTTCCTGCTCCGGACATGTTTGGCTGTGCGGAGAAGGCGTGAACTAGGGCGTTGGAGCTCGAGGGTGCGAGAATGGATAAGAAAAGGAGGAAGAAGGCATGGGTAAAAATGGGGGATCCTTATCCCTTTATAGAGGCAACAAAAACAGTGCGCCTCCCCATTTGCCTGTTAAAAATCGCTTAATTCCCAAGCGCCACAATTGATGGCACGGTTGGGTTACCCATACCCGTATTGATGAGAATCCCGTGATAAGGGAAACACGATCTCCGCTTCGACAAGACATGCCCGGGAAACTGCCTCGCAATATGTGCGGTGGCTGGCTGCGGGAGGACGGTTCGATGATGACTCGACCATGGTGTGATGTCATGTTATTTAAAGATGTCAGCAGATTATATTTCTCTCTACGGTGGTATGTGAAAATCGTCTTTCAGAGCCAGACACAATTTAAGTGTTCGAGGTTTACTTTGGAGTATTCGGAGATGGAACCCGCCTTGCAATGCCGAAGACAATCTACGCGCCGGACTCATCGTCATTGAAACCTGGTTCAGGGGCTACTGAGGGAGTCCTGGATTGGGGGGTATCCGGACAGCCGGACTATATACTTTGGCCGGACTGTTGGACCGTGAAGATACAAGTCTCAAGACTTCGTCCCGTGTCCGGATGGGACTCTCCTTTGCGTGGAAGACAAGCATGGCGATCCGGATGTTAGATCTCCTTCTTTGTAACTGACTCTGTGTAACCCTAGCCTCCTCCGGTGTCTATATAAACCGGAGGGTTTAGTTCGTAGGACAAAAACAATCATAATCATCATAGGCTAGCTCCTAGGGTTTAGCCTCTATGATCTCGTGGTAGATCAACTCTTGTAATACTCATATTATCAAGATCAATCAAGCAGGAAGTAGGGTTTTACCTCCATCGAGAGGGCCCGAACCTGGGTAAAACATCGTGTCCCCTGCCTCCTGTTACCATTAGCCTTAGATGCACAGATCGGGACCTCCTACTCGAGATTCGCCGGTTTTGACACCGACAACAGCAGCCTCACACCGCAGCCGAACCAGTGAACCCTCATACTCCTCTTCCCGTGGGCATCCACTGCTGCGTCTTCCCTGGCTCCGCGTCGTCCCCTTCCTAGGCCTCTCCGACGTCCACCGCCCTGGTGCTCTCGGTGCGGCGTGGTCAACATGGTCAAGGAACGACTTCCATCAGACGTGGACTGTACGTGGAGAGGCTGACAGCTGGGTCCACGGCCGCAACAAGGAAGTGCCTCCTTATTACACGGAAAATAATGATACCTCCACCTGACAGCAGGGACCCACCGGACGGGCCACTGTATTTTGCGAAAAAATGTTTCCCTCCTGACTGCTGGGACCCACCAGATACATCTTCGGACGCAAGGAAGTGTGTCCAGAAAAAAAAAAGATTCGCCCCCTGACTACTGGGGCCCACCAGCTACATCTTCGCACGCAAGGAAGTGCGTGACAGTCGGGACCCACCTGGTCGAAGCGTACGTAGCATTGTAATTCTGGTCGCGAACGTGTACGTACATACTAGTGGATGTAGAGGCGCGCACGTGTCGTAGTAGAGGCGCACACGTGTCGTAGTAGAGGCGCGCACGTTTCGTAGTAGAGGCGTGTACGTGTCATAGTAGAGGCACGCACGTAGCATGCACACGTACGTACAGTGGCCAGTGTGCAAGAAACAAAATACGACCACGTACATACGGGCGGGGTCTCGAACGCCTACTCGCGCATACGTACGGCCAGGGCTCGTGTACATGGCTGGGTCGGAACGGAGAAACAACATCGCCGTCGTGTTCATGGGGAGGCAACAGAATGCGTCATGTTCATCGGGAGGCAACAGAATGCGTCATGTTCATCGGGAGGCAACGGAATGCGTGGGAGCCAACCGGTTTGGACGGAACATGCGATGGAAACGAGGCCTGGCGTACCACAGAACGGAGGAAACGACCTTGTGTTTGACCGGACACATTCAAAATGGGATCCTGTTCATCGGGAGGGGTCTGGTGTACCGCAAAACGGAGGAAACGGACCTCCTACGGTCGAAACGGGGGTCCTGTTGATCGGGAGGGGTGTGGCGTACCGCAAAACGGACGAAACAGACTTGTGTTGGAGCGCTACGGTCGAAATGGGGGGTCCTGTTCATCGGGAGGGGTGTGGCATACCGCAAAACGCGACTCCACGGGATACTGTTCATCTCCACCATCGATCTCCTCCAGCCTCCACGGGCTACCGTCGACCTCCTCGAGCCTCCACGGGCTATCATCGACCTCCTCCGGCCTCCACGGGCTCCTGTTCATCCAGCCTCCACCGCGCGGTACTCCTCCGGCTACTATTCAACCACCCCTCCACGGGCACCCCTTCACCGTCTACGGTTCATCCAGCCCTCCACAGGCTCGTCCTGTTCATCCAGAGGCAACGCCACGGGGTCCTGCATCCACCCCCACCGCTCACTGTTCATCCACCCCCCCCCCCCCCGCAATGCTCACTGTTCATCCAATCAATCAGCTTCAGTTAGCAGTAGTAGCGAAGGAATCGCTCGATTGGGTTCAGTTAACAGCCATTGATCGATCGCTCGGGTTCAGTAACGCGTAGCCTGCAGTGTAATCACTCGGGTCCAGTTAGAGCCCAACGCCTCGCTTGGGTTCAGTTAGAGCCAACGCCTCGCACGCATGTGCGTACATGTACAAGAGAAACGCGCATCGCTCGGCCCCCGACCACCCACCGTAACCGGGAACTCCCTGAAATTTTCCTCGCCCTTGCTTCTACCACGGTTTTTTCCATCAACGACGACCCAAAGAATGTCATGCAGCTGCGTCTCCAGCCCGCCCAGGACGAAAAGCCCATTTTCTGTCATGATTTTTTGTCATAGAAGTAGGAGCCCACAACATCTATGATGATACCGGGTTTTTTGTCACAATTATCGTCATAGAAGTGTCATAAGTATGACAGAAAAAATTTCGTTCGGCCCAAAATGTCACGGATGTGTCTTTTTTTTGTAGTGACTGCTGCTTTAACAGCAGAAGCAACGAGTGGCATCTTTCAATCAAACCTTGAGTCAATGGCCAAGCTCCTGAACACCGTCTAAGGAGTCCAAACTACTTTGCGGCAGGATAGCCCGGCTCGTCCGGAGCTCAATTAAACACTCCGGCAAAAGCTAGGACAGGCCACATACTGCGGCTCAACCGATCTGTGGCACACAAACATTTCTTGCATTTTCCTTGCAGGTTCACCTTTGCGTAGGCCAGGACTGGCGACATGGAAACAGCTTGAATGCATAAGGGAACCTTTAGATATCCCCCTCGATGACCATCCGACTACACTCCAGATTCGCACATAGTTTCCTCCCGCCTGGTCTCAACAGGTTCCGCAGTCATATTTCTTTTTATCACATTACGTGTACTCATACGCATCGACGTACTATTCAAATACAACACGTGGATTTACATGACGATTATCTGCTATTATTTCTTATTGAAACTCTTTTGTCAAATGGCATCTGTACACCGCGATATGCCTTAATATGCCAGGGGCTTCACTGTACCCATAATACGGCAATAAAGTCCGAAACCTTCATGGTAGTTCGGCACCCCAAACTTATAGCATTATATGCACCAGCTCTGAATCATGTCTTGGGTCAATAGTTGGGTTTGCCCGGCTCCCATGTTTTGCTGCCTTATGTTCCGCTATATCGGCTAAGGTGGCACAGGGAGAACTACTGTGGTTGTCTCCCGGTTCTTCCGGACGAGCACCTCAGTAAAGAAAGCCGAAAACTAACTGTCATGATACGGAGAGAGCTGGTCAGCTATTCGAGAGGTTGTAAAATCTTTAAGGATTTCTTCCGCATAATGCCATAACCAATGCAGCGTGTGATGGATCGGCTTTTCTTCCGATCAGGTGCTTATAGAGCCCCTCGTGCGGTCTTCCAAACACCAGGGGTTGCCCCTACCTTCCTTTTGTCAAGCTCCTATGGGTAAGTGAGAGTGATAAAGCCCTATAGTCCGATTGCCTGGTTCATTGTGCTGAAAACCTCCTTCAAGGACCCAAAATTGGGATAAAGAGTGCTCAGGTTTATCCCGAACACCCCCGTACTTCCTACATGGGGGCAGAAGCCGACGACTGGCCATCTCTCAGGATTAATATATAAAACGGCCGCGCAGGAGGATAAACTTTCAAATAACAGGCAATAAATAATAGAAATGACCTTGTTCAAAATTACAAAGGACAACATGATTGTATTCATGGAAATATAATGTCCTTGGTGCATTGCTCCACCGCAAGGCGGGATCCTTTCAGGACACTATCATAATATAACTCAGGCTTGCAGTGCTCCTTCCCCTCCGTCGGTCCTTCGGTCATCAGCTTTTCAGCATCCATCTTCCCCTAGTGCACCTTTGCACGGGCGAAGGCCATTCGCGCACCCTCTATACAGACCGACCGCTTGATGACATCAAGTCGAGGGCTTGCACTCACAAGCCGCTTCACAAGCCTGAAGTAGTTGCTTGGAATTGGCTCAGCAGGCCATAGTCGGATAATCAAATCCTTCATGGCTAGCTCGGCCATCTTATGCAGTTCGATTAGCTTCTTCAGTTGATCGGCAAAAGGCACCGGATAATTCGGTGCCAGATACTGCAACCAAAAGAGCCTATCCGCAGTGTTCCTTTCTTCAGCTCGGTAGAATTGGGCGGCATCAGATATGCAGCATGGCAGCTCCGCAAATACACCTGGAGAAATCAGAATTCAAATTATCAACTTGATTTTCTCCTTTCAACTACCCGCTTTGTATAGAAAAAGCCTTACCAGCCGCAATCTTCGTCGCCTCCTGGATTTCCTTCAGGGCACCTTGGGCTTCCCCCTAGGCATCACTTGCGGCTTGGCAAGCTTGGGAGAGTTCGGATTCTTTCCCTGATAAACTCTGCTCCAAGGTCTCGCATTTCTTCACGGCCTCTTGAAGCTCTCGCTCAGCTTCAATAACCTGGGCCTCGTGCTTTTCGCGAAGAGCCTGCTCTGCGGCTGCCTTTTTCTCGGCCTCGGCCACAGCCTTCTTAAGAGCCTCGACTTCGGTCATCGCCCCTAGAGCAAATCATGAAACATATTTTTACCATACTAAAAATTTGTTCGCACTAAACACGAGCACGGTTTGTGCATACCTTGTTTATCCTCCAACTGCCTTTTCAACTAGCCAAGTTCTTCTTTGGCCCGCTCCAGACTTTGATTCAGTCCGGAGAGTTCCGCAGTATGAGAGGTAGCAGTCGCTACAGACGCCTGCTTATAAAAGAAGAGAGATATATGCCATCAAGTGAGTCTCCTGCGAGTATAAATTTGATCCTCTGTCCGGTTCTTTCTTTCACCGAACAGTGTATCGGGGGCTACTATATATACTATGATACTCTTCGAAACCCCTTAAAACATACCTCAAAGCCCGTTATAAGCCTGACGCAGGCTTCATTCAGTCCTCTCTCAGCGGACTGAATCTTCTCTATCACTGCACCCATAAGGGCGCGGTGTTCATCGATGATCCAGGCGCTTTCCAGCGCCGCCGATAGAGTATTCAGCACCTCTGGTTGGATAGAGGTTGCCAGCAGAACAGCCACACCCCCTCTAGCCGAGGGAGGCAGCTTGCCCGATTCTAGAGAAGTATTGGTCTCTAGAATTGCGTTCGGCTGGGGGCCGAATTCAACATAGCCCCCACCGTTGACGTCCATGGGGAACTTCTCTCCCATGTGTCCGGCCCCTGAAGCTTGACCTCCTGCCGCCGCCTTTATGATCTCTTCTCCCCCTCCTTGTCCTAGGTCCTTCTGGGACGAAACCTCGGTGTCATTCACATGTTTGGGGGGAAGGGGCCTTCGGGGGTGTCCCGCTTTCCATAGCATCCGAGCCCGAGAAATCCTCCGACGAGGCTTGTTCGGTGCGGGACCTCGTCGGACTGCAACAAAAAAGGATGGCTCAATGATCAAAACGTCAGGCCACAGTGAGTCATGGATGCGTAAATGTGTTCGGATTTTATATACTCACGAGTTCACCAGGGGCTGGGCCCTGGGATCCCACTCCGGGCTACCGTCGGCGGCAGCAATGGGCCCCTCTGGAAGAGGAGTTTTTCCCCTCTTAGGCGACTCAGCCTCCAAGGACGTGGTGGCCGTCCTCTTCTTTCTTCCCCCCGCTGGAGATTCGTCTTCCTCCTCCTCCTCATTCTCTTCGAGGCAGAACGGGCATTAGAGTCTTCGAACATTGCGTCCGAGGCGCCACGGCGACGGAGGCCGCCCCTGGTCTTTTTGGCCTCCTTCTCGGCCTTCTTCTTCGGCGCCTTGTAAGGCGTCGGGACCAGCATCTTCGTTAGAAGTGGGCCGGCTGGTTCTTCAGGCAGTGGGGCCGGATAGTAGATCCTCCCCGCCTTCTTCGTCCATCCCTAGGAGAGTTGAGGAGAACACAGTAAGCATTTCCCTTGGGTTATGCGAATAAAACTTATAATGACTTACCGAACTTGCAGGGCGGGACAGTTGGTACCCGCGGTCCTCGGCTGAGTCCGTCCATGACTTGCTGGACTTGAAAAGCACTTTCCAGATGTCTTTGTGCGAGGACCCAAAGAGCTCTCGCAGGGTCTAGTGCTTGGCCGGGTCGAATTCCCATAAATTGCAAGCCCGGTGTTGACAAGGAAGGATCCGGCAAACTAACATCACCTGGACCATATTGACAAGTTTGGTACTCTTGTCTTCCATATCCTTGACGCGCGCCTGGAGCACTGACAGTTCGGCGGACGAAGACCAGTTCAGGCCCTTCTTAGGCCAGGACGTGAGCTGCGGGGGGTCTCTGGATTAGAATTCTAGAGCAGCGCCCCATTCCGTACCACGCGACTCAGTGATGTAAAACCACTGTTGCTGCCACTCTGGCGGAATCATTGAAAGTACCTGTTGGCCATGTGAAGTTGGGCATCTTGCTCACCATGGCGCCTCCGCACTCAGCGTGCTCGCCAGTCACTACCTTGGGCTTCACATTAAAGACCTTCAGCCATAAGCCAAAGTGTGGCGAGATGCGGAGAAAGCCTCGCACACGACGATGAATTTCGAGATGTTGAGGAAGAAATTGGGGGATAGATCGTGAAAATCGATCCCATAATAATACATGATGCCGCGAACGAATGGGTGGAGGGGAAACCCCAGCCCGCGGACAAAATGAGGGAGGAATACAACCCTCTCGTGGGGTTCCGGAGTAGGGACGATCTGTCCCGCCGACGGAAGACGGTGGCTGATTTTCTTGGCCAGATACCCGGCCTCCCGAAGCTTTTTGATATCCTTCTCCCAGACGGTAGAGGCCATCCACTTGCCTCCTGCTCCGGATCCGGACATTTACGGAAAGCCTTTGTGGGCGGAGAAGATGAACGCTTGGGCGCTAGGGCTCGAGCAAGGGGGAATGGATGAGTAGAGGAAGAAGAAGGCGTGGGTGAAAAAAGGGAGTCCTTATCTCCTTATAAAGGCAGCAGGGATCCTACGCCTCCCCACTTGCCCGGTAAACTCGCTTATTCCCCAAGCCCCATGATTGATGGTGCGATTGGGTTACCTGATACGTCTATTTTGCATCATGCTTTTATGTCAATATTTATTGCATTATGGGCTGTTATTTCACGTTATGTCACAATACTTATGGCTATTCTCTCTTATTTTACAAGGTTTACATGAAGAGGGAGAATGCCGGCAGCTGGAATTCTGGGTTGGAAAAGGAGCAAATATAGCAGGACTATTCTGTGCAACTCCAAAAGTCCTGAAACTCCATGGAATACCTTAAAATAAATAAAGAAAAATCGTCGCCAAAGATGAAGGCCAGGGGCCCACACCCTGCTCACGAGGGTGGGGGGCGCCCCCCTACCTCGTGGGCCCCCTGGTGGCTCTCCGACATCCATCTTCTCCCATATGAAGTCTTTCGATGAGAAAAAAATAGAAGAGAACCTTTCGAGACGAGACTCCGCCGCCACGAGGCGGAACCTTGGCGGAACCAATCTAGGGCTCCGATAGAGCTGTTCTGCCGGAGACACTTCCCTCCGGGAGGGGGAAATCGTCACCATCGTCATCACCAACGCTCCTTCCTTTGGGAGAGGGCAATCTCCATCAACATCTTCACCAGCACCATCTCATCTCCAAACCCTAGTTCATCTCTTGTATCCGATTCTTGTCTCCAAGTCCGGGATTGGTGCTAGTAGGTTGCTAGTAGTGTTGATTACTCCTTGTAGTTGATGCTAGTTGGTTTATTTGGTGAAGATCTTATGTTCAGATCCTTTATGCATATTATACCCCTATGATTATGAACATGAATATGCTTTGTGAGTAATTACGTTTGTTCCTAAGGACAAGGGAGAAGTCTTGCTATTAGTAGTCATGTGAATTTGGTATTCGTTTGATATTTTGATAAGATGTATGTTGTCTAACCTCTAGTGGTGTTATGTGAACATCGACTACATAACACTTCACCATTATTTGGGCCTAGAGGAAGGCATTGGGAAGTAATAAGTAGATGATGGGTTGCTAGAGTGACAGAAGCTTAAACCCTAGTTTATGCGTTGCTTCGTAAGGGGCTGATTTGGATCCATATGTTTCATGCTATGGTTAGGTTTACCTTAATACTTTTGTTGTAGTTGCGGATGCTTGCAATAGAGGTTAATCATAAGTGGGATGCTTGTCCAAGTAAGGGCAGTACCCAAGCACTGGTCCACCCACATATCAAATTATCAAAGTACCGAACGTGAATCATATGAGCGTGATGAAAACTAGCTTGATGATATTCCCCTATGTCCTCGGGAGCGCCTTTCCTATTATAAGAGTTTGTCCAGGCTTGTCCTTTGCTACAAAAAGGATTGGGCCACCTTGCTGCACTTTATTTACTTTTGTTACTTGTTACTCGCCACAATTTATCCTATCACAAAACTATCTGTTACCACTTATTTCAGTACTTGCAGAGAATACCTTGCTGAAAACCGCTTATCATTTCCTTCTGCTCCTCGTTGGGTTTGACACTCTTACTTATCGAAAGGACTATGATAGATCCCCTATAGTTGTGGGTCATCAAGACTCTTTTCTAGCGCCGTTGCCGGGGAGTTAAGCGCCTTTGGTAGGTGGAATTTGGTAAGGAAAAATTTATTTAGTGTGCTGAAATTTTCTGTCACTTGTTACTATGGAAAGTAATTGTTTGAGGGGCTTGTTCGGGGTATCTTCACCCCGTCCGATTGAGCCAAGAGTTGCTCCTCAACCTACTAAACCTACTGAATCTATTGAAAATGAAACTGCTTTTCAGATTCCTTCGGGTATGATGGAGAAACTGCTAGCTAACACTTTCGCAGGAGATGGAACAAAGCATCCTGACGAACATCTACGCTTTGTTGCAGGTATACCCGATGATGTTGTTAAGCGGAAGGCTTTCCCTTTATCTTTGGAGGGAGACGCATTGACATGGTATAGGCTATGTGATGATACAAGATCATGGAACTATAAAAGATTGAAATTGGAATTTCATCAAAAGTATTACCCTATGCGTCTTGTTCATCGTGATCGCAATTATATATATAATTTTTGGTCTCGCGAAGGAGAAAGCATCGCTCAAGCTTGGGGGAGGCTTAAATCAATGTTATATTCATGCCCCAATCATGAGCTCTCAAAATTGACAATTCTCCAGAATTTTTATGCTCGGCTTTCTGACAATAATCGCACGATGCTCGATACTTCTTATGCTGGCTCTTTTATGATGAAGTCTATTGAATTTGGATGGAATCTATTGGATAGAATTAAACGCAACTCTGAAGATTAGGACCTCGACGAAGGTAAGGAGTCAGGTATGACACCTAAGTTTGATTGTGTTAAATCTTTTATGGATACCGATATTTTCCGTAAGTTTAGCACTAAATATGGACTTGACTCTGAGATAGTAGCTTCTTTTTGTGAATCTTTTGCTACTTATGTTGATCTCCCCAAGGAGAAGTGGTTTAAATATCATCCTCCCATAGAAGTAAAAGTAGCTGCACCTATTAAAGTTGAAGAAAAGATTGTCACTTATAATGATCCTATTGTTCCTACTTCTTATGTTGAGAAACCCCCTTTCCCTGTTAGAATGAAGGATCATGCTAAAGCTTCAACTGTTGTTCGTAAAAGCAATACTAGGACTTATACACCTCCTGAGCAAGTCAAAGTAGAACCCAATATTGCTATTGTTAAAGATCTCTTGTCTGATAATATTGATGGGCATGTTATTCAATTCACTAGTGAAACTGCTAGAATTGCTAAACCCTGTGATAGAGATAAACATAGACCTGTGGTAGGCGTGCCTGTTATTTCTGTTAAAATAGGAGATCATTGTTATCATGGCTTATGTGATATGGGTGCTAGTGCTAGTGTTATACCCATTGGCTTATACAAAGAGATTATGCATGAGATTGCACCTGCTGAGTTAGAGGAAATTGATGTTACAATTAAACTTGCCAATAGAGATACTATATCTCCAATGGGAATTGTTAGAGATGTTGAAGTCTTGTGTGGGAAAACCAAATATCCCGCTGATTTTCTTGTTCTTGGTTCTCCACAAGATAGCTTTTGTCCCATTATATTTGGTAGACCCTTCTTGCGTACTGTTAATGCTACGATAGATTGCGAAAAGAATGTTGTTACTGTTGGCTTGGATGATATGGTTCATAAGTTTAATTTCTCTAAATTTAGTAAACAACATCGTGAGGAAGAATTGCCTAGTAAGGATGAAATTATTGGTCTTGCTTCTATTGTTGTACCTCCTAGTGATCCTTTAGAACACTATGTGCTAGACCATGAAATGATATGTTCATGAATGAAAGAAGGGAAATAGATGAAGTATTCTTTAAACAGGAACCTATTCTGCAACACAATTTTCCTGTTGAAATCCTAGGGGATCCTCCTCCACCCAAGGGTGATCCCGCGTTTGAGCTTAAACCGTTGCCTGATAATCTTAAATATGCTTATCTTGATGAAAAGAAAATATATCCTGTCATTATTAGCGCTAACCTTTCAGAGCATGAAGAAGAAAGATTATTGAAAACTCTGAAGACGCATCGTGCTGCTATTGGATATACTCTGGGTGATCTTAAGGGCATCAGTCCCACTCTATGCCAACATAAAATAAATTTGGAAGCAGATGCTAAACCAGTGCGTGATCCTCAACGATGTTTGAATCCTAAAATGAAAGAAGTGGTAAGAAAAGAAATACTCAAGCTTCTGGAGGCAGGTATAATTTATCTCGTTGCTGATAGTCAGTGGGTAAGTCCTGTCCATTGTGTCCCTAAGAAGGGAGGTATTACTGTTGTCCCTAATGATAAAGATGAATTGGTTCCGCAAAGGATTATCACAGGTTATAGGATGGTAATTGATTTCCACAAATTAAATAAGGCTACTAAGAAAGATCATTACCCCTTACCTTTTATTGATCAAATGCTAGAAAGATTATGCAAACATACACATTATTGCTTTCTAGATGGTTATTCTGGTTTTTCTCAAATACCTGTGTCGGCTAAAGATCAATCAAAGACTACTTTTACATGCTCTTTTGGTACTTTTTCTTATGACGTATGCCTTTTGGTTTATGTAATGCACCTGCTACCTTTCAAAGATGCATGATGGCTATATTCTCTGACTTTTGTGAGAAAATTTGTGAGGTTTTCATGGACAACTTTTCCGTCTATGGTTCCTCTTTTGATGATTGCTTGAGCAATCTTGCTCGAGTTTTGCAGAGATGTGAAGAAACTAATCTTGTCTTGAATTGGGAAAAGTGCCACTTTATGGTTAATGAAGGTATTGTCTTGGGGCACAAAGTTTCTGAAAGAGGTATTGAAGTTGATAAAGCCAAGGTTGATGCTATTGAAAAGATGCCATGTCCCAAGGACATCAAAGGTATAAGAAGTTTCCTTGGTCACGCCGGATTTTATAGGAGGTTCATTAAGGACTTCTCAAAAATCTCTCGGCCTCTGACTAATTTATTACAAAAAGATGTACCATTTGTCTTTGATGATGATTGTGTAGAAGCATTTGAAATACTTAAGAAAGCATTAGTCTCTGCACCTGTTGTTCAACCACCTGATTGGAATTTACCTTTTGAAATTATGTGCGATTCTAGTGATTATGCTGTAGGTGCTGTTCTGGGGCAAAGAGTTGATAAGAAATTGAATGTTATCCATTATGCTAGAAAGACTCTAGACAATGCTCAAAGAAATTATTCTACTACCGAAAAGGAACTTTTAGCGGTTGTATTTGCTTGTGATAAATTCAGACCCTATATTGTTGATTCTAGAGTAACTATTCACACAGATCATGCTGCTATTAAATATCTTATGGAAAAGAAAGATGCAAAACCTATACTCATTAGATGGGTTCTCTTGCTTCAGGAATTTGATTTACATATCGTTGATAGAAAAGGAGCTGAGGACCCCGTTGCAGATAATTTATCTAGGTTAGAGAATGTTCTTGATGACCCACTGCCTATTGATGATAGCTTTCCTGATGAGAAATTAAATGTCATAAGTACTTCTCATAGCACTCCTTGGTATGCTGATTATGCTAATTATATTGTTGCTAAATTTATACCACCTAGCTTCACATACCAACAAAAGAAAAAGTTTTTCTATGACTTGAGACATTACTTTTGGGATGACCCACATCTTTATAAGGAAGGAGTAGATGATGTTATTAGATGTTGTGTACCTGAGCATGAACAGGAACAGATCCTACGCAAGTGTCACTCTGAGGCTTATGGAGGACACCACGCTGGAGATAGAACTGCACATAAGGTATTGCAATCCGGTTTTTATTGGCCTACTCTCTTCAAGGATGCCCGTAAGTTTGTTTTATCTTGCGATGAATGTCAAAGAATTGGTAATATTAGTAGACATCAAGGAATGCCTATGAATTATTCACTTGTTATTGAGCCATTTGATGTTTGGAGCTTTGCTTATATGGGACCTTTTCCTGCCTCTAATGGATACACTCATATATTAGTTGATGTTGATTACGTTACTAAGTGGGTAGAAGCTATTCCAACTAGTAGTGTTGATCATAACACTTCTATTAAAATGCTTAAGGAAGTTATTTTTCCGAGGTTTGGAGTCCCTAGATACTTAATGACTGATGGTGGTTCACACTTTATTCATGGTGCTTTCCGTAAGATGCTTGCTAAATACGACGTTAATCATAGAATTGCATCTCCATATCACCCGCAGTCTGGTGGTCAGGTAGAATTGAGCAATAGAGAGCTCAAATTAATTTTGCAAAAGACTGTCAATAGGTCTAGAAAGAATTGGTCCAAGAAATTGAATGATGCATTATGGGCCTATAGAACTGCATACAAAAATCCTATGGGTATGTCTCTGTATAAAATGGTTTATGGAAAAGCATGTCATTTACCTCTCGAACTAGAACATAAGGCATATTGGGCTATTAAAGAGCTCAACTATGATTTCAAACTTGCCGGTGAGAAGAGGTTATTTGATATTAGCTCACTTGATGAATGGAGAACCCAAGCTTATGAAAATGCCAAGTTGTTTAAAGAAAAAGTTAAAAGGTGGCATGACAAAAGGATACAAAAGCGTGAGTTTAATGTAGGTGATTATGTATTGCTATACAACTCTCGTTTAAGATTTTTTGCAGGAAAACTTCTCTCCAAATGGGAAGGTCCTTACGTTATCGAGGAGGTCTATCGTTCCGGTGCCATAAAAATCAACAACTTCGCAGGCACAAATCCGAAGGTGGTAAACGGTCAAAGGATCAAACACTATATCTCAGGTAATCCTATAAATGTTGAAACTAATATTATTGAAACCGTAACCCCGGAGGAATACATAAGGGACACTTTCCAGAACGTTCCAGACTCCGAAAAGGAATAGGTATGTGGTACGGTAAGTAAACCGACTCCAAAACAATTTTTAAGGCAATATTTCTCTGTTTTGGAATATTTAGAAAAATAGAAAAATAAGTAGCAGTCCGGGGAGGACACGAGGCCTCCACGAGGGTGGAGGGCGCGCCCTACCCCCCTGGGCGCGCCCCCTACCTCGTGAGCACCTCGTGTGCCCTCCGGACTCCGTTTCCTTGCACGATACGTATTTTGGTCGGTAAAAATTCATTATATATACTCCCGAAGGTTTTGACTCTCGTATCACGCAAATCTCCCCTGTTCTTGTTTCGAGCTGTTTTTCTGACAGGTCTAGAGCACCATGACTTCTCCCTCCTCCAACAACGAAGACAAGGATGCTTGGCTATTGAAGATAGAGTTGAAAAGAGAGGAACCAGAAGAAATCAACAAGGATGAAGGGATCAAGAAGGCCACGGAGGTTCAAGCTCCGGTGGTGAAAGAAGAAGACATCCCTCAACCTTTACCTAACCTTTTTACCCCAACAGAGCTTGAAGCCTTCAATATGATTGAGTTAGCCCGCATACAGAACAAGTATCTTACACAGGAGAATATTTTGTTGAAGGATCATATTGCCGGGTTCAAGAACATTATCCGCAAGTTGGAGGAGCTTTTACGCTCGATGTGCGATTATCCACCGTCATCATCACCACCTCCATCACCTCTGAGGAAATAATCACATGGGTATGGGCACTCCCCTTGGCAACTGCCAAGCTTGGGGGAGGTGCCCTGGTATCGTATCACCATCACAACTCCTATCTTTACCGTTTTTCTTAGTTCGATCCTATTAGTAGTATCTTGATTTAGTAGAATAAAGTCATGGCATGATCTAGTTTTGAGTTTTGCTTTATGATCCTTCTTTGTAATCGAGTCCGTGAGCTATATAATAAAGATTAGTGTTGAGTCAAGGGCTTGAGTTTTTGCCATGATCTTGGGTGATTAGAAGAAAAAGAATAAAAAGAATCAAAGAGTTCATATTGATCTTATTGAAAGTAATGACTTCACATAGAAAGAGTATGATGATTTAAAGTTGTTGGGAGTTGGCAAATATAGCTTTGGTCATCGTTGCAATTAATAGGAAGTAATAAGGAAAGAGAGGTTTCACATATAGATATATTATCATTGACATCTTTTATGATTGGGAGCACTCATTAAAATATGACATGCTAAAGAGTTGAGGTTGGACAAGGAAGACAACATAATGAGTTATCTTTTCTTACATCTGAGATAAAGTATGTTGTCATGGTTCCTCTACCGTGTTGAGCTTGCCTTTCCCCCTCATGCTAGCCAAATTCTCAGCACTAAGTAGAAATACTACTTGTGCTTCCAAATACCCTTAAACCAGTTTTGCCATGAGAGTCCACCATATCTACCTATGGATTGAGTAAGATCCTTCAAGTAAGTTGTCATCGGTGCAAGCAATAAAAATTGCTCTCTAAATATGCATGACTTATTAGTGTGGAGAAAATAAACTTTGTACGAACTTGTTGTGGACGCAATAAAAGCGACGGACTGCATAATAAAGGTCCACATGCAAGGGGCAATATAAAGTGACGTTCTTTTGCATTAAGATTTTGTGCATCAACCCTAAACGCGCATGACAACCTATGCTTCCCTCTGCGAAGGGCCTATCTTTTATTATTATCCTCTACCTTATGCAAGAGTCATGGTGATCTTCACCCTTCCTTTTTCATTTTATCCTTTGGCAAGCTCAGCATGTTGGAAAGAACATGATATATATATATATCTAACTGGATGTGGGGGAGCATGAATTATTATTGTTGACATTACCCTTGAGGTAAAAGGTTGTGGGGCAAAACTATAAGCCCCTATCTTTCTCTGTGTCCGATTAAAACTCCGTAACCACAAGTATCGCGTGAGTGTTAGCAATTATGAAGGACTAAGTGATAGTTGAGTATGTGGACTTGCTTTTAAGCTCTGACATAGACTCTTTCCGATGTTATGATAAATTGCAATTGCTTCAATGACTGAGGGTATAAATTTGATGGTGCTCATTAAGTTTTCTGATTCATATTTTGGCTTTGTGAAAAGATCATCACTTGAACATGAGTAATCATATGACAAAATCTATATATGTTGCTGTTATGAAATAATCATGATGCCTTCATGTCCGTATTTTATTTTTATCGACGCCTCTACCTCTAAACATGAGGACATATTTATTGTTATCGGCTTTTCGCTTGAGGACAAGCGAGGTCTAAGCTTGGGGGAGTTGATACGTCCATTTTGCATCATGCTTTTATGTCAATATTTATTGCATTATGGGCTGTTATTTCACGTTATGTCACAATACTTATGGCTATTCTCTCTTATTTTACAAGGTTTACATGAAGAGGGAGAATGCCGGCAGCTGGAATTCTGGGCTGGAAAAGGAGCAAATATTGAAGGACTATTCTGCGCAACTCCAAAAGTCCTGAAACTCCACGGAATACCTTAAAATAAATAAAGAAAAATCATCGCCAAAGATGAAGGCCAGGGGGCCCACACCCTGCTCACGAGGGTGGGGGGCGCCCCCCTGGGCGCGCCCCCTACCTCGTGGGCCCCCTGGTGGCTCTCCGACGTCCATCTTCTCCCATATGAAGTCTTTCGATGAGAAAAAATAGAAGAGAACCTTTCGGGACGAGACTCCGCCGCCACGAGGCGGAACCTTGGCGGAACCAATCTAGGGCTCCGGCAGAGCTGTTCTGCCGGGGACACTTCCCTCCGGGAGGGGGAAATCATCACCATCGTCATCACCAACGCTCCTCTCATCGGGAGAGGGCAATCTCCATCAACATCTTCACCAGCACCATCTCATCTCCAAACCCTAGTTCATCTCTTGTATCCAATTCTTGTCTCCAAGTCCGGGATTGGTGCTAGTAGGTTGCTAGTAGTGTTGATTACTCCTTGTAGTTGATGCTAGTTGGTTTATTTGGTGGAAGATCATATGTTCAGATCCTTTATGCACATTATTACCCCTCTGATTATGAACATGAATATGCTTTGTGAGTAGTTACGTTTGTTCCTGAGGACAAGGGAGAAGTCTTGCTATTAGTAGTCATGTGAATTTGGTATATCGTTTGATATTTTGATAAGATGTATGTTGTCTAACCTCTAGTGGTGTTATGTGAACATCGACTACATAACGCTTCACCATTATTTGGGCCTAGAGGAAGGCATTGGGAAGTAATAAGTAGATGATGGGTTGCTAGAGTGACAGAAGCTTAAACCCTAGTTTATGCGTTGCTTCGTAAGGGGCTGATTTGGATCCATATGTTTCATGCTATGGTTAGGTTTACCTTAATACTTTTGTTGTATTTGCGGATGCTTGCAATAGAGGTTAATCATAAGTAGGATGCTTGTCCAAGTAAGGGAAGTACTGAAGCACCGGTCCACCCACATAGCAAATTATCAAAGTACCGAACACGAATCATATGAGCGTGATGAAAACTAGCTTGACGATATTCCCATGTGTCCTCGGGAGCATTTTTCCTATTATAAGAGTTTGTCCAGGCTTGTCCTTTGCTACAAAAAGGATTGGGCCACCTTGCTGCACTTTATTTACTTTTGTTACTTGTTACTCGCCACAATTTATCCTATCACAAAACTATCTATTACCACTTATTTCAGTACTTGCAGAGAATACCTTGCTGAAAATCGCTTATCATTTCCTTCTGCTCCTTGTTGGGTTAGACACTCTTACTTATCGAAAGGACTACGATAGATCCCCTATACTTGTGGGTCATCATTACCCACACCCATATTGATGAGAATCCCGTGATAAGGGGACATGATCTCTGCTTTGACAAGACGTGCCAAAGAATCCGCCTCGTGATATGTGCAGTAGCTGGTTGAGGAAAACGGTTCGAATAATGACCGGGCTGTGGCGTGATGTCACGATATGAAAAGTTGTCAGCAGATTAGATTTGTGGAATATTGTGCTCTCTACGATGGTATGTGGAATTTGTTTTGCAGAGTCGGACACGATCCTCGTGTTCAAAATCTTCTATGGAGTATTCGGAGAAGGAACCTGCCTTGCAATGCCGAAGACAATCTTTGCGCCGGACTCATCGTCATTGAAGCCTGGTTCAGGGGCTACTGAGGGTGTCCTGGATTAGGGGGTACTTGGACAGCCGGACTATATACTTTGGCTGGACTATTGGACTATGAAGATACAAGATTGAAGACTTCGTCCCGTGTTCGGGTGGGACTCTCCTTTGCGTGGAAGGCAAGCTTGGCGATTTGAATATGTAGATCTCCTTCTCTGTAACCGACTCTGTGTAACCCTAGCCCCCTCTAGTGTCTATATAAACCGGAGGGTTTAGTCCGTAGGACAACAACAATCATAATCATAGGCTAGCTTCTAGGGTTTAGCCTCCACGATCTCGTGGTAGATCAACTCTTGTAATACTCATATCATCAAGATCAATCAAGTAGGAAGTAGGGTATTACCTCCATCGAGAGGGCCCGAACCTGGGTAAACATTGTATCTCCTGCCTCCTGTTACCATTAGCCTTAGACGCACAGTTCGGGACCCCCTACCCGAGATCCACCGGTTTTGACACCGACAGCGCGCGCCCTCCCAAGACCAATCCAAATTGGACAAGGGGTGGGGCGCGGCCCCCCTTTCCTTCTCCCACTCCCCCTTTCCCCTTTCCCTCTCCATTGGAAGGAAGGAGGGGGGCCGAATCCTACTTGGACTAGGAGTCCAAGTAGGACTCCCCCTTGGCGCCCCCCTCCTAGGCCGCCGGCCTCCTCCTCCCCCCTTTATATACAGGGGCGGGGGGCACCCTAAAGGCACACCAAGATTTGTCTTAGCCGTGTGTGGTGCCCCCTCCACAGTTTTCTCCTCCGATCATAGTGTTGTAGAGCTTAGGCGAAGTCCTGTGTGGATCACATCACCATCACTGTCACCGCGTCGCTATGCTGATGGAACTCTCCCTGACCCTCTACTGGATCAAGAGCTCGAGGGACATCATAGAGCTGAACGTGTGCTGAACACAGAGCTGTCGTATGTTCGGTACTTGGATCGGTTGGATCATGAAGACGTTCGACTACATCAACCGCGTTAACATAACGCTTCCGCTTTAGATCTCTAAGGGGACGTGGGCATACTATCCCCTCTCATTGCTATGCATCTCCTAGATAGATCTTGCATGATCGTAGGAATTTTTTCGAAATTGCATGCTACGTTCCCAAACAGTGGTATCAGAGCCAGGTCTATGCGTAGATGATATGCACGAGTAGAACAAATGAGTTGTGGGCGATAATAGTCATACTGCTTACCACTCACGTCTTACTTTGATTCGGCGGTATTGTTGGATGAAGTGGCCCGGACCGACATTACATGACTGCGTTCATGAGACTGGTTCTACCAACGTGCTTCGCACACAGGTGGCTAGCCGGTGTCTATTTCTCCATCTTTAGTTGAATCGAGTTTGACTATGGCCGGTCCTTGTTGAAGGTTAAAACAGCACACTTGGCGAAAAATCGTTGTGTTTTTGATGTGTAGGTAAGAACTGTTCTTGCTAGAAGCCCATAGAAGCCACATAAAACTTGCAACAACAAAGTAGAGGACGTCTAACTTGTTTTTGCAGGGCATGTTGGGATGTGATATGGTCAAGACGTGATGAGATATAAATTGTTGTTTGAGATGATCATGTTTTGTAGAAGTTATCGGCAACTGGCAGGAGCCTTATGGTTGTCGCTTTATTGTATAAAATGCAATCGTCATGTAATTGCTTTACTTTATCACTAAGCAGTAGCAATAGTTATAGAAGCAATAGTTGGCGAGACGACAATGATGCTATGATGGAGATCAAGGTGTCAAGCCGGTGCGATGGAGATCATAACTGTGCTTTGGAGATGGAGATCAAAGGCACAAGATGATGATGGCCATGTCATGTCACATATTTTGATTGCATGTGATCTTTATCTTTTATGCATCTTATTTTGCTTAGTACGGAGGTAGCATTATAAGATGACCCCTCACTAAATTTCAAGGTATAAGTGTTCTCCCTGAGTATGCACCGTTGCGACAGTTCGTCGTGCCGAGACACCACGTGATGATCAGGTATGATAAGCTCTACGTTCACATACAATGGGTGTAAGACAGTTTTGCACATGCAGAATACTCGGGTTAAACTTGACGAGCCTAGCATATGCAGATATGGCCTCGGAACACTGAGACCAAAAGGTCGAACGTGAATCATATAGTAGATATGACCAACATAGAGATGTTCACCACTGAAAACTACTCCATCTCGCGTGATGATCGGACATGGTTTAGTTGATATGGATCACGTGATCATTTAGATGACTAGAGGGATGTCTATCTAAGTGGGAGTTCTTAAGTAATATGATTAATTGAACTTTAATTTATCATGAACTTAGTCCGGATAGTTTTTGCATATCTATGTTGTAGATCAATAGCTCGCGTATAGCTCCCCTGTTTTATTTTTTGATATGTTCCTAGAGAAAAATAAGTTGAAAGATAATAGTAGCAATGATGCGGACTGGGTCCATGATCTGAGGATTATCCTCATTGTTGCACAAAAGAATTATGTTCTTGATGCACCGCTAGGTGACAGAACTATTGTAGGAGCAGATGCAGATGTTATGAACATTTGACAAGCTTGGTATGATGACTAATTGATAGTTTAGTGCACCATGCTTTACGGCTTAGAAGCGGGACTTCCAAAATGTTTTGAACGACGTGGAGCATATGAGATGTTCCAAGAGTTGAAATTGGTATTCAGAATCATGCCCGTGTTAAGAGGTATGAGACCTCTGACAAAGTACTTTGCCTACAAGATGGAGAAGAATAGCTTAGCTAGTGAGAATATGCTCAGAATGTCTGGATACTACAATCGCTCGAATCAAGTGGGAGTTAATCTTCCAGAAAAGATAGTGATTGACAGAGTTCTCTAGTCTCGATCATCAAGTTACTAGAACTTCGTGATGAACTATAATATGCGAGGGATGACGAAAACGATTCCCAAGCTCTTCGCAATGCTGAAATAAACAAAGGTAGAAATCAAGAAAAAGCATCAAGTGTTGATAAGACCACTAGTTTCAAGAAAAGGGCAAGGGAAAGAAAGGGAAAAACTTCAAAAGAATGGCAAGAAAGTTGCCACTCCCATGAAGAAGCCCAAAGCCAGACCCAATCCTGAAATTGAGTGCTTCTACTGCAAAAGAAATGGTCACTGGAAGTGGAACTGCCCTAGATACTTGGCGGATAAGAAGGATGGCAAAGTTAACAAAGGTATATTTGATATACATATTATTGATGTGTACTTTACTAGTGTTTATAGCAACCCCTCGGTATTTGATACTGGCACAGTTGCTAAGAGTAGTAACTAGAAATAGGAGTTGCAAGATAAATAGAGACTACTTAAAGATGAGGTGACGATGTGTGTTGGGAGTGATTCCAAGGTTGATACGATCACCATCGCACACTCCCTCTACCTTCGGGATTAGAATTGAACCTAAATAAATGTTATTTGGTGTTTGCGTTTGTAACACCCCCAGTGTCATGCTACAGTAACCCACTGCGATTAAGCTAATCATTTTTACTAAACAATGCTTGATCACCTTTGATTCAAATATCCTTTTAAATTTCCACTTTCAAGTCAAATTCAATTCGCAAGTGAAATTTGGAGTTGCACAAAAGTTGCTGCAAATAGTTCATCTTTTACCCAAAATTCCATAAACATTTAATTGTTAAGGAACACAACATCATATCCAAGCTTATAGTAAATAAAGCAGTGTCGTTTCAGCATTTTAAAATGCTATTTTACTTGTGAAAATTCCAAATGGGTTTAGTTGCCCCTCAAACTTTTTATGGCAGTGCCAAACACTACAAAGAATTTAAGTGGCCTAGTCCCACAATTTTTCAAAGTATTTTGGTAGCCCAAACCTTTCCCTAGTTGTCTCTGTCTTAAAAACACAGAAAACCAGAAAAGAGTAAGGGCCTACTTGGCCCCTGGCCTATGGCCCACCCCACCTACTCAACATCTCCTTTCTCCTGTACACAGGGAGAGCGTGTCGCTCATCCACCGGCACCATGGACGGTGATGCACACACGTCGGGCATCCACCCGAGCTCCGGAGGAGATAAGGCTGATCCCAAGCCCCCTGCAGCGAAACCCTAGACCGCCCACATCCGTCTCCCCATCGATCCCCCGTCTTCCTCATCCCCTTCTACTCGATCTCAGACGCGTGAGCTCCGCGTGACCGAGCTCCTCCCCGTCGTTGCCGCGGCCACCACACGCCCCTCTCCACGCAGGCGAGTCCAGGAGGACCGCCGCCATCCACTATGCCGTCTGCTACCTCTTGAGCACTGCGCTGGATTTCCCTGAAGAGGAGAGGATGATGCAGCAAAGTAGCGTAAGTATTTCCCTCAGTTTTTGAGAACCAAGGTATCAATCCAGTAGGAGACCACGCACAAGTCCCTCGTACCTACACAAAACGATAGCAACTCGCAATCAATGCTTAGGGGTTGTCAATCCCTTCACGATCACTTACGAGAGTGAGATCTGATAGAGATAATATTTTTGGTATTTTTGATAGGTAGATGCAAAGTAAAAAGTAAAGGCAAAGTAAAAACAAAGCAAGTAAATAAAGTGATAGAGATTGATATGATGAGAATAGACCCGGGGGCCATAGGTTTCACTAGTGGATTCTCTCAAGAGCATAAGTATTCTACGGTGGGTGAACAAATTACTGTTGAGCAATTGACAGAATTGAGCATAGTTATGAGTATATCTAGGCAATGATCATGTATATAGGCATCACGTCCAAAACAAGTAGATCGAAACGATTCTGCATCTACTACTATTACTCCACTCATCGACCGCTATCCAGCATGCATCTAGAGTATTAAGTAAAAACAGAGTAACGCCGTAAGCAAGATGACATGATGTAGAGGGATAAATTCATGCAATATGATAAAAAAAACCATCTGGTTATCCTCGATGGCAACAATACAATACGTGCCTTGATGCCCCTTCTATCACTGGGTAAGGACACCGCAAGATTGAACCCAAAGCTAAGCACTTCTCCCATTGCAAGAACTACCAATCTAGTTGGCCAAACCAAAAAGGATAATTCGAAGAGACTTGCAAAGATAACTCAATCATACATAAAAGAATTCAGAAAAGAATCAAATATTTTCCATAGATAATACTGGATCATAAACCCACAATTCATCGGTCTCAAAAAACACACCGCAAAAAAGAAGATTACATCGAATAGATCTCCACGAGAGAGGGGGAGAACATTGTATTGAGATCCATAAAGAGAGAAGAAGCCATCTAGCTACTAGCTACGGACCCGAAGGTCTGAAGTAAACTACTCACACTTCATCGGAGGGGCCATGGTGATGATGTAGAAGCCCTCCGTGGTGGATGCCCCCTCCGGCGGAGCTCCGGAACAGGCCCCAAGATGGGATCTCGTGGATACAGAAGGTTGTGGCGGTGGAATTAGGTTTTTGGCTCCTGTTCTGATCGTTCTGGGATACGTAGGTATATATAGGAGGAAGGAGTACGTCGGTGGAGCTCCAAGGGGCCCACGAGGTAGGGGGCGCACCCAGGGGGCGCCCTCCACCCTCGTGACCTCCTCGGGCACTACTTGGAGTAGGGTCCAAGTCTCCTGGATCACGTTCGGTTGGAAAATCACGATCCCAAAGGTTTCATTCCGTTTGGACTCCGTTTGATATTCTGTTTCTTCGAAATACTGAAAAAGGCAAAAAACAACAATTCTGGGCTGGGTCTCCGGTTAATAGGTTAGTCCCAAAAGTAATATAAAAGTGGAAAATAAAGCCCAATATAGTCCAAAACAGTAGATAAAGTAGCATGAAACAATCAAAAATTATAGATACGTTGGAGACGTATCACCGTCTGCGGCCACGAGCTCAAGCCAGGACCCTCCCTCCATCGCCGGATCGCAGCCTTCCTCACCTTCGGCCGCCGCACACAACGTCGTCGATCCGCTCGCCTCCGGCCGTCCTCGTGCCTCCCCGGCCGTCTCCAGCTCGCCGTCGACCTCCCCCTAGTGAACCTCCTATGGTTCCCCGTTCCCCCTCTTGTTTCCTCCAGACGTAGGCCGTCGAACCCCCCCGACCGAGCTCGCGCTCGCCATGCCTGAAGCCGCGCCCATCATCGCGCTGCGTCCCTGCCTCCCCGCGGCCGCCCTGCTCTCGCTCTGGTTGCCCCCTGCACCTCGCCTACACCGTTCGCTTGCCGCATCCGCCTTGGCCCCGTGCCCGGCAGGCGCCTTGGCCTACATCGCCGTGCGCCGCACCCGCCCTGAGCGCTATTGCGGCTACTGCTTCCGGCCGCCCGCGTCGCCCGTTGCCGTCCCCGAGTGTAGCTACTGTTCTGCCTAGCCCTGCGTTGCCTAGCACCGCCGCTCCCCACTGCTCCCGCGCCGCCGCTTCCCTGTGCCGCCGTTTCCGGCCGGCCCGCTGCTGCCTACCTCGTCCTGGCCATCGGTGCGTGCACAGCCGTGGCCGTGGCTGGCTCTCTATCGCTGGAACCCCCATCTTATGTTGATTAGAGCCTAACCAAACCGCTAACCCCACTGACGTGTAGGCCACCTCCATTATTTAAGTATAGTTTAGAAAAACAATGTTAGTTAAGTGTTTCACTGGCAGCACAGTCCCACCTGCCAATTAGAATAATTAGATTAATTAAAACCCAGTTAAATAACTCTCTCCCTGACAGGTGGGTCCCTGTTGACCCAGTTGACAGGTCAACTGGTTAACAGTTGACCAGCTGATCGGGCCCACTGTCAGCCCCTCTGGTGCACTCTCAGTGCAGTGCACCGAGTGCACCCAGCCTTTTCTAGAGATTTTTGAGATTAAAATTATTTCTAGGACATCAAAAATGTTTAAAAACTTAGAAAATTAATATAAAATAATCTGTAAGTCGGATGAAAATAATTTATATATGAAAGTTTCTCAAAAAATAAGGCGAATCAGAATATGCACTCCGTTCATTTGTCACCTGCCTCTAGCATGATGAACATCGAACCTTTTCCTCTCTTTTGTCTGTCCCAAAAATGCCTAACCTCAGGAAAACATTCCCGGATGTTATTCCCCTTCGCCGGTATCGTGTAGCACTACGATAGAACACCCCTAGCACTGCTTATCACCATGTCATGCATTTGTGTGCCTTGTATTTACTGTTTCTTCGCCCTCTTCTCCTTCGGTAGACCCCAAGACCGCTGATGATGCCACTGTGATCGACTACGTTGACGACGACCCTTCTTCCCTTTCAGCAGAGCTTCCAGGCAAGCCCCCCCCCCCCTTTGATCATCCCGATATCGCCCATTCCATTCTCTCATGCTTGCATTAGATTTTGCTACTGTAATTGTTTGCTCCTTTTCTGATGCATAGCCTGCTTTTGTATCTGCTATTGTACCTTACCTGCTTATCATAAACTGCTTAGTATAGTTTGGTTAGTGATCCATCAGTGCCCCCACCTTGTCCTTATTGCCCTTGCTTCATCATCGAAGACCCGATCAACGGGATCGAAGACTAGGCCCCGGCACCGCACATCACTTTCCCCTTAGTTGCTCGACACTACTGGGTTACTATCGAGTGCCAAGGGTGAGACCTCATCAGCACTTCTGATGTTAACCCTGTAGTGTAGCTATTCGGTCCTGGTCATCGAGGGTGATTCCGCCTTAACCACTTCCGATACGACTCTGTCGTGCAACCCCTCAAGTGTGAACCTCGAGGGTGGTTCCTCTTACGTTCACCTTGATGATTACATCGAGTGGAATCCATCGAGGGTGGTTCCTTAGGGTTCCCCTTGGTGTTAGACACACAGTTACTATGGTTACTATGACTTTACACCGAACCATGTTACTAAAGATGGGTCGGCCCTGAGGGGTACCCGCGCGAGCTTAATTGAGAGTGATGTGGAGTCGGGTTGACCTGGAAGTTGCCCGCGAGATAATTACGAGGCATGGCCTGGCATTCTTAGCCCTTGCCGCAAGTCCTCGAGACGGGGCGACGGGGTCAGATCTTTCATGAGTCTCTACTTGTTACCGCGCGTTTCTAATCCACTACGATTTGGATATTTGATCCGAGGGGCTTCTGGCCTGATAGCACTAACCATCACGTGGGCATAGTATGGGCGTTCTGCTCGTATGCATCAGCCAAAGCTTAGTAGACGTCAGCGACTAAGCGGCGCATGCCGGGTTGGACTGGTAAGCACCTGCCTTTTTTAAGAAGGTAGCTAGGTCTGCTCACCGGTTGTGTTCGCAACGTGCAGGAGTTCCCGGGGCGATGGCCCATCACCCCTGGGGGCATAGGTTTAGTCCGGCGTGCTGACCTCTCTATTAAGCCTAGGTTGGGTTGCGACGTATCGTTTGGCCGAGGCCGGGCATGACCCAGGAAAGTGTGTCCGGCCGGAGTTAATCGACCATGGTGGGTAAGTTGGTGCACCCCTGCAGGGAAGAAAACATCTATCGATAGCCTATCCTACAGTAACAGACACTTGGAGTTGTATCCCGATCGTTACAATTAGAAGTGGATACTTGAGGTGATAACTGGATAGTATGGCTCTGGGATTGCTTTTTCACAGGGAGTCGAGAAAGGATCTCTGGCCAAGGTTGATAACACTACTACTACTTTACTCTATGCTACTCTTATCTCTTATGATGCTGCAAGATGCTTGAAGCTGCTTGAAGATGCTAGTCTTTGATAGGCTAAGCTTTCCCCTTCTCTTCTGGCATTCTGTAGTTCAGTCCATAGACTCTATCCATTTCATTGACACTGATGCATATGTAGTGTAGATCCCTGCTTACGAGTACTTTGGATGAGTACTAACGATTGCTTTGCTCCCTCTTTTCCCCCCTTCTCCATTCTTCTCGGATGACATAACCAGATGACGGAGTCTACGAGCCAGATGTCACCACCAACGATTACTACTATACCGAGGGTGCCTACTACTACGTGGAGGCCACCGATGAAGAGTAGTTAGGAGACTCCCAGGCAGGAGGCCTTGCCTTTTCGATCGATGTTGCTTTTGTGCTAGCCTTCTTAAGGCAAACTTGTTTAACTCCTGTCTGTACTCAGATATGTTGCTTCCGCTGACTCGTTTGTATTCAAGTTGATGTATTCTAGCCCTCAAGGCCCCTGGCTTGTAATATAAAGCTTGTATTATTTTAGTTTGTGTCTAGAGTTGTGTTGTGATATCTTCCCATGAGTCCTTGATCTTGATCGTACACATTTGCGTGTATGATTAGTGTACGATTGAATCGAGGGCGTCACAGTGTTGAGCATTAATATGATTAGATCCTGTTTATTGCAATACGGTTATTCATTTAAGTCGGAGAATAATTGTTGTTCTGTTTATATGAATAAAACCTTCTATGGTCATACACGCAATGTGAATGGTTTATTGAATCTCGATCGTAGTGATTGCTACCTCTTGAGCATGCGTTGGTTTTCCCTTGAAGAGGAAAGGGTGATGTAGCAAAGTAATGTAAGTATTTCCCTCAATTTTTTAGAACAAAAGTATCAATCCAGTAGGAGACTACACGCAAATCGCCTAGTACCTGCACAAACAATCAAGAACCTTGCAACCAACGCGATAAAGGGGTTTTCAATCCCTTCATGGCCACTTGGAAAAGTGATACCTGATAAAGATAATAAGATAAATATTTTTGGTATTTTTGTTGTATAGATTGGAAAGTAAAGATTGCAAAATAAATAGTAAACTAGAATTATAGATCGGAAACTTATATGATGTAAAGTAGACCCGGGGGCCATAGGTTTCACTAGTGGCTTCTCTCAAGATAGCATATATTACGGTGGGTGAACAAATTACTGCCGAGCGATTGATAGAAAAGAGCATAGTTATGAGAATATCTAGGCATGATCATGAACATAGGCATCACGTCCGTGTCAAGTAGACCGAAACGATTCTGCATCTACTACTATTACTCCACACATTGACCGCTATCTAGCATGCATCTAGAGTATTAAGTTCATAAGAATGGAGTAATGCATTAGGCAAGATGACATGATGTAGAGGGATAAACTCAAGCAATACAATATAAACCCCATCTTTTTATCCTCGATGGCAACAATACAACACGTGTCGGTTCCCTTTCTGTCACTGGGATCGAGCACCGCAAGATTGAACCCAAAGCTAAGCAATTCTCCCATTGCAATAAAGATCAATCTAGTAGGCCAAACTAAATCGATAATTCGAAGAGACTTGCAAAGATATTAAATCATGCATATAAGAGTTCAGAGAAGAAACAAATATTGTTCATAGATAATCTTGATCATAAACCCACAATTCATCGGATCTCGGCAAACACACCGCAAAAAGTATTACATCGAATAGACCTCCAAGAAGATCGAGGAGAACTTTGTATAGAGATCAAAGGGAGAGAAGAAGCCATCTAGCTAATAACTATGGACCCGAAGGTCTATGGTAAACTACTCACACATCATCGGAGAGGCTATGGTGTTGATGTAGAAGCCCTCCATGATCGAATCCCCCTCCGGCAGATGCTACCTCTTGAGCACTGCGTTCGATTTCCCCGAAGAGGAGAGGATGATGCAGCAAAGTAGCGTAAGTATTTCCCTCAGTTTTTGAGAACCAAGGTATCAATCCAGTAGGACACCACGCACAAGTCCCTCGTACCTACACAAAACGATAGCAACTCGCAACCAACGCTTAGGGGTTGTCAATCCCTTCATGGTCACTTATGAGAGTGAGATCTGATAGAGATAATATTTTTGGTATTTTTGATAGATAGATGCAAAGTAAAAAGTAAAGGCAAAGTAAAAACAAAGCAAGTAAATAAAGTGATAGAGATTGATATGATGAGAATAGACCCGGGGGCCATAGGTTTCACTAGTGGCTTCTCTCAAGAGCATAAATATTCTATGGTGGGTGAACAAATTACTGTTGAGCAATTGACAGAATTGAGCATAGTTATGAGTATATCTAGGCAATGATCATGTATATAGGCATCACGTCCAAAACAAGCAGATCGAAATGATTCTGCATCTACTACTATTACTCCACTCATCGACCGCTATCCAGCATGCATCTAGAGTATTAAGTTAAAAACAGAGTAACGTCGTAAGCAAGATGACATGATGTAGAGGGATAAATTCATGCAATATGATAAAAAACCATCTTGTTATCCTCGATGGCAACAATACAATAAGTGCCTTGCTACCCCTTCTGTCATTGGGTAAGGACACCGCAAGATTGAACCCAAAGCTAAGCACTTCTCCCATTGCAAGAACTACCAATCTAGTTGGCCAAACCAAAAAGGATAATTCGAAGAGACTTGCAAAGATAATTCAATCATACATAAAAGAATTCAGAGAAGAATCAACTATTTTCCATAGATAATACTGGATCATAAACCCACAATTCATCGGTCTCAACAAACACACCGCAAAAAGAAGATTACATTGAATAGATCTCCACGAAAGAGGGGGAGAACATTGTATTGAGATCCAAAAAGAGAGAAGAAGCCATCTAGCTACTAGCTATGGACCCCGAAGGTCTGAAGTAAACTACTCACACTTCATCGGAGGGGCTATGGTGATGATGTAGAAGCCCTCCATGGTGGATGCCCCCTCCGGCGGAGCTCCGAAACAGGCCCCAAGATGGGATCTCGTGGATACAGAAGGTTGCGGCGGTGGAATTAGGTTTTTGGCTCCTGTTCTGATCGTTTGGGGATACATAGGTATATATAGGAGGAAGGAGTACGTCGGTGGAGCTCCGAGGGGCCTACGAGGTAGGGGGCGCGCCCAGGGGGCGCGACCTCCACCCTCGTGACCTCCTCGGGCACTACTTGGAGTAGGGTCCAAGTCTCCTGGATCACCTTCGGTTGGAAAATCACGATCCCGAAGGTTTCATTCCGTTTGGACTCCGTTTGATATTCTATTTCTTTGAAATACTGAAAAAGGCAAAAAACAGCAATTCTGGGTTGGGCCTCCGGTTAATAGGTTAGTCCCAAAAGTAATATAAAAGTGGAAAATAAAGCCCAATATAGTCCAAAATAGTAGATAAAGTAGCATGGAGCAATCAAAAATTATAGATACATTGGAGACGTATCAGGCATCCCCGAGCTTAATTCCTGCTCGTCCTCGAGTAGGTAAATGATAAAAAAGAATTTTTGATGCGGAGTGATACTTTGCCATAATTTCAATGTAAATCTTCTTAATTGTGATATGAATATTCAAATCCGAAAGATTCAAGACAAAAGTTCATATTGACACAAAAATAATAATACTTCAAGCATACTAATCAAAGCAATCATGTCTTCTCAAAATAACATGGCAAAAGAAAGTTCATCCCTACAAAATCATATAGTTAGGCTATGCTTCATTTTCGTCACACAAAGATGTTCCCAACTTCTATACCCCCGATGACAAGCCAAGCAATTGTTTCATACTCAAATAATCTCAAACTTTTTCAACCTTCACGCAATACATGAGCGTGAGCCATGGATATAGCACTATGGGTGGAATAGAATATGATGATGGGGATTGTGTGGAGAAGACAAAAAAGGAGAAAGTCTCACATTGACGAGGCTAATCAACGGGCTATGGAGATGCCCATCAACTGATGTCAACATGAGGAGTAGGGATTGCCATGCAACGGATGCACTAGAGCTATGAATGCTCAACAAAAGAAAACTAGTGTGTGTGCATCCAACTCGCTTGCTCACGAAGACCTAGGGCATTTGAGGAAGCCCATCGTAGGAATATACAAGCCAAGTTCTACAATGAAAAAATCCCACTAGTATGAAAAGACAACTTATGAGACTCATTACATGAATAACAAGGTGCTACTTTGAAGCACAATATATGAGACTCACTACATGAAGAACAAGGTGCTACTTTGAAGCACAAGTGTGGAAAAAGAGATAGTAGCATTGCCCTTTTTTCTTTTTTTTTCTTTTTTTTGGGCCTTTCTTTTTTTTTGACCTTTCTTCTTCTTTTTTATTTGGGCAATGCTCTAATAATGATGATCATCACACTTCTATTGATTACAACATAAGGATTACGACTCGAAACTTAGAACAAGATATGACTCTATATGAGTGCCTCCGGCGGTGTACCGGGATGGTGCAATGAATCAAGAGTGACATGTATGGAAAATAATGCATGGTGGCTTTGCCACAAATACGATGTCAACTACAAGATCATGCAATGGCAATATGACAGAAGTAATGCATGTCATGATGATGATGGTGGAAGTTGCATGGCAATATATCTCGGAATGGCTATGGAAATGCCATGATAGGTAGGTATGGAGGCTGTTTTGAGGAAGATATACGGAGGTTTATGTGTGATAGAGTATATCATATCACGGGGTTTGGATGCACCGGCGAAGTTTGCGCCAACTCTCAAGGTGAGAAAGGGCAATGCACGGTACCGAAGAGGCTAGCGAAGGCGGAAAGGTGAGAGTGCGTATAATCCATGGACTCAACATTAGTCAAAAGAACTCATATACTTATTGCAAAAATTTAGAAGTCATCAAAAAATTCAAGTACTACACGCATGCTCCTAGGGGGATGGATTGGTAGGAAAAGACCATCGCTCGTCCCCGACCGCCACTCATAAGGATGCACAAGCCAGGTACACTTCATGTTTCAAATTTGTTACACAACTTTAACCATACGTGCATGCTACGGGATTTGCAAACTTCAACACAAGTATTTCTCAATTCATAATCACCCAACTAGCACAACTTTGATATTATCACCTCCATATCTCAAAACAATTATCAAGCATCAAACTTATCTTAGTATTCAACTCACTCAAAAGAAAGTTTCACATATCTTGAATACCAAGTATATTAACATTAAGCAATTACCATGCTATTAAAGACTCTCAAAATAATCTAAGTGAAGCATGAGATATCAATAGTTTCTTTAAAACAAATCCACCACCATGCTCTAAAAGATCTAAGTGAAGCACTAGAGCAAAAATTATCACGCTCAAAAGATATAAGTGAAGTACTATGAGCAAAACTATCAAGCTCAAAAGATATAAGTGAAGCACATAGAGTATTCTAACAAATTCCAAATCATGTATGGCTCTCTCAAAAGATGTGTACAGCAAGTATGATTGTGGTAAACTAACAAGGAAAGACACAAATAATACAAGACGCTCCAAGCAAAACACATATCATGTTGGTGAATAAAAATATAGCTCCAAGTAAATTACCGATGGAAGTGGACGAAAGAGGGGATGCCTTCCGGGGCATCCCCAAGCTTTGACTTTTTGGTGTCCTTGGATTATCTTGGGGGTGACATGGCATCCCCAAGCTTAGGCTCTTGCCACTCCTTGTTCCATAATCCATCAAAAGAATTCACCCAAAACTTGAAAACTTCACAACACAAAACTCAACAGAAATCTCGTGAGCTCCGTTAGGGAAAGAAAACAAAAGACTACTTAAAGGTACTGTAATGAACTCATTCTTTATTTATATTGGTGTTAAACCTACTTTATTACAACTTCTCTATGGTTTATAAACTAATTTACTAGCCATAGATTCATCAAAATAAGCAAACAACACACAAAAAACAGAATCTGTCAAAAACAGAACAGTCTGTAGCAATCTGTAACTAACATAAACTTCTGGAACTCTAAAAATTCTACCAAAATAGGAAGTCCTGGAAAATTTGTTTATTGATCAGCATCAAAAATAATCAACGCAAAATCACGTTCCTGTGATTTTTCATAACTAAATTCGTGCGCGCAAAGTTTCTGTTTTTCAGAAGAATCAAATCAACTATCATCGTAGGTTATCCTATAGGTTCTACTTGGCACAAACACTAATTAAAACATAAAACCACATCCAAACAGAATGTCGATGGATTATTTATTCCTAAACAGAAGCAAAAACAAAAAAAACACAAAACACAAAATAAAATTTGGTTGCCTCCCAACAAGCGCTATCGTTTAACGCCCCTAGCTAGGCATAAAAGCATGGATAGATCTAGGTATTGCCATCTTTGGTAGGCAATCCATAAGTGGCTCTCATGATAGATTCATATGGTAATTTTATTTTCTTTCTAGGGAAGTGTTCCATACCCTTCTTTATGGGAAATTGGAATCTAATATTCCCTTCCTTCATATCAATAATTGCACCAATCGTTCTAAGAAAAGGTCTACCAAGAATAATAGGACATGAAGGATTGCAATCTATATCAAGAACGATAAAATCTATGGGCACATAATTCCTATTTGCAACAATAAGAACATCATTAATTCTTCCCATAGGTTTTTTGATAGTGGAATCCGCAAGATGCAAGTTTAGAGAGCAATCATCAAAATCACGGAAATCTAGCAAATCACATAAAGTTTTGGGTATAGTAGAGACACTAGCACCCAAATCACACAAAGCATGAAACTCAAAATCTTTAATTTTAATTTTAATGATAGGTTCCCACTCATCATAGAGTTTTCTAGGGATAGAAACTTTCACTCAAGTTTTTCTTCATAAGATTGCATCAAAGCATCAACAATATGTTCGGTAAAGGCCTTATTTTGACTATAAGCATGAGGAGAATCTAGCACGGATTGCAAGAAGGAAATACAACCAATCAAAGAGCAATTTTCATAATTAAATTCCTTGAGTTCGAAAATAGTGGGTTTAGCAACATCACCGTTTTTATTTATTTCAATCCCACTTTCATCAATTTCATCATCAAGATCTAGGTAAAGGAAGATAATCTTCAGATTCATCAAGATTCATATTGCAAAACAAAGATTTAATGGGGGACACATCAATAACTTTTAGATCTTCATCTTGATTTTCATAGGAATTGGAAGAACACGCTTTAATAAAGGCATCTTTGGAAGCACGCATCCTAGCGGTTCTTTCCTTGCACTCATCAATGGAAATTCTCATGGCTTTGAGAGACTCATTGATATCATGCTTAGGAGGAATAGATCTAAGCTTTAAAGAATCAATTTCAAGAGAAATTCTATCAATGTTCCTAGCAAAATCATCAACTTTAAGCAATTTTTCTTTAAGCAAAGCATTAAAATTCTTTTGTGAATTCATAAACTCTTTAACACTACTCTCAAATTCAGAGGGCATCTTATTAAAATTTCCATAAGAGTTATTGTAGGAATTTCCATAATTATTAGAAGGATTACTAGGATAAGGCCTAGGATTAAAATTCCCTCTATAAGCGTTGTTTCCAAAACTATTCCTACCAACAAAATTCACATCCATAGATTCATTATTATTCTCAAGCAAAGTAGATAAAGGCATATCATTGGGATTAAGAGGAGTATTTTTAGTAGCAAACATCTTCATACGTTCATCCATCTTTTCACTCAAAACATTGATTTCTTCTATAGCATGCACCTTTTTTCGGTGTGCCATTGAGAATAATTAGCCATAATATTATCAAGCAATTTGGTAGCATCCCCTAACGTAATTTCCATAAAAGAGCCTCCCGCGGCTGAATCTAAAAGATTTCTAGAAGCAAAATTCAATCCGGCATAAAAATTTTGTATGATCATCCATAAATTCAAACCATGAGTAGGGCAATTGCGAAGCATTAATTTCATTCTTTCCCAAGATTGGGCAACATGCTCATGATCAAGTTGTTTAAAATTCATGATGTCGTTCCTAAGAGTGATAATCTTAGTGGGAGGAAAATACTTAGAGATAAAAGCATCTTTGCACTTGTTCCAAGAATCAATACTAATTTTAGGCAAAGATGAAAACCAAACTTTAGCACGGTCTGTAAGTGAAAACGGAAATAACTTCAATTTGACAATATTGTTATCCGTATTTTTCTTCTTTTGCACACAAATCAACAAAATTGTTTAGATGAGTAGCGGCATCTTCACTAGGAAGGCCGGCGAATTGATCTTTCATAACAAGATTCAACAAAGCTGTATTGATTTCACAAGACTCATCATTATTAAGAGGAGCAATCAGAGTACTAAGAAAATCATTATTATTGGTATTCGAGAAATCACACAATTTGGTATTATCTTGCGCCATGGCAACAAGTAATCCAACACACAAGCAAACAGAAAGGCAAAGGGAAAAGGCCAAACGGGAAAGAGAGGAGGAGATTGGGAAAGAGAGGGCAAATAAAACGGCAAGGGTGAAGTGGGGGAGAGGAAAACGAGAGGCAAATGGCAAATAATGTAATGCGAGAGATAGGGATTGCGATGGGTACTTGGTATGGTTGAGTTGATTGCGTGAGCCTCCCCGGAAACGGCGTCATAAATTCTTCTTGCTACCTTTTGAGCACTGCGTTGGATTTCCCCGAAGAGGAGAGGATGATGCAGCAAAGTAGCATAAGTATTTCCCTCAATTTTTGAGAACCAAGGTATCAATCCAGTAGGAGACCACGCACAAGTCCCTCGTACCTACACAAAACGATAGCAACTTGCAACCAATGCTTAGGGGTTGTCAATCCCTTCACGGTCACTTACGAGAGTGAGATCTGATAGAGATAATATTTTTGGTATTTTTGATAGATAGATACAAAGTAAAAAGTAAAGGTAAAGTAAAAACAAAGCAAGTAAATAAAGTGATAGAGATTGATATGATGAGAATATACCCGGGGGCCATAGGTTTCACTAGTGGCTTCTCTCAAGAGCATAAGTATTCTACGGTGGGTGAACAAATTACTGTTGAGCAATTGACAGAATTGAGCATAGTTATGAGTATATCTAGGCAATGATCATGTACATAGGCATCACGTCCAAAACAAGTAGATCGAAACGATTCTGCATCTACTACTATTACTCCACTCATCGACCGCTATCCAACATGCATCTAGAGTATTAAGTTAAAAACAGAGTAACGCCGTAAGCAAGATGACATGATGTAGAGGGATAAATTCATGCAATACGATAAAAACCCCATCTTGTTATCCTCGATGGCAATAATACAATACGCGCCTTGCTGCCCCTTCTGTCACTGGGTAAGGACACCGCAAGATTGAACCCAAAGCTAAGCACTTCTCCCATTGCGAGAACTACCAATCTAGTTGGCCAAACCAAAAAGGATAATTCGAAGAGACTTGCAAAGATAACTCAATCATACATAAAAGAATTCAGAGAAGAATCAAATATTTTCCATAGATAATACTGGATCATAAACCCACAATTCATCGATCTCAATAAACACACCGCAAAAAGAAGATTACATCGAATAGATCTCCACGAGAGAGGGGGCGAACATTGTATTGAGATCCAAAAAGAGAGAAGAAGCCATCTAGCTACTAGCTATGGACCCGAAGGTCTGAAGTAAACTACTCACACTTCATCGGAGGGGCTATGGTGATGATGTAGAAGCCCTCCGTGGTGGTTGCCCTCTCCGACGGAGCTCCGGAACAGGCCCCAAGATGGGATCTCGTGGATACAGAAGGTTGCGGCGGTGGAATTAGGTTTTTGGCTCCTGTTTTGATCGTTCGTGGATACATAGGTATATATAGGAGGAAGGAGTACGTCGGTGGAGCTCCGAGGGGCCCACGAGGTAGGGGGGTGCGCCCTCCACCCTCGTGACCTCCTCGGGCACTGCTTGAAGTAGGGTCCAAGTCTCCTGGATCACGTTCGGTTGGAAAATCACGATCCCGAAGGTTTCATTCCGTTTGGACTCCGTTTGATATTCTGTTTCTTCGAAATACTGAAAAAGGCAAAAAACAGCAATTCTGGGCTGGGCCTCCGGTTAATAGGTTTGTCCCAAAAGTAATATAAAAGTGGAAAATAAAGCCCAATATAGTCCAAATAGTAGATAAAGTAGCATGGAGCAATCAAAAATTATACATACGTTGGAGACGTATCAGCAGATCGCCGGAAAAGGCCCCAAGATGGGATCTCACGGGTACAGAAGGTTGCGGCAGTCGAAAAGTGGTTTTGTGGCTCCCTTGGATGTTTTCAGGGTATAAGAGTATATATAGGCGAAAGAAGTAGGTTGGTGGAGCTATGAGGGGCCCACGAGGGTGGGGGGCGCGCCTACCCCCCCGGGCGCGCCCTCCTGCCTCGTGGCCGCCTCGTTGCTTCCTTGACTTCCACTCCAAGTCTCCTGGATTGCGTTTGTTCCAAGATAGATCCTCCCAAAGGTTTCGTTCCGTTTGGATTCCATTTGATATTCCTTTTCTACGAAACACTGAAATAGGCTAAAAACAGCAATTTGCACTGGGCCTTCGTTTAGTAGGTTAGTCCCAAAAATACTATAAAAGAGCATATTAAAGCCCATTAAACATCCAAAATAGATAATATAATAGCATGGAACAATAAAAAATTATAGATACGTTGGATACGTATCAAGCATCCCCAAGCTTAGTTCATGCTCATCCTCGAGTAGGTAAATGATAAAAACAAAAAAATTGATGTGGAATGCTACCTAACATAATTTTCAATGTAATTTTCTTTATTGTGGCATGAATGTTCAGATCCGAAAGATTCAAGACAAAAGTTTAATATTAACATAAAGATAATAATACTTCAAGCATACTAACTAAGAAATTATGTCTTCTCTAAATAACATGGCCAAAGAAAGCTCATACCTACAAAATCATATAGTTTGGCTATGCTTCATTTTCGTCACATAAAATGCTCTCATCATGCATAACCCCGATGACAAGCCAAGCAATTGTTTCATACTTTAGTATTTTCAAACTTTTTCAACTTTCACGCAATAAATGAGTGTGAGCCATGGACATAACACTATGGGTGGAATAGAATATGATGATGGAGGTTGTGTGGAGAAGACAAAAAGGGAGAAAGTCTCACATCGACGCGGCCAATCAAAGGGCTATGGAGATGCCCATCAATTGATGTCAATGCAAGGAGTAGGGATTGCCATGCAACGGATGAACTAGAGCCATAAATGTATGAAAGCTCAACAAAAGAAACTAAGTGGGTGTGCATCCAACTTGCTTGCTCACGAAGACCTAGGGCATTTGAGGAAGCCCACTATTGGAATATACAAGCCAAGTTCTATAATGAAAAATTCCCACTAGTATATGAAAGTGACAATATAAGAGATTCTGTATCATGAAGATCATGGTGCTACTTTGAAGCACAAGTGTGGAAAAAAGGATAGTAGCATTATCCCTTCTCTCTTTTTTTGGGCCTTTCTCTTTTTTTTTGGCCTTTCTCTCTCTTTTTTTTATTTGGCTTTCCCTTTTTTTATTTGGCATTTCTCTTTTTTATATCCTCACACGGGACAATGCTCTATTAATGATGATCATCACACTTCTATTTATTTACAACTCAAGGATTACAATTCGATACTAGAACAAAATATGACTCTATATGAGTGCCTCCGGCGGTGTACCGGGATAGGCAATGAATCAAGAGTGACATGTATGAAAAAATATGCATGGTGGCCTTGCCACAAATACGATGTCAACTACATGATCATGCAAGGCAATATGACAGTGATGAAGCGTGTCATAATAAACGGAACGGTGGAAAGTTGCATGGCAATATATCTCAGAATGGCTATGGAAATGCCATAATAGGTAGGTATGGTGGCTGTTTTGAAGAAGATATAAGGAGGTTTATGTGTGATAGAGCGTATCATATCACGGGGTTTGGATGCACCGGTGAAGTCTGCACTAACTCTCAAGGTGAGAAAGGGCAATGCACGGTACCGAAGAGGCTAGCAATGATGGAAGGGTGAGAGTGCGTATAATCCATGGACTCAACATTAGTCATAAAGAACTCACATAATTATTGCAAAAAACTACAAGTCATCAAAACCAAGCACTACGCTCATGCTCCTAGGGGGATACAAGTCATCGAATCCCCCTCCGGCAGATCGCCGGAAAAGGCCCCAAGATGGGATCTCACAGGTACAGAAGGTTGCGGTGGTGGAAAAGTGGTTTCGTGGCTTCCCTGAATGTTTTCAGGGTATAAGAGTATATATAGGCGAAAGAAGTAGGTCGGTGGAGCTACGAGGGGCCCACGAGGGTGGGGGGCGCGCCCTCCTGGCTCGTGGCCGCCTTGTTGCTTCCTTGACTTCCACTCCAAGTCTCCTGGATTGCGTTTGTTCCAAGAAAGATCCTCGCGAAGGTTTCATTCCATTTGGATTCTGTTTGATATTCCTTTTCTGCAAAACACTGAAATAGGCAAAAAAAAACAACAATTTGCACTAGGCCTTCGGTTAGTAGGTTAGTCCCAAAAATAATATAAAAGAGCATATTAAAGCCCATTAAACATCCAAAATAGATAATATAATAACATGGAACAATCAAAAATTATAGATACGTTGGAGACGTATCAGTGATACACGTATTCATAATATTGATGCCAAAAGATTCAAAGTTGATAATGATAGTGCAACATATTTGTGGCACTGCCGTTTAGGTCATATTGGTGTAAAGCGCATGAAGAAACTCCATGCTGGTGGGCTTTTGGAATAACTTGATTATGAATCACTTGATGCTTGCGAACCATGCCTCATGGGCAAGATGGCTAAGACTCCGTTCTTCGGAATAATGGAGCGAGCCACTGACTTATTGGAAATAATACATACCGATGTATGCGGTCCGAGGAGTGCTGAGGCTCGCGGCGTGTATCATTATTTTCTGACCTTTACAGATGATTTGAGCAGATATTGGTATATCTACTTAATGAAACATAAGTCTGAAACATTTGAAAAGTTCAAAGAATTTCACAGTGAAGTAGAAAATCATCGTAAAAAGAAAATAAAGTTTCTACAATCTGATCGCAGAGGCGAATATTTGAGTTACGAGTTTGGTCTTTATTTGAAACAATGTGAAATAGTTTCGCAACTCACGCCACCTGGAACACCACAGCGTAATGGTGTGTCAGAACTTCGTAACCACACTTTATTAGATATGGTGCGATCTATGATGTCTCTTACCGATTTACCACTATCGTTTTGGGGTTATGCATTAGAGACAGTTGCATTCATGTTAAATAGGGCACCATCTAAATCCGTTGAGACGACACCGTCTGAACTATGGTTTGGCAAGAAACCTAAGCTGACATTTCTTAAAGTTTGGAGTTGCGATGCTTATGTGAAAAAGTTTCAGCCTGATAAGCTCGAACCCAAATCGGAGAAGTGCGTCCTCATAGGATACCCAAAAGAAATTGTTGGGTACACCTTCTATCACAGATCTGAAGGCAAGATCTTTGTTGCTAGGAATGGATCCTTTCTAGAGAAGGAGTTTCTCTCGAAAGAAGTGAGTGAGAGGAAGGTAGAACTTGATGAGGTAATTGTACCTTCCCTCAAATTGGAAAGTAGCTCATCACAGAAATCAGTTCCAGTGATGCCTACACCAACTAGAGAGGAAGCTAATGATGATGATCATGAAACTTTAGATCAAGTTACTACTGAACCTCGTAGGTCAACCACAACACGTTCCGCACGTGAGTATTATGGTAATGTCGTTCTCGAAGTCATGTTACTAGACCATGACGGACCTATAAACTATGAGGAAGCGATGATGAGCCCAGATGCCGATAAATGGCTTGAGGCCATGAAATCTGAGATAGGATCCATGTATGAGAACAAAGTATGGACTTTGGTGGACTTGCCCGATGATTGGCAAGCCATTGAGAATAAATGGATCTTCAAGAGGAAGACGGACACTGATGGTAGTGTTAGTATCTACAAAGCTCGACTTGTCGCAAAATGTTTTCAACAAGTTCAATGTGTTGACTACAATGAGATTATCTCACTCGTAGCGATGCTTAAGTCTGCCCGAATCATGTTATCAATTGCCGCATTTTTTGAAATCTGGCAAATGGATGTCAAAACTGAATTCCTTAATGGATTTATTAAAGAGGAATTGTATATGATGCAACCAGGAGGATTTTTGTCGATCCTAAAGGTGCTAACAAAATGTGCAAGCTCCAGCGACCCATCTATGGACTGGTGCAAGCATCTCGGAGTTGGAATATACGCTTTGATGAGTTGATCAAAGCATATACAGACTTGTGGTGAAGCCTGTATTTACAAGAAACTGAGTGGGAGCACTACAGCCTTTCTGATAAGTATATGTGAATGACATATTGTTGATCAGAAATGATGTAGAATTTTTTGGAAATCATAAAGGAGTGTTTGAAAGGAGTTTTTCAAAGAAAGACCTCGATGAAGCTGCTTACATATTGAGCATCAACATCTATAGAGATAGATCAAGACGCTTGATAAGATTTTTCAATGAGTATATACCTTGACAAGATTTTGAAGTAGTTCAAAATGGAACAGTCAAAGAAGGAGTTCCTGCCTGTGTTGCAATGTGTGAAGTTGAGTAAGACTCAAAGCTAGACCACGACAGAAAATAGAAAGAGAATGAAAGTCATTCCCTATGCCTCAGTCATAGGTTCTATGAAGTATGCTATGTTGTGTACCAGACCTATTGTAACGCCCCGGATACAACTTTCCATATTCATAACTCCAACTCTTGCCTTTTCCGGAGATGCGATATGTTATTTCCTTCGTGGTTGGATTTTTGTCTTTTGTTTTTCATTTTGTTCATGTCTTGCATTTCATCTCATAGCATCATGTGCATTGCATCTGCATGTTTTCATATAACGTGCATCCGTTGTTAGTTGCCGCTTCTTCCTCGTCTCTGTTGACCTTTCTCAGACCGACCATTCTGTTGTTGCCCGACCTTTTGACCCTCTTTGCGCAATACTCAAACCCCTCGTGTGCGTGTCCGAAACTTACCCGAACCCGAACCGGTCTGTCGTTACCGATGAGTCTGGATCATCCCAATCATCTCTAAAATATCTTCCGTTTATTTATTAAACTCCCCTAGTCTGTTTTTCCCGTCCGTCCGATTTAAATCGAATGTCCCAAAATTCCCCTCATTTCACTATATATAGTCCACCGCTAGTCCAACCCTAAAATCTAGCTCCCTTGTCCCATCACCCGCCGCCGCCACCCACTGAGCATCTCCCTCGGGATCCCTCACGATCCACCCACCTGGTCTCCCCCTTCATCGGGTCTTGCCCGATCCATCCAATCGATCCAGCCAACCATCTAGTCTTCTCCTCTCCCTTGAATTCCCCATCGAGCCAACCGGTGCCCGTGGCCGTCTTCGCCTTCAGCAACCCACCAACCAGAGCAGCCAGCCCCGCTCCTCGTGCCCGAGGCCTCCCGAGCCGCACCTCGCCGGCAACCAGCAGGACCATCGCGTCCCTCTCCTCCGTTTTCCTTTCCATCCTACTTTTCCCCTGTCTCTCTCTCGGTCACGCCATCTCTCTCCCTAGCTTTCCCTACAGGAGCTTCCCGCGCCATGGCTGCAGCCCGAGTCCTTCTGCCTCGCTCGATCTGGACCAGGAGGGTCCCGAGCATCTCCACCGTCATCGTCTCCGCTGAGCGCCGCCCTGGTTCCCTTTCTCTCCTTCCTCCGGTCCCCTCATCTCATCTCTCTCTCTCTGATTTGTGTTGCGACGCCGCCGTTTCTGCAGAGCCACTGCCGCCACGGAGCTCCAACTCCAGCCACCTCGTCTCCGCGGTGATCTGACGCATCGGGTTCCGTCCGACCGCCGGCGTCCCGTCCTCGCCTCTGCTTCGAACACACGCGCGCGCCGCCATCCCCTCGTCGTCAGCTGCAGGAGCAGCGCGGCCTCTCCTTCTGTTCGAGCAAGGAAGACAGGCGCGTGCCTGCATCCTCTGCATCGCGGCGCTGCGCCTCTGTGCGCCCGTTGACTCAGCCCGTTCCCGGCCAGATCGAGACGCCCAGGACCTCGCCGCCCCTTTGCCCCGCTCGCCGGAGCTCTACTCCCAGCCACCGCCGCCCTGCTCGCCTCCTCTGCTTCGCCCTTGCGCGAGGAGGACGCACGCAGCGCCAAGTCCCTGCGCCCGTTGACCCGGCCTCGTCGGCCTCGTCCCTGTCCGGCCCAGCCAGCGCCCTCCTCACCGACCGGGCCAAGCCCATGGGTGAGAAGTCCCTCCAGCCCTTCTCCTGTACATTGTTGGCCTAGCCATATTCGGCCCGCGTAGGTTTTTTTCAGCATCTGTGAATTTGTCTAATTTTCCAGGAGTTTGCAGATTTACATAAAAGTCTCTCATGTTCATGCATTAATAACTCTTGAACCGTGCATCGGATTAAAATGATTCAAACATGTAAAATGCTTAGTTTTTCATCTAGTTTCATAATATGCAACTTTCATCCATGTTTGAAACGCTTAAAGTGCTGTTTGATTAAATTTGCTCAAATGCCATGCTAAAATGATTTATTTCATAACTAAATAATCGTAGCTCGGTTTTTAATAAACTTTATATGTAAGTGGGGTGGAAAAATGCATAGATTAACATGATGCACTTTATTTTCCTGTTTAACAACAATAAAATATGGTTTAGGGCAGAACAGTACCAAATCCAATATATGCATATGTGGATTTTCCGGAATTGTTGTTTGATGTTCCGGTCTCATTTAAACTTGCCTAAATAGTTAGTTTATTTATGCTTCACCTCTTGCCATGTTTAACAACATTTAATATTGTTGGGTACATAAACGGGAGAGAACTAAATAATTGAATGTGGTGTTTTGTCAATATGCAACTCGTTGCATATTGAGCTCCACTTAATTTGTAGTATTGTTTGTTGCACTTTGCCATGCCATGCCTTATTAAACCGGACATGCATCATACTTGTTGTGCATCATGCCATGTTTATGCGGGTGTGTTTACCATGTTGCTTGCTTCTTTCCGGTTTGCTTCTCTCGTTAGCTTCGGTTTCGTTCCAGAGTTGTGAGGATTCGCTCGACTACGTCCGTTCGTCTTCTTCATGGACTTGTTCTTCTTCCTAGCAGGATTTCAGGCAAGATGACTGTCACCTTGGATCTCACTACTATCATTGCTATGCTAGTTGCTTCATTCTATCGCTATGCTGCGCTACCTATCATTTGCTCTTCAAGCCTCCCAATTTGCCATGTCAGCCTCTAACCTTTTCACCCTTCCTAGCAAACCATTGCTTGGCTATGTTACCGCTTTTGCTCAGCCCCTCTTATAGCGTTGTTAGTTGCAGGTGTAGTTGAAGATTGCCCCATGATGGAAATGGTTATGTTGGGATATCACAATATCTCTTATATTATTAATGCATCTATATACTTGGTAAAGGGTGGAAGGCTCGGCCTTATGCCTGGTGTTTTGTTCCACTCTTGCCGCCCTAGTTTCCGTCATACCGGTGTTATGTTCCCGGATTTTGCGTTCCTTACGCGGTTGGGTGATTTATGGGACCACCTTGACAGCTCGCTTTGAATAAAACTCCTCCAGCAAGGCCCAACCTTGGTTTTACCATTTGCCTCACCTAGCCCTTTTTCCCTTGGGTTTCCGGAGCCCGAGGGTCATCTTTATTTAACCCCCCGGGCCAGTGCTCCTTCGAGTGTTGGTCCGAACTGAGCTGCCTACGGGGCCACCTCGGGGAAACTCGAAGTCTGGTTTTACTCGTAGCTAGTCTCATCCGGTGTTGCCCTGAGAACGAGATATGTGCAGCTCCTATCGGGATTTGTCGGCACATCGGGCAGCTTTGCTGGTCTTGTTTTACCATTGTCGAAAAGTCTTGTAAACCGGGATTCTGAGACTGATTGGGTCTTCCTGGGAGAAGGAATATCCTTCGTTGATCGCGACAGCTTATCATGGGCTAAGTTGGGACACCCCTGCAGGGTATTATCTTTCGAAAGCCGTGCCCGCGGTTATGTGGCAGATGGGAATTTGTTAATGTACGGTTGTAGATAACTTGACACCAGATCTTAATTAAAATGCATCAACCGCGTGTGTAGCCGTGATGGTATCTTCTCGACGGAGTCCGGGAAGTGAACACGGTTTTGGGGTTATGATTGACGTAAGTAGGAGTTCAGGATCACCTCTTGATCATTGCTAGCTTCACGACCATTCCGTTTGCTCTCTTCTCGCTCTTACTTGCGTATGTTAGCCACCATATATGCTTAGTCGCTGCTGCAACCTCACCACTTTACCCCTTCCTTTCCCATTAAGCTTTGCTAGTCTTGATACCCATGGTAATGGAATTGCTGAGTCCTCGTGGCTCGCAGATTAGTACAACAACAGTTGCAGGTGATCATGACGCGAGAGTGATGTTTTCTTGTTTTGGAGTTCTTCTTCTGCTTGTTCTTCGATCAGGGGATAGGTTCCAGGTCGGAAGCCTGGGCTAGCAGGGTGGATGTCGTTTGAGTTTCTATTTGTGTTTCATCCGTAGTCGGATGGTGCTCTTATGTAAGATGATGTTGTATTCGTGTGGCATTGTATGCCTTTTGTATGTATCCCCATCTATTATGTAATGTTGATGTAATGATATCCACCTTGCAAAAACGTTTCAATATGCGGGTCTATCCTTGGTGGGACCTTCGAGTTCCTCTTGGTTAGGGTCGCATATTGGGCGTGACACCTATTGTGTACCTTGCCATGAGTTTGGCAAGGGGATACGATAGTAATCCAGGAGCGGATCACTGGACAATGGTCAAAGTTATCCTTAGTTACCTAAGAGGACTAAGGAAATATTTCTCGGTTATGGAGGTGATAAAGAGTTCGTCATAAAGAGTTACGTCGATGCAAGCTTTTACGTCAATCTAGATGACTCTAAGTCTCAATCTGGATACATATTGAAAGTAGGAGCAATTAGCTAGAGTAGCTCCATGCAAAGCATTGTAGACATAGAAAATTTGCAAAATACATACGGCTCTGAATGTGGCGGATCCATTGACTAAACTTCTCTCACAAGCAAAACATGATCACACCTAAGTACACTTTGGGTGTTAATCACATGGCGATGTGAACTAGATTGCTGACTCTAGTAAACCCTTTGGGTGTTAATCACATGGTGATGTGAACTATTGGTGTTAAATCACATGGTGATGTGAACTAGATTTTTGACTCTAGTGCAGGTGGCAGACTGAAGGAAATATGCCCAAGAGGCAATAATCAAGTTGTTATTTTATATTTCCTTATATCATGATAAATGTTTATTATTCATGCTAGAATTGTATTAACCATAAACTTGATATATGTGTGAATACATAGACAAAACAAAGTGTCCCTAGTATGCCTCTACTTGACTAGCTCGTTAATCAAAGATGGTTAAGTTTCCTAACCATAGACATGTGTTGTCATTTGATGAGCGGGATCACATCATTAGGAGAATGATGTGATGGACAAGACCCATCCGTTAGCTTAGCATAATGATCAGTCAGTTTTATTGCTATTGCTTTCTTCATGACTTATACATATTCCTTTTACTATGAGATTATGCAACTCCCAAATACCGGAGGAACACCTTGTGTGCTATCAAATGTCACAACATAACTGGGTGATTATAAAGATGCTCTACAGGTGTCTCCGAAGGTGTTTGTTCGGTTGGCATAGATCAAGATTAGGATTTGTCACTCTGTGTATTGGAGAGGTATCTCTGGGCCCTCTCGGTAATGCACATCACTATAAGCCTTGCAAGCAATGTGACTAATGAGTTAGTTGCGGGATGATGCATTAAGGAACGAGTAAAGAGACTTGCCGGTAACGAGATTGAACTAGGTATGATGATACCGACGATTGAATCTCGGGCAAGTAACATACCGATGACAAAGGGAATGACGTATGTTGTTATGCCATTTGACCGATAAAGATCTTCGTAGAATATGTAGGAACCAATATGAGCATCCAGGTTCGACTATTGGTTATTGACCGGAGATGTGTCTCAGTCATGTCTACATAGTTCTCGAACCCGTAGGGTCCGCACGCTTAACATTCGATGACGATTGGAATTATGAGTTATATGTTTTGGTGAGCCAAGTTTGTTCGGAGTCCCGGATGAGATCACAGACATGATGAGGAGTCTCAAAATGGTCGAGAGGTAAGGATTGATATGTTTGAAGGTTATATACAGACACCAGAATGGTTCCGAAGAAGATCGGGGATTTTTCAGAGTACCAGAAGGTTATCGGACCCCCCGGGAAAGTTAATGGGCCTATTGGGCCATAGTGGAGAGAGGGAGGCTGCCACAGGAGGTGGCGCGTGCCCCCCAAGCCCAATCCGAATTGGACAAGGGGTGGGGGTGCGGCCCCCCTTTCCTTCTCCCCCCCTTTCCCCTTTCCTTCTCCGTTGGAAGGAAGGAGGGGGCCGAATCCTACTTGGACTAGGAGTCCAAGTAGGACTCCCCCCTTGGCGCGCCCCTCCTAGGCCACCGGCTTCCTCCTCCCCCCTTTATATACAGGGGCGGGGGTCACCCCAAAGGCACACCAAGATTTGTCTTTGCCGTGTGCGGTGCCCCCCTCCACAGTTTACTCCTCCGGTCATAGCGTCGTAGTGCTTAGGCGAAGCCCTGCACGGATCACCGTCACCGCGCCGTCGTGCTGACGGAACTCTCCCTCGACCCTCTACTAGATCAAGAGCTCGAGGGACATCATCGAGCTGAACGTGTGCTGAACACGAGTGCCGTACATTCGGTACTTGGATCGGTTGGATCGTGAAGACGTTCGACTACATCAACCGCGTTAACACAACGCTTCCGCTTTCGGTCTACGAGGGTACATGGACATACTCTCCCCTCTTTTTGCTATGCATCTCCTAGATAGATCTTGCGTGATCGTATGATTTTTTTTGAAATTGCATGCTACGTTCCTCAACAAATGTCACCTCGGGAATCCACGAGTTGAGTGCCAAAACACATATCAAGTGAATCAATATGACACCCCATTGTCACCAGGGGCATTCATTACAAGACATACATCAAGTGTTCTCAAATCCATAAAATTATTCGATCCAAGAAGAACGAAATCTTAAAGGGAAAACTCAATTCACAACAAGATAGAGAGGGGAAAACACCATATGATCCAACTATATTAACAAAGCCCGCGATACATCAAGATGGTGACATCTCAAGAACATGCGAGAGAGAGAGAGAGAGATTGAACACATATCTACTTGTACAAACCCTCAACCCCTAGGGTGGTCTACACCCTCCTCGTCATGGTGTCCGCCGGGATGATGAAGATGACCACCGGTGATGATTTCCCCCTCCGGCGGAGTGCCGGAACGGGGTTTAGATTGGTTTTTCGTGGCTACAGAGGCTTGCGGTGGTGGAACTTCTGATATATCGACTCCCCTAGGGTTTTTGGAATATTTGGGAATTTATAGATTGAAGAGGCGGTGCGGGAGGCCACCGAGCTGGGCACAACCCACCTGGGGGCGCCCTGGTGGGTTGTGCTCCCCTCGGAGCCCCCCTCTGGTACTTCTTTGGCCCATCAGGTGTCTTCTGGTCCAGAAAAATTCTCCAAAAAGGTTCGTTGCATTTGGACTTTGTTTGGTATTGATTTCCTGCCGAGTAAAAAACAAGCAAAAAACAGCAACTGGCACTAGGCACTATGAGATGAGTAACATCCATAAAGGGAAAAATGTATAAGGCAAAGCAACAACCCCGAGAAAAAGGCGAGGAAAAACAATGGCGAATAAAAGTCAAAAACATAATTATACATAGCATCACACATCATTCAAGGAAAGACAACATCATGAATAGTACTGCTACATGCATACAACCATACATCCCATCATAATCGTCTAATCATAGAGGCAATGATCGCACTGGCACTCTGACGGCTCTGCAGGTGTCTCCTCGGTCTTAGACTCTGAGTCGGAACTAATAATGATAATGGAAACCCCCGGAGCAAAGGAAACATGGCGACGCTGACGGGATGGATCTCCCTTAGGATCTGGAGCCGGATGACTACGTAACATAGGACCGGCGGGGGTAGCGAGAAGTAAAGCCCACTCGGCGGGAGTCTCGTGAGGAGTCACCGTCCAAGTGTTGAGTTACTCTGAGGGGTAACTGGCGTAGGTGGGGGTATAGTAATTGGAGGAATGAGAGGGGCATACGCAAGTGAAGGTGGAGCGGATGCATATCGAGCGGCAACAAGCGCGTCTCGAGTGCGGTTCAAAATCACAATAATGAAGTTTTCTAAGGATGAATGAACTGGTAGCACTGGTGGCATTGGTATTACCCTTTAAGAAGAAATAAAATGAAAGGAATATTAAGCAAATAATGACAAAATTTGCACACAATTTACACAGAAATTGCACTTTTTATAATATAATAGTGGGATTTTAAAAAAGAAAAGTTTCTTAAGAAGGATTTAATTAGTGTCATTGATATTACCCATTAAGAAGAAAGAAAATGAAACAAAAACTACAAAAATGGAGTGGTAAAATTAATTAATGTCATCAGTATTACATTTTAAGAAGAGAGGAAATAAAAAAATATTAAGCAAATAATGACCAAATTGCATACAATTTACACATAATTTGCACTTTTTAGCATATGCAAGCATAAGCATATAATATTAGGATTTCGAAAAAGTAAGTTTCCGAAGAAGGAATGAGTTAGTGGCAATGATCTCACCATAAAGAAGATAGAAAATGAAACATGAAGTAAAAATAAATAAAGAGTTATAATGAACTAGTTGCATCGGTATTACCCTTTAAGAAGAAAAAAATATCAAGCAAATAATGACCAAATTTGCACACAATTTACACATAAATTCCCTTTTTTAGCATATGCAAGCATAAGCATATAAATTAGGATTTCAGAAAAAGTAAGTTCCTAAGAAGGAATGAATTAGTGGCAATGATCTTACTATAAAGAAGATAGATAATGAAACGTAAAGTAAAAAAAGAGATAGAAAGAAAATAAAAAAACTTGGACACGACTTCACACTTTTTAAATAGGTAAGAAATAAACATATAGTGGTGCACTTTTCACACTCTAGTATAATTTAGCACATGTTATACAATATTTTCATGTATACATTTTACACTTATGCAACATCCTAATAATACCCATAAAACCGACTAAAAAAGAAAAAGCAAAAAGACACAAGAACAGAAAAAGGAGGAATGACAACAGGCAACCCAAATGGCTTTCAGACCAACAAAAAATCGACTGACCCGAAACAGTGGCCAGTCAAAGTTTGGGCCCAAACAATACATCAGCCACTACAAAAAAAATGCACGAATCTTCAAGCACAAATCAATGAACTAAAAGATCGACTGGCCCAAAATGGATTTTCACGGAACTTGCATGTAACTGACTAAAAAAAAGCTAAATTGGGTGGGAAAGGGTCAGATCCGGATATATTCGCTGTAAACCTTCATCTTTTTTATTTAAACAGTGACTTAGCTGGTCAAGGCCTAGGCCGCCGTAGCTGGGACATAGGCCTAGCACAGGCCAGGCGGGCGCCTTTGTGACCAGAGGGACAGTCGATGCTCAGCGGCCTCCGTATCAGCGACGACCGCGATGACGCTCGTGGAGCCGAGCCGGACGGAGGAATCGAATCTGCTTTCCCTTTCCTCCTCCCCGCCAAGAAATGGACGGCTGCACAGTTTCTATACCAGGAAACCGGAACCGGTCCATCTCCTCCTCGTTCATTGTTGGAGCTCAGTCACGAAGGCTCTGGTCCTCGGTCAAGCCAAGGGCTTTCTTTTCGACGTCTCTTCCAGGATCAAGTGTGGGCTCTTCTGGATGGAGTGGTGGACAGCACTGAGGTTGATGTCGCCAGCCCGGGTTCGAGTCCCTCATCTCCTATAAGAATAAGATAGGGGGGAGTCTCCCCTCTGTTCTCATTCTTTTACCAGACGGTGGTTTTACCCCCTCAAAAAAAGGACGGTAGTTTTACCAGCACGTCCACATGGCAACCACCACCAATTACTGCATCCATGGTTAATTTTACGCCCAGACGCGCGCAACCGTCAAAAGCAAAGCCAACCTCACAGTCCTCAGCTCAACTTGAAACCACTCCCACCAGCGGCCACGGCATTGATGGATCTCTCACCAGCCACCGCGGGTGCCTATGGCGGAAAGGCGGCGGACGCGTACCGGAAGGCGCTCAGCTCAGCTGCCTCGGCCGCCGCGTACGCCGTGCTGGCGCGGAGCATGGCGCGTGCGCTCCTCCCGGACGAGCTGCGCGCCGCGGTGCGCTGGGCCGCGTCCGTGCTCCGCGCGCGCCTCGGCTGGGGCGCCAAGGAGCGGCGAACGCTCGTCATCCGAAGCCACACCGGCGGCGGCGGTCGCGAGGAGAATCTTCTCTTCGACGCGGCGCGGACGTACCTGTCCTCCAGGCTCGACCCGCGCGCCATGCGCCGTCTCGGGCTCAGGCTGTGCGCGACCAGGGACGATGGTGGCCTGAGAAGCTGGACGAAGCGCCTCTTCATTGAGCCCGGGGACTCCACCGTCGATGTCTTCGACGGCGTCGAGTTCATGTGGTCGTCCGTCCAGAAGACTAATGGCGGCGGAGGAGGAAACAAGAAGTCCAAGAACGGGGAGTCCGGCACCGCCGAGTTTCTGCTCAAGCTCAGCTTCGACGCCAAGCACACAGACATGGCTATGGAGAGGTACGTGCCCTTCGTCATGGGGGCGGCCGAGGAGACGAGGCTGCGGGAGCGTTCGCTCATGATCTGCATGAACGAGGGCCGAACATGGTTCAGGCTGCACCACCATCACCCCGCCACGTTCGACACGCTCGCCATGGACCCGGTGCTCAAGCAGTCCATCGTCGCCGACCTCGACCTGTTCGCCAACAGGAGGGACCACTACCGGCGGATTGGCAAGGCGTGGAAGCGCGGGTACCTTCTCTACGGCCCGCCCGGCACCGGCAAGTCCAGCCTGGTGGCCGCCATGGCCAACCACCTCCGCTACAACATCTACGACCTCGACCTCAGCCACGTGCAAAACACAACGCTGCAGTGGCTGCTCCTCACCATGTCTGACAAGTCCATCCTTGTCATCGAGGACATCGACTGCTGCTGCGATGCCATGTTAAGGGAGGTGGACAGCAAGACGCCGGCGCGGACTTGCAAAGAAGACGGCGGCGGCTCATCAGAAACTTCGGACGGTACGCCGTCTCCGAAGCGCAAATCGGAGGTAATTACGGACGTGCTCTTCCCCTGCATTGCTGTGTGAACATATTACGTATACTATATACCTATCTCAATGTCCATATGCCCACTTCTGCGTACGGCGAACTCAGATCACGCTTTCGGGGCTGCTCAACTTCATCGACGGGCTCTGGTCGACCAGTGGCGAGGAGCGCCTCATCGTCTTCACCACCAATTACAAGGACCGGCTCGACCCGGCGCTGCTGCGGCCGGGGCGCATGGACATGCACGTCTACATGGGCTACTGCTGCTGGGAGGCATTCAAGACTCTGGCCCGGAACTACTTCCTCGTCGACGACCACCCCCTCTTCCCGGAGATACAGGAACTGCTTATGGCGGTGCAGGTGACGCCGGCCGAGGTGTCCGAGATGCTGCTGAGGACCAATGAGCCTGACGTCGCGCTCCGGAGTCTCACGGAGTTCCTCTTAGAGAAGAAGCAGGGACAGAGCAAGATGGAGGAAGTGCATGAAGAGAACTAAGCAGGGAGAGAGTGATCCAGGGAAGTAACTCCATTACAGCACACATCAACAACTAGCTTCCTAGTCTCGGAATTAGCCGATCTAACGAATGCATTTGTTTTGCAAATGTCTCGTGGTCGCATTATCACATTGCTGCAAGATTATTATTACTACTCTTCATGTGTAGCATCATTTGTGCAGATGCTCTTTAGATCGATCTTTGATCAATGTTATGCTGGCATTCTCTACTGATGCATAGCTTCTTTTTCTCAACCGCTGGATGCATAGCTTGATGCGTTATTTAGTTCTTTCCAGTTGGAGCAAGTACAATAAGTTGATGTAGATGGGTTGTAAGACTTTAAAAAATATATTTTGGATGAGTTGGATAAGAGCGAGCTACTAATTAACAGCCGGTTGTAGCACACGCTCCTTGCCACTATGTGAGAGAGGAAGGCGCTCCTAACCACTATGTGAGAGAGGAAGGTGGGTCATGTTTCAACAAAGTAATACATATTTATATGTGACTATTGTACTTGCGGCTATACTATTAACCATGCTCTAGATTTTACGAGCCTTGGCCCAATAAATCTTGTTTCTCATTCTAGTATTTTCTTTAAATCTCATAGACCATTTGACTTGTATGTCATATGTGTAAATTTAGTCTCACACTGCCGGTTGAGTAGAAAAAACTATTGGCATAGAGCATCAACAGTGTTTAGAGGCAACGTTGCCTCTAAACTGTGGTCCATCGTATTGCCCCAAAGACTAGATGGAAAACGCGCAGTGTATAGCATTTGGCACAACCTCCGTGTTGCCCCGAAGACTAGATGAAATACACGCAGTGTATAGCATTTGGCACAACTGTCGGTGTCAAAGCCGGCGGATCTCCGGTAGGGGGTCCCGAACTATGCGTCTAAGGCTAATGGTAACAGGAGCCAGGGGACACAATGTTTACGCAGGTTAGGGCCCTCTCTATGGAGGTAATACCCTACTTCCTGTTTGATTGATCTTGATGAATATGAGTATTACAAGAGTTGATCTACCACGAGATCGTAATGGCTAAACCCTAGAAGTCTAGCCTATGGGATTATGATTGTTGTCCTACGGACTAAACCGTCCGGTTTATATAGACACCGGAGGGGGCTAGGGTTACACAAAGTCGGTTACAGAGAAAGGAATCTACATATCCGAATAGCCAAGCTAGCTTTCCACGCAAAGGAGAGTCCCATCCGGACACGGGATGAAGTCTTCAATCTTGTATATTCATAGTCCAACAGTCCGGCCCATGTATATATGTTGGGGAACGTAGTAATTTTAAAAAAATTCCTACGCACACGCAAGATCATGGTGATGCATAGCAACGAGAGGAGAGAGTGTTGTCCACGTACCCTCGTAGACCGAAAGCGGAAGCGTTAAAACAACGTAGTTGATGTAGTTGTACGTCTTCACGGCCCGACCGATCAAGCACCAAAACTACGGCACCTCCGAGTTCTAGCACACGTTCAGCTCGATGACGATCCCCGTACTCCAATCCAGCAGAATGTCAGGGAAGAGTTCCGTCAGCACGACGGCGTGGTGACGATCTTGATGTTCTACCGTCGCAGGGTTTCGCCAAAGCACCGCTACAATATTATCGAGGAGGACTATGGTGGAGGGGGGCACCGCACACGGCTAAGAGATCAAGAGATCAATTGTTGTGTCTAGAGGTGCCACCTGCCCCCGTATATAAAGGAGCCAGGGGGGAGGGGGCAGCCGGCCTAAGAGGGGGCGCGCCAAGGGGAGTCCTACTCCCACCGGGAGTAGGACTCCCTCCTTCCTTGTTGGACTAGGAGAAGGGGGGAAGGAGGAGGGAGAGAGGAAGGAAAGGGGGGGCTCTCCTTGTCCTAATCGGACTAGGGGGAAGGGGCGCGCGGCCCAGCCCTTGCCTCCTCTCCTCTTCTCCAATAAGGCCCATGTAGGCCCATTAAGCCCCCGGGGGGTTCCGGTAACCCCCCGGTACTCCGGTAAAACCCTGATTTCACCCGGAACACTTCCGACATCCAAATATAGGCTTCCAATATATCAATCTTCATGTCTCGACCATTTCGAGACTCCTCGTCATGTCCATAATCACATCCGGGACTCCGAACAAACTTCGGTACATCAAAACTCATAAACTCAAAATATAACTGTCATCGAAACCTTAAGCGTGCGGACCCTACGAGTTCAAAAACTATGTAGACATGACCGAGAACCATTTCGGGTCAATAACCAATAGCGGAACCTGGATGCTCATATTGGCTCCTACATATTCTACGAAGATCTTTATCGGTCAAACAACATAACAACATACATTGTTCCCTTTGTCATCGGTATGTTACTTGCCCGAGATTTGATCGTCGGTATCCTAATACCTAGTTCAATCTCGTTACCGGCAAGTCTCTTTACTCGTTACGTAATGCATCATTCCATAACTAACTCATTAGCTACATTGCTTGCAAGGCTTATAGTGATGTGCATTACCGAGAGGGCCCAGAGATACCTCTCCGACAATCAGAGTGACAAAACCTAATCTCGAAATACGCCAACTCAACATGTACCTTTGGAGACACCTGTAGAGCTCCTTTATAATCACCCAGTTACGTTGTGACGTTTGGTAGCGCACAAAGTGTTCCTCCGGTAAAAGGGAGTTGCATAATCTCATAGTTACAGGAACTTGTATAAGTCATGAAGAAAGCAATAGCAACATACTAAACGATCAAGTGCTAATCTAACGGAATGGGTCAAGTCAATCATATCATTCTCGTAATGATGTGATCCCGTTAATCAAATGACAACACATGTCTATGGTTAGGAAACATAACCATCTTTGATTAACGAGCTAGTCAAGTAGAGGCATACTAGTGACATTAAGTTTGTCTATGTGTTGACACATGTATCATGTTTCCGGTTAATACAATTCTAGCATGAATAATAAACATTTATCATGATATGAGGAAATAAATAATAACTTTATTATTGCCTCTAGGGCATATTTCCTTCAATATAGTCCGGCTATCCGAGGACCCCCTAATCCAGGACTCCCTCAGTAGCCCCCGAACCAGGCTTCAATGACGATGAGTCCGGCGCGCAAATTGTCTTCGGCATTGCAAGGCGGGTTCCTTCTACGAATATTTCAAAGTACCTGAATTAAATAGCAGTGTCCGGCTTTTCATTTAATGACGCACTCATCGGCTTCTGCACCTTCATGATTTCAGCTTCCACATGTCGAGCGAATACGAGAGGTCGGGGCATTTTTGCATTTACCACCCTAACCATATAAGAAAATTGTCTATTAAAGAGACGGGGATCTTCAGATCTAATCCACACCATCTCCCCCAAACGAGAAATCCTCGGAGCTTGCTCGTAGAAACCACCCCAACATGGCCAGCGTTCCCAGCTCTTCCTCACGCCCTCACGGCTCCAAGCAGGGTGATTGCAAAAAGTGTTCCATATCCCACGGCCAACTGGTGAAGCTGCAGACCCAGGGATTTCTTCCCCTCGCAGATCTAGTCCCTGTTCGAGCCGGATTGGCTTCCTTCGTCAGCGGGGAACAGGCGGAGAGGTTCCCCAACCCATCCAGGGGGAACGAGTATGCTTTGTTCCCTATTTGCTGAGAGGCGTCGGATTTCCAATCCATCCGTTCCTCCGAGGGCTTCTGGAGTACTATGGCCTCCAACTGCATAACTTCACACCTGCCTCCATCCTGCACATTGCGGGTTATGTCGCTCTATGCGACCTATTTCTGGGTTGCGAGGCTCATTTTGAGTTATGGAAGAAGTTGTTTTTCCTCGTCCCTCGTAATCAAGAGGGATCCATATTCCAAGTGGGCGGAGCCGAGATATGGCGCATCGCCGGGACTGGATACCTATCCGGCACACCGAAGAAGGCATCCGAAGAATGGCCTTCCGAATGGTTCTATGTTGAGGACGTCTCCCTTCCTGACCCAATCCGAAGAGGCCTCCCTGAATTTTCAAGTGCTCCATTGAAGAAGCGCCTCAGCTGGCGTCCTCGGAGCCTCAGGGAGGAACATAGCGTGGAAGTCCACCAATTGATGAGCAAGAGAAAGATGCTCGCTCAATCCGGATTGTCAGTAGTCGATGTTATGGCAATATCCATAATGCGAGGGGTTCAGCCACTCTAATACCGAGGGCACCCTATGTGGCACTTTAATGGAGAAGATGACGCCAACCGCTACGGTCGAAAGGGTCCGGACATTGCCGCTGCTTTGGCGAAAATACTGTCTAGATTATACAAAGGGGATAAGGAGGAGTTCATCCACATCAAGCCTAGAGATGGGTTTTCCATGTACAAACCTCCCAGCTAGGTGAGTTTCCATCCCGCTACTCTACTCCATTCATACCCTGAGTCCTTTTTTCATAAATATCAATCTGTCCATTTATAATAGGAATGGCGGAGAATTACCAGGGAGATCCACAACCCCGCACCATAGCCAGAGGACCACAACCGGTCCCTTGACCCCGGATTCGAAGAGGATCCGGATATATTCGTGGAGCTCGGGGAAGGGGTGTTTTACCAGGCGAGCTGTGACGGCACCGGAGTGGCCATCATTGCTGACTATCCCGGCCTTCTCCCCGTGTCACATGTAAGTAATCAGGAGACTTGTCCTTTGAGAGAATTCCCTCTTTCCTCCTTACCCACCGCACTATATTATGCTCTAAAGGGGAGGCGATGGGCGTGCAACGCTGCACCTGAGGCAACGCGCAAGAAGGCTGCGCGTACGCCGGGTAGGCCTTCGAAGAGGAAAGCCAATGGAAGCGCGACCGAGCCCTTATCAAAGAGGTATGGTTGTTTTAAGTATGCTCTATGGCTGTCACATTTAAAGTGTGACAATATCCGTTGTGTCTTATCAGGAAAAACATTCATCGGACTATGTCCGGGGATCCTGCCGGTCATGCCTCTACGAGCCGGATTCCGGACCCTGTCGCAAGGACTGAGGCTAACACGGAAGTGACACCGGATTGTCCTTCTGCGGAGGATTCAGATAAAGTATCCGTCACGAACTCCCAAGTGGAAAGCGCCATGAATCATCGGCGCTGGCGGGCCGTTCTTCGCGACCTTGGTTTTTCAGAAGAGGCCTTCAACGCCTTCAACTCGGGTGATGCATACATCCGAGCTGCTCGAGATGGGCTTACCAGAGCTACAGACCAGTATTTGAAAGATATGCGGGTAAGTACACATTTGTACAAAATGATAATCATATACTAGTAGCCCCCGAGACTTGAAACAGTTGGTATGACTGATTTAAGGATCGTTATATGACCAGGTGCTCACAGAGAAGAACAATTTATTGTCTTAAGAGCTGAAAAAGTGCCAGGGCCAGCTGACTGATGCTACCGCCGAACTGGAGAAATTCAAGAAGGAGGCGTCTGGTAATGTTCCCCTCTATCGAGAAAACATAATCATATACCAGGAGTATTAATACAGGTGCAAATCCTGTGGCAGAGGCACCGGATATCTCACAACCAAGATCTCAAAGGCAACTGGCCGCGGGCGAGCGTATACTGACACATGTCAGGGTGGATAAGAACAAACTCCAAGATGCCAACACCGAGCTGGGCGTGGAACTGAAAGACGTGCGTGCCCAGCTGGATGACTCCGTGAAGGAGAACTGGAGGCTGCGAGGCGGCATATTTAGTATGTGTTCATACTTACCATTACATAGTTCGGCAAGGAAAGAAACTGACAATAATTATGTCTGTAGGTATATTGACGGGCCGTCCTGAAGAGGAGGTGTCTGGATCATCGAGCGATCTGCTACAAGAGCTGTTGCGAATGCACAAGCGAGCTCGGCAGGCGATGCAAACTATTGTTAAGGCTTTATGGCCATCCGACTCCCCTCCAGGAAGTATGGAGGGGCTTGTACAACTACTCCAGGGAGCGCGGCGGCGCTTCCAATTATGGAAGATATCGGCCTGCCAGGAAGGTGCGCGAGAGGTCTGGGCAATGGTGAAAACTCGGTATACCATGCTCGACCCGAATCACATAGCCCGGGTCGGACCTGTCGGGTCAAATGGAGAAGAAATTCCCGTTAGTTTGGTATATGACCAGGTTCAAGTAGCCGCCAAGTATTCCCAATAGGATTGTAGGCTAGATAGCTTGTTGGATGGCATAGAGGAAGAAGTTTTTGAGTCTAAGTGACTATGTACTTCATTTGACAAATTATGTCTCTAGCTGAATTGTAAAACGCTTGTCATGGCAGACCTTTTCGCTTCAACCTCTGGACCCGAAGGTGCGGAGTGCTTCCGAATACCCGCTCGGTAATGTATACCGGGGTATGCGTGGAAACCAGGCGTAGGGGTCATAGTTGCTTGAACGGACAAGTATCCGGCTAGTTATGTTATATTACATTTTGATCGTAAGAAACATCTTCCAGAGAGAATAGTTCCGTTAAGGGTTCCTTTCCCTGGGTAAGCATGCATAAATGTGCATGTCCGAACTGTGTTTGAAAAAATCACAGCATACATAACATCTATGGGTTCATAATGTGACAAGTAAAAAACATCTTTAGTCCATCGACCGAATATTCCCTTAAGAATGCTACCTTTCGGCTTCACCCAGTCTGAGGCACACATCCGGATGACCCGGCAGTAAAAATCACAGAGGTGCTCCCTTTATGCCCTAGCCGAACTAACGGGAACGTAGGGCATAATCACAGGAGCCAGGCAACCCAGCTTGGCCAAACTTAAGTCATATCGATGCATATAATGGCGAAGAAAAGGTACATACGTGGAAAAGACACATATGTGGTGAGCTTGATGCTTGGAAAATAATAATAATAAGCTTCTGTACAAGAAGGCCCAAGGTATAATTGACGTACATATTAAGAATTATATGCGTCATAGGTGTACGGTCTAACCGTACAAGGGCTTTGTAGCTTTAAAAAAGGAAAGGTGAAAAGAGAGAAAAATAAAACATGGAAACAAAAAGGGGAAAAAGGAGACAAACGAAGAGTCCGGCACTAGGCATAGAATCTTTGGAGTCTGGCCGCGTTCCATGGGTTCGGCTCTAGGTGGTTGTCTGATGCATCATGCAGGCGGTACGCTCCTGAAAGTGCAACTATCCCTGGGTGGTTTTGGTAATGATTAACAACATATAGCTCATTGAACTAATGCCACTGCAAGATAAATATTTCAGGAAAGTTCAATGATTGGCATGGCATGGATAAGGAATGTGGACCCCTCAAATGCCAAGGACAAAAGATTGGCTCAAGCTTCAAAGTCCAAGACTCTACATTTTTCCATTTTAGTGATCCAAGATCACATTGAGTCTATAGGAAAGCCAATACTATTAAAAGGGGATGAGGTGTTGCCTAATGGCTTGCTTGCTCAAAATGCTTAGTGATATTCTCCAAAAGCCCTCAACCACTTTCTCATACCCACATATGTCCCAAACCAAAAGTCAAACTCGGCCCCACCGATTTGATCCATCCGGCGCCACCGAGTTCCTTTGACATAGCCACTGCCAGAAACCCTAGTCTTTTCGGTCTCACCGATAGGGATCTCGGACTCACCGAGATGGGGTTGAAAACTCTCTGTTTCCCTTCGTAACGTTTCGGTCTAACCGAGATGAGCGATCAGTCCCACCGAGTCTGCAATGCAAACTCTCTGTTTCCTTTTCGTAACGCTTCGGTCCCACCGATACGAGCGAATCGGTCCCATCGAGTTTGCCTGACCAACTCTCTGTTAGCTTATTACCAAAGTCGGTCCAACCGAGTTTGAGTAATTGGTACAACCGAGATTACGTTATGCCCTAACCCTAATGATATCGGTCCCACCAAGATGACATGTCAGTCCCACCGAAATTGCCTAACAATCACATATGTACTGAATCGGTCCGACCGAGTTTTCTGATTCGTTCCCACAGAGTTTGGTATAATGTGTGTAACGGTTAGATTTTGTGTGGAGGCTATATATACCCCTCCACCCTCTCCTCATTCGTGAGGGAAGCCATCAGATCGTGCCTACACTTCCACTACCCATTTTCTAAGAGAGAGCCACCTACTCATGTGTTGAGACCAAGATATTCCAATCCAACCATATGAATCTTGATCTCTAGCCTTCCCCAAGTTTCTTTCCACTCAAATCATCTTTCCACCAAATCCAATCCTATGAGAGTGAGTTGAGTGTTGGGGAGACTATCATTTGAAGCACAAGAGCAAGGAGTTCATCATCAACACACCATCTATTACCTTTTGGAGAGTGGTGTCTCCTAGATTGGTTAGATGTCACTTGGGAGCCTCCGACAAGATTGTGGAGTGAACCAAGGAGGTTGTAAGGGCAAGGAGATCACCTACTTCGTGAAGATCTACCGTAGTGAGGCAAGTCCTTCATGGGCGATGGCCATGGTGGGATAGGCAAGGTTGCTTCTTCATGGACCCTTAGTGGGTGGAGCCCTCCGTGGACTCGCACAGCCGTTACCCTTCGTGGGTTGAAGTCTCCATCAATGTGGATGTACGATAGCACCACCTATCGGAACCACGGCAAAAACATCCGTGTCTCCTATTGCGTTTGCACTCTCCAAACCCTTCCCTTTACATTCTTGCAAGTTGCATGCTTTACTTTCCGCTGCTTATATACTCTTTGCATGCTTTCTTGAATTGTGTTAAGATTACTTGACTTGTGCTAAGTTGTTAAAATATGCCAAAAACTAAAATTGGGAAAAGGTTAAGTTTTTATTTGGTCAAGTAGTCTAATCACCCCCCTCTAGACATACTTTCGATCCTACAGCACCTCTGGTGAGAATTTCGTCAATGATGAACGGACCCTCCCACTTGGGCTTGAGTTTGTCCTTTTTCTTCTCCGGCAAGCGTAGAACGAGTTCGCCAACATTATATGTCTTGGCCCATACTTCTCTGCTTTGATATCTGCGGGCCTATTGTTGATAGAATGCGGAACGGGCTTTTGTGACATCGCGCTCCTCCTCCAGGGCATCTAAGCTGTCCTGCCGATCCAGCTCAGCTTCTCTCTCTTCATACATGCGCACTTGAGGTAAGTCATGAATAATGTCGCTGGGTAACACAGCCTCTGCACCGTACACCATAAAGAAACGTGTATATCCGGTAGAACGATTTGGCATGGTCCGCAGCCCCTAGAGCACGCAGTCAAGCTCCTCCACCCAGTGCTTGTCTGATTCTTTCAAAGACCGCACTAATCTGGGTTTGATGCCGCTCATAATATGACGTTAGCTCGTTCGACTTGACCGTTGGTTTGTGGGTGGTATACGGAGGCGTAATCAAGCTTGATGCCTAGATTAGCACACTAGGCTTTCACCTCATCGACTGTGAAATTGGAGCCGTTGTCAGTGATAATGCTGTGTGGAACACCATAACGGCGCACAACACCGGATATAAAATCTATCACTGGCCCGGCTTTGGCAGTTTTGAAAGGTTTGGCCTCTATCCACTTAGTGAATTTATCCACCATCACCAACAAATATCTTTTCTTATGGCTTCCTCCTTTAAGGGGTCCGACCATATCAAGCCCCCAGACCGCAAAAGGCCAAGTGATGGGGATTGTTTGTAGAGCGCGCGGTGGGTGGCATATAACTTTGGTTGGCGAAAAGCGGGCATCCGACGTAATGTTGGACGAGGTCCTGTGCGTCTGCTCGGGCCATTGGCCAATAGAAACCTGTATGGAAGGCCTTGCTTACGAGGGCCTGAGCCATAGCATGGTGACCACCGAGACAGGCATGAATTTCAGCCAAGAGCTGCCGCCCTTCCTCCTCGGAGATACATCTTTGAAGTACTCCGGTAGCGCTTTTCTTATAGAGTTCTCCCTCGTGAACCTTGTAGGCTTTAGAGCGCCGCACAATGCAGCGTGCCTCATTCTGATCCTCAGGAAGCTCTCGCCTATTAAGGTAGGCCAAGAAGGGTTTGGTCCATGGGGCGATGACTGCCATGATGAGATGGGCCGACGATGTAATTTCGGTGGCTGAGCCCCCGGTGATGTCGGTGTGTTCGGACTCTGGGGTTGTATTCGAATCTAGATTGGTAGTGCCGCTCTCCCCTTGCCACACCACAGATGGCTTGGAAAGCCTTTCCAGAAAGATGTTAGGTGGGACGGGGTCGCGCTTGCCGCCGATGCGAGCAAGGACATCCGCCGCTTGATTACTTTCTCGAGCCACATGGTGAAACTCGAGCCCCTCAAACCGAGCCGACATTTTGAGAACGGCGTTACATTAAGCCACCATCTTCAGATCTTTGTCATTGAAATCTCTATTTATTTGAGATATTGCAAGGTTTGAATCCCAGCGCACTTCCAGGCGTTGTATGCCCATGGAGACAGCCATCTGAAGACCATGCAATAAGGCTTCGTATTCGGCTGCATTGTTGGAGTCCGTGAATAATATCTATAGGACGTACTGAACAGTATCTCCAGTAGGGGATGTTAGGACAACGCCTACCCCTAGGCCTACCAGCATTTTGGCGCCATTGAAGTGCATGACCAGTTGGAATACGTGCCGTACTTTTTAGGGAGTTCGGCCTCTGTCCATTCGGCGATGAAGTCAGCCAGTACTTGAGATTTAATGGCCTGCCGCGGTTTGTATGTAATGTCGAATGGGAGGAGCTCAATAGCCCACTTGGCAACCCGGCCCATGGCGTCGCGGTTATTTATTATGTCGTTGAGTGGTACTTCCGGAGGCCACCGTTATGGAGCATTATTGAAAGTAGTGTTGTAGCTTCCGGGATGCCATGAAGACCGTGTATGCTATTTTTTGGTAGTGTGGGTACCGGGATTTGCATGGTCCGAGGACAGTGGATACGTAGTATACCGGTTTCTGAAGCAGGAATTTGTGTCCGTCCTCCTCTCTTTCGACTTGGTGTGTGGCTGATATGTATAATAACATGGGTTCGCCAACGTTTGGCGCGGCCAGGATTGGTTTGCTTGCTAGAAGAGCCTTTATTTCTTCCAATCCGGTTGTTGCCGCGTTCATCCACTCAAAGTGTTTGGTGCATCGGAGAAGGCGATATAGTGGCAATGCCTTTTCTCCTAGTCTGGAGATAAAGCGGCTTGAAGCTGCCACACATCCGGATAATTTTTGGACTTGTTTAAGGTCTGTTGGCGTAGCCAACTGTGACAAAGCTCGGAATTTAGCTGGGTTTGCCTCAAGTCCTCTATTGGAAACGATGAAGCCTAGAAGCTTTCCAGCGGGAATGCCGAAAACAAACTTTTCCAGATTGAGCTTGATGTCATATGTTCGGAGGTTGTCGAATGTGAGACGGAGATCGTCTATTAAGGACTTGACGTGCCTAGTTTTGATGACTACGTCATCCACGTATGCTTCAACTTTCTTGCCTATTTGTTTCTCCAGGCATGTTTGAATCATGCGTTGATAAGTGGCACCGGCATTTTTGAGCCCGAAAGGCATAGTGTTGAAGTAGAAAGGCCCATATGGGGTTATGAAGGCCGTTGCGGCCTGGTCGGACTCCTTCATGTTGATTTGATGGTATCCGGAGTATGCGTCGAGGAAACACAGTGAGTTGTGCCCTGCGGTAGCATCGATGATCCGATCGATGCGAGGGAGGGGAAAGGGATCCTTAGGGCAAGCCTTGTTGAGGTCCTTGAAGTCGACACATAGGCGCCAAGATTTCTTCTTCTTTGGTACCACCACCAGGTTTGCTAGCCAGTCCGGGTGTTTTATTTCTCTGATGAATCCGGCCTCGAGTAACTTGGCTAGCTCCTCTCCCATAGCTTGTCGTTTAGGTTCAGAGAAGCACCGTAATGTTTGCTTGACAGACTTATATCCCTTCAGTATGTTTAGGCTGTGTTCGGCCAGCCTGCATGGGATCCCTGGCATATCAAAAGGGTGCCAGGCGAATATGTCGCAGTTTTCACGTAGGAACGCCCGCAGTGCGGCGTCGACCATGGGGTCCAGCTGTGCCCCGATGGATGCTGTCTTTGTGGAGTCCGTTTGGTGGACTTGGAATTTGACTATTTCAACTGCTGGTTTAAAGGAGGTGGATTTGGACCGCTTGTCGAGTATCACGTCGTCCCTATCCACCGTGGAGTGCAATGCGGTTAATTCTTCGGCCGCGAGGGCTTCAGACAATGCCTCGAGGTCTTAGGCGGTGGTTTTGTTTTCGGCGCGGAGTGCTATGTCCGGATCACTGGCAAGAGTGATGATTCCATTGGGCCCGGGCATCTTGAGCTTCATGTACCCGTAATGGGGTATAGCTTGGAAGCTTGCAAATGCATCTCCCCCTAAAAGGGCATGATATCCACTGTTAAGAGGGGCCACTTGAAAGGTTATCTCTTCGGACCGATAGTTCTCCGGCGTGCCAAATACCACATCCAGTGTGATTTTTCCCACACACCGTGCCTCCCGACTAGGAATAATTCCTCAGAAGGTCGTGCTACTTTGCTCAATGCGGCTCCTGTCTATTTCCATTTTGTTGAGAGTTTCCTCATAAATGAGGTTTAGTCCGCTGCCGCCGTCCATGAGAACTTTGGTAAGCCGAAAACCATCCACAATTGGACTGAGGACCAATGTGGTAGGTGCCCGGACTGTTCTGAATTTTGGTTCGTCACTAGCTTTGAAAGTTATGACCGTGTCGTTCCAGGGGTTTATTGCTGCAACTTGGCAGACTTCGGCGAGGCCGCGGAGTGCCCTTTTGCGCCTATTGTTTGAGGCGAAAGTCTCGAAGACTGTCAGTACTATAGGGTTGTTATCCTTCGTGGGAAGTTACTCTGCGGTATTTTTGGTGAGGAGATCCTCGCCGCTCTTGGCCACCTGCCGGAGTATCCAACATGCTCTAAGGCTGTGGGTTGGTACGATATCCGGTGTTGTGTGTATCTTGCATGGCCTATCGAGCCATCCCTCCAGAATGGTTTCGTGCCCCGTAACCGGCTTTGATTTTTTTATTGGATTAGGCGACCGACGAGGGTGCATCCTTTTTGTCCGGATGAGGGGTTTAGTGGAAACCGGTGGCTCCCAAGAGGCTGCCTGAGTTTTCCAGGCGCTTTTCATTGCGCAGTACTTCTGTACAATGGTTGCCAAGTCGGTGAAGTGTGATACGTGACGGCGATTGATTGCATTGAGGATTCCCTCGTCCGTGCAATTTTTGCAGAATAATGAGATCGCGTCTTCATCGTGATAGTCTTTGATCTTGTCCTTGACAAGGAGCAATCTGGCCCAAAAGTGTTGGACCGTTTCATGGGACTGCTGTTTGATGTGGGTAAGATCGCTTATGTCTGGGTGGGTGGGTGGATTTAAGTCTGAACCCTGACCCGATCTGAGATCCGGAGCTTGAGAAACTTCCGAGCTTAACAGTTCGGACTCCGGGATATCAACCAACTTTTGAGAACCACAATCCAATTCTAAGTTCGGAGTATGGGGCATGTCTTCCCGCGAGCGAGTATCGGGCTCTGTGAGCTCAGAGATCCGAACATAGTTCGTCCTCAACATAGGGGAAGAGGCGCCGCATTGCTCCTCCACTACCGCTATCTGATGGGTGATCGGTGGAGATTCAATTTTTCTCTGATCGGGTTTAAGCCCAATCCGATCATAGTCCGTAGCGACTCCAAAGGTGGTGATGTGATCCAGGAGTTCATTTAAGGACGACAACTCCGTCGGATCCATCTGTCCAGAGTATTCTAAGCTGACGCGGAGGCGATTTTCGATGACCCGAGAAGTCATCGTCGTCCCAACGGCCGAACGGGCGGCCATGGTGAAGCCGCCCAGCCGGAGGGTTTGGCCTGAAGCCAGGGCTCCTCCGGAGGCGATGTTGTCCTTGATAACAAGGCGAGCCATCAAGCCTATCTTCGACATCACAGCGGAACGCTCAATGAAAGCACCAATGTCGGTGTCAAAACCGGCGGATCTTGGGTAGGGGGTCCCGAACTGTGCGTCTAAGGCTAATGGTAACAGGAGGGGGGGAAAAATGTTTACCCATGTTCAAACCCTCTCTATGGAGGTAATACCCTACTTCCTGCTTGATTGATCTTGATGAATATGAGTATTACAAAAGTTGATCTACCACGAGATCGTAATGGCTAAACCCTAGAAGTCTAGCCTATGAGATTATGATTGTTGTCCTACGGACTAAACCCACCGGTTTATATAGACACCGGAGGGGGCTAGGGTTATACATAGTCGGTTATAGAGAAAGGAATCTACATATCCGAATCGCCAAGCTTGCCTTCCATGCAAAGGAGAGTCCCATCCGGACACGGGACGAAGTCTTCAATCTTCTATCTTCATAGTCCAACAGTCCGGCCCACGTAGATAGTCTGGCTGTCCGAGGACCCCCTAATCTAGGACTCCCTCAACAACCTCTAACGTGGAACCCACAAAGTTGTAAAATAATTTTAATTCATCATCAAACGTTTATTGACCAACCTCAACCATCCTGATGACAAGTAGGCAAGGGGATTATTTTAGTGGAAAGAAAATCTTAACGACCACCTCTTCATTTCAAGGCGATGCCAGCGCTTTTATCTTGGAGGCAACCGACTGAAATGTATGGCGTTAGGTGCTATGCGCTTAGAGGCAGGTGTAGAGGCACCAAAACATAACATTGTGGATGCTCTTATGGATCGTATGGAGCGGTGGTATCCACTAGAGCAAAGAACAAAGACATAAGAGTTTTTTGGCTGCTCAACGCACAGTTTTTTCGGGGCTTTTTATTTCACTTATATAGGGCTCAAAGAGCCGACCTCACGTCCAACATGGCCTATGATACTTGCCCAACACGACGCAACCCTGATCACAGATTGACCAGGTTTAAACTTGCCTTCTATCTGTTAAGAGATTAGAGGTACCATGACTCATAAGAAAGCCTAAACTTATACATGACACATAATTGAAATGTAACGCATTACCAGAGCTACTTAACTGCCTTAACTCGAGTCCTCTCGCGCATCTCATGGAACTTCACCTCCAAGTGACTTGGTCAAAATATCTACGAGTTGATTGTTTGTGTTCAACATCCACCTTTCCTTCTTCCACACAATCTCTAAGAGCATCTCAACCCACGCCCCCAACAGAACCCCAGGCCCCTTTTTTGGCGCCGGTGCCCAAAAAACTGCCCAGTCATGCCCTCAGGAGCCCATTTTCGCCGTTTAGGCCCGAAACTGGCGCCGACGGACCCAAGCCGAACCCGGCGCGCTGGGGGCGCCCAGGGGCGATGGGGCAATCGTTTTGGGGCGAAATAACGGCGGCCCCGCCGAGTCAGCGATCTGTGCGCCTCGTCGTCCTCATCGCCTCGGTTTCCCATGGGGAATCAATGCCAAGGCTGTCGTCGGTCAGCCTTCCATTGATTCCTCAAAGGCGGCGTAGTGCAGCGCTACGTCTTGAGCTTGCGTTGGTTTTCCTCAAAGAGGAGAGGGTGATGCAGCGATAGTAGCGTAAGTATTTCCCTTAGTTTTTGAGAACCAAGGTATCAGTCCAGTAGGAGGCTCCTCAAAAGTCCCACGCACCTACACAAACAAACTAAGAACTCGCAACCAACGCAATAAAGGGGTTGTCAATCCCTTCACGACTACTTGCAAAAGTGAGATCTAATAAAGATAGTAAGATAAGATAAATATATTTTTGGTATTTTATAATATAGATGCAAAAAGTAAAGATACAAATAAAAGTAGATTGGAAGCAAATATGATAAGAGATAGACCCGAGGGCCATAGGTTTCACTAGTGGCTTCTCTCAAGATAGCATAAGTATTACGGTGGGTGAACAAATTACTGTCGAGCAATTGATAGAAAAGCACAAAGTTATGAGATTATCTAGGCATGATCATGTATATAGGCATCACATCCATAACAAGTAGACCGACTCCTGCGTGCATCTACTACTATTACTCCACACATCAACCGACTCCTGCCTACATCTAGAGTATTAAGTTCATAAGAACAGAGTAACGCATTAAGCAAGATGACATGATATAGAGGGATAAACTCAAGCAATATGATATAAACCCCATCTTGTTATCCTCGATGGCAACAATACAATACGTGCCTTGTAACCCTTTCTGTCACTGGGTAAGGACACCGCAAGATTGAACCCAAAGCTAAGCACTTCTCCCATGGCAAGAAAGATCAACCTAGTAGGCCAAACCAAACTTATAATTCGAAGAGACTTGCAAAGATAACTCAATCATACATAAAAGAATTCAGAGAAGATTCAAATATTATTCATAGATAAACTTGATCATAAACCCATAATTCATCGGATCTCGACAAACACACCGCAAAAAGAGTTTACATCGAATAGATCTCCACAAGAGAGGGGGAGAACATTGTATTGAGATCCAAAAAGAGAGAAGAAGCCATCTAGCTAATAACTATGGACCCGTAGGTCTGTGGTAAACTACTCACAACTCATCGGAGGGCGAGGATGTTGATGTAGAAGCCCTCCGTGGTCGATTCCCCCTCCGGCAGAGTGTCGGCGAAGGCTCCAAGATGGGATCTCGCGGATACAAAAGGTTACGGCGGTGGAAATTGTGTTTCGTGATGCTCCTAGATGTTTTCGGGGTACGTAGGTATATATAGGAGGAAGAAGTACGTTGGTGGCCGCCCGAGGGGACCACGAGACAGGGGGCACGCCCTACAGGGGGGGGGGGGCGGCCTCCTATCTCGTGGGAGCCTCAGCTGCTTCTTGACTTGCACTCCAAGTCCTCTGGATCATGTTCGTTCCAAAAATCACGCTCCCGAAGGTTTCATTTTCCGTTTGGACTCCGTTTGATAGTCCTATTCTTCGAAATACTGAAATAGGCAAAAAACAACAATATGGGTTGGGTCTCTGGTTAGTAGGTTAGTCCCAAAAATGATATTAATGTGTAAAATAAAGCCCATAAACATCCAAAAGGGGTAATATAATAGCATGGAACAATCAAAAATTATAGATACGTTGGAGACGTATCAAGCATCCCCAAGCTTAATTCCTGCTCGTCCTCGAGTAGGTAAATGATAAAAAAGAAATTTTTGATGTGGAATGCTACCTAGCATAATTCTCAATGTAATTTTCTTTATTGTGGCATGAATGTTCAGATCCAAAAGATACAAAATAAAAGTTCATATTGACATAAGAAATAGTAATACTTCAAGCATACTAATCAAAGTAATCATGTCTTCTCAAAATAACATGGCCAAAGAAAGTTATCCCTACAAAATCATATAGTCTGGCTGTTGCTCTATCTTCATCACACAAAGTATTCAATCATGCACAACCCCGATGACAAGCCAAGCAATTGTTTCATACTTTCATAATCTCAAACTTTTTCAACTTTCACGCAATACATGAGCGTGAGCCATGGACATAGCACTATATGTGGAATAGAATGGTGGTTGTGGAGAAGACAAAAAAAGGAGAAGATAGTCTCACATCAACTAGGCGTATCAACGTGCTATGGAGATGCCCATTAATAGATATCAATGTGAGTGAGTAGGGATTTCCATGCAACGGATGCACTAGAGCTATAAATATATGAAAGCTCAACAAAAGAAACTAAGTGGGGGTGCATCCAACTTGCTTGCTCACGAAGACCTAGGGCACTTTGAGGAAGCCCATCATTGGAATATACAAGCCAAGTTCTATAATTAAAAATTCCCACTAGTATATGAAAGTGACAACATATGAGGACTCTCTATCATGAAGATCATGGTGCTATTTTGAAGCACAAGTGTGGAAAAAGAGATAGTAGCATTGTCCCGTCTCTCTTTTTCTCTCATTTTATTTTTCTTTTCTTTTTCTTTTTCTTCTTTTTTTTCTTTTCTTTGGCCTTTCTTTTTTTTCTTCTTTTTGGCCTTTCTTTTTTTTTCTTTTTTTTTGTAAAGTCCGAAGTCTCATGCCGACTTGTGGGGGAATCATAGTCTTCATCATCCTTTCCTCACTAGGACAATGCTCTAATAATGAAGATCATCACACTTTTATGGATTTACAACTCAAAGCTAGAACAAGATATGACTCTATATGAATGCCTCCGGCGGTGTACCGGGATATGTAATGAATCAAGAGCGACATGTATGAAAATTATGAAGGTGGCCTTGCCACAAATACAATGTCAACTACATGATCATGCAAAGAGCAATATGACAAAAGTAATGCGTGTCATATGAACGGAACGGTGGAAAGTGGCATGGCAATATATCTCGGAATGGCTATGGAAATGCCATAATAGGTAGGTATGGTGGCTGTTTTGAGGAAGGTAAATGGTGGGTGTTGGTACCGGCGAGAGTTGCGTGGTACAAGAGAGTCTAGAAATGATGGAAGGGTGAAAGGGTGCATATAATCCATTGACTGAACATTAATCAAAAGAACTCATGCACTTATTGCAAAATTTTAGAAGTCATCAAAAACCAAAGCACTACATGCATGCTCCTAGGGGGATAGATTGGTAGGAAAAGACCATCGCTCGTCCCCGACCGCCACTCATAAGGAAGACAATCAATAAATAAAATTGTGCTCCAACTTCATCACAAAGCGGTTCACCATACATGCATGCTACGGGAATCACAAACTTCAACACAAGCATTCTTTAAATCCATAATCACCCAACTAGCATGACTTTAATATCACTACCTCCCTATCTCAAAACAATTATCAAGCATCAAGTTGATCATAGCATCCAATTCATTTTCTATGATAGTTTTTATTATACCCAACTTGGATGCTCATCATTCTAAGACCAACTTTAAAACCATAGCAAATACTGTGCTATTCTAAAAGACTCTCAAAATAATATAAATGAAGCATGAGAGACTAGTAATTTCTTCAAAATTAAGACACCACCGTGCTCTAAAAGATATAAGTGAAGCACTAGAGAAAAAATTTATCAAGCTCAAAAGATATAAGTGAAGCACATAGAGTATTCTAGCAAATTCTAATCAAATAGGCTTCTCCCAAAAGGTGTGTACAGCAAGGTTGATTGTGGTAAACTAAAAAGCAAGGACTAATATAATACACGATGCTCCAAGCAAAACACATATCATGTGGCGAATAAAAATATAGCTCCAAGTAAAGTTACCAATGAACGAAGACGAAAGAGGGGATGCCTTCCCGGGGCATCCCCAAGCTTAGGATTTAACTTGAAAACTTCACAACACAAAACTCAACAGGAAATCTTATAAGCTCCGTTAGTGAAAGAAAACAAAACCACCACATAAGGTACTGTAATGAACTCATTCTTTATTTATTTTGCTGTTAAACCTACTGTATTCCAACTTCCTTATGGTTTATAAACTAATTTACTAGCCATAGATGCATTGAAATAAGCAAACAACACACGAAAACCAGAATCTGTCAAAAACAGAACAGTCTGTAGCAATCTGTAACTAACGCAAACTTATGGAACTCTAAACATCTTACCAAAATAGAAAGTCCTGGAAATTTTGTTTATTGAACAGCAGCAAAAAGAATCAACGCAAAAGCACGTTCCTGTGATTTAACAAAATTATATTCGTGCGCGCAAAGTTTCTGTTTTTGGCAGAATCAAATCAACTATCATCGTAGGTTATCCTATAGGTTCTACTTGGCACAAACACTAATTAAAAGATAAAAACACATCTAAACAGAAGGTAGATGCAAGATTTATTACTAAACAGGATCAAAAACAAAAAATATAAAGAAAATTGGGTTGCCTCCCAAATAGCGCTATTGTTTAATGCCCCTAGCTAGGCATCACTACTAGGAAAAGGGCTATAGATGGAAATGACACTAATGGCGCACCAGACATGCGGTGCGCCATTAGTATATACTAATGGCGCACCAGACATGCGGTGCGCCATTAGTATATACTAATGGCGCACCACCTTCTGATGCGCCATTAGTGTTGAAACTACTAATGGCGCACCCTGCCCACGGTGCGCCATTAGTACCAATTTTTTTTGAACTAGTGCGCCTGTCCAAACATACTAATGGCGCATCCACTGGTGGTGCGCCATTACTAGTTGTAACTAGTAATGGCGCACCAGCCAGAAGGTGCGCCACTAATGTTATTTTTTTTATTATTGTTTTTATTCCTTTTTTTGCAAAAGTACTAATGGCGCACCACCAGGGGGTGCGCCATTAGTAACCTGGATTACTAATGGCGCATTTGTTGCTGGTGCGCCATTAGTAAGTGGGCAGCAACACGATATTTTGGACAGCCTCTCCTCCCACACTCACTTTCTCCCCACTTCATTCTCTCCACCGCCTCCTCCTTGTCTCGGGTGCCTCCTCTTTTTCACCTCATTTCCACCATAGATTAATTCAAATTAAGTGGTTAAGTTACCTTGTTTTGCTAGGTAAGTAAGGGGGGAAGCTATATTTATGTTGTTCTCCCTACAACAATGTGCACATGCACTTTTTATGGCCTAGCTAGATCTATGTATGTTCGTGGTGTTGCATATGTTTGTGGTGTTGCATATGTGTTTGTGTTTGGAGGTGTACCGGTATTTGAAATGCGATAGTTGCCAATATTTTGCCGGAATGTTGATTCATTTCCGTTTCGGCGAGAATTTTGGCATTAAGCATTCTTTTTGGTCCTATTTTTAGGGAAAGTCATGCCAAATTTTTTCTTGGTTCTAAAATATCGTTTTGCTCTACCCCGCAGGCGACCATGGTCCGCACGATGACCGAAGGCATCGTGAATAGGTTTTTGAGGTCCGCGGAGGCCGAGATGCTTCAAAAGAACGAGACGGAGATAAGATGTCCGTGTCGAAGATGCAAGCTGAATAGCCTTATTACGGACCCGGATTCCGGGCAGGTGCGGGACCACCTGCTCTTGCATGGTTTCATGGATGGCTATCAGTGGCAAGGTGATGAAGATGACTATGAAGTCGTCCATGGGGGCCGGGCAAGAAATGAGGAAGGGCAGCAAGACAACCACCGCGGCTCGGGGGGGGCGAGAAGACGAAGAATCCCTAGGAGATGATCACGACGGTGATGCTGTACACAGTCATCATGTAGAAGATGCAGGACATGATGATGATGTCGGCGGAGCAGACGACGCTGGACCATCGATGGGCTGGGTGCAGGACCCTCATATTCAAGAGCTGCTTCTCAAGCAGACGGATAACACAAGAGCTGCCGCCCGAGAGAAAGCCAAGATGGATCAACTTGAGTTAGACGCGGTTACTCCATTGTATGAAGGATGCAGGCCCGAGGATACCCGCCTGAAAGTAACGCTCATGGCTCTGGAGATGAAGGTAAAACACAAAATGACCGACGCATGCTTCGACGAGAACATGTCATTCTGGCATGAACGTCTTCCCAAGGGGAACAAGTGCCCGACCAGTTTGGAGGAGGCGAAGAAAATCGTGTGTCCTCTGGATTTACCGCACGTGAAATACCATGTGTGCATGAACAATTGCATCATTTATCGGGACGAGCACGCGGAGTCTACCATATGTCCGGTGTGCGGTGTCACTCGATACAAGAAGAGGAAGAAAGCTCCTCGAAAAGTGGTGTGGTACTTTCCGATCACTCCTCGTCTGCAGCGGTATTTCGCGGACCCTAAGGTAGCAAAGCTCCTGCGTTGGCACGCGGACAGGGAGGAGAAGAAGCGAGAAGATGACGCAAATGATCCAAAGATAGATAAAAAAGACAAGATGCTGAGTCACCCTAAGGATGCGAGCCAGTGGCAAGCGTTGAACTTCGAATACCCAGAATTTGGGAACGATCCAAGGAACATCATGCTGGGCGCGAGCATCGATGGAGTCAATCTGTTTGGCAGCTAGAGAAGCACACATAGCACCTGGCCTGTGTTTGTGTGGATGTACAACCTTCCCCCCTGGTTGTGCATGAAGAGGAAGTACATTCACATGAGTATGCTAATTGAAGGGCCGAAACAACCAGGGAACGACATCAATCTGTATCTGGGGCTGCTGAAAGAGGAGATTGACACGCTGTGGAAAACACCAGCCAATACGTGGGACGCCGCAGAGAAAGAATATTTCCCTATGAGAGCTGCACTGCTCACGATGGTGCACGACTATCTCGGTTACGGATATCTTGCGGGGCAGGTAGTCCACGGATTTTCTGGATGCGTAAGGTGCATGGATGACACAACGTATCGCCAGCTAGATAGAGATCCCGGGTCTTCGAAAACCGTGTTCATGGGACATCGAAGGTGGCTTCGCGACGATGACCCATGGAGGAAACGCAAGGATCTGTTCGATGGTGAAACCGAACCCCGAAAACGCCCGTGTACGAGGAGCGGCGAGGAAATAGACAAGATGTTGAAAAATTGGAAAGACTGCCCACTACCGGGAAAGAAGCAAAAGGCGCCAGAGCCGCTGCTGAAGGTATGGAAAACGAGGTCTGTTTTCTGGGACTTGCCGTACTGGAAGATCCACCGTGTGCCTCACAGCCTTGATGTCATGCATATCACGAAGAACGTGTGCAAGAGTCTGCTTGGTACCCTGCTCAACATGCCAGAGAGGACCAAAGATGGGCCGAAAGCAAGGGCAGACTTGAAACCAATGGGCATCAGGCAGGAGCTTCACGCTATATATGATGATGATGATGATGATGATGATGATGATGAGGCGAAGCAGGACACAGAAAGTCATCGCAAAGGCAAAAAGGCCAAGAAGACCGGAAATGACTACCCTCCCGCGTGCTTCACTCTAAGTCAGGAGGAGATCGAGCAGTTTTTCACCTGCCACCTAGGAGTAAAACTTCCTTACGGTTACGCGGGGAAGATAAGCAGATACCTAGACCCAGCGAAGAAGAAGTTCAGCGGAATGAAGTCTCACGACTGTCACGTGCTGATGACGCAGATACTTCCAGTTGCAATCCGTGGGATCATGGACGCGCACGTCCGTGAAACGCTATTTGGCCTATGCAACTTCTTCGACGTCATCTCTCGGAAGTCAATTGGCGTGAGGCAACTCAGAAGGCTACAGGAAGAGATCGTGGTGATACTATGCGAGCTTGAGATGTACTTCCCGCCCGCATTCTTCGACGTTATGGTGCATCTGCTGGTCCATATAGTGGAGGATATCATCCAACTCGGGCCGACGTTCCTGCACAGCATGATGCCGTTCGAAAGGATGAATGGTGTCATCAAAGGATACATTCGCAACATGTCACGTCCAGAGGGAAGCATAGCCAGGGGCTTTCTGACCGAAGAGTGCATCTCCTACTGCAAGAATTATCTAGGCATCGAGAACCCCGTTGGTCTGCCCGTCAACAGGCACCTCGGTAGGCTCGCTGGATGGGGTCACCGTGAGGGTCGCCGCGAAATGCATGTCGACTTCGAGGGTCGACTCGCCGACTTTGAAAGAGCAAACCTAGTCGCACTACAACACATAGACGTGGTCGATCCTTGGGTGGTAGAGCACAAAACCTTTATTAAGAAGACGTACAATGGCCGAGGCCAACAGAGGACGTACGGAGATACACTCAAAGAGCACAACTCATGTTTCACGCGTTGGTTCAAGCAGAAGCTTCTGTCGTACCCTTTACATGAGGATTCTTCCGCGGAAGAACAACTCATATTCGCCTTGTCACAGGGCACCGAGCACAACCTGATGACCTATGAGGCGTACGATATCAACGGCTACACATTCTACACCGAGGCCAAGGACATGAAGAGCGATGGTTATCAGAACTCCGGGGTAACGATGGAATCCTACACCGGTAACGACAAGGACAGATACTACGGAAGGATCGAGGAGATCTGGGAGCTGAGCTACGCTGGAGAGAAGGTCCCAATGTTCTGTGTCAGATGGGCCAAGAGCGTCCTAAAAGAAGACCGGTATTTCACCACCATGGTTATACCTGAAGCCAAATCCAAGACCGCGGGCGCAAACATCACCGCGAAAAATGAGCCATGGGTACTGGCTTCCCAAGTGGACCAATGCTTCTTCATTACCGACCCGTCAAAGACCAGTCGTGTTGTCGTGAGGAGAGGCAACAGGAAGATCATCGGAATGGATGGAGTAGCCAATGAGCAAGACTTCGACAAGTACGGCGACCCGAGGATCGAACATGACGATGATGATGAAGTAGCAGCATACACCACAAGAAGAAGCAGGACCACCCTACCTAAAGGACGTCCGTTCCACAGAAGAACTCCATTTGCGAAAAAGAAGGGCAAGAAGATTGTTAACAGATAGCTAGCTAAGATCGATTGTATTTAAATCGTAGCCTTCATTTCTTGATTGTATTTCATGGGCACTTTTTGAACTATCATGAATATTTTTAAATTTCATGGACACTCGATCTCGATCCCCCTCCATCTCGATCGCTATCCCACCTCGCCAGATCCAGTCCCCCTCGCAGCCGAGCACCCCCCAGTCCACCGGCTGCCGCCGACCCCCCGCACCCTCGATTCCCCTACTCAACCGCCGCAGCCGACCCCCCGCACCCCTCCCATATGATTTTGCAGGTACCCCGAGAGGCCCTTGAGTTTGCCGGAATGTCGATTAACTTCCGTTCCGGCAAATTCGGGTACTCCATATGTCCTATTTTCAGCAAAGGTCATGCTGAAATTTTCCGTGAATTTTAGCATGACTTTGCTAAAAATAGGACATATGGGGTACTTGTGACTAATGCATGGGCCGGGGTATCTTAGTAGTTAATTAAGTAGGATCAAGTGCCCCGGCGTACTTGTGACTAATGCATGGCTTTTAGGGTGCCTCGGTGTCGATAAAAACCGAAATGATGAAAGGTTAGGCTTTTAGGGTGCCTCGGCGTCGAAAAACCCTCAATGATAAAAGCTTAGATTTTAGGATGCCTCGGTGTCGACAAACCCTAAATGATGAGACCATGATCTTGTTCCTTGACAATAACCAACTTTTTGACCAAACTTTGTTTCTATTTAGAGAGAAACATGGCCCACAACGATGAGGCCGGGGGTTCGGGCGGCAAGGCATTCTGGGAGCTGTCCCAGGAGATGGAGGAACAACCTCACTTGTATGAGGCCGCCGCCTTCCCCACCGATCCTGAGACCACGGATGGTGCTGCCGAGGATGACCACACTGATGCCACCACTGATGGTGCCGCCGAGGATGCCACCACTGATGATGGCGGCGCACGCACAGATGGCAGCCAACCGAAGAGGCAACGGAAGGACCGGCGCCCGATCGTGCTCCGCACCCTCAAGGAGGAAGTTACTGAAGTGGACTCCAACGGGAATCCAACGGCGCCCGAACGAATAGTCAAGGGGTACTCGCTTCAGCTCGGGTGCATTGTCCAGAGCACCGTCTCGATCAACACCGAGAACCTGAGGCATCCTGACCGAGGGAATTTGCGCAACCTCCTCTTCACGAAGCTGCACGAACGATACAAGTTCCCCGCTGAATTTGAAAACACAAGCCTCAAAGGGAATAAAGTGAACAATGCTGCCCTCACGAAGATGAGCAAGGCCCTGTCTACTTGGAAAAGCAATGTGAAGAGAATGATCGAGAAAGGTGAGAGTTATCAGAAGATCAAGGAGAAAAATCCTTCGATCACCGAATATGACTACAACGACTTCAAGATCAATTGCTCGAGCACTGCAAGCTCCCAATCAAGTGAGTGGGGGAAACAAATGCGGGAGCTGAACATAGGGGAACACACACTCGGTCCCGGCGGTGACAGAGTGGCGGAGCCTATATGGGACAAGGAGGAGGCGGACCATGCCGAGCAAGGCCTACCGCCCCTCTTCGATAAATACGGTGACAAGCAGACCAGGAACTTTGTCAGGGCCGAATACAAGAAGGACCCGAAAACAAAGGAGCTTACCACGGATCCGAAGACCAGGCAGCTTGAGCTTGTTCTGGTAAGGAATACACCCCCGCGTAATTAGCTCCATATGGTTGCATTCTAATTAATGAAGCCAAATTTCTAAATGGTTCACATTCCTTCCGCAGGCGACTGAAAGCAGTAGCGCGGGGTCGACTAAGAGCAACCCTTGGGACACCACTCTAAATAGGGGGTTGAATGTAATGAAGAACAAGGATAAGCTCAGTAAGCCGACGTCAGCTGGTCGTGTGGCCGGCAAAGGCTTGTCGACAAAATGGGGGTCATACTATACCGCTGGTGTGCGGAAGGAGAAAAAGACCAGCTCGGAAAGCCAGGCGCGAGAGGTTCAAGAACTCAAGGCACAGGTGGCGCGGATTTCGGAGATTGTCCAAGAGCAAGTGGAACAACGACTCGGAGCGACGATCACCGCCCTTGTGCCTACCTTGATCTCGGGGTTGAGTGCGTGGATTGCGGGCGGCCAACAGGGGCCGCCCCCGATTCCTAGCTTCACGGCCAGCAACTCGCATAATGCGATGGCGGGGCCATTGGTGCCTCCGGCGGAGGCGACATTGGTGTCTCCGACGCCGGCACGGGAGCTTAATGCACCCAGGTGTACGCCGGCCGGCACCTCTGCAGCAAGCGGCACCTCCGTCAACTGCACGCCCGCCGTTGGCGGTGTGTCGACATTAGCCGAGCTCGACGCCATCATCACAGTAACTAATTAAGCCTCTCTCAGCCGAGGACTTCATCTCCTTGCCTTTGACTGGGCATCCCTGACGCCCTACATGTTTTCGCAGGGCGCCGCCGACGTTCCGTGCACTCTCCTCCACTTCGTGAACAACGAGTTGGTCGATGTCGCCAAGGGCAAAATCGTTCAACCGGGCAACCCCTTGTTCCACGGTACCCAGATGCCACCCAACTTGTTTAGAGTTCAACTGGTTCGGGTGCTGCCAGGCTGCGATGACTTGTTACCTCCGATTCGACCCATCGGGGCCGACGATGAAGACGTGATGACCCTCAGCGCCTGCCTGAGCTGGCCCCTACTTTGGCCGAAGAGCCAGATTCGTTTGGGGGCGGGGGACACCACCCCAAAGACAACACCGCCAGTCGTGCCGGCGCCAAGTCCGCCCCATGGCAAGACCGCCGTAACGGTGCCGGACATCCCTATGCCACTGCATCCAAACATGCATATGGCACAGGATCAGAACGACGACGACGACGACGATGATACATTTGGCAACGTCGATCAGTACTTTGCCGAACATGGGTACGATGGCGACTTCATGGGGCCTCCTTCTCAAGAACCAAACCCAACAAAAGATGTGTGCGATCTAGCTGGTACCGCGGAGAAGCCAAGTTGCAACAGGCGCCGTCTGACGTTCAGCTCTCAGGAGACGCCTCCAGCTGCCGACTTCACCGAGCCTCTGATAGGCGAGGTGCGAAATATTATCAGCCCCAACACACTCAAGAAGGCGGTCTGTGAGCAGAACTCGGTCCCATTACAGGAGAAGAAGAAGGCACGCAAAAGAAAGAGTAAGAAGGGTGCGAGCCAGCCGGCACCGAGTACGATCCGTGCTCAGGACGGGCCACCTTCACCACAGGATATCTCGAGGAGGGTGCATGTGGCGGGTAGCGCGATGCTACTGACAAATATGCTCAATGCTGCAACCGGTGCTATGCGGAGTCTGCATGACAGTGTTATTTCTTTGGAGAAGCGGCGTCTCAGGGAGAAGGATGTGGCATACCCAGTTTTCGCGGCCAAGGTGCCAGAGGGCAAGGGCTTTGTGGATAACTCCATTGGGCGTACGATCGTCCTGCGTTTTGATGACATCCATGCTATGTTGAACCTTCATCCGCTGCACTACACCTTCGTTCGGCTATTTTCGCTGAGTATGGAGATGCGGATCATTCGCGACAAGACCCCGGACATCGTGATAGTCGACCCCTTCTACATGCGTGCCAAGATCTTGGGCAGCGCTGGGGACCGGCAAGTCGCGAGTTCTTACCTCGAAGGCGTCATTCTGGCAAACCAAGATAAGGATAACTTCCTCGTGCCTTACTTTCCCGAGTAAGTCCTCCCCTCAACCTGCCCGTAACATATGAATTCTTACATTTCGATCATTTTTCTTTTAACATTCCGTGTTTTCTGCAGTGACACACGTTGCACGCTCATCCTCCTAAGCCCCAAATATTCCATGGCCACGTATTTCGACCCGGACCGTCAGTCGAACGTAGACTACACAAATGTCAAGAAGGTTCTTGATGATGTTCTCCCCGGGTACGCCAGATCTGGAGGCACCTTCACCAGGCCTATTCGTAAGTACGGCAAGCACGTGTTCTCCCACAATACGATGTTCTGCTGCGTCAAGCAGCCGCCTGGCGGTCATAAGGGTGCCTACTACGCCATCCATCACATGCGGGCGATCGTACAGGACCATCATCAACTTCTGCTACCGAGTAAACTCAAAGATTGGGCCGCGAGCGTGTCGGCAATCCAGGACGCGGACCTCCGACAAGAATTCTTTCGCATCCAGTAGGAGTTTGCGGAAATCATCCATCAAGATGTCCTTCGTACCTCGGGGCAGTTCTACCTCAGAAATCAACCGTCCAACAGTGACATCGACACAATGCTACAAATGCAGGCTGACAAGGACCGTTATTTCATGACTCCCACGATAGACGGCGGCTTCATCCACGCTCCGGTCCCTTGAGTCGAGTCGAAAGCAGTGATGCTGTGTCTAGTTCTGAAACATCGATTGGCTCATGTTGTAATTAAACTTTAATGAACTTGTAGTATGTCTCTTTGGTTTCGAGAGTCGTTCAACTTAGATGTAATCGATGCTATTAATGTCTTGCTTTTCTCTTCCGATCGTTCTGTTGCATAATTATATATTGCTTATGTATTGTCTGTGAATTGGTACTAACGTTTCGTTTGGCTAGTGCATAGCGATGCCGACGTATGTCGTGTACAAGGGTAAGGTTCCCGGAGTCTACGATGACTGGGAGGAGTGTCGGAGACAGGTTCACCGATTCAGCGGTAATAGTTACAAAGGGTACACCACTAGGGCCGAGGCCGAATCTAGATACGCCCGCTATCTAGCGGGAGAGGGGAGGGAGCGTTGGAGGAACCGGATGAAGACGAGTTTCATCGTGATGATGCTCATCGTGATGACCGCAGCTCTCTTCTATGTGATGGTAGTTTAGATGATCGATATCGACTTGTAATGTGAAGACAAACTCGCTACTCGCGGTCTCGAGACTTGTAATATAATGTTCTATCTTTGTTCGGTCTTTTCAATTCGGAGACTAATATGATGAATTGTATTCGGAGACTAATATGATGAATTGTATTCAAAGACTAATCTTCTATTGTATTCGATGAATCTGTTGTTGATGTGTGCTGTCTATATTTTGTCAGATTATACATTTTGTAACATGTGCAAAAAAATAGAAAATAAAAAAATAAAAAAAACCTAATATTCATACTAATGGCGCATCACATGACAGTGCGCCATTAGTATGACAAAGCATACTAATGGCGCATCACTGGTAAGTGCGCCATTAATATGCCATGGTTACTAATGGCGCATCCAGTGGTGGTGCGCCATTAGTATGCCAAAGCACCTGGATATACATGGCCCCTGGGAGGCATACTAATGGCGCACCCTGGCCTATACTAATGGCGCACCCGCGGTGCGCCATTAGTATACCAGATACTAATGGCGCACCAGGTGGTGCGCCATTAGTAAAAATTACTAATGGCGTGCTGTTAATGGCGCACCACAGATGCGCCATTAATGGCCATACTAGGTGCGCCATTAGTAGGGGTTTTTCTAGTAGTGTATGGAACAACATTTATCAATATAACAAAAGGTAAGACTATAATGTGCAAGTTTATCAGTAAAAACTGAATATATAGAACAAAGTTTAACAGTACAAACTAAAGGCAAATACTGCAAGTTCATCAGTATAAACTGACTTCATAAACAACATTTAACAGTACAGACAAAATGTATAGAGGATGTACTGAGTACTGTCTACCGGACAAATTTATCAATATAAACTAAACTTTGTTCAGTGATGCATCTGCTGCTTGTTCTAGCTGAGGAGAACCACGGTGAGCAGTGAGCTATGTACAAATAAAAAGCAGAGATTATGTACTAACGTACTGATCTAGGATCTGACCTTCCTCCAATTTTGTCTACTAGGCTATGCATCGATCAGTATAAAGTAAAAGCAGAGAAATCTTATACCTTGACTCCTTGAGGTGGTGAAGCATGGTGAGAGGAAGCAGTTGGGAAGCAGAGCAGCCAGATTGGGACGTCGAGCAGTAGGGCGTCGAGCAGCAGAGTAGGAAGGGGACAGTGCAACGGATGTGGTCGCCATCCTACTGAGGGTCTGCCACGACCCACAAGCCCACGCAGCAGATGTGTTGGCCCGTCGTCGTCCGCGACCGGTGAAGGCCGTCGAGCCGAGCAGGAAGTGGCCGCCCAGTCAAGGAACGGGGAGACGGTGAGGGCCAGGGGAGCACCATCCGGTGATCTCTTCTTCGCCTCTCCGTCCGGTCTCCGACCGTCCGGTGTTAGCCGTGCCACCGCTGGATCTTGGGGAGTCGCCAGCCGCAAGCCACCGACCGGAGAGGAGGGGAGTGCGTGGATTTAGGGTTGTCCGGTTGGGTGCGCGTCTCAAATTTACTGTATATGTGGTACAATTTGCCCGCTATGACCACAACTAACACTACCCCAAATGTCTGCTATTGCGCTTTGACAGCCGCTATTGCGGCCGCATCGTGCCAACCACACTATATCCTACTGCAGCGTTCGACTTGTAGCGGCTAGGCCACGCTACCGCAATAGCGGCCGCAATAGCGGTCATAGCGGCCACTATTTAAAACCTTGGTAGGGAGTGGTGTTACTCGTCGGGTGAAACGGAAAAGGCTCGGCCGTCCAGCTTCTGCTGGTACTTATAGTGCAGTAGAAGGTCCAACTCCACTGGCTAAATCTACAAACATAGTATCACCTGCTCCACCAGCTGCAACATCTGCTTCAACTGTACCAACATCTCAACGAGTTACTTGTTCGTTTGCTCCGGAACTGGCCAGTTCCCAAGCTGCCTTCACACCTAACACTACTTCCGAAGCACTGCTGACACAACAGGACTTGGCAAGATCATATGAATCTCATGAGCATCAACACCAAGACGATACCTGACCGAGTCAAGTTGCAGTTGCATGCTCCTTTATATATACCCTCATAGTTTGATGTACACTAACACTTTCCATATTTGTTGTTGAACTAGCACCACGACACAAGCGGAAATAGACATCAGGGATAATGCTTGACAGATTAACAAAATCTAAAGGAGGAAGAATGGAGATCCATTTTGAGGCAGGTTTAAAAAGGCCACGTGATGCTACAGAGTCAGCCAAGTTAGTATCAGAGGCAGCCGTTGCCGTTAGGTGTCATGCACGTATCCTCTCAACGTGGATCCAGTACAGGAATGAGAAAGACAATACCCAGTTTAACACCTTCCTTGACCATTTATCCGTAAGTAATGTTATTCATCGCAATTAGTAATATTGTCTTGCTCTGTCCCATACTTTCTAGCTTCCTCCCAATAAGACTCACATTCTTTTTCCAACAAATCAGGTTCAAGTTGGATCCGAAAGATGATGCAACTAAACAAACATGCACTCATGTTTTTAAGTCTGCTCTATGACAGTATCGGTACCACCTTAGAAAATCTCACTTTGAAGGCAAGGCTAACAATGAAATCGCCCAAACATCTCCAATGGAATATATTACAGATGAAGACTGGACAACCCTCGTTAAACACTAGTCTGATCCAAAGTATCAGGTAGGCTATATGTATTTGATCAGACCACATATTGAACTTGTTTTTATGTATGTGCCTTACAAGTGTATCTTCTTCTAGGCTAACTGTTTGAAGAACAAGACCAACCGTTCTGAAGTGAAATTCCAACAGACAACAGGACCTCATAGCTATATTGCACACTGAGGCTCTTGTAAATAGCTGCTACTACCTTGTTTTTTCTGTACCATATTATCTTATCTATATTGACTTGTTCCAAATATAGAGGAAAGCCTGTGCGGACCAAAAAGAACCTGAACCAAATGCAGTGCAAATCTTCAAGGATTGCCACACCAGCAAGATGAAGGGCATGAGCACACCAGTTCAAGCCGCTATTGTAAGTCCTTACTCCTCCTGCCTTTGAACTGATTGGTACTGTGATGTGTTCATTTAACTACTTGGTTTGCAGCCAATGTCAGTTACTCTGTTCACTTTTATACACAGTTGTCTTAATGTATCATTTCACCTTACATGGTTTAAAAGAGATGAAGGATATTCTTTTGGTCTTGATCTGTATTCTAGCTGTTATGTTCACGTGCGCACACAATGATAAAATAGCCTGTTTGTGTTATATCTGTTTGCCCATGATATGAATGATGTCATACTATGTTGATCCTACTTTAAACCATGTCTCTTTAACCTTAGATGTCAACGAATGTGAGGAAATAGACAATACAGTAGGCATGCTACATGGACATATGTTCCGAAAGTGATTTTATTATGTAGTTCGCACTACAATACATGCTAATGTATTACGGTAGGTCACCAAAATAAGTTATGTATAAACATGTAACCTACTTTGTTTGTTTTTGTCTCATTAGTAACTTATCTGGTACACTAATCTACAAGTTCAAACTTTGAGGAAGCTATGGAAAAATGATTGAACAGCCACAACCACCTGAAGGTGACGAGGCTACCACAAGCACAATGTCACCTCTTGTTGCAGTGCGTCAGTATCTCTCCACTAACAGTGCAAAAAGCACCTTCCTGCATAATTCTAGGTTGGTTGTCAAGGTAACATCGTCCAAATCGCCTATTGAACAAAATCTTCCTGCTAGACAGAGTGATATATCTGTGCTCCAGACACAAGTCCAATCCCTAGTGGACGTCGTTTTGGAAACAAGAATAGTGGCTGAAAAATGTCGTCAAGATATGAATGGTTTTGAAACCAGACTTTCAGACATTCGCTTCATTGTTCAAGAGCAATGGCGGAAAAAGGTGAAGATCCTGCTGCTCCATCAGATTCTACAGCCGAAACATTAGCACTCAGGTTAAATGATCTGTTCTTCTATACATCAGATGGTGCTTTTATCTGCAAGGACAGTAAACTTTATGCCAACAGGCCTTTTGTTGTGATACAACATTTATGCTGCTGCCAAAGGCTGCAATAATTACGACGCTATTTTTGTATAGTGTAGGTTTATCTTAGTAATGTATTCGGCCGAAAGCTTCGTACGAGCCCAACATGCCAACATTCGTTGGGCCCATTCCAATTGGGCTAACAACGCATATGGGCCGAAATTTGCATGTAGCCCACTAAATATATCTGGGCCTAAATCAGCATAAGATTTCATATTTTTTTGGTAGGCATGTGCCAATAGTGGGCCTTTAACATGCCTAAACATAATTTGGGCCCTCAGTAACAATAGGCCGTTTACAGGTGTAAATATCTCCAGCCCATAAAAAACATGGGCCTTTAAAAGACCGAAAGTGAGATTGGGCCCATTTACGATGCAGATCTTTCACAGGACGAAATTCCGACGGGCCGTAAATGCGCCGACCTAATACACGGGCCTTTAACAGGCCGGAAGTTCGGTCGGGCTAGATTATCGTCATTTTTATATGGGCCGTTAATGGGCCCGATGTGACGTTGAGCCACATATGGCCCATGGGTTTCGTCCGACGTTAACAGGCCAAAAATCACAACAGGCGGAAAGTGGCCCAAATCTATGGTGGGCCGCTAATAGGCCGAATGTCAGACATGGCCGAATACGACCCAAATCCTTCATGGTCGTTTATGGGCCCAAAGTTCCAATGGCCTGTAAATGGGCCCAAATGAAGTAGGACCTTTAACATGCCAGAAATATACCGGGCCATAATTCGGCCCATATACTTAGCAGACTGTTAACAGGCCACAAGTGATCATGGGCCGCGATGATGACAAGTTTAGGACAGGCTGTTGACTGGCCGATTTGACACTAGCTGTACGAGCCATAATTGAGAATGTTGGGCCTTTATCTGGGCCGGCCCATTATGGTTCGTAAAACCTCACGGGCCTTTAGTTGGGCCGGCCCATTATGGCCCGCAAAATCTCGTGGGCCTTTAGCTGAGCCGACCCATTATGATACGAAAAATCTCGTGGGCCTTTTGCTGGGCTGGCCCATTATGGACCGCAAAATCTTGTGGGCCTTTAGTTGAGCCGACCCATTTAAACTTTATGGACCACTTTTTGTTCGGTCCACGTGTCAGCATATCATAGGAACATCTCGGCCATTGGATGAGTGACACCTGTGCCAACGCGGAGATGACACGTGTTTCCGTCAGCCAATCAGAATTTTACACGTGGAAAATCCCCATTGGTCCTGGCTGTTAACGGGTTATCGGATACAAAACCTGACCCGATAGCTTAACGATGTTCCGTTATGGTGGATGCCATGTGTCGGTCACCCTTGACAAAAGCACTTCTGTGACGCGTGATTTATCGTCATGGAAGTGGACACTTCCATGATGATAATTTTGGTAATGTCATGGAACACTACTACGATAGCACAAGTATGACTATCTTGATTCTGTCATAAATTTGTCATGGATGTACATGCATGACAGAAAATGTGACAAACACGTATCGTCACGGAAGTGTCTTTTTTTTGTAGTGATTGTCAACCACCGCGGGAGCCGCGCGCCGGTCGTCTTTCATCAGGACCCTTCACGTGAGAGGGTTAGGCACGGTGTCTGTGCCCGGGCTCGTCCCTGCAGCGTTGATAAACCCAATGGCTAAGCTCTGTTTGGCGGGCCGGCCCCATTCATGTCACCTCCTTGGGCCGTTGGTGCTTGGAGTTCTCACGCGATAACCTTAGTAGATTCCTTCGGTGCAGGTTGTCTGACCACCTCACAGGACCAACACAGCAAACAAGAACCAAGACCAGGCGCAACCCGCCTTGAGGTAGGGCCTCGTGAGTCCTACGCTGGCTCACGAGTGCCCAGACACTCCACGTCTAGCCCTACCGTGCAAGCCACGTGTCAGGGCGGGGCTGTACACGCCCCGGGGGCTCTCCGCAGTAGGGAGTCCCCTCCCACGTACCAGTGGAAGCACCATACTCCGCACTGGCCATCAACACTGCCGAGGAGCGGCTATGCCCGTGCAAGTGCGGAAGCACTATGCTCCACGCTCGTGATAAACAACTGAGGGCGGCCCCACGACCGCATCAACCTCAGGGAGCCCCTGAGCTCAGTGTCCGGCCTCACCACAACACCTCCCCTCGGGAGAGTCCCCCAAGTGTACGCCACCCAACCAGGTCCCCCGGACCTGGTCGTCACGCGCCCCTCCCGAGCTGAGCCTTGGCGAGGGCAAAGGTATGAAGGTTGTTTGCACGTCACGGGGGACTCCTGAGCATCGCGACTCAGGAGCCTAACTGGTCATGTAGCCCCTCACTCCTCGGGCCCGTCCTGGTCTCCGATCGTCCCAACAGCGGTTGAGGTATGCGCGGGGCCAGGCTCTACCAACGAGAACACTAAACCTATCCCCGTGTCTCCTTCCTATAGGCTGTTTGCGCATCAAGGGGGACTCCTGAGAATCGCGACTCAGGAGCCTAACTAGTCACATAGCCCCTCACTCCTTGGACTCGTCCTAGTCTCCAGAGGACCCAACGGCGGCTGAGGTATGCGCGGGGCCGGGCTCTACCGACGCAGAACGTAAAGAAATAGGAAGAAAATCGCAAAATCTCAAAGGAAATATTACAAGCCATATTGTTCTCCCAAATACCAAACACAAGTTTAAACGTCTCCACGAGGCATGATGCATGTTGCAGGAATAAAACAAGAACTCAGCCGCAGGTCACCCCTGGACACCGCCGTCGCCCGCAAGAGGTGCTCCTTCCTTGGTGGCTTCGCCTCCACCTGTGCCACCGGTCGAAGGCACGAGAGCGAAGGCGCAAAACTTCTTCAGCAGGGCCTCCACCTGACCCTTCACGGCCGCGGTGGCGGCCGCATAACACTCGACATCCACAGGCTCCAGCAGCTCGTCTAGGCGGGCGGAGGGGTCGCGAAGATGGAGGTGGTTGAAGACCCGTGTCAGCGTGGCTGAGGAAAGAACGCGGGCCTCTTCCTCTGCCATGCGACCGATACCGATCACGACCTCCTCGAGCGAGTCAACCAAGTAGGGAAGCAGGTTGGCGGGGACGTCTTCGTCGGTGGTCAGTGGCCTTTCCAGGCCCTTCTCGTAAAGTGCTTTCAACACCATGCGGTACCTCTTCTCGGGAAGTGTGAAGGCCTCGCGGTCTTCGGCTAGGACCTTCGCCTTGGCGTCAAGATCGACCTCCCTCGCCTCCACCTTCCGCTCTAGCTCCTCTAGTCGGCTGCGTTCCGCGGCCTGCGCCTTCGCCAACTCCCCCAGCTCGGCATCGCGGTCCTTGATGGCGTCCTCCTGGGCCCTCATCTCCTCCTCCTTCACCTGGTGGCCACGAGCTTCTTCCGTGCGCAAATCGTGCAGATTCTTCAGTTCAGCCTCCAGCGCCCGGCAGCGATCCTGGGCGGCTTTGGCATCCTTCAGCGGCACTTCACGAGAAGCTGCAACTTGGGCGGTGGCTTGCTTCTCCTTTTCAGAGGCCGCCCTGGCTTGGCTCGGCGTCGCTCGTATGGACACGTCGGAATGAAGCCAGCCAGAGACCAGCTCCAGGCACCCGGCTACCAGGCGTGAGTCTGTGCCCAGGAGATCTTCGCGCAGCTGGGACATCTCCAAAAGAGCATGCTCCAAGACATCAGGAGAAACAGAGGGACCTGGAAGCACTGTTGCAATAGGAGGAGGCGACATTGTCACTAGGGCCTGGGAGACTAAGGGCTCCTGAGCCTTTGGGACCTCCACAGCCGAGCCGGACATCAGCTCTTCCGGAGCCAGTGGGGCCTCAGGGGTGACTCCTCCCGACGATGCCCCTCCTGGCCTCGCAAGGGCGACCAGGCCTGGGAGGTGCGAGTGTTGTCGCTTCCCTTCTTCACGGAGGGGGGTGCGGCCGCTGTAGATGGTTCAGTCCAGGCGTGGCCGCTGCATCCTCCTTCCTCTTCTTCGCCACCGGCGGCGGCCTGGTCAACCAAGGACGAACATTAGGAAGCAGCAGTATAAGCAAGAACAAGACGAAGCTCGAGCACTTACTGGTCCACCGCAGCATAATCCACCCTCTGCTTGGTAATCTTGAAGCCTGAGAGGTTCGAAGCCTGAGGAGTGGGCGCACAGACTCCGGGAGCAGGAGACGGCGCGACAGATGGGCCGGAAGCCGCTTTAGGCGGCGTCAAGGTGGGAGTAATATCTCGAGAGACCAGCGACGACCTGCCCTCGTCGGGATAACGGGCAGCCCCCCCTTCTCCTGGCAGGCGCCGAACTCGTCGTCATCTGGCAGGGTGCAGAGGATGTCGGCCTTGCTCAAGGGGGAGGTCTCCATCATCCCCTCGGGGGTCACCGCCAAGTCGTACTCCTCGCCCTCCCCTTCTTCCTCCTCGCGGAACTCATTGGAAGAATGCTCTAGCGGCCGCGGCATTGTAGGGGCTCCGGAGAGCGTAGGCGGCACCAGCCCGTGCCCGTCGAAGGTAGGCCTGTCAGCCATGACCTGCTCCTAGTCCTTGCAGGAACGAAGGCGCTCGGCGGGTAGTACTGGTCGTCCCCGACCAAGAGGCACAGAGCTGCAGCTAGCTCATCGTTAGGAAAGGCTTCCGGGCTTAGGCGAACCTTGTCCCCTTCATCCTCGAGCCACCATAGGGGGCGCGTACGCGCTTGAAGCAGGGCAACACGCAGCATCAAGAATTCCCTCAAGAACATGGCCCCTGTTACTTTTTTCGCCTTCGCGTTGCCCGGCTTCAGGCCGACGTTCATCTGCTCCAACACCAACGTCGCCCGCTCATCACTAAGCTTCACGCAAGACCACCCCTTCTCAGACTGGGGCATCTCCGTCGGCAGCACCAAGCGCGGATGGATGCACTTAGTGTCCATCATAACCCACTTGGCCCTGAATTGTCGGCCTTCTTCCCGGACTTCGTGATCGAGTTGGCCTTGCCATCCGCGATGAAGTTGGCACACCCAGAGGAATGACCCTCATTGACGCGGAGGAAGAAGAGGTGGCGCAAAAGAGCCAGGGATGGCATCACGCCGAGATACGCCTCACAGTAGTAGGCGAAGATCGACAAGAGAAGGATGGACTTGGGATGAAGATACAACGCCTGCAGCCCATAGTGGCCGATGACCTCATAAAAGAAGTCAGAGAAGGGGGGAACCAGCCCCGCCATGCTGCTGCTCGTGAAGAAGGGAAAGAAGGTGCTCCCCTCGGGCTCCGGCACGGCGGAGCCGGCCCGGAGCTCAGTCTTCCCGCTCACGTTGCTCTCCCCCGCCACCAGCAGTCGCGTGGCGGCAAGGCTCTTCTCTGAGACGTTGGGCGCATCGAGAGCCGGCTCATACCAAGCCGGCTACGAGGGAAGCTTGACCTTTCGGGGCACCATTGGTCGCTGATGCGGAAGGGGATGGGAGCAGATCTGGAGATTTCGGCAGCAAGGAGCGAGAAAGGGGATATGGAGCAAGACGGAAGGGAGCAATGAAGGCAAGCACTGTCTGTGCCAACTTTTTGACAGTCGGGCAGTTGCCGAGGCAGCATGGGGAAGCGGAGACGCCCACGTCCAATCAACCGCCACGCGTCGACCAAGGCCGTGGGCTGTTGGGGCCCACGGCACTCCGCACTTGCCCTTTGGCTTCACCTCGAAGCCAAGTCCGAGCGCTCCTTGGGCCCAGGGGCTACTGTCGGTGTCCTGGGAACGGGGGTCCCCAGACTTGCCTGCCTGTGGCCCACGGCGTGGCCCTGCGAGCGGGCCCGTACGGTCCATCTTCACCAACAAGCTTTCAAGACCCTCACGAGGGGCCAAGCCTCGCGAGGCGGATAACATAAGACCTCCTCGAGAGTGGCCTCACCGGGCCGGCTCGCGAGGGGCGGAGCGATCAAGGCAAGGCAAACCACGCGAGGTTCTCGTCACGTGAGCCATGATGGTCGAGACCAGGTGGGCGACAGGCGGGCGCCAGCGCGCACAGTGTCCTTGTTTCCTCTTTGGTGCTAAGGAGGCAAGCGCAGGAGAGGAGTACCGAGGCGTCAGGCAAAGGTTTCCACATCGGTGCAACGAGACCAAGACCAGCAGGACGGCAGGATGGAGGTCACCGTGGAGCCCAAGACAGCGTCACCACCAGAGCCTTTGGTAGGCAAAGACCACTTTTGTCAGGATAAGTTGTACTAGCTATCCCCTTTCAAATTGGCCGTTGTGGGATCCCTTCCCACTCCATATTTGGGAAGAGGACCAGGGCCTCTATAAATTGGACTAGTCACCACAGTAGGAAAGGGGGGATCCTCACACCCGCAAGTTCACCAAGCACAAGAACACCACTCCTCAGGAGGCTCCCCTTGTACAGTTCATCCCTAGCCCAAGAGGCAATCCACCACCACCACACTGGAGTAGGGTATTACACCACAACGCTGACCCGAACTAGTATAAATCCTATGTCCATTGTGTTGCGAGTTCGTCGAGCTAGCCTAGAGATCGCGAAGCGTGTGAGGGTGTGATCTGTGAGGGAGAGATCTTCGCGTGCACCCCAGAGTTCGAACCTTAAGGGTTTTGCCGGAACCCGAGATCTGACAACTTCGATACATGCTTTAGTTTCCCTTCGGTCATATGTTGTAGTTCTTCTTAGTCTGTTTTTGTTTATTCCACTGCTGGGTTCTGTTAGATTTCGGGTTCCGACAGACCCTTGAGGCTCGAACTCTGGGGTGCGCGCGGAGATTCAACCCTCTGCCTCCTTGCTCTTCACCGAATCGCAAGGACCTAAACTACCCAACAGAACAACACAAGAGACACAAGGTTTATACTGGTTTAGGCCACCATTGTGGTGTAAAACCCTACTCCAGCGTGTGGTGTGGTGGATTGCCTCTCGGGGTGATGATGAACAATACAAGGAAGAACAGCCTCGCGAGGGTCTGCTCTTGACTGGTGCTACTTGGTTCTGGCTCTTGGATTCTTGATCCGGTCTCTAGATGTCTCTACCCCGGGGGTGGCTAGTCCTATTTATAGGCAAAGGCCCTGGGCCTCTTCCCAAATATTGAGCGGGAAGGGCGCCAACAATTGGCCATTTTGAAGGGGAATAGCGGGTACACTTATCCTGACTAAAGTTGGTCCTCGCTTGTCAAAGGCTCTGGTGATGACGCCTGCGTGGGCTCCACAATGACTTCTTCCCTGCCGTTGGGCTGGTCTTGGTTTCGTTGCACCAAAATGGATGCCTTTGCTTGATGCTCTCGCCTGCGCTTGCTCCCTTTGCACCAAAGAGGAAAGGGAGGACACTGCGCGGGCTGGCGCCTGACTGGCGCCCTTGGTCGTCATGTCTTGCGTCATGGGCACCTTGCGAGGTACCCCGCCTTGAACTCTCCGCCTCCTTGTGAGCCAGCCTGACGAGGCCGTGCCTGAGGAAGCTCCTTGTCGCCCGCCCCGCGAGGCTTGGCCCCTCGCGAGGGTCTTGAGCTTGTGTCGATGAAGATGGGCTGTGCTGGGCCTCCTTTGAGCCACGCCGTAGGCAGCAGGCAGGCAAGTCTGGGGACCCCCGTTCCCAGAACGCCGACAGTAGCCCCCGGGCCCATGGCGCGTGTGGACTTGGCGAAGCAGAGAGGCGAAAGGGCAAGTGCGAAGCGTCACGGGCCCTAACAGCCTGCGCCCTTGGGTGCTGCGTGGCGGTTGATTGGATGTGGGCGCCTCCGCTTTCCCACGACGCCTTGGTAACCGCACGGATTCGACAAGTCCATGCATGCAAAGCGGGTCATGATTACCTGCGATCGCGGAAGTCGACGGTTGGCCTTCGCCAGCTATAAGTACGGAACGGCATGCACCATTCCAGCCTATCCCCTCTTGCTTCTCTTTCTTCTTCATGGCTCCACCAAGGAAGTTCTCGGCCGCAGAGAAAGGAAAGGTTCGCTGGGTCGAGTCTTCCTCTCCCCCGCCCAAGCGCGGTCGAGGTCGCCCTCGCAAGCATCCTGTGGCCTCCACGGCGGCCCCCGGTGGTCGCGGAGGTGACTCTCTACGCAGCGATGAGCGGTTGTCCATGGTCGGCGGGCGTGTTCCAGTCGTGCGACCCCCGAGGCCGTGCCTCCATACTGCGGAGGTGCTGCCGGAGTTCATTGTGTGGGCGGTGGAGCCAACTGGCGCCCGGCTTCAGCTCCCTCGCTTCCTCCTTGGTGAGCTCCCAGCTGGCGCCTTGGGGGGCCTCTGGCTCCAGGCAGACGGCTGCTATAGCTTGGCCTCATGGGCTTCACTGGAGGTCTCTGCTGCCAAGAACCTGGCCCTGACCCGCGGCTGGCAGACGTTTGCTCGCGCGCGTGGTCTCCATCACCGGTGCTCTCTGCACTTCAAGTTCGATGGCGACGCCACCCTCTACGTGAGGGTGTTTGGGGAAGATGGTCTCCGTGTAGGGTGCTACCCTGAAGACGACGACCGCGTCCATGGACACAGCCCCGGCGAGGACGGAGAGGACCGCACGCGGGCGGTTGGCGGTGCTCGTGACTCCTCAAGCTTCACCAGCCCTTCTTCGGGTAGCGACCCTTCTAGCAGCGACCACGGCCAGCCTCCACGCCGTCGCGCCTGCTTGGAGGACGGCAGCGGGTCTATTCGCCCTCGCGCCCCGGTGAAGCGTGAGAGGGAGTCCGCCTGATCTCCGGAGGTGGCTCGGGTCTTCCATGAGGGCCGGCGCGGGACGCGCTTTGCTTGCTTTTGCTCTTTCCTTTCTTTTCTCCCGCGCAAAAAGACAGCAATGTGTGGCCCCGTGGGGGCGTGTTTGGGTTAACGTTGTCAGTCATCGTATTGTTTCTGTTATTCCGGTATTGTTCCTTTCTGTTGCATGCCCATTCGCAAGTAACCTCTAGTATCAGCCGTGGGGGCGACCGACCCAGGCCCTGTATTCGTGTCGTGGTGCCCGTGAGGCATGGTCTGGTGGGGCGCTCTGGTAGTGGAACTGGGCCATGAAAACTTGAGCGATAGGGCCAGGAACACTCGCGAGGGCCCCCGAGGCTTCCACCCTGCGAGCCCCCGCGCAAGAGAAATCGAGGCAGGAGAGCAAAAAAGTCGAAGAACCATAAGTCAAAAGGCGGCGATAGTTTCGATAAAACTCCAAATGAGAATGAACCAGCCAACTGCAGAAAGCAAATGAAAAAGCCGCGTCTGGCACCTAGTCTAGTCTTCGACATCTTCTCACCAGCGCGGAGCTAAGTGCTGCCACTGGGCGTGGGAGGGAGCCCCAGGGCCTGAGGCCAGCACCCCTGAGACTCTGGGGCGTGTACATCCCCAACTCATTATTACGTGAGAGTGTCACGGGCGTCGAGCTTCACAGGCGTTGGCCTTCTTCACAGGCTCCGGGCCTTTCTTCGGAGAAGCAAGCTTCACGGGCATTTGCCCTCTTCACAGGCTCCGGGCCTTATCCAAAACGCGATAGCTTCACAGGCGTTTGCCTTCTTCATAGGCTCTGGGCCTTTTTCAAAAAGCGATAGCTTCACAGGCGTTTGCCTTCTTCACAGGCTCTGGGCCTTTTCCAAAAAGATGAGCTTCACAGGCACTTGCCTTCTTCGCAGGCTCTGGGCCTTTTCCAAAAAGATGAGCTTCACAGGCACTTGCCTTCTTCACAGGCTCTGGGCCTTTTTAAGGGTAAAACCTCCGGAGGTGCTGGATGTTCCACGCGTTCTGTACGGGTACTCCCTCCCGAGTCTCCAAGTGCACGGAGCCGGGCCTGGAAACATGAACAACCTTGAACGGGCCCTCCCACATAGGAGAGAGCTTATGCAGTCCCTCCCTCGAGAGGACCCGCCGGAGCACGAGGTCCCCTACCTCGAGAGTTCTAGGGCGGATGTTGCGGTAGTGATATCGCCGGAGTGCCTGCTAGCATCTTGCCGCTTGCAGTGCGGCCTCTTGACGACACTCCTCCCCCAGCACGAGGTCCGTCCCCCGCATGGTGTCCTGTAGCGTCTCATCGAACGCCAGGACCCGCGCGGATCGAGGCCTGACCTCGTGATGAAGGACCGCTTCGGCGCCGTAGACTAAGAAGAAGGGGGTCTCCCCAGTCGGCTTGGTCGCGGTTGTGCAGATGGACCACAGCACGGACTGAAGCTCCTCATACCAACCCCTGCCGCAGGCCTCCAGTTTCTTCTTGAATGTCCTGGTCTTGAGGCCCCTCAGGAATTCTGCATTGGCCCGCTCGGCCTGGCCGTTGCTTCGGGGGTGCGCCACCGAAGCGTAGCATATCTGCGTTCCAAGGTTAGCACAATACGTTTTGAAAAGGTTACTGGTGAACTGTGAACCATTATCAGTGATGATGCGGTTCGGCACCCCGAACCGGCTCACGATGCGCTTGATGAACTTGACCACAGAACCAGCAGGGATGGTGCGGACGGCCTCGACTTCGGCCCACTTGGTGAACTTGTCCACGGCCACGTAGAGGTAGCGATAGCCCCCTGGCGCCCGAGGAAAAGGGCCCAGGATATCCAGCCCCCAGACCGCGAATGGCCACGTGAGGGGTATGGTTTGCAGACCTCCTGCCGGCTGATGGATCTGCTTGGCATGAAATTGGCAGGCCTCGCAAGCCTTCACGAGTTCGACAGTGTCACTGAGCGCAGTAGGCCAATAGAAACCACTGCGGAACGCCTTGCCGACGAGGGTCTGTGACGGCGAAGTATGCCCACAGTCTCCATCGTGTATATCTGCCAGCAGTTCTTTCCCTTGCTCCCTGGTGATGCAACGCACGGACACATCATTCGGTCGTTTCCGGTAGAGCTCTCCGTCCCTGATGCAGTACGCTGTGGCTTGCCATGCCATGCGCTCTGCTTCCTCCTCCTTCTCCGGCAAGGGTCCCTTGCGTTAAGTAGCTCCGGAGCTCTGTGATCCAGCACCCCTCCTGAGGCTCCATCGTCCGGAGCACGCGTGCTCCTGAGGCCGGGCCACAGGCTGGGGCTCCCGAGGCTGGTGGCTGAGGAAGCTCCACCCGAGGCTGTGCTGTGCTCGACAATGGTGGCAGGGCCAAAGGCTTGAAGAGCTGTTCCTCAAAGACGCCCGGCTCCTGGGGCAACCGCCTGGAGGCTCGTTTGGCAATGTCGTCGGCCTCTTGATTTGTGCCGCGGGGCACATGCTGTAGCTCCAACCCCCAGAACTGCTTCTCCATTCTGCGGACCTCCGCAAGGTAGGCCTCCATGTGCTCATCTCTTGGCTCGTATACCTTGTTGGGGAAATTGACAAGGAGCAGCGAATCGCCCTTGATAGTAAGACGCTTCACTCCTAGGGCAGCGACGGCCTTCAGGCCAGCTATCAGTCCTTCGTACTCCGCTATATTGTTGGAGACCTTTTCGCCCTGCTGGAAGCAGAGCTGCACGGCGTAGTACAACTTGTCCTGAGTGGGAGATATGAGCACCGCCCCAGCCCCAGCGCCATGCCTGGAGAACGCCCCATCGAAGTACATGACCCAGCCTTCTAGCGCCTCGCTTCCTGGGGAGAGTGATCGGTCCTTGTTATCCTTGAGGTCCGGTGCCTCCGTCCATTCAGCCACGAAATCTGCTAGCGTGGCACCCTTGATGACCCTGGTCGTACTGAATTCGAGCTGAAATGCTTGCAGTTCAATGTTCCACTCAGCGACCCTTCCGGCCGAGTTAGGGATCCTGAGAACCCTTTCCAAGGGGTATGCCGAGACAACCTTGATCGGGTGACCCTGGAAGTAGTGTCGCAACTTGCGCGAGGCCACCAGCAGCGCGAGGAGGAGCTTCTGTGGCATGGGGTACCGTGCCCTCGCATCCCGCAACACCGTGCTGACGAAGTACACCGGGTGCTCGACGAGGCTTGGGGCGTCGGCGCTGGTGGTGCCCTCCGGAGGCTGTGGCGCCTGCTGAGGCGCCGGGGCCTCCGGAGGTTGGTTGCCTTGGGGAAGAGCTTTCTCCGCTTCCGGTGCGCTCCTCTGCGGCGGCTGATCCTCCTCAGCCATGGCTGCGACCTCTGCGAGTCCTTTTTGGTCCTGCTTTGCTCTGACACATGCAGCAGCCGTGGCTTTGATCCGATGCTTCTCCCTAACCGCCACCAGAGCCGCGTTGGCGGAGTAAGGAGTGGCGGCGAGATAGAGTACTAAGGGCTCTTGAGGGCGTGGGTCTACCATCACCGGAGGGCTGGTCAAGTATCTCTTGAGATCCTGGAATGCTTTGTCGGCTTCTTCAGTCCATTCAAAGGGCCCTTTCTTCTTCATCAGCTGAAAGAAAGGCAGCGCTCGCTCTCCCAACCTGAGATGAAGCGCCCCAGCGCAGTCACGCGCCCCGTGAGCTTCTGCATTTCTCTGAGGGTCTTCGGTGGGCTCATGTCCTCGACTGCCTTGACCTTTTCTGGGTTGGCCTCGATGCCTCGGTGAGACACGAGGAAGCCCAAGAGCTTGCCCGAGGGGACTCCAAACACACACTTCTTCGGGTTGAGTCGCAGGCTCACTGCGTTGAGGCTCGCGAAGGTTTCTTCCAGGTCCTGTATCAGGGTCTTGGCCTCGCAAGACTTCACTATGATGTCCTCGACGTAAGCCTCCACATTCTTCTCGAGCTGCGGGCCCAAGGTGATGTGCATGAGCCGCTGAAAGGTTGCTCCCGTGTTGCGCAGCCCGAACGACATGCATGTATAGCAGTACACCCCACACGGGGTCAGGAAGGCCGTCTTCTCCATGTCTTCCACCGCCATCTTGATCTGGTGATACCCGGAGAAGGCAAGAAGCATAACAGGTCACACTTAGTGGTGGAATTGACGATCTGATCGATGCGAGGGAGTGGGAAAGGATCTTGCGGGCATGCTTTGTTGAAGTTGGTGAAGTCGACACACATGCGTTCCTTCCCTCCCTTCTTTGGCACAACCACAGGGTTGACCAACCAATCTGGGTATCGGACCTCCTGAATAACCCCCGCGGCTTCTAGCTTGCGGGTCTCCTGGACGATGAAGGCCTGCTTTTCAGTGGACTGCCTCCTCGCCTTCTACTTCACGGGGCGCATGTTGGGACACACGTTGAGGTGGTGCTCAATCACGCCCTGTGGGATCCCTGCCAGCTGATCGGGCTCCCAGGCGAACACCTTCTTGTTTGCACGCAGGAACTTGACCAGGGCTTCCTCCTGCTCGGGCTCGAGGTTGGCACCTATGGTGAAAGTGGCGTTAGTGGACCCGTCCTCATCGAAAGGTACCTGCTTGGTCTCTATCTTGTCTTGGGTGAACAGCTGCTTCTTCTTGGTCGGTGCAGCCCCCTTGGGCTTGGGGGTTTCTGCATCGTAGGGACACGTCGCCGCCGCCGTCTTGAGGGCGAGCTTGAGTACTCGCAGCGCACCTTCGGTGTCCCTGGGCACGGTGAGGACGCCGTTGCTCCCGGGAATCTTCATGAGGTTGTACGTCGGGTGAGTCGCGGCCATGAATTTGGCCAATGCTGGATAGCCGAGGATGGCATTGTAGGGGAGGCCGATGGGGGCGATGTCGAAATCGACCAGCTCCGTGCGGAAGTTGTCGTAGGTGCCGAAAGTTACTGGAAGTCGGATCTGCCCCAAGGAGCTGGACGATTCACCTCCGACGCCCGAGAAAGGCCTGTTGGGTTGCAGCCACTCCCAGGGTATGCAGAAAAGTTTGAAGGCCTCAACTGAGAGCACGTTGAGGCCTGCGCCACCATCGACGAGGGTCCTGGTGACGGCCACCTGGCAGATGGTGGGCGTGCAGAGCATGGGGAGCGCGCCCGAGCATGCCGAGTTGGTGGGGTGGTCCTCGGAGTTGAAGGTTAGCTTAGCCGATGGCTCCGGCCGGCCCCGGGGAGCCCCCTGCCACGTAGAGGCGGTGCCGACCCGGCGGACGAACGACTTGATGTGGTGGCTGGAGGGCGGCGCCTGCGAGCCGCCCAGGAGGGCGGCGACGACCGAGGGAGCCGGCGCGACAGGGTGGGTGAGGAAGAGGCCGCGTGGCTCTTCCCAGGAGGCCACGGGGAAATGCTAGGATGATGCTTGCTGCCCGTTCCCCGCCGGGCCGATGGCGGCGTTGACGGCAGGTGACGGGGAACGACGAGGGCGTCCCCCGACGGGGGCCGTCTGGGCGACGCGGGAAGCGAGGGCGGCTCGACGCTCGGTGCGAGCCCGAGAGCGTCAAACATGGATGCGACGGTCGGAGAAGAACGAGACGACGGGAGGCAAATTCCGGCGCACCCCTACCTAGCGCGCCAAATGTCGGATTTCGGGTTCCGGCAGACCCTTGAGGTTCGAACTCTGGGGTGCGCCCGGAGATTCAACCCTCTGCCAACTTGCTCTTCGCTGAATCGCAAGGACCTAAACTACTTAACAGAACAACACAAGAGACACAAGGTTTATACTGGTTCAGGCCACCATTGTGGTGTAAAACCCTACTCCAGTGTGTGGTGTGGTGGATTGCCTATCGGGCTGATGATGAACAATACAAGGAAGAATAGCCTTGCGAGGGTCTGCTCTTGACTCGTGCTACTTGGTTCTGGCTCTTGGATTCTTGATCCGGTCTCTAGATGTCTCTACCCCGGGGGTGGCTAGTCCTATTTATAAGCAAAGGCCCTGGGCCTCTTCCCAAATATTGAGCGGGAAGGGCGCCAACAATTGGCCATTTTGAAGGGGAACAGCGGGTACACTTATCCTGACTAAAGTTGGTCCTCGCCTGTCAAAGGATCTGGTGATGACGCCTGCTTGGGCTCCACAATGACTTCTTCCCTGCCGTTGGGCTGGTCTTGGTTTCATTGCACCGAAATGGACGCCTTTGCTTGATGCTCTCGCCTGCGCTTGCTCCCTTTGCACCAAAGAGGAAAGGGAGGACATTGCGCGGGTTGGCGCCCGACTGGCGCCCTTGGTCGTCATGGCTTGTGTCATGGGCACCTCGCGAGGTACTCCGCCTTGAACTCTCCACCTCCTCGTGAGCCAGCCTAACGAGGCCGTGCCTGAGGAAGCTCCTTGTCTTACGCCCCGCGAGGCTTGGCCCATCGTGAGGGTCTTGAGCTTGTGTTGATGAAGATGGGCTGTGCTGGGCCTCCTTTGAGCCACGCCGCAGGCCGCATGCAGGCAAGTCTGGGGACCCCCGTTCCCAGAACTCCGACAGGTTCTGAGAGATTTAAATTTTCATAAGAAAATTTAAAACTCCCATTTGCCCCCCTCTTGTAGACATACTTCATTCCTACAGTTGGTATTAGAGTAAGGTACTCCTTGACTCTGCTCAATTTTGTCTAACGACTTTGGAGTTTAAGTATGTCTTCAGTGAACTACAAAGTCGCATCTCAAGATTCCCATATTCGATGGGACGAATTATCCCTTCTAGAAGGAGAAGATGAAGACATGTCTTCGAGCTATAGATGATGACATGTGGAACATCATGCATGTTGGATTCACAGTTCTAATTCCTCAAGCACCTACCTAGGAAGAAAAGAAGCTCATTCAGCTAGACACTCGAGCTAAAGATGATATTGGTGGCCATTTCTGTTGAGCTCAATTCCTTCAATACCGACTGTGTGAGACAGCAAAAGAACCGTGTGTCAGCCTCCTGGGAACGGAGGTCCCCAGACTTGCCTGCCTGCGGCCCACGGCGTGGCTCCACAAGCGGGCCCGTACGGCCCATCTTCACCGGCTAGCACTCAAGACCCTCGCGAGGGGCCAAGCCTCGCGAGGCGGACGATGCATGACCTCCTCAGGGGCGGCCTCGCCAGGCTGGCTCGTGAGGGGCAGAGAGATCATGGCAAGAGGAACCTCGCGAGGTTCCCATGACGCAAGCCATGATGACCAAGACGAGGTGGGCGCCAGGGCGCACAGTGTCCTCGTTTCCTCTTTGGTGCTAAGGAGGCAAGCACAGGTGAGGAGTGCCGAGGCATCAGGCAAAGGTTTCCATATCAGTGCAATTAGACCAAGACCAGCAGGATAGCAGGACGGAGGTCACCGTGGAGCCCAAGATGGCATCACCACCATAGCCTTTGGCAGGCGAAGACCAGCTTTAGTAAGGATAGCTTGTACTACCTGTCCCCCTTCAAATTGGTCATTGTGGCATCCCTTCCCGCTCAATATTTGGTAAGAGGATCAGGTCCTCTATAAATAAGACTAGCCACCATAGTAGGAGTCAAATCATCTTGAGCAATCCTCACCCAAACACATTCACTAAGCACAAGAACACCTCTCCTCAGGAGGTTGTTCTTCCCTTGAACTGTTCGTCCTCAGCCTGAGAGGAAATCCACCACCACCACACTAGAGTAGGGTATTACACCACAACGGTGGCCCGAACCAGTATAAACCTCATGTCTCTTGTGTTGTGGGTTCGTCGAGCTAGCCTTTGGGATCGCGGTAAGCTGAGGGCGTGATTAGGTAGGGAGAGATCTTCATGCGCACCCCAGTGTTCGAACCTCAAGGGTTTTGCGGGAACACGAAACCCGACATTTGGTGCGCCAGGTAGGGGTGCGCCAAAGCTTTCCTTCCACTGATCTGCGTTCCATCGCTTCATCGCATCCATGTCGGACGTCCATCGAGCCCGCGCTGAGGCGCAGAGCCGCCCTCGCCGCACGCGTCGCTCAAACGGTTCCTGTCGGCGGGCCTCCACATCGTTCTCCGTCGCCTGCCGCCAACACCGCCACCGGCCCGGCAGGGAACGAGCAACAAGAATCCTCGCTGCACCCCTCAGTGCAGCGGGATGGCCACACCGCCACTCCATCGCTGACCTTGGCCGGCTCATCATCCCACGCTCGTCGCGCTCCTACGGACGCGCAGGCCGCGCTGCTCATGGCACCCGAGCTCCTGCGCTACCGCCCCGTCGATGACCTCTACGAGGACTGGCTGGACCGCATCGCCGAGCTCATCAGCGCCGTAGGGGGCTCCTCTGCGCCATCTCTCTCGCTGCCTCGCGCCTCTGCCAGCTGCGGGTGACGTGGCCCATGGAGCGCCTCCACCACCTCTGCCCCAAGACGGCGTCCTGACGCCAAGGCGCGCGGCCTCCTGGCGCGACCCACCGCGTCGGGTGCCCGCGTGAGAAGAAGAAAGCTGCCAAGAAGTTCCTCGTCTGCAAGAAAACGCTCCTGCGCTTCCAGGACCACTATGACAAGACTATGCGCCGCCTGCAGCGGCGGTGCGTGGACGTCAAGGGCAAGCTCTGCATCAGCGAAGGGCCCCGGTGACCACGGCTGGCTGCCGTGCCTTCACCCCCGAGCTATGTAGCATCACCTGGCCGGGCAAGTTCAAGCAGGACCTACCTCCTTGTTATGACGGCACCCTCGACCCCGCAGAGTTCTTGTAGCTCTACGAGCTGAGCATCTAGGCGGACAACGGCGACGAAAAAGTCATGTCGAACTGGTTCCCCATGCTGCTCAAGGATGGTGCCCGCTCCTGGCTCCTGAACCTTCCTCTAGGCTCGATCTCCTCCTGGAATGAGATGCGCGAACGCTTTGTTGCCAACTTTCAGGGCACTCGCGATCTCCCTCCGGCCGCGGGTGACCCGCACCGCGTCAAACAACAGCCAGGAGAGACCCTACAGAAGTACATCCAGCGCGACAACTACCACACCGAGCTCATCGGCTTCGACGTCGCTCACATCTGTCGATCGTACAATGCCATTCTTGGGTATCCGGCCCTTGCCAAGTTCATGGTAGTGACTCACCACGGCTAGAACGTCAGGAAGCAGCGGGATCATCACGGTCCCCTGCGAAGAAAGAGACGCGGTGTGCTCCCTCGAGTGTTCCTTCCAAGCCGCAGCAATTGAAGACCCCGACATCATGGGTGAGTACCCTCCTGAGGCCATCCCCAAGAAGAAGAAGAAGCAGCTACTCCGCATAGGGTCTGAGGGGAGCGGTGCCACGACAGGATCAACACGTGCGCTTGGGATGCCTCCCTCCCTCGCATAGGAAGGCGCACCCAGCACCCTCCTTGGGCAGGGCCCGGGGGCTCTCTTCTGGAGGGACTCAAACCTCGCCAACATCACGAGGGAGGCGCTCAGGCACCACTTGGAGGTGTGCTTCATAGCACGTTTCCCTCAGGAGGGCATCGGGCGAGGAGCGCCCAACGCTCAGGAGTTCATTGCCGAGACCACTCAGGAGCTGCATGAAGCAAGGGCCATGCGCGGTGATTGCCGCTCACCTGGCGCGGCTCCCCATCCAGGCAGGGATGGTGGGTTGCGCGTATGCATAGACATCCTAGGGCTCAATAGGGCCGCATCTCAGGAGCTCTTCTGGCCTTCACGCGTGGGACGTTGTGAGGGCCCACCTCACAGCTATGTTCGCATGCTGTTTGGCCTGCTGAGTGTGGCATCCGCCTTCCAGCGCAACCCACGGAGCGTCCTGGCAGCTCAGGAGGCTAGGCATCACGCAGTGCTGGCGGAGATGGAGACGGTCCTCAAGGAACCACCTGGACCACCAGAGCCTCCTGAGGCAATGGGGCACAGTGGCTCGTGAGGAGCAACCCCTTCGCCATGCATCTTCAGCTACTCTAACATCCCTTCGACGATGGAACCAGGTGACATTTTCCAAGTTTATTTAGCTGGGAGCGCCCTCAGGGCCGCATCATTCCGAGGCCGCATGGGTCTGTCCCTACGGCATGTATCTATTTTTTATTCCTTTAGCTTACTGTGCTGGTGGTGCCCCTCAGGCTGCATCATCCCCAAGCCGCTCGGGTCCAACCCAGTGGCATGTATCATTCGTGCATTTACCTAAGCTAATCCACCTTTCATGCTTAAGTCATCTGTGATTATCACATGCTCAATTGTCACCCACCACGGGAGCTTCTCACGCTGGCACAGCGCTGGTGCTTGGGTCCGTCCCTGCAACATCGACAAATTTGAGGGGTCGAGCTCTAGCCCACGGCACGCTCCGCGCGCGTCACCTCACCAGGCCCTCAGTGCCTTCATTCTCTTACAGAGCGACCAGTGGCCGATCGACAGTTACAATGGTAATCTGTGCCCCTCCTTGTGCTGACTTTCAAGAACCCCCCGAGGACAACAGCAGGCGGCACTGCGGGCACCCTCTTCTCCCATGCGATTCGCCTGCTTGTTAAAAGGGGGGCTCCTGAGCATCACGACTCAAGAGCTCCTGTTGGCTCTCTAGCCCTCACCCCCTGGCCTTGGCCACGACATCATGACCTGGCATACCAGCGGTGGCTGAGCTCACTCAAGCGCCGGGACCTGAGGACGTAGAGCACGAAGGAGAGCGTAGAAGAGGGGGAAGCATGCCCAGACCTAACTAGCTGCGCCGCGGCTGCCGACGCATGAGTCTGGCGCATCACGAGGAAACAACTCTAGACTACCAAGATAAATTTTGTGCCCGAGTCAGCCGACCGCCACGACATGGGAATCTCACTCGCTGTAGCCCTGTTGCGGCAATGTCGCCTCCCTTTCTTACCTTTCGATGTCCGCTTGCGCGCTAAAGGGGACCTCCTAAGCATCGTGTCTCAGGAGCTCTTACTGGACCTTGGGCCGCTCACCTCCTGGCCTTGACCACAACATCGCGACCTGGCATACCAGCAACGGCTGTAGCCTGTCTGGAGACCAGGAACTGTCAGCATAGAGCATCAAGCCGTCACGAGTATAGAAAGGGGAGACTGAGCTGAGACAGGACACGTGCCCGTGCAATTTCATAATGAGGATAATAGCAACAAAAGACATTATAGGTTCTTTACACACCCCCACGATGGTCGTTTCGATTCCTCGCAGGGAACAAAATAGGGGAGTTCCTAGGAGCCCTATCTACACGCGCCAGCGCAGCCGATGCAATCATCAACAGTGGGCCATGGGAGGCTAGCGCCAACCCCATCTAGATTAGCGACAGTGACGGCCGGACGCAATGGCCTTGCTCCAGGCCTGGCGAGAGCTCGAAGGCACATAGCTGTCGTCGCTCGTCTCCGGGGTCTCATAGGGCTCGGGAGAGTCGCTGGACTCCCAAGCATAGCTGCTGCTGCTGGAGGAATAGCTGGCAAGGCAGTCCTGGCGGTCCTGTCCGGGGCAACACTCCAAGTGGCGGCCTTCCGTGTCGAAGACCTTGAAGAACATCATGGAGGCGCCGTCATACCTGAAGTGGATGGCAAGGGCGCCTTCCGCGCGACAAACCCAGGCGACCTCGCCCCAGCATCGGGTCATGAAGATCTTGCCCGAGGAGATGACTTCAACTTCCGCTCCGATCACCGGGGCGTTGCAGTCGGCGTGCTGCATCCAAAGCTCCAGAGGGCCCCTCGGCGGCATCTTGGTGGAGAAGAACTGGGGGAAGCAGATCGAAGTGCGTGGAGGCATTGCCGCCCACAGCATCAGCTCACGCGAGGAGTCCGCGGAATGGACTCCTGGGACGACAGCATGCGTCACCACGGCGCGGCGACCGCGGCCCCGGCGTGGGCGGCGGCGCTCGTCTCCTCTTCCTCCGGAGACCTCAGCTCAGGCATACAGAGGCATCGGGTACCCGGGAGGAGGTCGCTTGTACCAAGGTCTGGTCACCTCTGGCCTCATGACCACGTCACGGCGGTGGCTCGGCCTCTTCTTCGGTGGAAGCGGCCCAGGCTCGTCGCAGGGGGTTTTCCCCTTCTCTGCAGCCGAAAACCTCCAAATAGGCGCCATTGGAGTCGCTACTAGCAATGGAGCAAGGAAGAAGAAGTGAGCGGAGAAGGAAGAGATGGGCGACTGGGGCTCCGCCTCCCTCCTCATTTATGGCCCAAGGGAGGCCAACCATCGACCCCCACGATCGCACATAATGACAACCCTTTTTGCATGCAGCAGGGACTCATCAAGTCGGGCAGTTGCCGAGGTGGTGTGGGGAAGAGGAGACACCCACGTCCAATCAATTGCCACGCGTCGACCAAGGCTGCAGGTTGTTGGGGCCTGTGGAGCTCCGCACTTGCCCTTTGGCTTCGCCTCGAAGCCAAGTCCGAGCGCGCCTTGGGCCCGGGTGCTACTGTCGGCGTCCTGGGAACGGGGGTCCCCAGACTTGCATGCCTGCGGCCCCCGGCATGGCTGCACAAGCGGACCCGTACGGCCCATCTTAATCGGTAATCATTCAAGACCCTCGCGAGGGTCCTAGCCTCGCGAGGTGGACGATGCAAGACCTCCTCAGGGGCGGCCGTGCCAGGCGGGCTCGTATGGGGCAGAGAGATCAAGGCAAGAGGAACCTCGCGAGGTTCCCATGGCGCAAGCCATGACAACCAAGACCAGGCGGGCGCCAGGGAACACAGTGTCCTCGTTTTCTCTTTGGTGCTAAGGAGGCAAGCGCAGGCGAGGAGTACCGAGGCATCAGGCAATGGTTTCCATATCGGTGCAACAAGACCAAGACCAGCAGGACGGCAAGATGGAGGTCAACGTGGAGCCCAAGACGGTGTCACCACTAGAGCCTTTGGCAGGCGAAGACCACCTTTAGTCAGGATAGCTTGTACTAGCTGTCCCCCTTCAAATTGGCCGTTGTGGCCTCCCTTCCCGCTCAGTATTTGGGAAGAGGACCAGGGCCTCTATAAATAGGACTAGCCACCATAGTAGGAGGAAACTCATCTTGAGCAATCCTTACCCAAACACATTCACCAAGCACAAGAACACGTCTCCTCAGGAGGTTGTTCTTCCCTTGTACTGTTCGTCTTGAGCCCGAGAGGCAATCCACCACCGCCACACTGGAGTAGGGTATTACACCACAATGGTGGCCCGAACCAGTATAAACCTTGTGTCTCTTTTGTTGCAGGTTCGTCGACCTAGCCTTTGGGATCGCGGTAAGGCTGAGGGCGTGATTAGGTAGGGAGAGATCTTCGTGCGCACCCCAGTGTTCGAACCTTAAGGGTTCTGCAGGAACCCGGAACCCGACACTGTGGGATGTCCTTGAAAAGATCAATGAAGGAGTGTCAACTCAAAAGGAAGCTGGAATTGATACTCTTCGGGTGAAGTTCAATCGCTTCAAGCTCATTGGAAATGAAAACTGGCAGCAATCCTTCGATCGCCTCAGTGACATAGCAAAGGAACTTCAAGGACTCGGCGCCAAAGACATCACTGACCATGAAGTTGTTAAGAAACTGCTTCGATCTCTTGACACCTCATTTGACATGCTGTTTCTGATGATTTGTGAATGCCCTGATTTCAAGAACCTCAACTCTGTTGATGTTATGGAGAGACTGAACACTCACGAAGAACAAGAAGAAGAAAAGAGAGATATGTAAGGCTCAACTCAATGCAAAACCATGCTCTCAAGGTTGTGGCTGATTCCTCCTCCGATGGAAATGCCGAAGAAGATTCTGATGATCCAGAACAACTCAACAAGGATCTCGCACTAATCACAAACTGATTGCAACGTTTCCATACAAAGAGCCAGTTCCTGAAAAGAAGTTCAAGCAACTCTGGAGGTTCAAAACCTACCGGAGAATACACCTGTTTCAAGTGTAAAAAGCCAAGACACTTCATTTCGGACTAGCCTCTCTGGGAAGCTGAAATCCGTGCGAGTGGGAGATATGACTCGAGCAACTATCGAAGCAAAGGCAAGAGCAAGAACTATGACTCCGATGATGAGAAGAAAACTAAGAAGTTTTTCAACAAGAAGGACAACTCCACCTCAAAATCTTCGTCAAGATCTTCATCAAAGAATCCTTCCAAGTCATCCTCCAACCACAAGAGTACCTATCGCAAGGCCAAGGTATGCATCAGCAAGGATATGGATTCTTAAGAAGAAGAATCGTCTGCTTCCAAAGAAGAAAATGAGTCTGATGAGATTCCGACTCAGTCATGGCTGGCATAGCATGCGCCTATTCCGGGGAAACGAATTTCTTTGGGAACCCATTAAGTGATGATGAAACTCCTACCTACTTCTTCATGGCCAAAGCCTCGAAAGAAAAGGTAACCGTCAAACATTAGAAGGTTCACTCCAGTGATCAATATTCTTGTGATGAGGATGACCATGCTAAGTTGATCAAAATTTCCAACATTCAACAAAACTCTCTTGAGAAAATTGAGAAGACCCTCAAGAAGTTTGAAGGGTTGTTGGTCGAGGAGATTGAAAAGAATCAGTCGCTGAACGAAGAGTATGCTATTCTCAAGTCACGAATGGATGAACTCACAACTCGTCATGATTTTCTCTCAGCAGACCAGGAGAGATTGACCTATGATTTCCAGAAAATGAAATAGGAACTCGAGGCATTGAGAGAGGCTCATGAAGACTTGTTGAGAGAAAATTCTATTCTCGCTCAACAACTCAAGGAGAAACCTGAAGTATTTGAGCCACCATGTTTAAAATGTCTTGAAAGAAACAATGGTGAATCTACTACTGAATCATCTGTGAGTGCTAACCCCTCAATCGAACAAAATAGTTCTGTTTCTGATGAAAATGCTAGTTGAAGGATCTTCTTCCGACAAGAATGTTCAAATATCTCAAAGGGCATCAAACCCTTTGCGATGTTTCGAAGAAATCCGTTCTTCACAAAAATCCCCGAAAGGAAGGGATCAGTTTTGAAAGGAAACTGAATGACAATGGAACTTATTGGGAACCACATCAATATCCTTAGATTGTGTGGGTTCCTGCAAAGAGCAAAACGCTCGACCCAACATTACTTTCAGGATATAACTTTCCCATTTCTGAATATCCCGAGGATGATTCCCTGGACAAATATAAGTTGTTCAAATATCAACATGGTGAAACAATTGCTCGCTATATTGGACCGAACAACAGAAATGGCTCCCCAAAGAAAGCCATTTGGGTGCCTAAGAAAACTATTGATGCCCTGCCTATTTCTACTCGTCTAACCATGCAGGAGGAAAGAATTTGACAGAACGCATATACGCATACAGGATACAATCACTATTCTCATTCATCTAGCAGGAATTTTAATGCTTATTCCTTCAATTATTCTCGCTCCTCATCGAGCAACAACTATGCTTATCAAAAGAAATCATATCCTGCTCATTCATTTGTTTTCAAGCTACCTGCAAATATGTGGGTGGTTAAGAGAGCTTAATTCTTCTGCAGGACTATGTCTCCGGGTGTACTGAATGGATTATGGACAGTGGATGCACTAGTCATATGACCGGAGACAAGTCATTGTTTGTTGACCCCAACTTAACTACTTCTCCTCTGAAGTATATCACTTTTGGCGACAACAACGAAGGGAAGGTAATTGGCTTAGGTAAAATTGTTATTTCCAAGGACAAACCTATTGATGATGTGCTACTTGTTCAATCCCTTGGATTCAATCTTACATCAGTTGGCAAGTTATGTGATTTAGGCATGCTAGTATTATTCTCTATATCCAAATGCATTGTCTTTATGGCCTCTGACCATTCCTTCGTATTTGAGGGAATTAGAAAGGGTGATCTTTATATTGTGGATTTCTCCAAGGATCCCTCAGTCCAAACTTGTTTGCTTGCAAAAGCAACCGAAGGATGGCTGTGGCACCGTATACTTGGTCATGCAGGTATGAGAAACTTGCAAAATCTGGTGAAGAAAAATCATCTTCGTGGCATTCCTGATGTGAAATTTGACAGGAATCGTCTCTGTGCTGCTTGTGAAGCTAGTAAATTGGCTAAGAAACATCATTCATCCAAGACAGTCATGACCACAACAAGACCACTGGAAATTCTTCATATGGATTTATTCGGTCCCCAAAATTATGCAAGCTTCGGTGGCAGTCATCATGGTCAGGTTATTGTTGATGATTTCTCTCGATACACTTGGGTATTCTTCCTTGAAGACAAGACTGGTACTCAAGATATCTTCAAAAGTTTTGCTAAGAAGGCCCACAATGAATATGATGTGCAAATCAAGCATGTCAGAAGTGACAATGGAATTGAGTTAAAGAATACTCACATTGCTGAATTTCTCGATGATCATGGCATCACTCATGAGTTCTTTGCTGCTTACACTCCTCAACAAAATGGAGTTGTTGAACGGAAGAGCAGAACTCTAATTGAAATGGCAAGAACAATGCTCAGTGAGTATAAAACTCCCATTTGTTTCTGGGCTGATGCCATTAACACTGTTTGTCATGTTATCAATCGTGTTTATCTTCACAAGTTCCTTAAGAAAACTCCACATGAGCTTATCACTGGCAAGAAACCAAATGTTTCTTATCTTCGTGTTTTTGGTGCACCTTGCTATATTCTTGATCTGAATCATTCTTCCAAGTTTGCACCTAAGGCACATGAAGGTTTTCTTCTTGGTTATGGCTCAAACTCGCATACGTAACGAGTCTATAACTCTCACCACATGAAAGTTATGGAAACGGTAATGTATGGTTTGATGAATCTAATGACTCTCAAAAGGATCACTAGCCAAATGTGATAGATGAACCACTGATATCGAACGCAATTCAGCAAATGGCCATTGGGAGTGCCAAGCCTGTTGAAGGAAATGCACCTGAGTCATCTGATGATGATGCTCCCATGACTCGAAGTAGAACTCATCAAGCCTCTGCCGAAGCAAATGCTCCTCCAAATGGAAATGGCAAACAGAACACAAATGCCGATCAAAATGGCAATCCTGAAGGAAATGATGATACAAATGCAGATGCTGACGATAAGTCGTTGATCCCTTACTAATTCTCGATGAACTTGAAAATCCAGGTTATCGACCCATAAGTCGTTCATGTACTCATTTGGCTAACTATTGTGTCGGTTTATCCTTTGTTTCATTAGCAGAACCTACCAAATATGATGAGGCCATGAATGATCCAGATTGGATGAATGCCATGCAAGTGGAGTTGGTGCAATTTGAATTAAAAGATGTATTTTTTTGAGCAAACACAGTGGGGAAAGGCTCCACACTGTAACTCTATTTTTCATTAATAAATGGTGGTGTTACATGGGACTGTACAAAATGAATGTGGGCAACAATAAACATATTACAATGTGTCCAACCATGATTGCACCCATCTTTTAAGCTAGGTCTTGCTTTTTTATTATTATAGTGCTATAATGCTGTTTGAAGCTTGATATGCAATTAAATGATGTATGGGAACTGGTTGACAAACCGAATCCCAAGAAGCACAATATCATCAGCACAAAATGGATCTTTCGCAACAAGCAAGATGAAAATGGTATTATGGTAAGAAACAAGGCACGACTTGTTGCTCAAGGGTACACACAGGTAGAAGGCATTGATTTTGGTGAAACATATGCTCCTGTTGCACGCCTTGAGGCAATTTGCATTCTACTTGCTTATGCAAATTACAATGATATCCTGCTATATAAAATGGATGTGAAAAGTGCTTTCCTCAATGGGGAAATTGATGTGGAAGTCTATGTTTGACAACCAGCTGGCTTTGAACACCCTGACTTTCCTAACAAAGTTTTCAGGTTGAAGAAAGCCATATATGGTCTAAAACAAGCCGCTTGAGCTTGGTATGCCACTCTGATGAAGTTTTTGATTGACAAGGGGTTCAAACCAGGATCCAATGATCCCACAGTTTTTATTCGTGCAGTTGAAGATGATTTATTCGTTTGTCAAATCTTTGTGGACGAAATTATCGTCGGCTGCACTAACAATGCTTCCAACTTATAATTCGGGAAAATGATGTTTGATAAATATCAAATGTCAATGATGGGTGGACTCAAATTCTTTCTTGGACTGCATATACATCAACAAACGAATGGCATATTCATTTCTTAGGAAAAGTATCTGAAGGAGTGTTTGAAGAAGTTCAAAATGCAAGATTCCAAAATGAAGGGCTATAAAACTCCAATGCCCATGAATGGTAAGCTAGATGCAGATATGTACGGTAAGGATTATGATCAGAAGGCCTATCGTTCGATGATTGAATCTCTTCTGTACCTATGTGCATCTAGACCTGACATTATGTTGAGTGTTTGCATGTGTGCCCACCATCAAGCTGCACCGAAAGAATCGCATCACCAAGCGGTCAAGCGCATTCTGAGATATTTGGCTCACACCCACCTTAGGTTTATGGTATCCTAAGGGAGCATAGTTTGATCTTGTTGGTTATTCAGACTCGGATTGGGCTGGTGACTTGGTTGATAGGAATCTACTTCGGGGACATGTCATTTCCTTTGTAGATCCTTGGTATGTTGGTATTCAAGGAAGCAGAATTGTGTATCTCTTTCTATGGCTGAGGCCGAATATATTGCTGCTGGCTCTTGTTGCACTCCGTTATTGTGGATGAAGCAGACACTGAAGGATTATGGCATCAAGGTCAAGCATATACCTCTTTATTGTGATAATGAGAGTGCTATCAAAATTGCACACAATCCTATGCATCATTCTCGCACGAAGCACATTGCCATCACACATCACTTTATTCGTGATCATGTGGCTCGAGAGGATATTGTTGTCAATCACGTCAAGACCGAAGACAATCTTGCCGATATCTTCACCAAGCCTCTTGACGTGAAAAGATTGTGTGCGTTACGATGCGAGATAAATATCCTAGACTTTGCAAATGCGTAGTAAGCTGGACTCGGCACCCGTGCTAACACTTCCACATCTTTGAAAGGAATGGGTGCATAACACTCGAAGAGTCTGAAACTTTCGACAAAGTGAAAGTTTCTTTCTAAGAGTGAATACATTAACAAAGAACTAGACTAACCGGGTGCCATGATAATTATGCGATGCTCTGGGTCATACAGTTTTTAAACGGTGGGTTAAACCACCAGAAATTTTCTTCGATGAGTTTCTTTTCAATTCAATGGATTTGACTTCTACCCGAATGCATTTCTCTCATTGCTATTTGCTCGGTTTCCTTTGTTCTTTGCTGAGTGAAATGCCTAGGACCCTGTTTTCCCTCTAATCTATCTCTTCTAGCCTATGTTGTTCCATTACAAATGCTCAATTTCATCTAGCATGAAACTCATCTGGTGTCCTTGACCACGATTTTTTTGGACCGAACTTTAATCTGTTTTGGCAAAAGCCATCCAAAGTTTGGGCTTTCCCGCCCAAGTTAGGGCCCGTTCTGTGGCGGTTGCCACGTGATGCACGTCAGCTACCAGTACATCATATCCGTTGAATTGCAATTGTCCCCGTACATAAACCGTTTGATCGTAACCTCGGCGTGCTACTTTCCTCGCCTATATAAACTGCACCACCCCCTTCGTCCTCCTTCCTTCTTTCTCCTTGCCCCCTCTCTCCATCGAAACCCATGCCGCACTGCTCCTCCTTGAGGTTGACGCCGACGACCCCTTCACCGCTTAGCTGCCGGAAAGAGGTCACTGGAGTCATTCCACGCCGCTGCAGGATATCTTCTCCCTCGTGCCGCCGTAGCTGCTGAACGACACCAAGCTAGGGTACGTGTAGTTCATGCTTGAACTTCCTTCCTTCCGATTCGAGTTTGTCCGCGGTTAATTTTCACCAATTTTACTGCTTATCTTAGATCTAGGTTTTTACTTCCGTAGTGCGGATGTGGTTTGTAGTTTTTCCTCGCATGCAAATCTGTCAGATCTAGGGTTTGTGATTATGGTTCACTAGATCGATCTATATGTTTCATTCTATCGAAACAGTTCGCAAGTTCTGTGTCTGATTTTTCCTCAAAATGCTTTGTTCGAGAAAATCTTTTGCTATGAGCATTTTTGACTCTGTCCCCATTTTCCCTCGCTTCTATTCTCTTTCATGGGTCAATGTAGTAAGTTGCAGCTTCGGCCAAAATTCACAGTATGGTTGACGATGAAGAAGCTTTCATGGGAACTACTGATGAGTCCAAAGCACCAAAGGGCCCAACAGTAGGCCCATCAACAAGAAAAGGGAAACGTGCCAAACAAAACACAAATGAGCAATAAGCAGATTCCCCGAAGAAAAGGAGAGGTGGTAGACAACCAACCAAAACATAGCTAAGCTTGTTTCTCACGATGAATATAACACCGTTCCAGGAGAAGATTCAAATCAGAGAAAAGGTTGTCTGCAAAAGATTCGGTGCCACTGGGTCAAGAAATGGTTTAACTACAAGATGGTTAACCCTCGGCACGCCAAGAACTTTGCCTTCCACCCCCATGGGGTGACTGTCGCGAGATTGGACTCATTCGAGTTGGTGGACCACAGCAAAGCCCTCCACCACCTCTTGATGCTCATGAAACTACCATCAAGACTCCAGATTCCTATCCTGAAGAAAGGGACAAGTGCCTCAAGAATGCTAAGAAGCGTGCCAAGAAGGGCGCCAAAGATCAAGCAAAGGAAGAAGAAAATCGTCGTCCCATCAAGTTAGACGTTGTCGGATCACGGGTTCTAGCAAAACCGTCAAGGTCCGAACACTGGGGTGCGCACGGAGATTTCCTCCCTACCGTTCCATGCCCTAGCTCGCTAAGATCTCGCGGACGAACTCGATGAACTCACAGCACCAAGTACACAAGATTTATACTGGTTCGGGCCACCGTCGTGGTGTAATACCCTACTCAAGTGTGGTGGTGGTGGATTGCCTCTTGGGCTGATGATGAACAGTACAAAGGGAAGAACAACCTCCTGAGGTTGAGGTGTTCTTCTGCTTGACGAACTTGTGTGGGTGAGATGCCTCTCAATGAGTTATCAGATGCCCCCTACTGTGGTGGCTAGTTCTAGTTATATAGGCCCTGGTCCTCTCCCCAAATATTGAGTGGGAATGGATCCAACAACGACCAATTTGAAAGGTGACAGCTAGTATAGCTTATCCTGACAAAAGCGGTCTTCGCCTGCGAAAAGCTTTGGTGGTGACGCCGTCTTGGGCTCCATGGTGACCTCCGTCCTACCGTCCTTGTCGGATTTCGGGTTCCGGTAGACCCTTGAGGTTCGAACACTGGGGTGCGCGCAGAGGTTTCGCCCTCTATCTACCTGCTCCTCGCCGAATCGCTAGGATCTAAACTACGAAAGAATCAACACAAGAGAAACGGGGTTTATACTGGTTCAGGCCACCATTGTGGTGTAATACCCTATTCCAGTGTGTGGTGTGGTGGATTGCCTCTTGGGCTGATGATGAACAATACAAGGAAGAACATCCTCGCGAGGGTCCATTCTTGACTGATGCGATGAACTGCTAGGAGGAGTTCAGTCGCTCTATCTACTGGTTTCTTGGTGAGGATCCAGATGCCTCTACCCTGGGGGTGGCTAGTCCTATTTATATGCAAAGGCCCTGGGCCTCTCCCCAAATATTGAGCGGGAAGGGCGCCAACAATTGGCCATTTTGATGGGGAACAGCGGGTACACCTATCCTGACTAAAGTTGGTCCTCGCCTGTCAAAAGCTCTGGTGGTGACGCCTGCTTGGGCTCCACAATGACTTCCTCCCTGCCGTTGGGCTGGTCTTGGTCTCATTGCACCGAAATGGGTGCCTTTGCTTGATGCTCTCGCCTGCGCTTGTTCCCTTTGCACCAAAGAGGAAAGGAGGACACTGCATGGGCTGGCGCCCGACTGGCGCCCTTGGTCGTCATGGCTTGCGTCATGGGCATCTCACGAGGTATCCTGCCTTGAACTCTCCGCCTCCTCGTGAGCCCGCCTGATGAGGCTGTGCCTGAGGAAGCTCCTTGTCATCCGCCCCGCGAGGCTTGGCCCCTCGCGAGGGTCTTGAGCTTGTGTTGATGAAGATGGGCTGCGCTAGGCCTCCTTTGAGCCACGCCGCAGGCCGCAGGCAGGCAAGTCTAGGGACCCTCGTTCCCAGAATGCCGACAGTAGCCCCCGGGCCCATGGCGCGCCCGGACTTGGCCGAGCAGAGAGGCGAAAGGGCAAGTGCGAAGCATCGCGGGACCTAACAGCCTGCGGCCTTGGGCGCCGCGTGACAGTTGATTGGACGTGGGCGCCTCCGCTTCCCCATGACGCCTCGGCAACTGCACGGATTCGACAAGTCCCTACATGCAAAGCGGGTCATGATTACCTATGATCGTGGAGGTCGACGGTTGGCCTTCGCCGGCTATAAGCACGGAACGGCGCGCGCCCTTCTAGTCTATCCCCTCTCGCTTCTCCTTCTTCTCCATGGCTTCGCGAAGGAAGTTCTCGGCCGCAGAGAAAGGAAAAGCTCGCCAGGTCGAGTCTACCTCTCCCCCGCCCAAGCGCGGTCGAGGTCGCCCCCGCAAACATCCTGTGGCCTCCACGGCGGCCCCCCGCGGTCGCGGAGGTGGCTCTCTGCGCGGCGATGAGCGGCTGGCCATGGTTGGGGGGCGTGCTCCGGCCGTGTGACCCCCGAGGCCGCGCTTCCATACTGCGGAGGTGCTGCCGGAGTTCATTGTGTGGGCGGCGGAGCGAACCAGCGCCCGGCTTCAGCTCCGTCGCTTCCTCCTAGGTGAGCTCCCAGCTGGTGCCCTGGGCGGCCTCTGGCTCCAGGTAGATGGCTGCTGTAGCCGGGCCTTGTGGACTTCGCTGGAGGTCTCCGCAGCCGGGAGCCTGGCCTTGACCCGCGGCCGGCAGACGTTTTCCCGCGCGCGTGGCCTGAGCCGCCGGTGCACTCTACACTTCAAGTTCGACTGCGACGCCACCCTCTATGTGAGGGTGTTTGGGGAAGATGGTCGCCGTGCAGGGTGCTGCCCTGAAGACGACGACTGCGGCCGGGGACCCAGCCTCGGCGAGGACGGAGAGGACAGCGCACGCATGGTTGGTGGCGCCCGGGACTCCTCAAGCTTCACCAGCTCTTCTTCGGGTAGCGACTCTTCTAGCAGCGGCCGCGGTCAGCCTCCACGCCGTCGTGCCTGCTGGGAGGGCGACAACGGGTCTGCCCGCTGTCGCGCCCCAGTGAAGCGCGAGAGGGAGTCTGCCTGAGCTCCGGAGGCGGCTCGAGTCTTCCCTGAGGGCCGGCGTAGGGCGAGCTTCACCCGATTTGTTCTTTCCTTTCTTTTCTCCTGCGCAAAAAAGACAGCAGTGTGGGGCCCCGTGGGGGCGTGTTCGGGTTGTCGTCATCAATTATTGTACTATTTCTGTTATTTCGGTATTGTTCCTTTCTGTCGCATGCCCGTGCGTAGGTAATCTCCAGCCTCAACCGTGGGGGCGACTGACCCAGGCCCTGTAATTGTGTCATGGTGCCCGTGAGGCATGGACTGGAGGGGCGCTCCTGTAGTGGACCTGAGCCGTGAAACCTCGAGCGATAGGTACAGGAACACTCGCGTGGGCGCCCGGGGCTCCCACCTCGCGAGCCCTTGCGCAAGAGAAATCGAGGCAGGAGAGCGAAAAAGTCAAAGAACCACAAGTCAAAAGGCGGCGGTAGTTTCGATAAAACTCCAAATGAGAATGAACTAGCCAACTGCGGAAAGCAAATGAAAAAGCCGCGTCCGACACCTAGTCTAGTCTTCGATGTCTTCTCACCAGCGCGGAGCTAAGTGCTGCCACTGGGCGTGGGAGGGAGCCGCAGGGCCTGAGGCCGGCACCCCTGAGACTTCGGGGTGTGTACAACCCCAACTCATTATTACGTGAGAGTGTCACGGGCGGCGAGCTTCACAGGTGTTGGCCTTCTTCACAGGCTCCGGGCCTTTCTTCGGGGAGGCAAGCTTCACGGGCATTGGCCCTCTTCACAGGCTCCGGGCCTTTCCCAAAACGCGACAACTTCACAGGCATTCTGTTGGAAATATGCCCTAGAGGCAATAATAAATTAGTTATTATTATATTTCCTTGGTCATGATAATTGTTTATTATCCATGCTATAATTGTATTGATAGGACACTCAGATACATGTGTGGGTACATAGACAACACCATGTCCCTAGTAAACCTCTAGTTGACTAGCTCGTTGATCAATAGATGGTTACAGTTTCCTGACCATGGACATTGGATGTCGTTGATAACGGGATCACATCATTAGGAGAATGATGTGATGGACAAGACCCAATCCTAAGCCTAGCACAAAGATCGTAGTTCATATGCTAAAGCTTTTCTAATGTCAAGTATCATTTCCTTAGACCATGAGATTGTGCAACTCCCGGATACCGTAGGAATGCTTTGGGTGTACCAAACGGCACAACGTAACTGGGTGGCTATAAAGGTGCACTACAGGTATCTCCGAAAGTGTCTGTTAGGTTGGCACGAATCGAGACTGGGATTTGTCACTCCGTGTAAACGGAGAGGTATCTCTGGGCCCACTCGGTAGGACATCATCATAATGTGCACAATGTGACCAAAGGGTTGATCACGGGATGATGTGTTACTGTCGTGGTATTCTCACGGGGGGTGCAAGATGACATATGCCACAAGGTGGCTTCGTGTGAGGGCAAGACTGCTGCTGATAGGCCCGGGAGTAGGTATGCGAATAGCACGCGGTAGTTTACCCAGCTTCGGAGCTCTCCGGAGAGATAACACTCCTACTGCTGCATGTCTGAGTGTATCTGATATATCTGGTACAGAGTTTCTCCTAGAGCTGTATCTGAGCTTAGTGCCATAAGCATCTAGCTTGGTATATGTCTCATATGTATATGTGAGCTAGCTAGTGGCTGGCCATGCTCATGGCCGTGAGCAGATGAGTGCTCATGCGTGAGAGTGTGTGAGTCCCTTTTCTGATGGATGGATGGAGCTAGCTTATATAGGCATGGCTAGCTTGATATGTAAGCTATGTGGGTAGCTTAGGAAGTAAGTAGGTAGGCATGGTGGGGTGTCATCCTTATCCCCTGGGTCACTTCATAAATAGTTCCAGGGGACAAGTGACACTGTACATGATGGCTGGGGTGTCACGTGAACAGTGCCAGGTACGGTCGTCACGTCGGGGTCGCGTCGGGCTGCAGTCGGCAGTCGGCTGGTTGGCATAGTCGGCAGCCAGCAGTCGGCCTGGCGGCGCAGTCGGCAGCCAGCAGTCGGCCTGGTGGTGCAGTCGGCAGCCAACAGTGGGCCTGAGCGGTCGGGGAGTCGGCAGCCAGCAGTCGGCCTGGTGGCGCAGTCGGCAGCCAGCAGTCGGCCTGATGGTGCAGCCGGCAGCCAACAGTCGGCCTGGGCGGCCGGGAAGTCGGTAGGCAGCAGTCGGCCTGGTGGCACAGTCGGTAGCCAGCAGTCGGCCTGGTGGTGCAGTCGGCAGCCAGCAGTCGGCCTGGTGGTGCAGTCAGCAGCCAGCAGTCAACAGCCGGCCAGGTAGTTGGACTGAGGGGCTTTGCTAGCCCCGATGTCTTGAAATATCGTCTTGCCGTCTTTGGGGTATCCGTGTCCAATTACTCCGACAGTAGCCCCCAAGCCTCCGGGCAACTTGGCAAAGTTGGGCGGAGGTTTTTTGGCGAGTCTTCGTGGAAATGATCATGAAAAAAGACAAAGTTAGTCCACGCAGATATATCAAATGATTGCTTTTAGAATTGCAAGTTTTATGCGGAGGGTGCCGACTCGGTTTCGTCCGAGCCCCTTAATCTTTTTCGTGTTCCCTCCGCTTTTTGGATTGTGCTCTCGCTCGCCGGACAGCCGCTCTGCGGTCTGTGGCTAAGAGTGGGCCGCGAAGTGGAGTGTACAGTACTCAAAGTCTGGGAGCAGATTCAACCGAGTAGATATTTGTAAAGGAAACGGTCGGGTCACCCGAAGCGTTTTTCTTTCCATACGTTTTTCGCGTGGGTGGCCTCCAGCGTTCACTCTTGCCAGTCGGACAGCCGCTCTGCGGTCTGTAACTGAGAGTGGGCCTTTGGTACCACGCACGCTACTAAGCCGTCTGCGGAAACTAACGTCTCAGGCCAAGCGGCCAGCCCCCGGGCCAACTCTGGCTGGCGCCGGGGCGAACAGTGATGCAACTGTAATGAAATGCGGAGATAGTTCCCCGAGTATCGCTCGGGGTTATCCGTGCTTGCGTGATGCAAAAATATGCAGGTGAGGAGCTCACATTGATTTTCGTGTAGCCGAGGTGGAGTTTGCATAAGACAGCCGGCGCGGCTCGGCGCTAATGGAGCGCGCCGGCGCACCCGCTGGGTGTGGCCTTCGAGCCCCTGGGTGCTCGAAGCGGGGCCCCGGCCGGTCAGGCTCGACCGGCCGGGCGGTGAGGCGTCTTGCAACGCCCTTCTTCTTCTTTTTCTCTTCTGCCGGCTACTGGCAGCCGGACAAAACTCTTCTCTTGTCTGCATTCTTCGCGGGGGTACGCCAGCGCACCCGCTGGGTGTAGCCCCCGAGATTCGGGCTGACTGCTGAGCAGTCAGGCCGGATCTCCCGAAAACTACTTTGTCTTCTTTCTCGCGGGGGCGCGTCAGCGCACCCGCTGGGTGTAGCCCCCGAGATTCGGGCCGACTACTGAGCAGTCGGGCCGGATCTCCAGGCGACTACTTTGTCTTCCTCTTTTTTCTCTTCGTCCGCCGGCTATGCGCAGCCGGACCGACTCGTCAGTCACCCAGGCAGCGAGGCGGGCAGACGAACCAGCCGGCCGAGCGGCGATGCAGGCGGTCGACCGGAGCAGCTGGCTGGACTGCAGTCTTGCGTAGTGAGATCCTTCTCTCTCTCTTTTTTAGCACCCGGACATTTTATACTCGGCCGGGCACCCCGAAACTTTTCTCCAGCCGGCCCCATTTTTTTATTTTCTTTTAGCAGCCGGCCCGTAGACTTTTCTCCAGCCGGCCATGCCCTTTCTTTTTTCTTTTTTAGCCGAGTGGCCAACCGGCCTTCTGCTTTTTTCTCCGGGCACCCGGCCGCAACAGGTGGCTGGACCGGGAGCGCACCAGCCGGCGGCAGGGGAGGCCGGCTGCGGGGGAGCTGGCAGGCGGCGAAGCCGGCCGTCCGGGTCGCGGCGGAGACGGTGGGCGGCGAAGCCGGCCGTCCGGGTCGCGGCGGAGAAGGCGGGTGGCGAAGCCGCAAGCAGGCGCGGGAGGCAAGGCGGGGCCGGCACGGGGAAGCGGCCGGAGGCGTGGCGACGGACACCGGCGCGGCCGGGGGCGGAGCAGGCCGGGCGTGGGAGCCGGCGGCCGGGGCAACAGCGATGCGGCCGAGTGCGGGGCGGAGCCGGCGCAGGCACGCAGAGGCGTGGAGCCGGCGCGGAGCGAGCGGCAGTCGGCACGGGGCGTGCGAAGGCGCCGATGGGCGTTGTTGGTGGAGACGGCAACGGGGCGCAGGGCGGCTTCCCAGCCGCTGGGGTGGAGAACCCGGCTGGTGGAGCGAAGCCGGCGGGCCGGGTCCATCGCGCGGGTGGGTGGCGAGGCGGCTGAGCATGGCGGAGACGGCGCTCAGGGCGGCGAACTGGCCAGTCGTACGGGAGGAGAAGCCGGCGCGGACACGACCCGAGAGAGATCGGCCGAGGCACGAGCGGAGCCGGCCCGACGCAGGCTGGGTCGCGGGGAAGCTGTGATGGGGTCGGGGCACGAAGCCGGCGCGGACACGGGGCTGGAGCATCGCCAAAGCACAGCAGCGCGGAGGCAGACCGGAACGGCGGCGGGGCCGTGGGCAGGAGCAGCAATGGCGATTGAGGCCGGGCTCGGGCAGAGACGGCGCGATGGTGGAGCAGCGCCACGGCTGGGAGCAAGGCCGCGCGACGACGGGCCGGCGCCACCGGAGGGTCGGAGCGCCAGGGGGGCGAGGCCGTGCGCGGGGAGGTGCTCGGGGAACCACCGGGAAGCTGCGGCTGGTTGGTGCCGTCGCTGGTACAGAAACACACCATCACCTGGGCATGGTCTAGGTGCTAGCTGAATGATGTATGGCCATCATCCGACCAATGTACAGACTGTGTGGAACTCGTATCTGGCTGTTGTATGGGATGTGGTTTGACCACTTTTGACTAGCATCTAGCTAGCTAGTGTGGATGATATATGGTGGAGTCAGCGCGCGTGTCGGCCGGAACGAGGCGCAACGCGGAGAGGAGCAGGCTCGAGCGGCGCGTGGATGGCCACGGTCGACCGAAACAAGGCCCCGCGCACGGCGCGCGCACGGACGGACGGCGTCGCAACGGTGGCAGTGAAGACGGCACAACCGACAGCGAGGGCGCGCCACCCCTCGCGGCCGCTCCGAGGGCGTGTTGGTGTCGAGCCCCCGAGCGCTACCGGAGAGACGGCAACGCCGCGGTGGAGATGACGAAGATGGTCCCGCCCGGACTGCGAAACCAGCAGCAGCGCGGTAGCATAGTACCGCCCCACGGTGGGCGCCAAATATCGTGGTATTCTCACGAGGGGTGCAAGACGACATATGCCACAAGGTGGCTTTGTGTGAGGGCAAGACTGCTGCTGATAGGCCCGGGAGCGGGTATGCGAATAGCACGCGGTAGTTTACCCAGCTTTGGACCTCTCCGGAGAGATAATACTCCTACTGCTACATGTCTGAGTGTATCTGATATATCTGGTACAGAGTTGCTCCTAGAGCTGTATCTGAGCTTAGTGACATAAGCATCTGGCTTGGTATATGTCTCATATGTGTATGTGAGCTAGCTAGTGCCGGCCATGCTCATGGCCGTGAGCAGATGAGTGCTCATGCGCGAGAGTGTGTGAGTCCCTTTTCTGATGGATGGATGGAGCTAGCTTATATAGGCATGGCTAGCTTGATATGTAAGCTATGTGGGTAGCTTAGGAAGTAAGCTAGGTAGGCATGGTGGGGTGTCATCCTTATCCCCTAGGTCACTTCATAAATAGTGCCAGGGGACAAGTGACACTGTACATGATGGCTGGGGTGTCACGTGAACAGTGCCAGGTACGGTCGTCACGTCGGGGTCGCGTCGGGCTGCAGTCGGCAGTTGGCTGGTTGGCGTAGTCGGCAGCCAGCAGTTGGCCTGGTGGAGCAGTCGGCAGCCAACAGTCGGCCTGGGCGGCCGGGGAGTCGGCAGCCAGCAGTCGGCCTGGTGGCGCAGTCGGCAGCCAGCAGTCGGCCTGGTGGTGCAGTCAGCAGCCAACAGTCGGCCTGGGCGGCCGGGGAGTCGGCAGCCAGCAGTCGGCCTGGTGGCGCAGTCGGCAGCCAGCAGTCGGCCTGGTGGTGCAGTCGGCAGCCAACAGTTGGCATGGGCGACCGGGGAGTCGGCAGCCAGCAGTCGGCCTGGTGGCACAGTCGGCAGCCAGCAGTCGGCCTGGTGGTGAGGTCGGCAGCCAGCAGTCGACCTGGTGGTGTAGTCAGCAGCCAGCAGTCAGCAGCCGGCCGGGTAGATGGACTGAGGGGCTTTGCTAGCCCCGATGCCTTGAAATATCGTCTTGCCGTCTTTGGGGTATTCGTGTCCAATTACTCCGACAGTTACGGAACGAGTAAAGAGACTTGCCGGTAACGAGATTGAACAAGGTATCGGTATACCGACGATCGAATCTCAGGCAAGTACAATACCGTTAGACAAAGGGAATTGTATACGGGATCGATTGAGTCCTTGACATCATGGTTCATCCGATAAGATCATCATGGAACATGTGGGAGCCAACATGGGTATCCAGAGCCCGCTGTTGGTTATTGACCGGAGAACGTCTCGGTCATGTCTGCATGGTTCCCGAACCCGTAGGGTCTACACACTTAAGGTTCGATGACGCTAGGGTTATAAAGGAAGTTTGTATGGGGTTACCGCATGTTGTTCGGAGTCCCGGATGAGATCCCGGACGTCACGAGGAGTTCCGGAATGGTGCGGAGGTAAAGATTTATATATGGAAAGTCCTATTTTGGCCACCGGAAAATGTTCGGGATTTTTTAGTATTGTACCGGGAAGGTTCTAGAAGGTTCCGGAGTGGGGCCCACCTGCATGGGGAACCCACATGAACGTGGGTAGTGGGGGCAAGGCCCCACACCCCTGGTCAAGGCGCACCAAGATCCCCCCTTAGAAGGAATAAGATCATATCCCGAAGGGATAAGATCAAGATCCCTAAAAATGGGGGATAACAATCGGTGGGGAAGGAAATGATGGGATTTCTTTCCTTCCACCTTTGCCAACGCCTCAATGGACTTGGAGGCCAAGAAACCAGCCCCCTCCACCCCTGTATATAGTGGGGAGGCGCATGGGAGCTTTACAAAAGTTCTAGCGCAGCCCTCCCCCTCTCCCAAGTCCTCTTCCTCTCCGGCGGTGTTTGGCGAAGCCCTGCAGGATTGCCACGCTCCTCCACCACCACCACGCCGTTGTGCTGCTGTTGGATGGAGTCTTCCCCAACCTATCCCTCTCTCCTTGCTGGATCAAGGCATGGGAGACGTCACCGGGTTGTACGTGTGTTGAACGCGGAGGTGCCGTCCGTTCGGCACTAGGATCTCCGGTGATTTGGATCACGACGAGCATGACTCCTTCAACCCCGTTCTCTTGAACGCTTCCGCTTAGCGATCTACAAGGGTATGTAGATGCACTCTCCTTCCCCTCATTTCTGGTTTCTCCATAGATAGATCCTGGTGACACGTAGGAAAATTTTGAATTTCTGCTCCGTTCCTCAACAGTGGCATCACGAGCTAGGTCTATTGCGTAGATTCTTTGCACGAGTAGAACACAAAGTAGTTGTGGGCGTTGATTTTGGTCAATATGCTTACCGTTACTAGTCCAATCTTATTTCGACGGTATTGTGGGATGAAGCAGCCTGGACCGACCTTACACGTACACTTACGTGAGACAGGTTCCACTGACTGACATGCACTTGGTGCATAAGGTGGCTAGCGGGTGCCAGTCTCTCCCACTTTAGTCGGAACGGATTCGATGAAAAGGGTCCTTATGAAGGGTAAATAGCAATTGGCATATCACGTTGTGGTTTTGCGTAGGTAAGAAACGTTCTTGCTAGAAACCCATAGCAGCCACGTAAAACATGCAAACAACAATTAGAGGACGTCTAACTTGTTTTTGCAGGGAATCCTATGTGATGTGACATGTCCAAGAAGAATGTGATGAATGATATGTGATGTATGAGATTGATCATGTTCTTGTAATAAGAATCATGACTTGCATGTCGATGAGTATGACAACCGACAGGAGCCATAGGAGTTGTCTTTATTTATTGTATGACATGCGTGTCATTGAACAACGCCATGTAATTACTTTACTTTATTGCTAACCGGTAGCCATAGTAGTATAAGTAATAAGTTGGCGAGACAACTTCATGGAGACACGATGATGGAGATCATGGTGTCATGCCGGTGACGATGATGATCATGGAGCCCTGAAGATGAAGATCAAGATGAGCAAAATGATATTGGCCATATCATGTCACTTTTTGATTGCATGTGATGTTTATCATGTTTATGCATCTTATTTGCACGACGGTAGTAAATAAGATGATCCCTCATTAAAATTTCAAGAAAGTGTTCCCCCTAACTGTGCACCGTTGCGAAAGTTCGTTGTTTCGAAGCACCACGTGATGATCGGGTGTGATAGATTCTTACGTTCACATACAACGGGTGTAAGCCAGATTTACACATGCGAAACACTTAGGTTGACTTGACGAGCCTAGCATGTACAGACATGGCCTCGGAACACAAGAGACCGAAAGGTCGAGCATGAGTCATATAGTAGATATGATCAACATGAAGATGTTCACCAATGATGACTAGTCCGTCTCACGTGATGGTCGGACACGTCCTAGTTGACTCGGATCATGTAATCACTTAGATGACAAGAGGGATGTCTATCTGAGTGGGAGTTCATTAGATGAACTTAATTATCCTGAACATAGTCAAAAGATCTTTGCAAATTATGTCGTAAGCTCGCGCTTTAGTTCCACTGTTTAGATATGTTCCTAGAGAAAATATAGTTGAAAGAATCGAGTGGGAGTTGATCTTCCAGATGAGATAGTGATGTTTCTCCAAAGTCATTGCCACCAAGCTGCTAGAGCTTCGTGATGAACTATACCATATCAGGGATAGATATGATGATCCTTGAGGTATTCACGATGTTTGACACCGCGAAAGTAGAAATCAAGGAGCATCAATTGTTGATGGTTGGTGAAACCACTAGTTTCAAGAAGGGAAGGGCAAGAAGGGATACTTCATGAAACGGAAAATCAGCTGCTGCTCCAGTGAAGAAACCCAAGGTTGAACCCAAACCCGAGACTAAGTGCTTATGTAATAAGGGGAACAGCCACTGGAGCAGAATTACCCTAGATACTTGGTAGATGAGAAGGCTGGCAAGGTCGATAGAAGTATATTGGATATACATTATGTTAATGTGTACTTTACTTGTACTCCTAGTAGCACCAGGGTATTAGATACCGGTTCGGTTGCTAAGTGTTAGTAACTCGAAATAAAAGCTACGGAATAAACGGAGACTAGCTAAAGGTGAGCTGACGATATGTCTTGGAAGTGTTTCCAAGTTTGATGTGATCAAACATCGCACGCTCCCTCTACCATCAAGATTAGTATTAAACCTGAATAATTGTCATTTGGTGTTTGCGTTGAGCATAGACATGATTGGATTATGTCTATCGCAATACGGTTATTCATTTAAGGAGAATAATGCTTACTCTATTTATTTGAATAATACCTTCAATGGTCTTGCACCTAAAATGAATGGTTTATTGAATCTTGATTGTAGTTATACACATGTTCATGCCAAAAGATATAAGATAGTAATGATAGTACCACTTACTTGTGGCACTGCCATGTAAGTCATATTAGTATAAAACACATGAAGAGGCTCCATGTTGATGGATCTTTGGACCCACTCATTTTAAAATGTTTGAGACATGCGAACCATGTCTATTGGTGTATATGCATGAAGAAACTCCATGCAGATGGATCGTTTGGACTCACTTGATTTTGAATCACTTGAGACATGCAAATCATACCACATGGGCAAGATGACTGAAAGGCCTAGGTTTCAGTAAGATGGAACAAGATAGCAACTTGTTGGAAGTAACACATTTTGATGTGTGCATTCCAATGAGTGCTGAGGCATGCAGTGAATATCATTATGTTCTTACTTCACAGATGATTTGAGTAGATACTAAGTATATTTACTTGATGAAACACAAGTCTGAATTATTGAATGGTTCAAGTAATTTCAGAGTGAAGTTGAAGATCATCATGACAAGAGGATAAAATGTCTATGATATGATCATAGAGATGAGTATCTGAGTTATGAGCTTTGGCACACAATTAAGATATTGTGGAAATTGTTTCACAATTAATACCGCCTGGAACACCATAGTGTGATGGTGTGTCCGAACATCATAGTTGCATCCTATTGGATATGGTGCGTACCATGGTGTCTCTTATCAAATTACCACTATCGTTCATGGGTTAGGCATTAGAGACAACCACACTCACTTTAATAGGGCACCACGTAATTCCGTTGAGATGACACCGTGAGAACTATGGTTTGGAGAAACCTAAGTAGTCGTTTCTTTAAAGTTTGGGGCTGCGACGCTTATGTGAAAAAGTTTTAGGTTGATAAGCTCGAACCCAAAGCGGATAAAATGCATCTTCATAGGACACCCAAAACAGTTGGGTATACCTCCTAATTCAGATCCGAAAGCAATAGGGATTGTTTCTTGAATCTGGTCCTTTCTCGAGGAAAAGTTTGTCTCGAAAGAATTGAGTGGGAGGATGGTGGAGACTTGATGAGGTTATTGAACCGTCACTTCAACAAGTGTGTAGAAGGGCACAAGAAGTTGTTCTTGTGGCGCCTACACCAATTGAAGTAGAAGCTTATGACAGTGATCATGAAGTTTTGGATCAAGTCACTACCGTACCTCGTAGGGTGACAAGGATGCGTACTACTTCAGAGTGGTACAGTAATCCTGTCTTGAAGGTCATGTTGCTAGACAATAATGAACCTACGAGCTATGGAGAAGCGATGGTGGGCCCAAATTCCGACAAATGGTTAGAAGCCATGAAATCCGAGATAGGATCCATGTATCAGAACAAAGCATACTTTGATGGACTTGCCCGATTATCGGCAAGTCATTGAGATAAATGGATCTTTAAGAAGAAGACAGACATGGACGGTAATGTCACCGTCTATGAAGCTCGACTTGTGGTGAAGAGTTTTTCACAAGTTCAAGGAGTTGACTATGATGAGATTTTCTCATCCGTAGCAATGCTTAAGTCCATTGGAATCATGTTAGCATTAGCTGCATTTATGAAATCTGGCAGATGGATGTCAAGACAAGTTTCCTTACCAGTTTTTGTAAGGAAAGGTTGTATGTGATACAATCAGAAAAGTTTTGTCGATCCTAAGGATGCTAAAAGGTACGCTAGCTCCAGCAATCCTTTTAAGGACTGGAGTAAGCATCTCGGAGTTGGAATGTACACTTTGAAGAGATGATCAAAGATTTTGGGTTTATACAAAGTTTATGAGAAACTTGTATTTCCAAAGAAGTGAGTGGTAGCACTATAGAATTTCTGATGAGTATATGTTGTTGACATATTGTTGATCAGAAATGATGTAGAATTTCTGGAAAGCATATAGGGTTATTGAAAGATGTTTTTCAATAGAAAACCTGGATTAAGCTACTTGGACATTGAGCATCAAGATCTATAAGGATAGATCAAAATGCTTAATAATACTTTCAAATGAGCACGTACCTTGACATGATCTTGAAGGTGTTCAAGATGGATCAGTCAAAGAAGGAGTTCTTGCCTGAGTTGTAAGGTACGAAGTTAAGACTTAAAGCTCGACCACGGCAGAAAGAGAGAAAGGACGAAGGTCGTCCCCTATGCTTTAGACGCAGGCTCTACAGTATGATATGCTAAGTACCGCACCTGATGTATGCCTTGCCACATGTCTGGCAAGAGGGTACAAAGGTGATCAAGGAGTGGATCACCAGATAGCGGTCAAAATTATCCTTAGAGGAATAAGGATATGTTTCTCGATTATGGAGGTGACAAAGAGTTCGGCGTAAAGGGTTACGTCGATGCAAGCTTTAACACCTATCTGAATGACTCTGAGTAGCAAACCGGATACGTATAGTAGAGCGACCATTTGGAATAGGTCCATGTGGAGCGTGGAAGCAGCATTTACAATATGACCTAGAGATTTGCGAAGTACATAATGATGCGGAACCGTTGACTAAAACCTCTCTCACAAGCAAAACATGATCAAACCCCAGAACTCATTGAGTCTTAATCACATGATGATGTGAACTAGTTTAATGACACTAGTAAACTCTTTGGATGTTGGTCACATGGCGATGTGACGTGTGAGTGTTAATCACATGGCGATTTGAACTAGATTATTGACTCTAGTGCAAGTGGGAGACTGTTGGAAATATACCCTAGAGGCAATAATAAATTAGTTATTATTATATTTCCTTGTTCATGATAATCGTTTATTATCCATGCTATAATTGTATTGATAGGAAACTCAGATACATGTGTGGGTACATAGACAACACCATGTCCCTAGTAAACCTCTAGTTGACTAGCTCGTTGATTAATAGATGGTTACAGTTTCCTGACCATGGACATTGGATGTCGTTGATAATGGGATCACATCATTAGGAGAATGATGTGATGGACAAGACCCAATCCTAAGCCTAGCACAAAGATCGTAGTTCGTATGCTAAAGCTTTTATAATGTCAAGTATCATTTCCTCAGACCATGAGATTGTGCAACTCCCGGATACCGTAGGAATGCTTTGGGTGTACCAAATGTCACAACGTAACTGGGTGGCTATAAAGGTGCACTACAGGTATCTCCGAAAGTGTTTGTTGGGTTGGCACGAATCGAGACTGTGATTTGTCACTCCGTGTAAACGGAGAGGTATCTCTGGGCCCACTCGGTAGGACATCATCATAATGTGCACAATGTGACCAAAGGGTTGATCACGGGATGATGTGTTACGGAACGAGTAAAGAGACTTGCCGGTAACGAGATTGAACAAGGTATCGGTATACCGACGATCGAATCTCGGGCAAGTACAATACCGTTAGACAAAGGGAATTGTATACGGGATCGATTGAGTCCTTGACATCGTGGTTCATCCGATGAGATCATCATGGAACATGTGGGAGCCAACATGGGTATCCAGATCCTGCTGTTGGTTATTGACCGGAGAACGTCTCGGTCATGTCTGCATGGTTCCTAAACCCGTAGGGTCTACACACTTAAGGTTCGATGACGCTAGGGTTATAAAGGAAGTTTGTATGTGGTTAACGAATGTTGTTCGGAGTCCCGGATGAGATCCCAGACGTCACGAGGAGTTCCGGAATGGTCCGGAGGTAAAGATTTATATATGGGAAGTCCTATTTTGGCCACCGGAAAATGTTCAGGATTTTTCAGTATTGTACCGGGAAGGTTCTAGAAGGTTCCGGAGTGGAGCCCACCTGCATGGGGGGACCCACATGAACGTGGGTAGTGGGGGCAAGGCCCCACACCCCTGGTCAAGGCGCACCAAGATCCCCCCTTAGAAGGAATAAGATCATATCCCGAAGGGATAAGATCAAGATCCCTAAAAAGGAGGGATAACAATCGGTGGGGAAGGAAATGATGGGATTTCTTTCCTCCCACCTTTGCCAACGCCTCAATGGACTTGGAGGCCAAGAAACCAGCCCCCTCCACCCCTATATATAGTAGGGAGGCACATGGGAGCTTTACAAAAGTTCTGGCGCAGCCCTCCCCCTCTCCCAAGTCCTCCTCCTCTCCGGCGGTGCTTGGCGAAGCCCTGCAGGATTGCCACGCTCCTCCACCACCACCACGCCGTTGTGCTGCTGCTGGATGGAGTCTTCCCCAACCTCTCCCTCTGTCCTTGCTGGATCAAGGCATGGGAGACGTCACCGGGCTGTACGTGTGTTGAACGCGGAGGTTTCGTCCGTTCGGCACTAGGATCTCCGGTGATTTGGATCATGACAAGCACGACTCCTTCAACCCCGTTCTCTTGAACGCTTCCGCTTAGCGATCTACAATGGTATGTAGATGCACTCTCCTTCCCCTTGTTGCTGGTTTCTCCATAGATAGATCTTGGTGACACGTAGGAAAATTTTGAATTTCTGCTCTGTTCCCCAACACGTTCGCCTTCTTCACAGGCTCTGGGCCTTTTTCAAAAAGATGAGCTTCACAGGCATTCGCCTTCTTCACAGGCTGTGGGCCTTTTCCAAAAAGATGAGCTTCACAGGCATTCGCCTTCTTCACAGGCTCTGGGCCTTTACGAAAAAGATGAGCTTCACAGGCATTCACCTTCTTCACAGACTCTGGGCCTTTTTCAAAAAGATGAGCTTCAGAGGCATTCGCCTTCTTCACAGGCTCTGGGCCTTTTCCCAAAAGATGAGCTTCATAGGCATTCACCTTCTTCACAGGCTCTGGGCCTTTTCTAAAAAGATGAGCTTCATAGGCATTCGCCTTCTTCACAGGCTCTGGGCCTTTTTAGGGGTAAAACCTCCGGAGGTGCTGGATGTCTCCAAGCGCGCGGAGCCGGGCCTGGAAACATGAACAACCTTGAACAGGCCCTCCCACATGGGAGAGAGCTTATGCAGTCCCTCCCTGGAGAGGACCCGCCGAAGCACGAGGTCCCCTACCTCGAGAGTTCTGGGGAGGATGTTGCGGCAGTGGTATCGCCACAGTGCTTGTTGGTACCTTGCCGCTTGCAGTGCGGCTTCTCGACGACGCTTCTCCCCTAGCACGAGGTCCATCCCCCGCATGGTGTCCTGTTGCGTCTCATTGAACGCCAGGACCCTGGCGGAACGACGCCTGACCTCGTAACGGAGGACCGCTTCGGCTCCGTAGACCAGGAAGAAGGGGGTCTCCCCAGTCGGCTTGGTCGCGGTTGTGCGGATGGACCACAACACCGACTGAAGCTCGTCGTGCCAACCTTTGCCACAGGCCTCCAGTTTCTTCTTGAACGTTCTGGTCTTGAGGCCCCTCAGGACTTCTGCATTGGCCTGCTCGGCCTGGCCGTTGCTTTGGGGGTGCACCACCGAAGCGTAGCATACCTACGTTCCAAGGTTAGCACAGTATGTTTTGAAGAGGTTACTGGTGAACTACGAACCGTTGTCAGTGATGATGCGGTTCGGCACCCCGAACTGGCCCACGATGCCCTTGATGAACTTGACTTCAGAACCAGCAGGGATGGTGTGGACGGCCTCGACTTCAGCCCACTTGGTGAACTTGTCCACATTGACGTAGAGGTAGCGATAGCCCCCTGGCGCCCGAGGAAACGGGCCCAGGATATCCAGCCCCCAGACTGCAAACGGCCACGTGAGGGGTATGGTTTGCAGACCTCCTGCCGTCTGATGGATCTGCTTGGCATGGAATTGGCAAGCCTCACAAGCCTTCACTAGTTCGACAGCGTCATTGAGCATAGTAGGCCAATAGGAACCGCTGCGGAACGCCTTGCCGACGAGGGTCCGTGACGACGAATGATGCCCACAATCTCCACCGTGTATATCTGCCAGCAGTTCCTTCCCTTGCTCCCTGGTGATGCAACACAGGGACACATCATTTGGTCGTTTCCGGTAGAGCTCTCCATCCCTGATGCAGTACGCTGTAGCTTGCCGCGCCACACGCTCTGCTTCCTCCTCCTTCTCCGGCAGGGTCCCTTGCGTTAAGTAGCTCCGGAGCTCTGTGATCCAGCACCCCTCCCGAGGCTCCATCGTCAGGAGCAGGCGTGCTCCTGAGGCCGGGCCACATGCTGGGGCTCCCGAGGCAGGTGGCTGGGGAAGCTCCACCCGAGGCTGTGCTGTGTTCAATAATGATGGCAGGGCCGAGGGCTTGAAGAGCCGTTCCTTGAAGACGCCCGGCTCCTGGGGCAACCGCCTGGAGGCTCGTTTGGCGATGTCGTCGGCCTCTTGATTAGTGCCGCGGGGCACATGCTGTAGCTCCAAGCCCCAGAACTACTTCTCCATCCCGCGGACCTCCGCAAGGTAGGCTTCCATGTGCTCATCTCTTGGCTCGTATACCTTGTTGGAGAAATTGACGAGGAGCTGCGAATCGCCCTTGATAGTAAGGCGCTTCACCCCTAGGGCAGCGGCGGCCTTCAAGCCCGCTATCAGTCCTTCGTACTCCGCTATATTGTTGGAGACCTTTTCACCCTGCAGGAAACAGAGCTGCATGGCGTAGTAAAGCTTGTCCTGAGTGGGAGATATGAGCACCGCCCCAGCCCCTGCGCCATGCCTGGATAATGCTCCATCGAAGTACATGACCCAGCCTTCTGGCGCCTCGCTTCCCGGGGAGAGGGATCGGTCCTCGTCGGCCTTGAGGTCCGGTGCCTCCGTCCATTCAGCCATGAAATCTGCTAGCGCGGCTCCCTTGATGACCCTGGTCGTGTTGAATTCAAGCTGAAACGCTTGCAGTTCAATGTTCCACTCGGTGACCCTTCCGGCCGAGTTATGTCTCCTGAGCACTCTTTCCAAGGGGTATGCTGAGACAACCTTGATCGGGTGACCCTGGAAGTAGTGCCGCAGCTTGCGTGAGGCCACCAGTAGCGCGAGGAGGAGCTTCTGTGGCATGGGGTATCGTCCCCTCGCATCCCGCAACACCGTGCTGACGAAGTACACTGGGTGCTTGACGAGGCTTGGAGCGTCGGTGCTGGTGGCGTCCTCCGGAGGCCGTGGCGCCTGTTGAGGAGATGGGGCCTCCAGAAGCTGGTTGCCTGGGGGAGGGGCCTCCTCCATTCCCGGCGCGCTCCCCTGCGGCGGCTGATCCTCCTCAGCCGTGGTAGCGACCTCTGTGAGTCCTCTTTGGTCCTGCTTTGCCTTGACACGGGTAGCAGCCGTGGCTTTGGCTCGATGCTCCTCCCTAACTGCCACCAGAGCCACGCTGGCGGAGTAAGGAGTGGCGGCGAGGTAGAGTACCAAGGGCTCTTGAGGGCGTGGGGCCACCATCATCGGAGGGCTGGTTAAGTATCTCTTGAGATCTTGGAACGCCTTGTCGACCTCTTCACTCCATTCAAAGGGCCCCTTTTTCTTCATCAGCTGGAAGAAAGGCAGTGCTCGCTCCCCTAACCTGGAGATGAAGTGCCCCAGCACAGTCACGCGCCCCGTGAGCTTCTGCATTTCTCTGAGGGTCTTTGGTGGGCTCATGTCCTCGACTGCCTTGAACTTTTCTGGGTTGGCCTCGATGCCTCGGTGGGACACGAGGAAGCCCAAGAGCTTGCCCGAGGGGACTCCAAACACACACTTCTCCGGGTTGAGCCGCAGGCTCACTGCGTTGAGGCTTGCGAAGGTTTCCTCCAGGTCTTGTGTCAGGGTCTTGGCCTCGCGAGACTTCACTACGATGTCGTCGACGTAAGCCTCCACATTCTTCTCGAGCTGCGGGCCCAAGGTGATGTGCATGAGCCGCTGAAAGGTTTCCCCAGCGTTGTGCAGTACGAACGGCATGCATGTATCGCAGTACACCCCACACGGGGTCAGGAAGGCCGTCTTCTCCACGTCTTCCACCGCCATCTTGATCTGGTGATACCCTGAGAAGGCATCTAAGAAGCATAACAGGTCACACTCAGCGGTGGAATCGATGATCTGATCGATGCGAGGGAGCGGGAACGGATCTTGCGGGCATGCTTTGTTGAGGTTGGTGAAGTCGAGACACATGCGCTCCTTCCCTCCCTTCTTTGGCACAACCACGGGGTTGGCCAACCAATCTGGATATCGGACCTCGCGAATAACCCCTGCGGCTTCTAGCTTGCGGGTCTCCTGGACGATGAAGGCCTGCTTTTCAGTGGACTGCCTCCTCGCCTTCTGCTTCACGGGGCGCATGTTGGGGCACACGTTGAGGTGGTGCTCGATTACGCCCCGTGGGATCCCTGCCAACTGATCGGGCTCCCAGGCGAACACCTTCTTGTTTGCGCACAGGAACTTGACCAGGGCTTCCTCCTGCTCGGGCCCGAGGTTGGCGCCTATGGTGAAAGTGGCGTTAGTGGACCCGTCCTCGTCGACAGGTATCTGCTTGGTCCCTGCCTTGTCTTGGGTGAACAATTGTTTCTTCTTGGTTGGCGTAGCCCCCTTGGGCTTGGGGGTTTCTATGTTGGCGGGCCGTGCCGCCGCCGCCGTCTTGAGGGCGAGCTTGAGTACTCGCAGCGCATCTCCGGTGTCCCCGGGCATGGTGAGGACACCGTTGCTCCCGGGCATCTTCATGAGGTTGTACGCCGGGTGAGTCGCGGCCATGAATTTGGCCAGTGCTGGATAGCCGAGGATGGCGTTGTAGGGGAGGCCGATGGGGGCGATGTCGAAATCGACCACCTCTGTGCGGAAATTGTCGTAGGTGCCGAAAGTTACCGGGAGCCGGATCTGTCCCAAGGAGCTGGACGACCCGCCTCCGACGCCTGAGAAAGGCCGGCTGGGTTGCAGCCGCTCCCGGGGTATGCAGAGGAGGTTGAAGGCCTCAACTGAGAGCATGCTGAGACCCGCGCCGCTGTTGATGAGAGTCCTGGTGACAACCACCTGGCAGATGGTGGGCGTGCAGAGCATGGGGAGCGCACCCGAGCAGGCCGAGTTAGAGGGGTGGTCCTCAGAGCTGAAGGCCAGCCTGGCCGATGGCCCCGACCGGCCCAGGGGAGCCCCCTGCTGCGTGGAGGCGGCACCGACCCAGCGGACGAATAGCTTGTCGTGGTGGCTGGAGGGCGGCGCCTACGAGCCGCCCAGGAGGGCCGCGACGACCGAGGGAGCCGGCGTGACGGGGTGGCTGAAGAAGAGGCCGCGTGGCTCTCCCCAAGAGGCCACGGAGGGATGTTGGGATGACGCTTGCTGCCCGTTCCCCGCCGGGCCGGTGACGGTGTCGACAGCAGGTGACGGGGAACGACGAGGACGCCCGCCGATGGGAGCCGTCTGGGCGACACGGGAAGCGAGGGCGGCTCTGCGCTCGGCGCGGGCCCGACGAGCGTCTGACATGGATGCGATGGTCGGAGAAGAATAGGGCGATAGAAGACGAATTCCAGCGCACCCCTACCTGACGCGCCAAATGTCAGATTTCGGGTTCCGGCAGACCCTTGAGGTTCGAACACTGGGGTGCGCGCGGAGGTTTCGCCCTCTATCTACCTGCTCCTCGCCGAATCGCTAGGATCTAAACTACGAAAGAATCAACACAAGAGACACAGGGTTTATACTGGTTTAGGCCACCATTGTGGTGTAATACCCTACTCTAGTGTGTGGTGTGGATTGCGTCTTGGGATGATGATGAACAATACAAGGAAGAACAGCCTCGCGAGGGTCCGTTCTTGACTGATGCGATGAACTGCAAGGAGGAGTTCAGTCGCTCTATCTACTGGTTTCTTGGTGAGGATCCAGATGCCTCTACCCTGGGGGTGGCTAGTCCTATTTATAGGCAAAGGCCCTGGGCCTCTCCCCAAATATTGAGCGGGAAGGGTGCCAACAATTGGCCATTTTGAAGGGGAACAGCGGGTACACCTATCCTGACTAAAGTTGGTCCTCGCCTGTCAAAGGCTCTGGTGGTGACGCCTGCTTGGGCTCCACAATGACTTCCTCCCTGCCGTTGGGCTGGTCTTGGTCTCGTGGCACCGAAATGGGTGCCTTTGCTTGATGCTCTTGCCTGCGCTTGTTCCCTTTGCACCAAAGAGGAAAGGAGGACACTGCACGAGCTGGCGCCCGACTGGCGCCCTTGGTCGTCATGGCATTCGTCATGGGCACCTCACGAGGTATCCCGCCTTGAACTCTCCGCCTCCTCGTGAGCCCGCCTGATGAGGCCGTGCCTGAGGAAGCTCCTTGTCGTCCGCCACGCGAGGCTTGGCCCCTCACGAGGGTCTTGAGCTTGTGTTGATGAAGATGGGCCGCGCTCGGCCCCCTTTGAGCCACGCCGCAGGCCGTAGGCAGGCAAGTCTGGGGACCCCCGTTCCCAGAACGCCGACAGTCCTGCTGGTCTTGGTCTCGTTGCACTGATATGGAAACCTTTGCTTGATGCCTCAGTACTTTGCGCCAGCGCTTGCCTCCTTAGCACCAAAGAGGAAAACATGACACTGAGCGCGCAGGCGCCCGCCTAATCTTGGTCGTCATGGCTCACGTCACGAGAGCCTCGCGAGGTTTACCCTGCCTTGATTTCTCCGCTCCTCGCGAGGCAGCCTAGTGAGGCCGCTCCTGAGGAGGTCTTGTGTCGTCCGCCCCACGAGGTTTGGCCCCTCTGTACAGGCCTGCTAGCAAAGCCACGCTGTGGGCCGCGGGCAGGCAAGTCTTGGGACCCCCGTTCCCAGAATGCCGACAGTAGCCCCCGGGCCCAAGGTGCACTCGGGCTTGGCTTCAAGGTGAAGCCAAAGGTCAAGCGCGGAGCACCATGGGCCCCAAAAGCCTACGGCCTTGGTCGACGCGTGGCGGTTGATTGGACGTGGGCGTCTCCGCTTCCCCACGCTGCCTCGACAAATGCTCTACTTGACAAGTCCCTACGACATGCAAGGAAAACCATCATTACCTGTGATCGTGGGAGGCACTGGTCTTCCGCGGCCCACTGTTGATGATGACGTCAGCCGAGGGAGGGTGTAGATAGGATTCCCTTGGGTTTTCATCTCTTGTTCCCTGCAAGGAACCAAGAAGTACCCCGTGGGGGCATGTAAGTGTCTGTGATGTCTTTTGTGTATACCTTCCTTATTATGAAAATCTGCGAACGCATGTCCCGTTAAGGCTCGGTCTCCCCTTTCCAACCTCGCGATAGCTTGTTGCTCTACGCTGATAGGTCCCGGTCCCCAGGCAGGCTGCAGCCATTGCTGGTATGCCAGGTCGCGTGTTGTGGTCAAGGCCAGGAGGTGAGCGGCCCGAGGTCCAGTAAGAGCCCCTAAGGCGCGATGCTCAAGAGGCCCCATTTAGCGCTCAAGCAACCATGGTAAGGCAACAAAGGGACGCAACATGGCCGCAACAGGGATGCGACGAGTGCAACACCTAGGTTCCAACAATCAGCTGGTCTGAATGCGGGACTTATCTTGCCGACTCCGAGCCGATTCCTTGTGATGTGCTAGGCCTGCCCTAGCATCCGCAATGTAGCCAGGTCGGGCCCATATGAGTCTTCCCTTCTCCCATGTTCTCCTTCGTGCTCTACGTCCTCAGGTCCCGGCCCTCGAGCGAGCTCAGCCGCCGCTGGTATGGCAGGTCGGGTCGGCGTTCTGGGAACAGGGGTGCCCAGACTGGCCTACCTACGGCCTGCGTCGTGGCTCAAGGAGTGGCCCAGTACGGCCCATCTTCATCAACATATGCTCAAGACCCTCGCGAGGGACCAAGCCTCACGGGGCGGACGACAGGAGGCTTCCTCGGGCACAGCCTCGTCAGGCTGGCTCGTGAGGAGGCGGAGAAATCAAGGCATGGTACCTCAGAAGGTGCCCGTGACGCGAGCCATGACGACCGAGGCCAAGCGGGCGCCAGCCTGCGCAGAGTCCTTGTTTCCTCTTTGGTGCAAAGGGGGCAAGCGCAGGCAAGAGTATCAAGCAAAGGCAACCATTTCGGTGCAACAAGACCAAGACCAGCATGACGGCAGGATGGAGGTCATCGTGGAGCCCAAGCTGGCGTCATCGTCAGGGTCTTTGGCAGGCGAGGACCAACATTAGTCAGGATAAGTGTACTAGATGTTCCCCTTCAGAATGGACAATTGTTGGCGCCCTTCCCGCTCAATATTTGGGAAGAGGCCCGGGGCCTCCGCCTATAAATAGGACTAGCCACCCACAGGGTGAGAGAGAGGAGATTTTGGGCATCTGCATATGGAGATAGATATAGAGAGAGGCGACTGAACTCCCCTAGCAGTTCATCGCTCCGGCCAAGAACAGACCCTCGCGAGGCTGTTCTTCCTTGTACTGCTCATCATCATTAGCCTCTGAGGCAATCCACACACCACAAACTGGAGTAGGGTATTACACCACAATAGTGGCCTGAACGAGTATAAATCTCGTGTCCCTTGTGTTGTTCTTCGTGTAGCTTTAGATCCTTGCGAGGCGATGAGACATGGTTAGGCCGGAGGTCTGATCTCCGCATGCACCCCAATGTTCGAACCTTGAGGGTGTGCCGGAACCCAAAATCTGACATTTGGCGCACCAGGTAGGGGTGCGCCGGAATCTGCCTTCCGTCGCCTCATGTTTCACCGCCCGTCGCGTCCATGTCAGACGCTCGTCGAGCCTGCGCCGAGCGCCGGGCCGCTCTCGCCCCTCGTGTCGCCCAGACGGCCCCCGTCGGCGGGCGCCCTCGCCGTTCTCCGTCGCCTGCCGTCAAAGCTGCCATCGGCCCGGCGGGGAACGAGCAGCAGGAGTCGTCTCTGCACCCTTCAGTGCGGTGAGAAGGCTGCACCGCCACCCCGTCACTGACTCCAGCCGGCTGCTCGTCCCATGCCCGTCGTGCTCCTGTAGACGCGCACGCTGCGCTGCTCCTGGCACGATAGCTCCTGCACTACCGTCTCGTTGACGACCTCTACGATGAGTGGCTCGCCCGCATCACCGAGCTCGTCAGCGCCGCTGGGGGCTCCCCCGCGCCATCCCTCTCACTGCACCCCGCCCCGCCCTGCGCGGGCGACGAAGCTCTGGGGGTGCCTCAGTCGCCTCCCCCTCAAGAAAGCGCCTTGGCCCCATGGTGCGTGGCCCCTGGGCAGAACCCACTCCGTCCGGCGCCAGCACAGCAAGAGAAGAGCTGCCAAGAGATCCCTCGTCCCCAAGAAGTCGCCCGTGTGCTCACTGCACCGGCCCGGCATGAACGCGCTCCTGCTCCAGCGCATCAAGACCCCGCACTGCACCTGACGGCACCGCACAGAGACCCGCAAAATCAAGCTCTGCGTCACCAAAGGGCTCCTGCGGCCACTGCAGGCTGCCATGCCTTCTCCGCCGAGCTGCGCAGCGTGGCCTGGTCGGGCAAGTTCAAGCCTGATCTGCCCCCGCGCTACGATGGCACGGCTGACCCTGCTGAGTTCCTCCAGCTCTATGAGCTGGGCATTGAAGCCGCCAACGGGGACGAGAAGGTCCTGGCAAACTGGTTCCCCATGGCGCTCAAGGACGGCGCCCGCACCTGGCTCCTGAACTTGGCTCCTGGGGCGATATCTTCCTGGGATGAGATGCGCACCCGATTCATCGCCAACTTCCAAGGCACCCGCGACCGGCCCCCGGCCATGAGCGACTTGCGCCGCATCAAGCAGCATCCGGGAGAGACCCTGCAGAAGTTCATCCAGCGCTTCAACAACGCTCGCCTTAAGATCCCCAAGGTGTCTATGGAGGCCATCATCTCAGCCTTCTCCGACGGCGTACGTGACGTCAAGATGAAGGAGGAGCTCGCGATCCATGAGGACCTGTGCACCTCCCTGGAGCTGTTCAATTTGGCGACCAAGCGCGCTAGGGCCGAGATCTACCCCGCGCTATGATGGCACGGCTGACCCTGCTGAGTTCCTCCAGCTCTATGAGCTGGGCATTGAAGCCGCCAACGGGGACGAGAAGGTCATGGCAAACTGGTTCCCCATGGTGCTCAAGGACGGCGCCCGCACCTGGCTCCTGAACCTGGCTCCTGGCATGATATCTTCCTAGGACGAGATGCACACCCAATTCATCGCCAACTTCCAAGGCACCCGCGACCGGCCCCCGGCCATGAGTGACTTGCGCCGCATGAAGCAGCATCCGGGAGAGACCCTGCAGAAGTTCATCCAGCGCTTCAACAGCGCTCGCCTTAAAATCCCGAAGGTGTCTGAGGAGGCCATCATCTCAGCCTTCTACGACGGCGTACGTGACGTCAAGATGAAGGAGGAGCTCGCGATCCATGAGGACCTGTGCACCTCCCTGGAGCTGTTCAATTTGGCGACCAAGCGTGCTAGGGCTGAGGAAGGGCGCCTTTCCCTCCTCGAGCTCCCAACTGCTGACCAAGAAGAGAAGAAGCCCAAGGCCAAGGACGTGAAGCGCAAGGGGGCTGCCATGCTTGCAGCAGAGCCGGACACCAAGCGAGGCAGGGATCAGCCCGAGTCATCCAAGGGTAGCCGGTACTGCGTGTACCACGACCTCCACACCCACAACACCAACGAATGCCAACAGCTCAGGGCCGTGCGAGACGTGCGTGCCGGCCGACGCCCCGAGCGCAGCGACCGGGGCTATGGCCGAGGAAGAGGAAGAGGTGGAGGACGATGGGAAGACCGTGGCCCTCGCCAAGGGTGGCGTGACCGACCTCGCTAGGACCGCTGGCAGGACCAGCCTCGTGAAGGAGATTGGAGGGACCCACCTCGCGAGGGAGGTTGGAGGGATCAGCCTCGCGAGGATCGCCCACAAGGCAACGCGGGCCTCCCTCCTCTACCACCACAACCGAGGAGGAATGAGGACCATCATCTGGACGAGGGGGCTGGAGGCTTCCAGGAGCCGTGCGCAATCTCTTGCATCTTGGGCGGCGCTCAAGCCCCGGCCTCTCAACGCATCTTCAAGCAGTTTGCACGCGAAGTGAATGCAGTCCTTCCCAAGCTTGAGGCCACGCGCCCTCTCAGATGGTCGGCATGCACCATCCAGTTCAGCTCAGCGGATCATCTCAAGTGCGCGGCCACAGCCGGAGTTCTCCCGATGCTTTGTTCCCCAATCATCAACAATGTGCAAGTCACCAGGACCCTCATTGATGGCGGAGCAGGGCTCAATGTCCTATCTGTCGAGACGTTCAACAATCTCCAAGTGCCCTACAATCAGCTGCAGCCAACCAAGCCTTTCTCAAGAGTCACTGATGGTTCCACGGTTCCGATAGGGCAGGTCCGCCTTCCTATCACCTTCGGGAAGCGCGACAACTACCGCACCGAGCTCATTGACTTCGACATCGCTCACATTCGCCTGCCATACAATGCCATCCTCGGGTACCCAGCCTAGGCCAAGTTCATGGCCATGACTCATCATGGATACAATGTCCTCAAGATGCCAGGAAGCGGTGGAATCATCACGGTGCCCTGTGAAGAGAGAGACGCTATGTGTTCTCTGGAGCGTGCTTTCCAAGCCGCATCAATTGAAGACCTAGATCACAGGAGCGGGAGGCTTCCCAAGACTGCCCCTAAGAAGAAGAAGACATCGCCTGGTCCGACCCCTCGGGAGGCAATCCCCTCAGGGTCCGCGCTTGTTCAGGGGGCGCCTCCTTCTGTCGCATAGGAAGGCGCGCCCGGCGCCCTCCTCGAGCAAGGCTCGGGGGCTCTCTCCTGGAGGTCCATCGAATTTGCTAGGATCACAAGGGAGGCGCTCGGGCACCACTTGGAGGCATGCTACAACGCACGTTTCCCTCAGAAAGGAGCAAGGCAAGGAGGGCCAAACCCTCAGGAGTTCGTCAGCGAGATCATTCAGGAGCTGCAGGAGTCAAGAGTCATGAGTGGCAGCCGCCGCTTACCCGCCGTAGCTCCCCATCCAGGTGAGGATGGTGGGCTGCGCATCTGCATCGACATATCAGGACTCAACCGAGCCGCCTCTCAGGAGCGCCTCGAGCCCTCACGTGTGGGACGCTGCGAAGGTCCACCCCACAGCTATGTTTGCATGCCTTACGGCCTGCCGAACGCGGCTGCCATGCGTCAGCGCCTCATGAGGAGCGTCCTGGAGGCTCAAGCGGTCAGGCATTCCGCAGTCCTGGCGGAGATGGAGATGGTCCGCGAGGAGCCGCCAGCGCCCCCGGAGCCTCCCGAGGCTCCTGGGCCTGGGGGCTCGTGAAGATCTGCTTCCGCAGTGCACACCGTCCACTACTTCAGCATCCCGTCATCTTCAGCATCATCAGGTGACATCCTTCGAGTTTCATTTTCAGCTGGGAGCGCCCCCCAGGGCTGCATCATTCCCAGGCCGCGTGGGTCCGTCCCTGTGGCATGTATCCCTTTGATTCATGTTTTTAGCTTACTTTATTGGGGGCGCCCCTCGGGCTGCATCATCCCCAATGTCGCTCAGGCCCGACCCAGCGGTGTTCGTCTTTTTCCGCACCTATCTAAATGGATTTGCTCCTTCATGGTTAACGTGCTTAACTTAATCGCCCGCTCGATTGACACCAACTGATGGAGCTTCTCCCTCACGGCACAACACTTGTGCATGGGTCCATCCCTGCAACGTCGACAAACCTGGATGGCTGAGCTCTGGCCGTGGCAACCCCGTAGGGCGCCACCTTACCAAGCCTTCAGTGCCTCATCACCTTCCCAGAGAAACCAACAGCTGGCCGGCAATCGTAACGGCAAACCCTCGCTTTTCTCATGATGACCTTGCAGGATCGCTTTAAGGAGCAGCGTTGGGCAAGGCCTCCGCAGCGTCTTCTTCGCTCTCGTCCGCGCGAACCGCTTGCACGTTAAAGGGGGGGTACCTGAGCATCGCGACTCATGGACTCTTACTGGCTCTCCAGCCCTCACCTCCTGGCCTTGACCACGGCATCGCGACCTGGCATACCAGCGATGGCTGAGCTCGCTCAAGGGCCGGGACCTGAGGACGTAGAGCATGAGGGGGAGAAAAGGCGAGAGGGAAGAGGCACGTGGGGACCTCGCCAGGCAACTCCTCAGTTGTCAATGCGCGGGCCCGGCGCCGCGCCAAGGAGTGGCTTTTGACCCCCAAGATAAGTCATCCTCCAGAAATACTAGCTATCGCAACACCAACCTTGCACCTAATGCGGTTCCGTTTTGGCAACGTCACGCTCCTTTCTCACCGAACGATGACTGCTCGAGCGCTAAAGGGGACCTCCTGAGCATCGCGACTCAGGGGTTCTTACTGGACCCCGGGCCGCCCACCTCCTGGCCTTGACCACGGCATTGCGACCTGGCATACCAGCGACTGCTGAAGCCTGCCTTGGGACCGGGACCTGTCAGCACAGAGCGTCAAGTCCTCGTGAGGTTAGAAAGGAGGAACTAAGCTAATACGGGACGAGCATCTCGCACCGCTTCATGACAAGGATCATATTAACAAATGGGACCGCAAGCACCTTACAAACCCCCATGGGGTGTATTATTCGATTCCTCACAAGGAACAAAAGGAGCAGATCCTAAAGAGCGCTAACTACACGCTCCTATGCAAAAGACGCCATCATCAATAGTGGGCCGTCAGGCACCGGCGCCAACCCCATACAAATCAGTGGCGACGGCAGCCTGACGAGCCCACCCTACTCCGCGAGCGACACAGGCTCGGGGGGCGTAGCTATCGTCGCTCGTCTCCGGAGTCGCAAGGAGCTCGGCGGAGTCACTGGATCCTCCGACACCTCCGATGCCTGAGGAGCTGCTGGGGAAGCGGTTGGCGAGCCTAGTCCTCGCCACGGCAGGGCCCCAGCCGCCTTTCTCAGGGCAGCACACCAACCGTCGGCCTCCACGGTCATAGGTAATCATGACCCGTTTTGCATGTAGGGACTTGTCAATTCGTGCAGTTGCCGAGGCATCGTGGGGGAGCCCGGACGCCCACGTCCAGTCAACCGCCACGCGGCGCCCAAGGCCACAGGCTATTGGGGCCCGCGGCGCTTCGCACTTGCCCCTTCGCTTCTCTGCTAAGCCAAGTCCAGGCGCGCCTTGGGCCCGGGGGCTACTGTCGGCGTTCTGGGAACGGGGGTACCCAGACTTGCCTGCCTGCGGCCTGCGGCGTGGCTCAAGGAGTGGCCCAGTACGGCCCATCTTCATCAACATATGCTCAAGACCTCGCGGGGCGGACGACAGGAGGCTTCCTCGGGCACAACCTCGTCAGGCTGGCTCGCGAGGAGGCGGAGAAATCAAGGCAGGGTACCTCACAAGGTGCCCGTGACGCGAGCCATGATGACCGAGGCCAGGAGGGCGCCGGCCTGCGCAGAGTCCTTGTTTCCTCTTTGGTGCAAAGGGGGCAAGCGCAGGCAAGAGTATCAAGCAAAGGCAACCAGTTCGGTGCAACAAGACCAAGACCAGCAGGACGGCAAGATGGAGGTCATCGTGGAGCCCAAGCCGGCGTCATTGTCAGGGTCTTTGGCAGGCGAGGACCAACTTTAGTCAGGATAAGTGTACTAGATGTTCCCCTTGAAAATGGCCAATTGTTGGCGCTCTTCCCGCTCAATATTTGGGAAGAGGCCCGGGGCCTCCGCCTATAAATAGGAGTAGCCACCCACAGGGTGAGGGAGAGGATATTTTGGGCATCTGCATCTGGAGATAGAGAGAGAGAGGCTACTGAACTCCCCTAGCAGTTTATCGCTGCGGCCAAGAACAGACCCTCGCGAGGCTATTCTTCCTTGTACTGCTCATCATCATCAGCCTCTGAGGTAATCCACACACCACAAACTGGAGTAGGGTATTACACCATAATAGTGGCCTGAGCCAGTATAAATCTCGTGTCCCTTGTGTTGTTCTTCATGTAGCTTTAGATCCTTGCGAGGCGATGAGACATGGGTAGGCAGGAGGTGTGATCTCTGTGTGCACCCTAGTGTTCGAACCTTGAGGGTCTGCCGGAACCCGAAATCCGACAGGTCGCGTGCCGTGGTCAAGGCCAGGGGGTGAGGGCTGGAGAGCCAGTAAGAGCTCATGAGTCGCGATGCTCAGGAGCCCCCCTTTTAACGCTCAAGCGGATTGCGCGGGAGAAGAGGAAGCTCGCGGTGCCGCCTGCTATCCTCCTCCTGAGATCCCTGCGAAACAACACAAGGAGAAACATGGTTTGCGATTATGGTTGTTAGTCCGCCCGGTTTCTTTGGGAGGAGGCAGTGGCCTTGAGGGGCTGGTGAGGTGACGTGTGCGGGGCGTGCCGCGAGCCAGATCTCGGCCGCTCAGATTTTTCGATGTTGCAGGGACGGACCCATGCACAAGCACCATGCCAGCGTGAGCGCCCCCCATGGGTGGCGAGAGTCGGGCAGGTGATGGTGGTAGATAGGTTAGGCAAGGAAAGCGAACAAGATTAGGTAAAAGCAGGGAAGATACACGCCATTGGGTCAGGCCCGAGCGGCTTGGGGATGATGCAGCCCGAGGGCTCCCCCCAACAAGTTAGCTTAATACATGAGGAAAGAGGGATACATGCCACAGGGACGGACCCACGCGGCCTGGGAATTATGCAGCCCAAGGGTTGCTCCCAGCTGAATGAACTTGGAAATTGTCACCTGGTTCTGTTGATGAAGAGATGTCGGGGCAGCTGAATGTACGCGGTGAAGGGATTGCTCCTCACGAGCCACCGGGGCCCTAAGCCTCGGGAAGCTCTGCGGGCTCAGGTGGTTCCCTTAGGACCGTCTCCATCTCTATCAGTACGGCATGGTGCCTAGCCTCCTGAGCCGCCAGGGTACGCCGCAAGTTGCGCTGATAGGCTGACAACACGCTCGGCAGGCCGAAGGGCATGCAAACGTAGCTGTGTGGTGGACCCTCGCAACGGCCAACGCGCGAAGGCTAGAAAAGCTCCTGAGAAGCGGCCCTGTTGAGCCCTGGGAGGTCGATGCAGACGTGCAGCCTGGCATCCTCACCTGGATGGGGAGCTGCGCCTCGTGAGCGGCGGTCGCCACGCATGGCCCTTGCGTCTTGCAGTTCGTGAGTGGTCTTGGTGATGAACTCCTGAGCGGTGGGCACTCCTCGCCCTGTGTCCTTCTGAGGGAAATGTGTCATGCAGCACGCCTCCAAGTGGTGCCCAAGCGCCTCACTCGTGATGTTGGCAAGGTCTGAGGCCCTCCGAAAGAGAGCCCTTGAGCCCTGCCCGAGGAGGGCGCTGGGCGCATCTTCCTATGCGATGGAGGGAGGTGCCCATGGAGAGGGCGCTGATCCTGATGAGGTTCCAGCTGCGACGCCACCCTCCTGAGGCCCGACACGGCGCAACTGCTTCTTCTTCTTGGGGATGGCCTCTAGAGGGCCCTCGCCCTTGCTGTCGGGGTCGTCGATTGTTGCAGCTTGAAAGGCACGCTCGAGGGAGCACACCACGTCTCTTTCTTCACATGGGACCGTGATGATTCCGCCGCTTCCTGGCATCTTGAGGACATTGTAGCCGTGGTGGGTCACCGCCATGAACTTTGCTAGGGCTGGATACCCGAGGATGGCGTTGTATGGCAGACGAATGTGGCGACGTCGAAGTCGATGAGCTCGGTGCGGTAGTTCTTGCGTTCTCCGAAGGTGACAGGGAGGCGGACCTGCCCTATTGGTGTGGTGGAACCGTTGGTCACTCCTGAGAAAGGCTTGGTGGGCTGAAGCTGATCATACGGCACTTGGAGGTTGTTGAACGTGTCGACAGACAGGATGTTGAGCCCTGTGCCGCCGTCGATGTGGGTCTTGGTGACTTGCACGTTGCTGATGACTGGTGAACAAAGCATCAGGAGTGCGCTAGCGGTGGCTACGCACTTGAGCTGATCTGTCGAGTTGAAGGTGATGGCGCACTCGGACCACCTGAGTGGGCGCATGGCCTCAAACTTGGGGAGGACTGCATTCACTTCACGAGCAAACTGTTTGAAGATGCGCTGCAAGGCTGGGGCCTGAGCTCCGCCCAAGATGCAGGCGATCACGCGCGGCTCCTGGAAGCCCCCAACCCTCTCATCTTGATGGTGGTTGAGGGATTCCTGGACTAGGGGGTGTCCGGATAGCCGAACTATCATCATCGGCCGGACTCCAAGACTATGAAGATACAAGATTGAAGACTTCGTCCCGTGTCCGGATGGGACTTTCCTTGGCGTGGAAGGCAAGCTTGGCGATACGGATATGTAGATCTCCTACCATTGTAACTGACTCTGTGTAACCCTAGCCCTCTCCGGTGTCTATATAAACCGGATGGCTTTAGTGCGTAGGACGAAGAACAATCATACCATAGGCTAGCTTCTAGGGTTTAGCCTCCTTGATCTCGTGGTAGATCTACTCTTGTAACACACATCATCAATATTAATCAAGAAGGACGTAGGGTTTTACCTCCATCAAGAGGGCCCGAACCTGGGTAAAACATCCTGTCCCTTGTCTCCTGTTACCATCCTCCTAGACGCACAGTTCGGGACCCCCTACCGGAGATCTGCCGGTTTTGACACCGACAGTGGTCGTCATTCCTTCTTGGCGATGGCGGCAGCAGGGGAAGACCGGCGTTGCCCTGAGGACGATCCTCCCAAGGCTGGTCCCTCCAGGCGCCCTCGCGAGGATGATCCTACCAGTGGTCCTCACAAGGCCGGTCGCACCACTCCTGGCGCGGGTCACGGTCGTCCCAGCGCCCGCCACCACGTCCTCCTCCTCGGCCGTATCCCCAGTCGTCGCGCTCGGGGCGTCGACCGAAGCATCCTTCATGAATGGCTCTGAGCTCTTGACAGTCGCTGGTGTTGTGTGTATTCAGTTTGCGGAAGGCGCAGATCGGTCGGCTGCTCTTGGTTGACTCGGGCTGGTCTCTGCCTCGCTTGGTGTCCGGCTCCGCTGCGAGCATGGCTGCTCCCTTGCGCTTCACGTCATTGGCCTTGGCTTTCTTCTCCTCCGGGTCCGCAGTCGGCAGCTCGAGGAGGGAGAGGCGCCCTTCCTCAGCTCTTGTGCACTTGGTCGCCAGGTTGAACAACTCCTGAGATGTGCACAACTCCTCGTGGATAGCGAGCTCTTCCTTCATCTTGATGTCACGGACGCCATCAGAGAACGCGGAGATGATGGCCTTGTCCGTCACCTTGGGTATCTTGAGACGTATGCTGTTGAAGCGCTGGATGTACTTCTGGAGGGTCTCTCCTAGTTGTTGCTTGACGCGGTGCAGGTCACCCGCGGCCGGCGGGCGGTCGCGAGTACCCTGGAAATTGGCGATGAAGCGGTTGCGCATCTCATCCCAGGAGGAGATCGAGCCTGGAGGCAAGTTCAGGAGCCACGAACGGGTGCCGTCTTTGAGCGCCATAGGGAACCAGTTCTCCATGACTTTCTTGTCGCCGTTGGCTGCCTCGATGCTCAGCTCGTAGAGCTGCAGGAACTCCATGGGGTTGGGGGTGCCATCGTATCGAGCAGGCAGATCTGGCTTGAACATGCCCGGCCAGGCGACGCTCCGCAGCTCGGGGGTAAAGGCGCGGCAGCCGGCCGTGGTCGCCGGGGCCCGTCTTGGAGGTGGAGCTTGGTCCTGACACCCACGTGCCGCCACAGCAAGTGGTGCGAGGCCCTGCCACGGCAGACGATCCTGGCGCAACGGTGCGAGGAGTGACGGAGCATTCTCTGGCGGTCGAGGGACTTCTTGACAGCTTCTTTCTTCACGAGCGGGCGCCGGACACGGCGGGTCGTGTCACGGAGCCACGTGCCTTGGCGCCAAGGTGCCGTCTTGGGGCAGAGGTGGTGGAGGTGCTCCGTGAGCTACACCGCTTGTAGCTGGCAGAGGGTGAGGCGGAGAGAGGGACGACTCAGGGGAGCCCCCTGCGGCGTGGACGAGCTCGACGATGCGGTCGAGCCAGTCCTTGTAGAGGTCGTTGACCGGGCGGTAGCGCAGGAGCTCGTGCGCCATGAGGAGCGTGGCCCGTGCGTCCATGGGAGCGCGACGAGCGTGGGACGAGGAACTGGCCTGGGTCAGCGATGGAGTGGCGGTGCGTCCGTCCCCCGCAACAAGGGGTGCAGCAAGGATGCTTGCTACTCGTTCCCTGCCGGGCCGGTGGCGGCATTGGCGGCAGGAGACGGAGAACGACAAGGTGGCCCACCGACGGGAGCCGTCTGAGTGACGCGGGTGGCTAGGGCAGCCCGGCGCTCAGCACGATCACGGCGAGCGTCTGCCATGGAGAAGATGGAGCAACTGGATGCGAGATGACAGAAAGGAAGCTCCGGTGCACCCCTACCTGGCGCGCCAAATGTCGGATCACGGGTTCCGACAAAACCCTCAAGGTTCGAACACTGGGGTGCGCGTGGAGATTTCCTCCCTACCGTTCCACACCCTAGCTCGTTAAGATCTCGCGGATGAACTCGATGAAGTCACAGCACCAAGGACACAAGCTTCATACTAGTTTGGGCCACCGTTGTGGTGTAATACCCTACTCCAGTTGGTGGCGGTGGATTTCCTCTTGGGCTAATGATGAACAGTACAAGGGGAAGAACATCCTCCTGAGGTTGAGGTGTTCTTGTGCTTGACGAACTTGTGTGGGTGAGATGCCTCTCAATGAGTTATTAGATGCCCTACTTTGCTAGCTAGTTCTACTTATATAGGCCCTGGTCCTCTCCCCAAATATTGAGCGGGAAGGGAGCCAACAACGGCCAATTTGTAAGGGGACAACTAGTACAGCTTATCCTGACAAAAGTGTTCTTCGCCTGCGAAAGGCTCTGGTGGTGACGCCGTCTTGGGCTCCATGGTGACCTCCGTCCTGCCATCCTGCTGGGCTTGGTCTTGTTGCACTGATATGGAAACCTTTGCTTGATGCCTCGGTACTCTGCGCCTGCGCTTGCCTCCTTAGCACCAAAGAGGAAAACAGGACACTGTGCAGGCTGGTGCCCGCCTGGCATCCACCTGATCTTGGTCGTCATGGCTCACGTCATGAGAGCCTCGTGAGGTTTACCCTGCCTTGATTTCTCCGCTCCTCGGGAGGCAGCCTGGTGAGGCCGCTCCTAAGGAGGTCTTGTGTCGTCCGCCCCGCGAGGCTTGGCCCATCGCGAGGGTCTTGAATGTCTTGTTGATGAAGATGGGCCGTACAAGCCTACTAGCAAAGCCATGCCGTGGGCCGCAGGCAGGCAAGTCTGGGGACCCCCGTTCCCAGAATGCCGATAGACGTCAAGAAGAGAAAGGATGAAGGAAAAGACGAGCGCAGAATGAAGAGTAAACACAATCAAAAATCTGCTGCTTGAAGAAAAAGAGCACCCCAAGGAAAAGGCCTGCGAAGCCAGGTGAACCTTAAAGTGGTTCCTCTGATCAAGATGATCAACCTCTTACCCAAGAGGAAATCGATGCAACTCTCTGCAAACAAGTGAATGTCACGAAATCCACTGTTCTAACAGATCTTCATGCGGATGCTGTTCCAGTCGCACCCCCGAAGAAGAACACCTTGAAGAGGAAGACCCCACCAACCACTGTTACCATGGTGGACAAGGTGAACACCAAACCTCATCCTAATGCAATTAACTTGCAAGACTTGGTGATCGAAGAACCTTTTCGCACTACAAAGCCAGGAGAAAAGCTTCTGAAAGACAAATAGAAGAAAATCAAAGGAACTGATGCCAAGCAGGAAGTTCCCAAGTCTGTTGTTGTCAAACAAAAAGGTGCACACTTAGCCTCGAAATTGACTCTGGCTTCTATGCCTCCGACCAAACAAAATATGGCTCAGACTACTCCCTCTACTCCATCGACTGCTCAGATTGAAAAAGACACTACCACACCACATTCTTTTGATCATCAATTCATCATGGAGCAACTAGACCTTTTTTTGAAAAAAATTATTTGATGGAGAAGTGGCATCTTTGCCTGGCGTCCTGGGAACGGGGGTACCCAGACTTGCCTGCCTGTGTCCCACGGTGTGGCTCCACCAGTGACCTAGTACGACCCATCTTCATTAGCAACCACTCAAAACCCTCGCGAGGGTCCAAGCCTCGCGAGGCGGACGACACAAGACCTCGTTAGGGGCAGCCTCTCTAGGCTTGCTCCCGAGGAGCGGAGATATCAAGGTAGGGGGCACCTCGCGAGGTTCGCATGACGTGAGCCATGCCGACCGAAGCCAGGCGGGTGCTAGCGGGCGTAGAGTACCAGTTTCCTCTTTGGTGCTAAAGAGGCAGGCGCAGGCGAGGAGTCCCGAGGCATCAGGCAAATGTTTCCATATCGGTGCAACAAGACCAAGACTAGAAGGACGGCAGGACGGAGGTCACCGTGGAGCCCACAGTTGCATCACCACCAGAGCCTTTGGCAGGCGATGACCACCTTTTGTCAAGATAACTTGTACTAGTTGTCTCCCATCAAAATTGGCCATTGTGGGATCCCTTCTCGCCTTACATTTTGTAAGAGGACCAGGGCCTCTATATATAGGACTAGCCACCACCCTAGTAAGAGGGGAGGGAAGATTCAGACCATCCTCACACACACAAGCTCACTGAGCTCAAGAACACCTCTCCTCGGAGGATGTTCATCCCTTGTACTTGTTCATCCTCATCCTACAAGGCAATCCACCACATCACACTGGAGTAGGGTATTACACCACAACGGTGGCCGAACCAGTATTAACTCTCGTGTCTCTTGTTCCTTTGGTTCGGCGAGCTAGGCCTTGAGATCATTGTGAGAGCGTGCTAGGGAGAGAGAGATCTTCATGCGCACCCCAGAGTTTGAACCTCAAGGGTTTGCCGGAACCCTGAATCCAACATTTGGTGCGCCGGGTAGGAGGGCGCAGAATCCTTTCTTCCGTCGATCGACGCCCCGATGCTCCACTGTATCCATGGATGACGCTCGCCGAGCTCGTGCTGAGCGCCGGCTCGCTCTTGCTGCCCGCATCGCTCAGACGGGGCCTGTTGGCGGACCTCCCCACCATTCTCCATCACCCGCTGCCAACGCCGCCACCGGCCCGACAGGGAACGAGCCCCAAGCTTCATCGGTGCACCCCTCCGTGTGGCAGGACGGACACACCGCCACCCCGTCGCTGACTCCGCCCGGCTCATCGTCCCACGCTCGTCACGCGCCCACGGACGCGCAGGCCGTGCTGCTCATGGCACGCGAGCTCCTGCGTTTCTGCCCGGTCGACGACCTCTACGAGGACTGGCTGGACTGCATCACCGAGCTCGTCAGTGCCATTGGGGGCTCTCCCGCACCATCTCTCTCGCTGCCTCGCCCACCTCCAGCTGCAGGCGACGTAGCTCACGGAGCGCCTCCACCACCTCCACATCAAGACAGCGCCCTCACACCGAGAAGCGCAGTCCCGCGGTGTGACCCACCACGTCGGGCGCCCATGCACGAAGAAGGAAGCTGCCAAGAAGTCCCGAGGCCAAAAGAAAATGCTCATGCGCTCCTAGCACCACTGCGACAAGACCGCGTGCCGCCTGCGACGGTAGTGCGTGGACATAAAGATCAGGCTCTGCCTCCACGACGGGCTCCGGGGACCATGGCAGGCTGCCGTGCCTTCACTCTCGAGCTGTGCAGCATTGTTTGGCCCATCAAGTTCAAATCGGACCTTCCTCCATGCTACTACGGCACCCCCGACCCCGCGGAGTTATTGCAGCTCTACGAGCTGAGCATCCAGGCAGCCAACAATGACGAGAAGGTCATGGCGAACTAGTTTCCCATGGCCCTCAAAGATGGCGTGCACTCGTGGCTCCTGAACTTGCCCGCGGGATCGATCTCCTCCTGGGGCGAGATGCGGTTCGTTTCGTCGCCAACTTCTAGGGCACTCGCGACTGCCCGTCGGTTGTGGGTGACCTGTGGTGCATGTTGCAACAGCCAGGGGAAACCTTGTAGTAGTACATCTAGCGCTTCAACAGCGTTTGACTCAAGATGCCCAAGGTGAGGGACGAGGCCATCATCTCCGCGTTCTCCGATGGCGTCCGTGACGTCGAGATGAAGGAGGAGCTCGGCATCCACGACGAACTATGCACGACCCTGGAGATGTTCAACATGGCGACCAAGTGCGCAAGAACTAAGGAAGGGCGCCTCTCCCTCCTCGAGCTTCCAGGTGCTGACACAGAAGACAAGAAGGCCAAGGCCAAGGATGTGAAGTACAAAGGGGTATCCGTGCTCATGGCTGAGCCAGAGACGAAGCACGACCGAGACCACCCCGAGTCGTGCAAGAGCAGCCGTCCGTTCTGCGCCTTCCACAATGTACACAGCCACAACACCAATGACTGTCAAGAGCTCAGGGCCATCCATGACAGGCGCTTCAGTCGACGCCCCCAGCGCAACAACCGGGACTATGGCTGAGGGGGAGGACGAAGTGGAGGGCACTGGGACGACCGCGGCCCCCGCCAGGAGTGGCGCGGCCAACCTTGTGAGGATCGCTGGCAGGACCAGCCTCGAGAGGGCGCCTGGAGGGAGCAGCCTCATGAGGACCGTCCTCAGGGAAACGCAGGCCTCCCTATGCTGCCACCGCCACCAAGGAAGAACGACGACCATCATCAGGACGAGGGGCTACGGGGTTCCAGGAGCCGCGTGCCATCGCCTGCATCTTGGGTGGCGCTCAAGCCCCAGCCTCTCAGCGTATCTTCAAGCAGCTTGCTCGTGAGGTGAACGCGTACCTTCCCAGGCTTGAGGCCACGCGCCTGCTCAGGCGGTCCAAATGCGCCATCACCTTCAGCTCGTCAGACCAGCTCAAGTGCACGGCAACTGCCGGCGCCCTCCCGATGCTCTGCTCACCCGTCATCAGCAACGCTCAAGTCACCAAGACCCTTATAAACGGCGGCGCAGGGCTCAATGTCCTGTCCGTCGAGACGTTTGATAGCCTCCAAGTGCCATACGATCAGCTACAGCCTACCAAGCCCTTCTCAGGAGTGACCGACGGCTCCACCACCCCGATAGGGCAGGTCCGCCTCCTTGTCACATTCAGCCAGCATGACAACTACGGCACCGAGCTCATCGACTTCGACGTCGCCCACATCCGCCTGCCGTACAACGCCATCCTTGTGTATCTAGCCTTGGCCAAGTTTATGGCATTGACCCATCATGGCTACAATGTCCTCAAGATTCCCGGGAGCAGCGGCATCATCATGGTCCCCTGCGAAGAAAGGGATGCGGTGTGCTCCCTCGAGCGCACTTACCAAGTTGCAGCGGCCGAAGACCCCAACAATGAAGGCAACCTGTACCCTCCTGAGGCCATCCCCAAGAAGAAGAAGCAGCTACTCCACCAAGGGCCTCAGGAGAGCGGCGTTTCCAGTGGCACCACCTTAGGACCTGCACCCACAAACGGGGCACCTCCCTCCCTTGCATAGGAAGGCGCGCCTAGTGCCCTCCTCAGGCTGGGCTCGGGGGCTCTCTTCTGGAGGGCCTCAGACGTAGCCAACGTCATGAGGGAGGCACTCGGGCACCACGTGGAGGCGTGCTTTGCCGTATGTTTCATTGAAGAGGGCACAAGGCGTGGAGCGCTTCGTGCTTAGGAGTTCATTAGCAAGGCGACCCAGGAGCTTCAAGAGGCAAGGACCATACACGGGGACCGCCGCCCACCACCCGACGCAGCCCTCAATCCTGGCGAGGACGGCGGGCTGCGCATCTGCATTGATATTCCATTGCTCAATAGGCCGTATCTCTGGCATGTTTCTGGACTTTGTGCAGTGGGCGGTGCTAGGGTCCACCGCATAGCTATGTTCGCATGCCATTTGGCTTGCCGAACGCGACTGTCACCTTCCAGTGCCACTTACGGAGCGTTCTGGCAGCTTAGGAGGCCAGGCATCATGCAGCCCTGGCAGAGATGGCGACGGTTCTTCAAGAACCACCAGAGCCCCTAGAGCCTCCTGAGGCTCAGGGCCCTGATGGCTCGTGAGGAGCGACCTCCCCATCACACATCTGCAGCTGTATCAACACCTCTTCAGCAACAGTACCAAGTGACTCTTTCCAGTTTGTTAAGGTGGGGCGCCCCTCGGGCTGCATCATCCCCAGGTTGCATGGGCCTGTCCCTGCGACTTGTATCCTTTTGCATCTTTAGATTACTCTGTTGGGGGCGCCCCTCGGGCTACTTCATCCCCAGGCCGCATGGGCCGGTCCCTGCGGCACGTATCATTCTTGCATCTATCTGAACTAGCTCGTCTCCTTGCATGAGTTACCTACGATTACTACCTGTCTGCCCGGTACTTTGATACCATGAACGTCGTGCACGCTTGCAAGACCACCCATGACTGCCTCATGATTAAGGACTGGCACGACGCCTGTGCTCGGGTCCATCCCTGCAGTGTTGCTAAACCCAAGAGGCTGAGCTCTGGCTTGCGGGCCAGCTCCCGTGCACATCACCTCCTATGGCCCTTGGTGCCTTGTTTTCGCATGAGCTAATCGCGGACGGACGAGCCAGGGCGTGCGACCTGGTGCCTCGCCACCATGGGAGCCTCACGTTGGTCATTTTTCTTCAGGATCATTCGCATGAGAAGACGAGGCACGGCGTCTGTGCTCGGGTCTGTCCCTGCAGCATTGATAAACCCAATGACTGAGCTCTCTCTGCGGGCCAGCCCCGTTCACGTCACCTCCTAGGGCCGTTGGTGTTTGGCCTTCTCATGTGATCGCCTCAGGAGATTCATCCAGCGCAGGTTGCCTAACCATCTCGCAGGGCCACCGCAACCATCAAGAATCAAGACCAGGCGCAACCCGCCTTGAGGTAAGGCCTCATGAGTCCCGTGCTGGCTCACGAGTGCCAAGACACACCTTGTCTAGCCCTGTCGTGTAGGCCACGTGTAAGGGCGGGGCTATACATGCCCCGGGGGCTCCACGCAGAGGGAGCCCTCACCCACGCAGCAGTGGAGCACCATGCTCCGCGCTGGCAGTCGACATGGTCAAAGAGTGGCTATGCCCATGCAAGTGTGGAAGCGCTACACTTCGTGCTCGTGATAAAGAACTGAGGGCGGCCCCATGGCCGTACCAACCTCAGGGAGCCTCCGGGCTTAGTGTCCAGCCTCGTCGCAACACCTCCTATCGGGAGAGTCGCGCGAGGGGGCTGGGCATGGTGGCTATGCTCGGGTCACGCCCGGGCGTGCGCCACCCTGCCAGGTCCCTCGGACCTGGTTGTCACGCGTCCCTCCCGAGCGGAGCCTGGGGGAAGGAAAAGGTATGAAGGCCGTTTGGACATCAAGGGGGAATCCTCAGCATCGCGACTCAGGTTCCTAACTGGCCACATAGCCCCTCACTCCTTGGCCCCGTCCTGGTGATCCGGACGGCCCAACGGCGGCTGAGGTAGGCGCGGGGTCGGGCCTGCCGACATAGAACACTAAGGCCTACTTTCGCATCTCCTTCCCGTAAGCCATTTGTGCGTCAAGGGGGACTCCTAAGCATCGTTACTCAGGTTCCTAACTGGCCACGTAGCCCTCACCCCTTGGTCTCGTCCTGGTGATCCGGACGACCCAACGACGGCTGAGGTATGCGTGGGGTCGGGCCCCGTCGACGTAGAACATCAAGCAAACTGAAAGGAAAGCTTGGAATCATAACCAATATTAGAGAACATATTGTTCCCCAAATACCAAACGATGTTTTAACGCCTCCACGAGGCACGTTGCATATCATAGGAAACTTCACGGGAAAATAAAATGGAAAGCAGCGCCACTGCTCCCAGCAATCCTCCTCTTTAGCCCCGAGCGTTATCGCCAGGGAGCGCCTCCCCGTCTGTAGCATCGCCGTTGCCCGTGTCATCAACCGCGGTTGCGGGATCGGCGACACCGTCAGCCGGAGGTGCAGGATCAACAGCGAGGAACTTCTTCAATAGGGCCTCCACCTGGCCCTTCACGGTTGCGGAAGCAGCTGCACAGCGCTCTTCCTCCACGGGCTCGAGCAGCTCGCTAAGATCGGCGTTAGAGATGGAGGTGGCTGAAGACGCGCGTCAGAGCTGAGGAGGAAAGCGCGGTGGCTCCCCCCTCACCATGGGGCTGATCCCGTCGACGACACCCTCGAGCGCCGCAACAAGATGAGGGAGCAGCTGGGCGGGGCCCTCATCATCAGTCGCCAACGACTTCGCCAAGCCCTTCTCATAGAGCTCCTGCAGTGCCTTGCGGGACCTCTGCTCAAGAGACTTGAAGGCCATGCGATCCTTAGCCAGAACCTTCGCCTTGGCTTCTAGCCAAGTCTTCTCCGCCTCCACCTTCTTCTCCAACTTCTCCAGACGGCTGCGTTCTACCGCCTGCGCCCTCGCCAACTGCTCCAGCTCGGCGTCACGACCGGTGGCTCCGTCTTCTCGGGCCTCAATCTCCTCCTCCTCCGCCTTGCGATCGCGAGCCTCGGCCACGCGCTCATGGCACATGGTCACCAGCTCGGCCTCCATCAGCTGGTAGCATTCCTTGGCGGCTTCGGCATCCTTCTCTGCTGCTCCACGAGCAGCAGGGCCAGACCCTCGGGCTGCTTCATCCCCAGGCCGCATGGGCCGGTCCCTGCGGCATGTATCATTCTTGCATCTATCTAAACTAGCTCGTCTCCTTGCATGAGTTACCTACGATTACTACCTGTCTGCCCGGTACTTCGATACCATGAACGTCGTGCACCCTTGCAAGCCCACCCATGACTGCCTCATGATTAAGGACTGGCACGACGCCTATGCTCGGGTCTGTCCCTGCAGCGTTGCTAAACCCAAGAGGCTGAGCTCTGGCTCGCGGGCCAGCTCCCGTGCACGTCACCTCCTATGGCCCTTGGTGCCTTGTTGTCGCATGAGCTAATCGCGGACGGACGAGCTAGGGCGTGCGACCCGGTGCCTCGCCACCACGGGAGCCTCGCGTTGGTCGTTTTTCTTCAGGATCATTCGCATGAGAAGACAAGGCACGGCCTCTATGCTCGGGTCTGTCCCTGCAGCGTTGATAAACCCAACGACTGAGCTCTTTGTGTGGGCCAGCCCCGTTCACGTCACCTCCTAGGGCCGTTGGTGTTTGGCCTTCTCATGTGATCGCCTCAGGAGATTCGTCCAGCGCAGGTTGCCTAACCATCTCGCAGGGCCACCGCAACCATCAAGAATCAAGACCAGGCACAACCCGCCTTGAGGTAAGGCCTCATGAGTCCCGTGCTGGCTCACGAGTGCCCAGACACACCTTGTCTAGCCCTGCCATGCAGGCCACGTGAAAGGGCGGGGCTGTACACGCCCCGGGGGCTCCACGCAGAGGGAGCCCTCACCCACGCAGCAATGGAAGCACCATGCTCCGCGCTGGCAGTCGACATGGTCAAGGAGTGGCTATGCCCGTGCAAGTGCGGAAGCGCTACACTCCGTGCTCGTGATAAAGAACTGAGGGCGGCCCCATGGCCGTACCAACCTTAGGGAGCCTCCGGGCTTAGTGTCCAGCATCGTCGCAACACCTCCTATCGGGAGAGTCGCGCGAGGGGGCTGGGTATGGGGGCTACGCTCGGGTCACGCCCGGGCGTGCGCCACCCTACCTGGTCCCTCGGACCTGGTCGTCACGCGTCGCCCCAAGCGGAGCCTCGGCGAAGGAAAAGGTATGAAGGCCGTTTGGACGTCAAGGGGGAATCCTCAGCATCGCGACTCAGGTTCCTAACTGGCCACATAGCCCCTCACTCATTGGCCCCGTCCTGGTGATCCAGACGGCCCAACGGCGGCTGAGGTATGCGCGGGGTCGGGCCCTGCCGACGTAGAACACTAAGGCCTACTTTCGCATCTCCTTCCCGTAAGCCATTTGTGCGTCAAGGGGGACTCCTAAGCATCGTTACTCAGGTTCCTAACTGGCCACGTAGCCCTCACCCCTTGGTCTCATCCTGGTGATCCGGATGACCCAACGACGGCTAAGGTACGCGCGGGGTCGGGCCCCGCCGACGTAGAACATCAAGCAAACTGAAAGGAAAGCGTGGAATCTTAACCAAATATTACAGAACATATTGTTCCCCAAATACCAAACAAAGTTTTAGCGCCTCCATGAGGCACGTTGCATATCACAGGAAAGTTCACGGGAAAATAAAATGGAAAGCAGGGCCACTGCTCCCAGCAAGCCTCCTCTTTAGCCCCAAGAGTTGTCGCCAGGGAGTGCCTCCCTGTCGGTAGCATCGCCGTTGCCCGTGTCATCGACCGCGGTCGTGGGATCGGCGACACCGTCAGCCGGAGGTGCAGGATCAACAGCGAGGAACTTCTTCAATAGGGCCTCCACCTGGCCCTTCACGGTAGCGGAAGCAGCTGCACAGCGCTCTTCCTCCACGGGCTCGAGCAGCTCACTAAGATCAGCGTTAGAGATGGAGGTGGCTGAAGACGCGCGTCAGAGCTGAGGAGGAAAGCGCGCGGGCTCCCCCCTCACCATGGGGCTGATCCCGTCGATGACACCCTCGAGCGCCGCAACAAGATGAGGGAGCAGCTGGGCGGGGCCCTCATCATCAGTCGCCAACGGCTTCTCCAAGCCCTTCTCATAGAGCTCCTACAGTGCCTTGCGGGACCTCTGCTCAAGAGACTTGAAGGCCGCGCGATCCTTAGCCAGAACCTTCGCCTTGGCTTCTAGCCGAGTCTTCTCCGCCTCCACCTTCTTCTCCAACTTCTCCAGACGGCTGCGTTCTACGGCCTGCGCCCTCGCCAACTGCACCAGCTCGGTGTCACGACCGGTGACTCCGTCTTCTCGGGCCTCAATCTCCTCCTCCTCCGCCTTGCGATCGCGAGCCTCAGCCACGCGCTCATTGCACATGGTCACCAGCTCGGCCTCCATCAGCTGGTAGCATTCCTTGGCGGCTTCGGCATCCTTCTCTGCTGCTTCACAAGTAGCAGGGCCAGACTGACGGCCTGGCTCCATGCGGCTCTGACGGACGTGTCGGAACGCAGCCATCCCGAAATCAGCTCCAGGCGCCCTGACACCGGGCGGCTGTCAGGGCCTTGGAGGTCGTCCCGGAGCTAGGTCGGCGTGGAGAGAGCCCTAGCACATCAGGTGCAGTAGAAGGATCATGGGTCGGCGGTATGATGGGAGTAGGAGGAGGCAGCGTCATTACCGTGGCCTGCGTGCTAGCGGCAGCAGAAGAAGAAACTGGGGGCTCCTGAACCTTTGAAACATCGACGGGCGAGCTGGGGATAGGTGCCTCCGGAGCCGACTTGGCTGTGGAGGACGCCTTCTCCTGAGGCCGGTCCACCGGGCCTCGCAAGGAAGACCGAGCTGGAGAAGCGTGGGCGCCATCGCCACCCTTCCGCGCCGAACGAGGCGTGGCCACGGCGGGCTGCTGGGTCCCAGAAGGCGTAGGTGCTCCCTCTTTCTTCTTCTTCACTGTCGACGCTGGCCTGGCGGAGTAAGGAAAGCCGTCAAGAGCAGCACCAAGAGCAAGGATGAAATCAGGGCAAAACACTTACTGGTCCACAACGGCGTAGTCACTCGGCCTCTTCTGGAGCATGAAGCTTGAAGGCTTCGCAGCCTAGGGCATGCGCACATGGATCTCAGGGGCAGACGAGAGGGCAGCAACTAGGCCCGTGGCGGCACCGACCGGCGTCAGGGCAGGAGCATCGCCTTGGTATATCAGCGCCGATTTGCTCTTTGTCGAGACCCCAGCTGGTGGCTTTCCGAGGGGGCGAGCCTAGACCTCGTGGTGACCCCAGCAGGGGGCAGGACCTTCCTCACTGGGTGGTCTCCAGCATCATCATCGTCGGGCAATGCGTGGAGGAGATCGGCCTTGCACGGAGGGGAAGTCTCCCCTACCCCCTCCCGGGTCACCTTCGAGTCCAGCTGCTCCCCCTCGTCAGAGTCAACGGAGAACCCAGCACCGGAGCCGTCACCACCGGGGCCTCGGAAGGCGCCAACGGCATGACCCCGCGCCCGTCGAAGATAGGCATGGCGGTGGCTACCTTCGCCCCATCCGGGCGGTGGTACAAGGGAACATGGGTGCCCGGCGGATACCCCTGATCATCCCCGACCAAGAGGCGGAGAGCCGCGCCCAGCTCCTCGTCCGACAACGCACCCGGGCGCAGATGGAGGTCGTCCTCCTCACCCCCGAGCTTCCACAAGGGGCACGAGTGCGCTTGGAATGGAGCTATGCGCTGTGCCAGGAATTCCTTGACGATCATGGCCCCCATCAGCTTCGCCGCCTTCGGGTCATCAGGCTTCAGGTCAGCAGTCATCTTCTCCAGCACCTGCTGTGCCCGGGGGTCGGTGAGCTTCGCGTGGAGCCACCCATCATGAGGAGAGGGCATCTCCGTTGGCAGCACCAGCCAAGGGTGGGATCACTTGGCATCTATAAGGACCCATTTGCTCCTGAAGCCCTCGGCCTTCTCCCCGGCATTCGAGATCGCGTTGGACCCGTTGGCTATGACAAAGTTGGCTCACCCCGAGCAATGGCCGTCCTTGTTCTGGAGGAAGAAGAAGTAGCGAAGCAGTGCCACGGACGGCATCACCCCCATGAATGCCTCGCAATAGAAGGCGAATATCAATAGGAGGAGGACGGAGTTGGGATGCATATGAAGGGCATGCAGCTTGTAGTGGCTAAGGACGGCATAGAAGAAATCGGAGAAGGGGAGAACCAGCCCGACGATGACACTACTCACAAAGAAGGGGTAGAAGGTGCTGCCTAAGGCCTCCGGCGTGGCAGAGCCTACGCGGAGCATGGTCTTCCCCTTCTCGTTGCTGCTCTCCGTCGTAATCAGGAGCGTGATGGCAAAGTTCTTCTCTGAAACACTAGGTGCACTCAAACCTGGCTCATACCAGCAGGACGGGTGAGCGGCCTTTGCCTTGCAGGACGTCATCGGTTGCTGGCTCGAAGGGCAATTGATGCGGATCTGGAGCAAAGAGCAGGAAAGGGGATCTGGAGCAAGACGAAGGAAGGCAACGAAGGCTTCGTGGCATGCGCCATCCTTTTGTCAGTCAAGGACAATTGCCGAGGCAGCGTGGAGAAGTGGAGACGCCCACATCCTGTCAATCGCCACATGTCCGTCAAGGCCGCAGGCGGTTGGGGCATGCGGTGCTTCACACTTTCCCTTTGGCTCCGCCTCGAAGCCAAGTCCGTGCACGCCTTGGGACCGGGGTCTACTATCGGCGTTCTATGAATGGGGGTACCCAGACTTGCCTGCCTGTGGCTCATGGCTTGGCTCCACCAGCAGCCTAGTACGACCCATCTTCATCAGCAACCACTCAAGACCCTCGCAAGGGGCCAAGCCTCGCGAGGTGGACGACACAAGACCTGCTTAGGGGCAGCCTCTCTAGGCTGGCTCCCGAGGAGCGGAGATATCAAGGCAAGGGGCACCTCGCGAGGTTCGCGTGATGTGAGCCGTGACGACCGAAGCCAGGCGGGCGCCAGCGGGCACAGAGTACCAGTTTCCTCTTTGGTGCTAAAGAGGCAGGCGTCGACGAGGAGTCCCGAGGCATCAGACAAAGGTTTCCATATCAGTGCAACAAGACCAAGACCAGCAGGATGGCAGGACGGAGGTTACCGCGGAGCCCACAGTTGCATCACCACCAGAGCCTTTGGCAGGCGAAGACCCGCTTTTGTCAGGATAACTTGTACTAGTTGTCTCCCTTCAAAAGTGGCCGTTGTGGGATCCCTTCCCGCTTAACATTTGGGAAGAGGAGCAGGGCCTCTATAAATAGGACTAGCCACCACCCTAGAAAGAGGGGAGGGAAGATTCATACCATCCTCATACACACAAGCTCACCGAGCTCAAGAACACCTCTCCTCGGAGGCTATTCATCCTTTGTACTTGTTCATCCTCAGCCTACAAGGCAATCCACCACACCACACTGGAGTAGGGTATTACACTATGGCCCGAACCAGTATAAACTGTCGTGTCTCTTGTTCCTTGGGTTCGGCGAGCTAGGCCTTGAGATCGTTGCGAGAGCGGGCTAGGGAGAGAGAGATCTTCGTGTGCATCCCAGAGTTCAAACCTCGAGGGTTTGCTGGAACCCTGAATCCAACATTGCCAATTCCTTCTGAAGTTATCTCTCAAGCATTTGTTTTGATTGAAGACATGATAAATGATTCAATTGAGATAAATGACCTTATTGGTCAACTCAAGGAGCTTGACAACCGCATGAAAGCTACCAAGTCTATGTTTGTCATCAGACAACTTGAAGAATCCTATGTTGATATCAATAAGGAGTTGAAAGTTCTTCGTCACAGAAGGCTAGGATTTCATTCGGATTTGGACCAAATCGTTCGCAAAATTTGCCTTGATCATCAAGAAAATGTGATAGGTTACAATGATTTTGTCAAAGGACACGTTGGTCCTTCAAAGAAGAAAAATAAGAAAATTGCAAAGAAAAATGCTTCTCCTCCTCTAGAAGCTGACACTCAGAAAGAAGTTTCTCCTATGCAAGCTAGTTCTTCGGCTCCTCAAGAACCAGTTGTACATGAGTCATCCTCACCAAGGACAACTGAAGCAGTGCCTCTGGTTACTCCCACTTATGAAGGAAATCCATCTCAGCATCAAGTGCCCGAAGAAGGAGAGATTACTCAGTCAGAACGATGAGACTCTCCTGTCATCGATGAACCTAAGGATTCAGTTCTTCCCTCTACTCCACCAACTTTAGAAGAAATTCCTCAGCTGCCCCAACTTAATGATAAAGCTTTGTTGCCTAAATTTGTCCCTGCACCAATAACAAATCCCTCTCCCTTGAGGATTTCACTCATCACAGCTCGAAGACCCTCAGATGTTAATCCTTCCGTGGCGAATTGTCCATCGGCTCATCATGCGGATTCCGTCACCTATGGCGATGAACTACTGTCTGTCGAAGATGAACTCAAGTACCCCTATCCTCGCGAGTGACTACCTTTATTTTCCACCAGCGTCGGCATCAAAGGGCCACTGTTCAACAGACATAAACACCCAGATTTCTTTCGAGAGAGTCCTTACAGCAAGCCCAAGACATCTGATTCTCCTTGATTTTGGACTTAGCAGCAGGCGATAGACTACTCTTGTATTCTATATGATAGCCTAAAGATTTTCCCTCATGAGTTCTCAGACTTTACCGCTATGAAAAGCATCGGATGCTTCAATCAAATTCTGCAAGACATCAAAAACTATGGTCTCACTTGAGTCTTAGGCTATCAGCATCCATGGAACAGGGAGATTATTCTTCAGTTTTATGCAACTCTGTATATCTCCGATGATGAGTCAGATAGCACCCAATGGATAATCGAATGGATGACAGAAGGAAAAAGAATCAAATGCTCTACTATGGACTTTTTCTCCCATTTTCATGTTCCTCATTTTGAACATGGCAAAACCAAGATTCGCATTCACAACAATGATGCAGTCACTGATGAAGATTTCCGGTGCACAATGGGTGAAGAAAAGATTCGTGACTACCATGGTTCTCCTCTGCCTGAACATTTAACCTTCGGCAATCAGACTCTATACCACATCCTCACATATACCATCTGTCCGCTGGCTGGAATGAATACTGACAATGTAATATCTTATGTTCTTTAGAACACCATCCATGCCATCACTCAGGGTTATATCTTTGATGTCGAAGACATGTTCTTGCGCATCCTAATGGATTCAGCTCAGTGTCCTAAAACCATCAAAGCATTCACACCATGGATTTAGAAAGTGGTTAACTATGCAATGAATACAGAATATCTTACTAAAGTCAGCCATAAGAGCTTCATTCCGACTGTGCGTGATACACTGAAAATTATGGAAGACATTTCTTCAGGAAAAGCACCAGGGTCAACCACTTCTGACTATCACAACACTTTCAATGGTCCGAGGTTGCCTAAGCGTGACTGTCTGCCGAATACTCAACCTCCTTCACATCTTGAAGTGAGCATGCGCACTCAGCAGTTTCTATTGAAGCATATGGCCGAAGACCGCCAAGAGAAAGAACATATGGCTGCCAAACTTAATGCTATTCACAACCGAACAAAAGTTGTGCACATTATTATAGTAGAAAACAAGAAGCGCCTATGGAAATTGCTTCGAAATTTTTTCTGCAAGAAGCAACTCACCAAATCTCACCTTCAAGAACTCTATGAGTACATTGACCAAGGCTTTATTGATGAAGATTTTCATGATCGGTCCACTCCCCCTTTGCTAGCTCGTGAACCTACAACGAATTTACTTCAAATTCAGCTACACAAATTGCTCGATGAATCAGAAGCCACTTCGCCAACTGTCAAGCCTTCTAAAGAAAATCCTCAGAGTGAAGATGAAGAGATTCTGCACACTTCAGGATCAGACACTTCGTCAGACGGTTGCTCAGGTGATGCCTCAGAGTGAATCATATTCACAGTTTTCCACTCGTGTTGTTTCATCACCTTTTTGACACTAGTTGACAAAAAGGGGGAGAATAAAATCGAGAGTTTGATATATTTGTTCTGTTGGATTTGGTGTTTATGTTATTCTCGCTCTCTCTTTGAGACAATTGCACCATTTCATGTGCTTTGATGTAAAACTTTTGTTATGGGCTGTAATATTTATAACCCCACCTGCTGCACTGCTATCTCTCGGAGCTCTTTGTTTTGCAGGTCAAATTATTAACATAAGTTATGAATGATTGCACTTTTCTCTCATTGGATTATCCTCATGAGTGCGAATCATTACCTCGCATGATTGAAAATTCTCCACAGTCTCAAATGAATTGCAAGGAATTCCATTATATATCAATTGAACCTGCATACATCCAGGGGGAGTATATTTCACCATTGAATCAAGTAACGCAAGTTCACTCTTGTTCGATTTAAAACTTTCTTATCTATCTTGACTTCGATGATTATTTGTTTTGTCAACAACCTCCAAAAAGGGGGAGATTGTCGATGCAATGATAGGCCCCTTATGTTTTGGAGTTTGTGGGACTTATGTGTTTTCTAGTGCACACAGAGTAACAGGTCCCTGCAGTAATCGAGGAGTTTGATGAAAACGACGAGATAATCTCCCTGTTAGGCAATGAAGGTTATCACCAAAGATAAAGCTAACGAGAGTGACCCCTAAAAATTATTGAATTTTAAGCAATTGGTTCGGTGATTGTTCGAAGGTAATGACTGTGTTCGAGGAAGAATGAAGACGAAGTGAAGACTTAGCATTTATTTCGTTGTTCTTCTTCTTTCATTGACTCATAGGACCACCATATTATTAAAAGGGATATAGCATTCCGAAGCTTTGATTCTCTTATGCTAAACCCAAACTGAAAGTGCTTGTCGGTGTTCTGAGAATGGGGGTCCCAAGACTTGCCTGCCTGTGGCCTGCGGCGTGGCTCAAGCGGAGGCCCAGTGCAGCCCAGCTTCATCAGCTCAAGCTCAAGACCCTCGGGAGGGGCCAAGCCTCGCGGGGCGGACGATAGGAAGCTTCCTCAGGAGCAGCCTCATCAGGCGGGCTCGCGAGGAGGCAGAGAGATCAAGGCAGGGTACCTCACGAGGTGCCCGTGACGCAAGCCATGACGATCGAGACCACGTGGGCACTGGCCTGCGTAGTGTCCTTGTTTCCCCTTCGGTGCAAAGGGGCCAAGCACAGGCTAAGGCATCAGGCAAAGCTTACCGTTTCAGTGCAACAAGACTAAGACCAGCGGAGCGGCAAGACGGAGGTCATCGTGCAGCCCAGGACGGCGTCACCATCACAGTCTTTCGTAGTCGAAGACCAACTTTAGTCTGGATAAGTGTACTATATGTTCCCCTTCAAAATGGCCAATTGTTGGCCCCCTTCCTGCTCATTATTTGGGAAGAGGCCCAGGGCCTCCCTCTATAAATAGAGCTAGCCACCACGGAGTAGGCATCCAGTTTTTTGGGTAGACTAGAGAGAGAGAGGCGACTGAACTCACCCAAGCAGTTCATGGCACCAGCTCAAGAACACCTCTCACGTGGCTGCTCTTCCTTTGTCTTGTTCATCAGCCCCTGAGGCAATCCACCGCACCACACACTAGAGTAGGGTATTACACCACAGTGGTGGCCTGAACTAGTATAAACCTCGTGTCCCTTGTGTATTCTTGTTGCTAGCCTAGATTCCTTGCGAGGCTTTGAGACGTGAGTTGGCAGGGGAAAGATCTTCGTGCGCACCTTAGAGTTCAAACCTCAAGGGTCTGCCGGAACCCGAAATCCAACATTTGGCACGCCAGGTAGGGGTGCGCCGAAGCTTGCCCTTCCGTCGACCCGCTCTCCATCAACACAGCGCTTCGCCCTCATGGCGGACAACGCGCCACCCGATCCAGCTGCCGATACCAGCACTGGGGCTAGGGGGCTCCGAGCCTTGGCCCCCGCCTTGCGGCAGGTGCAATGGCCGCGCAAGTTCAAGCCAGAGATGCCGCCGCGCTACAACGGCGCGACGGATCCGCTGGCTTTCCTGGTGGCATACGTGGAGGCCGTCCTCAAGGCCGGGGGCAACGGCAGAATCATGGCTAACTGGTTTCCCATGGCCCTCACTGGCATTCCGCGCATGTGGCTGCTCCACCTGCCAAAGGCTTCTGTGGCCTCCTGGGAGGAGCTGCGCGACCGCTTCCTCACCCACTATGCTGCGTCGGTGCCCCCAGTCGTCGCAGCTCTTCTGGGCGGCTCACAGGCACCACCTTTGAGCCGCAACGTCAAGCCGTTCGCCCGCCAGATCGGCGTCGCATTCAAGTGCCGAGAAGCCCCCCGGGCTGGGTGGCGCCCAATGCCGATCTGACCTTCAGCTCGGATGATCACCCCTCCAACCCTGCCTGTTCGGGCGCGCTCCCGATGCTATGCACCCCCACCATCTTCCAAGTGGCCACCACCAGGACCCTCATCGACGGTGGTGCCGGCCTCAACGTGCTCTCAGTGGAGGCCTTCAGTCTCCTCCACGTGCCGCTGGAGCGGCTTTAGCCCAGCAGGCCCTTCTCGGGCGTCAGAGGCGGTTCCACCGGCTCTTGGGAACAGATCCGCCTCCCGGTGACCTTCAGCACTCACGAAAACTTCCGCACGGAGCTGATCGACTTCGACATCGCCCCCATCAGCCTCCCGTACAATGCCATCCTCGGCTACCCAGCCTTGGCCCAGTTCATGGTGGCAACTCACTCGGCTTACAACCTCATGAAGATGCCCGGGAGCAGCGATGTCCTTACTGTGTCCGGAGACACAAGGGATGCACTGCAGGTGCTCAAGCTTGCTTTCAAGACGACCGTGGTGGCGCAGCCCGCCAGCACAGATGCCCTCGAGCCAAAGGGAGCTGCGCCGGCTAAGAAGAAGCAGCTATTCACCCAAGACAAGGCGGAGACCAAGCAGGTGCCGGTCGACGAGGACGGATCCACTGGCGCCACCTTCACCATAGGCGCCAACCTCGAACCCGAGTAGGAGGAGGCCTTGGTGAAGTTCCTGCGCATGAACAAGAAGGTGTTCGCATGGGAACCTAATCAGCTAGTAGGGGTCCTAAGAGATGTGATTCAGCATCATCTCAACGTGTGCCCCAACGTGCGCCCTGTGAAGCAGAAGGCAAGGCGGCAGTCCACGAAAAAGCAGGCCTTCATCATCCAAGAAACCCGCAAGTTAGAGGCAGCGGGCATCATTCGCGAGGTCCGCTATCCCGAATGGCTGGCCAACCCTGTTGTTGTGCCAAAAAAAGGAGGAAAGGAACACATGTGCATCGAATTCACCAACCTCAACAAGGCCTGCCCGCAAGATCCGTTCCCGCTCCCTCGCATCGACCAGATCGTCGACTCCACCGCTGAGTGTGACCTATTGTGCTTCCTAGATGGCTTCTCAGGCTATCACCATATCTAGATGGCAGTAGAAGACGTGGAGAAAACGGCCTTCCTGACCCCATGTGGAGTGTACTGCTATACCTGCATGCCATTTGGGTTGCGCAACGCAGGCGTGACCTTTCAGCGGCTGATGCACATCGCCTTGGGCCGGCAGCTCGAGAGGAACGCTGAAGCTTACATCGATGACATTGTGGTGAAGTCTCGGGAGGCAAAAACCCTGATTCAGGACTTGGAAGAAACCTTATTGAGCCTCAATGAAGTGGACTTGTGGCTCAACCCAGAGAAGTGTGTGTTTGGAGTCCCCTCAGGCAAGCTCCTGGGCTTCCTCGTGTCCCACAAGGGCATCGAGGCCAACCCAGAGAAGGTCAAGGCAGTCGAAGACATGAGCCCGCCGAAGACCCTCAGAGTAATGTAGAAGCTCACCGGGACGACGAATGATGCCCACAATCTCCACCGTATATATCTGCCAGCAGTTCTTTCCCTTGCTCCCTGGTGATGCAACGCAGGGACACATCATTCGGTCGTTTCCGGTAGAGCTCTCCGTCCCTGATGCAGTACGTTGTGGCTTGCCGCGCCACACGCTCTGCTTTCTCCTCCTTCTCCAGCAAGGTCCCTTGCGTTAAGTAGCTCCAGAGCTCTGTGATCCAGCACCCCTCCTGAGGCTCCACCGTCAGGAGCAGGCGTGCTCCTGAGGCCGGGCCATAGGCTGGGGCTCCCGAGGCTGGTGGCTGAGGAAGCTCCACCCGAGGCTGTGCTGTGCTCGACAATGGTGGCAGGGCTGAAGGCTTGAAGAGCCATTCCTCAAAGACGCCCGGCTCCTGGGGCAACCGCCTGGAGGCTCGTTTGGCGATGTCGTCGGCCTCTTGATTTGTGCCGCGGGGCACATGATGTAGCTCCAACCCCCAGAACTGCTTCTCCATTCTGCTGACCTCCGCAAGGTAGGCCTCCATGTGCTCATCTCTTGGCTCGTATACCTTGTTGGAGAAATTTACAAGGAGCAGCGAATCGCACTTGATAGTAAGACGCTTCACTCCTAGGGTAGCGACGGCCTTCAGGCCCGCTATCGGTCCTTCGTACTCCGCTATATTGTTGGAGACCTCTTCGCCCTGCTGGAAGCAGAGCTGCACGGCATAGTACAACTTGTCCTGAGTGGGAGATATGAGCACCGCCCCAGCCCCAGCGCCATGCCTGGAGAACGCCCCATCGAAGTACATGACCCAGCCTTCTAGCGCCTCGCTTCCTGGGGAGAGTGATCGGTCCTTGTTAGCCTTGAGGTCCGGTGCCTCCGTCCATTCAGCCACGAAATCTGCTAGCGCGGCACCCTTGATGACCCTGGTTGTACTGAATTCGAGCTGAAACGCTTATAGTTCAATGTTCCACTCAGCGACCCTTCCGGCCGAGTTAGGGATCCTGAGAACCCTTTCCAAGGGGTATGTCGAGACAACCTTGATCGGGTGACCCTGGAAGTAGTGCCGCAACTTGCGCGAGGCCACGAGCAGCGCGAGGAGGAGCTTCTGTGGCATGGGGTACCGTGCCCTCGCATCCCGCAACACCGTGCTGACAAAGTACACCGGGTGCTCGACGAGGCTTGGTGCGTCAGCCCTGGTGGTGCCCTCCGGAGGCTGTGGCGCCTGCTGAGGCGCCGTGGCCTCCGGAGGTTGGTTGCCCGGGGGAAGAGCTTTCTCCGCTTTCGGCGCGCTCCTCTGCGGCGGCTGATCCTCCTCAGTCGTGGTTGCGACCTCTGCGAATCCTTTTTGGTCCTTCTTTGCTCTGACACGTGCAGCAGCCGTCGCTTTGATTCGATGCTTCTCCCTAACCGCCACCAGAGCCGCGCTGTCGGAATAAGGAGTGGCGGCGAGATAGAGTACTAAGGGCTCTTGAGGGCGTGGGGCCACCATCACCGGAGGGCTGGTCAAGTATCTCTTGAGATCCTGGAACGTTTTGTCGGCATCTTCAGTCCATTCAAAGGGCCCTTTCTTCTTCATCAGCTGAAAGAAAGGCAGCGCTCGCTCTCCTAACCTGGAGATGAAGCGCCCCAGCGCAGTCACGCGCCCCGTGAGCTTCTGCATTTCTCTGAGGGTCTTCGGTGGGCTCATGTCCTCGACTGCCTTGACCTCTTTTGGGTTGGCCTCGATGCCTTGGTGAGACATGAGGAAGCCCAAGAGCTTGCCCAAGGGGACTCCAAACACACACTTCTCCGGGTTGAGTTGCAGGCTCACTGCGATGAGGCTCACGAAGGTTTCTTCCAGGTCCTGTATCAGGGTCTTGGCCTCGCGATACTTCACTACAATGTCGTCGACGTAAGCCTCCACATTCTTCCCGAGCTGCGGGCACAAGGTGATGTGCATGAGCCGCTGAAAGGTTGCTCCCGCGTTGCGCAACCCGAACGGCATGCATGTATAGCAGTACACCCCACACGGGGTCAGGAAGGCCGTCTTCTCCATGTCTTCCACCGCCATCTTGATCTGGTGATACCCGAAGAAGGCATCCAAGAAGCATAACAGGTCACACTCAGTGGTGGAATCGACAATCTGATCGATGCAAGGGAGCGGGAACGGATCTTGCGGGCATGCTTTGTTGAGGTTGGTGAAGTCGACACACATGCTTTCCTTCCCTCCCTTCTTTGGCACAACCATGGGGTTGGCCAACTAATCTGGGTATCGGACCTCGCGAATAACCCCCGCGGCTTCTAGCTTGCGGGTCTCCTGGACGATGAAGGCCTGCTTTTCAGTGGACTGCCTCCTCGCCTTCTGCTTCACGGGGCGCACGTTGGGACACACATTGAGGTGGTGCTTGATCACGCCCCGTGGGATCCCTGCCAGCTGATCGGGTTCCCAGGCGAACACCTTCTTGTTTGCACGCTGGAACTTGACCAGGGCTTCCTCCTGCTCGGGCTCGAGGTTGGCGCCTATGGTGAAAGTGGCGTTAGTGGACCCGTCCTCGTCGACAGGTACCTGCTTGGTCTCTTCCTTGTCTTGGGTGAACAACTGCTTCTTCTTTGTCGGCGCAGCCCCCTTGGGCTTGGGGGTTTCTGCATTGGCGGGACGCGCCGCCGCCACCGTCTTGAGGGCGAGCTTGAGTACTCGCAGCGCACCTTCGGTGTCCCCAGGCACGGTGAGGACGCCGTTGCTCCCGGTCATCTTCATGAGGTTGTACGCCGGGTGAGTCGCGGCCATGAATTTGGCCAATGCTGGATAGCCGAGGATGGCATTGTAGGGGAGGCCGATGGGGGCAATGTCGAAATCGACCAGCTCCATGCGGAAGTTGTCGTAGGTGCCGAAAGTTACCGGAAGTCGGATCTGCCCCAAGGAGCTGGACGACCCGCCCCTGACGCTCGAGAAAGGCCTGCTGGGTTGCAGCCGCTCCCGGGGTATGCAGAGGAGTTTGAAGGCCTCAACTAAGAGCACGTTGAGGCCCGCGCCACCATCGACGAGGGTCCTAGTGACGGCCACCTGGCAGATGGTGGGCGTGCAGAGCATGGGGAGCGCGCCCGAGCTGGCCGAGTTGGTGGGGTGGTCCTCGGAGCTGAAGGTTAGCTTAGCCGATGGCTCCAGCCGGCCCCGGGGATCCCCCTGCCGCGTAGAGGCGGTGCCGACCCGGCGGACGAACGGCTTGACGTGGTGGCTGGAGGGCGGCGCCTACGAGCCGCCCAGGAGGGCCGCGACGACCGAGGGAGCCGGCGCGACGGGGTGGGTGAGGAAGAGGCCGCGTGGCTCTTCCCAGGAGGCCACGGGGAAACGCTGGGATGATGCTTGCTGCCTGTTCCCCGCCGGGCCGATGGCGGCGTTGACGGCAAGTGACGGGGAACGACGAGGGCGCCCCCCGACGGGGGCCGTTTGGGAGATGCGGGAAGCAAGGGCGGCTCCGCGCTCGGCGCGAGCTCGACGAGCGTCAAACATGGATGCGACGGTCGGAGAAGAACGAGACGACGGGAGGCAAATTCTGGCGCACCCCTACCTGGCGCGCCAAATGTCGGATTTCGGGTTCCGGCAGACCCTTGAGGTTGGAACTCTGGGGTGCGCGCGGAGATTCAACCCTCTGCCTACTTGCTCTTCGCCGAATCGCAAGGACCTAAACTACCCAACAGAACAACACAAGAAACACAAGGTTTATACTGGTTCAGGCCACCATTGTGGTGTAAAACCCTACTCCAGTGTGTGGTGTGGTGGATTGCCTCTCGGGCTGATGATGAACAATACAAGGAAGAACAACCTCACGAGGGTCTGCTCTTGACTGGTGCTACTTGGTTCTGGATCTTGGATTCTTGATCCGGTCTCTAGATGTCTCTACCCTGGGGGTGGCTAGTCCTATTTATAGGCAAAGGCCCTGGGCCTCTTCCCAAATATTGAGCGGGAAGGGCGCCAACAATTGGCCATTTTGAAGGGCAACAGCGGGTACACTTATCCTCACTAAAATTGGTCCTCGCCTGTCAAAGGCTTTGGTGATGACGCCTACTTGGGCTCCACAATGACTTCTTCCCTGCCGTTGGGCTGGTCTTGGTTTCGTTGCACCAAAATGGATGCTTTCGCTTGATGCTCTCGCCTGCGCTTGCTCCCTTTGCACCAAAGAGGAAAGGGAGGACACCGCATGGGCTGGCGCCAGACTGGCGCCCTTGGTCATCATGGCTTGCGTCATGGGCACCTCTCGAGGTACCCCGCCTTGAACTCTCTGCCTCCTCATGAGCCAGCCTGACGAGGCCGTGCCTGAGGAAGCTCCTTGTCGTCCACCCCGCGAGGCTTGGCCCCTCGCGAGGGTCTTGAGCTTGTGTCGATGAAGATGGGTTGTGCTGGGCCTCCTTTGAGCCACGCCGCAGGCCGCAGGCAGGCAAGTATGGGGACCCCCATTCCCAGAACGCCGACAGTATCGCCGCCTTTTCTCTCTGTTTCAGATATTTGGCCATAGATGTCGCCGTCGCCACTAGTTGGTCCTTGTTGTCAAACCATGAATGTATCTCCAACATCCTAGCTAGCTTCACAGGTTCGCCGTCTGCAATCCTCATGTATCGGTTGTACACCTCCGTCGATCTACTTCTCCACATCACCTTCACTCGCTGACGGTGGTTTTTGAATGGAAGAGGAGAGGAGCAGCGCTGGTTTCAGATTGGAACAGGAGAGGTGGGGCGGTGGTTTTCAAATGGAAGAGGAGAGGAGTGACGCTGGTTTTGGAGTGGAACAGGAGAGGAGCGGCGGTGGTTTTAGAGGAGAAGAGCGGAAGAGCGGCACTGTTCTTGGAAGTATTTTTTTTGTTTTCGTATTTTGGGTCAAAGTTTGACCACGTACTGTATTTGACAAGCAAAATGTGTATGCATGTCACCAAAAATTGTATTGTTTGGTTCTTATCTGAATGTACTTTCAAATTATATTATTTTCGCAATATATAACATATATTTTATTTGCGAAAATCATGGTCAATTATGACCCAGAATAAAAGGGAGACTAGTTAATGTGGGGTCGCTTTCTTAATTGAAGGGTAAATTGATTTTGATTTTGATCCAGTCACAGCGCGTCGGCCCTCTTGTCCAATCCTAAATCGCTACCGCACACTCCTCTCCCTCTTCTCCATTGCAAAACCACCTCCGCTCCTCTCCATCATATCCATTAAAAAAACCACCGTCTCGCCTCTCCCTCTTCTCCATTGCAAAACCACCTCCTCTCCTATCCATCATCTCCATTCAAAAACCACTGTGTCGCCTCTCCCTCTTCTCCATTGCAAAACCACCTCCTCTTCTCTCCATCATCTCCATTCCAAAACCACCATCTCGCCTCTCCCTCTTCTCTATTTCAAGACCACCGTCTCTCCTCCCATCTTCCAAAGCTAACACCGGACCACTCAGAAGGACATTTATGGAGAGGATGCAGCAGTGAATCAGGCAGATCACCGGCGGCGACCAGGCAAAGTTAGCCTGGTTGAAGGAGATCCTTACTTGGTTTGACAATGAGTGGCAGATTTAGAGGACAGTGAGGGCCATGTGGTAATGTATGCAAAAGAGTGAGACGACGGCGATGAGGGCGGTGATGTACATGTACTCCTCGGCGGCAGTCACGCCGCAGTCCTTCGAGTTCATCGAGTATCTCCTCTAGGTGATGGAGCAGACAGATTCACCCGAGGCGAAAGTCAGGCGGAGGTGGTGGGCGTACAGGTCGAAGGTCGAGCACCCAGAGGATAACGAATTGATCGAGTACAGTGTGCCGTTCGTGAGGGTCCAGAGCCAGCAAGAGACACATGAGTATTCGTTCTCCCACCACAAGAGGAGGCCGGATGGCGCAACGCCGCTTCTCTGCTGTTCTGCATGGTTCCCTCGACGCTCTCCTCGTTTCAACGTCGGCGGTAGGGTTTAAGGTAAGCTTCGCACTAACCTAATCTTCCACCTGCTCATGCTTACAATCAGTGTGACAGCTAATGAAAATCATGCTTACAATCAGTCTCCAAGTACTACGCCAATCACCCTTAAATAGCTCTGGACCTTTGGGTCAAAGTTGTGACACTGTGTACAAATAATGAAAAATAGATTGGCGCTTCTTTCAGAAAAGAGTACTCGCTAGAAAACTGCCAATATAAGCTACTAGTATTTGGTTAGAGGATTTGCTGCCGAGAAAGATCCAGCCATAGAGAGCGCCACACATCCCACTGGTGGTGGTGGATTGCAATGCGTGCATGGGGCATGGTTGGTGTCGGTAATTTTTACTTGGCACACCTCGCACTCTGCATATATGTCGGTTCCATCCGTACATTTGTGTAGTTCCACCAAAATGCAGCTGAATAACCCTGTTTTCACAGATAATGAAAAAACATGATTACATTATAGTGGCACTAGTTGATGAAACACGCAAAATAAATAGAAGAAAATATTGCGATAGTATCATAGTATGCCATGTTGCGAGGGTGAGATGGGCCCTGCGACGCCTCATACAGTACACCACGCTTCATTCTGGAATTCGTCCCAAGTCTCCCTGATACACCTTTTGCCAGTGGTGAACATCAGTGTATGGCGGTAGTACAAGGAGGGGCCTTGATACATTCAAATCTCTATTTTTGTGCAGATCAACTAAAATTAAGCACCCCAGTTGGCAGAAACGCTTAAACATTAACAATGGGACTAGTTGATGAAACATACATTAACAAAGAGAAGCACTTTCTTTATCTACATTGGAAATGAAATGATAGAGAGGACACTCGATCTATTGTAACTGTATTATTACATCATTTTATCAATGACACTAGGGTCGAGCAGGTGGCAAACGAGGTGTACTGTGCATCGCAAGGATGAAGGCCGGGGGTGCTTAGACTGGGATGCTGAAGCTGGCTCTTTCAGTCCCTATCTTCCCCCTGATGTTTCTGTGGTAACATTTGGGTAGTAATCCAAACTTGGTCGAGCTGGTGCTGCGTCCCCCTACCTTCCTAGCTTATGTGGCGAACTTGTCTCCTGCTAGTACTCAGTCCGTTCTAGTAGTAGTTGCATAACTGCCCGTTTACACTGAGATGTTGTTGGATAATGTTCTCTATGGTTGGGTTTATTTAATGAAATTGGAGGGAACCCCCTCTTTCGATATAAAAAAACAGTGGCACTAGCGGTGCCAAAACATTGCCTCAAATTAATAGTGCCACTAGATTAAGGTGCAAAATAATAACATTTTTTTAGAAGTTTATCATTCTAAACTTTAGAAGTTTGCAAATAACAACATTACTCCTTTATCATGGCAGTGCCAAAACAGTGGCACAAGAGCAGGATCTACATGCAGGATCTTTGGCAAACGGTCGGACCAAAAAGGAACATACCTTGTGATGGGAACCATATCTGCAGTCAACGCCATCATGGAAGGGATGACACCAGTCACCAACATGGATGATTCAATTCATGGGACGGTGCAGTTCACCTAAAATGAAGCAATGTCCCATGAGCTAGCAGCTTCTTCTTCTTATTTTTTTTAAAGAAAAGGGATCCAGCCCCGGTTCCATTTCCATCAGAAAATGAAACCCATAGAGCTTCTTCTTCATTAGTTCCAATAAGTTGAGTAACATCAAGGTTGGTCGTGAAGCTCCTGGAATGTTCAACTATAATTTGGATATCATTTGTGCAGTTCAACTAAGATCAAGCGTGAAATGTATATCTTTGTTTGCACAAAAAAGGTGGAAAGGAGGGTGACTAACAAGTGATGAAACATGCATCAAATGAAAAAAATCATGTTCCTTATCTGAATGGCAATCGTACAAGGACAGTAGCAATTTCTAGCAGCATTGCTAGATATTAGTGTGGGCATTAGGATTAACTATGACAACCGTTAAATACAACATTACTTTAATGGTGCCATTGCTTCATTTTACCAGCAACATTACATTAACAGCTGCTACAGAGTCGGTACTTGGGCACGGGAGAGTAGGCGGACCAGGACAGTTGCATCTCCACTACAAGAAATATGTCAACTTGTGACCTTGACTATTGGTCACTGAAAGGTCATTGTTTTTCATTTGCGACCTTTTTGTGACCAATAACAGAAGGTCAAAAGCTGGCGGTCGTAAACTGAAATTAACGACCTTCTGTGTGAGAAGGTCATAAACGTTTACGACCAAAATATGCCTACTGTTTTGTTTTGGTCACTAGCTGTCATAACGCCTCGACATTCAGGAGGTCACAAGGCCATCCTACGTAGTTTGGTTTGAGGACCAGAACAGAAACTAGAAGCTACAACGAAGAAGACAAAACTTGAAAAAAAACCTCACAGACGAGAGAGAGGAATTGACCTTGCACGCGGAGTCGAGGTGGTAGTGGTGGATGAGCTCACCGTCGAGGTACATGCCCATGTCCTCGTTCATGAAGGGAACCTGTTGCATCCAAATCGAAGAAACAAATAAATTAATGGAAGGAACTACATCAACGAAACATAAAAGAGAGTTCAGTTTCCAGCAAACACAATATTGTCTTGTCGGGCTGCAAAGCAAGTACTCCCTCCATCCACACGACTAGTCGACGAGCCGCACTGCCAGATGTCGACTCAACCTCTCGACTTGTAGAGACTAGTCGATCAGCCAGGCACAACTCGTCAATAGTCGCTACCCCAGAACAACTCGACAACACGAAAACCTTGCCTCCGTCCCAAAATTCTTGTCTTAGATTTGTCTAGATACGGATGTATAGACACATTTTCGTGTTAGATACATCCGTATCTAGATAAATCTAAGAAGGGACGGAGGTAATATACGATCACAACAGTCTAGTCTACTGCTATGTACATATGTATATACACAAAACTTGAAACGACAACACAACCATTGACACAACAAGATGGCCTTGGGTAAAAGGGGACAAGAAGGACGCAACTCTACACAAAATCGTAAAGAAGTAAACAAACAGTCATCATGTCCTAACAAACGGTAATACTTTCATGTTCCTGAAAAAAAATCTTTATTATAGGTAACAATCAAGCATCAACGGGAGGAGAGGAGAGGAGGTGCCTCGATTTATACTTCTTGGCCTTAAATAGTTAAGTGAATAGTTTCTGCTCCCGTAGCATGTTATTTTATTCCATGATTAATATGAAATCACCATCACCCAAAAGAAGGGGGCATATGTCCGGCAATGATAAGAAGCTGAGGTGAGAGAAATGGTACATCTCTAGCCTTTATAAACATTATTATTAAAACATCCATTTTAGAAAGTAAGCAAAATCAGAGTGGAACAACAAAAGGCGGTGAGATAGATACATCCAGAAGCTAGATGTGTAGCCTGAATCCTTTTCTTTTACATGTGCAGCAACAACATTTGGAATCCACCAAACTGGAGTATAATTAGTGATGCAGAAACACAAATCAGAGTGGAAGCAAGATGTGACATACATACCAGCACAAAGCGTTCGAGAAAATGTTAGAACCTTGGCGCACGCTTGAGCACTCTAACTCTGTTCCGGAAAAGCACAGGAACATTCCTACTTTCTTTAGAACTTTGAAACAAACAAATCTTGATTAGATGCGAAGAATACGTCTCCTAGTCAGATTTCAGAAGACATGCAGCAGGTCCTACAGCAAGAAATCTTCTCGAAAACATCTAGTACAACTTGCAAATCATTTGTAAGTTTGGGAAATCAAAATCATGTACTCCCTCTGGTCCATATTAATTGACGTTGGTTTTGTACAAAGTTAAACTTTTCTACTAAACCAGCATCAATTAATATGGATCGGAGGGAGTACAAATATTTGAACAGAATGTCGCATACAAAAAGAGCTTCATGAGGCATTAATTGAGGATTGGTACATCAAGAAAGAAATCTGTCTCACGCTGGGAAACTGACTCAAAAGAGTAATAGTAACAACCAGCAGGTACTAACGAACAGCTAGCACACCAATTATGCATCAACCAGAAACCAAAACCAAAACCATGGTAACACATGTTGATGCCTCAAAAGTAGACAAGGATAGCATTAGTTTGACCTATACACGACACAACAATCACTATGAGAAACAGTGAGCATTTAATTTCCTTGTGTTAGATTGATTGACACTCATTATTAACAGGTCAAATTAGATTCCAGCAGCATATGCAGTAAGGACCCTATCAAAACTAACTAACTAGGGCAGCCCTTGAGCAGAGTAAACAAAGATTACACAAGTGAAAAACTGAATCATCAACCATCATTGCATATGCAGTGAACAAGATTGATAATTTTTCTTATTTGGTTCAGAACTTGAGTGGACCAGGAGGCTTACCCATCGGTTGAGAAGGAAATTGATCTCCTGCAGTCACACATGTAGCAATCAAAAGAGAAACCCCAGGTTCAGTTTCATTCATGTTGAGTTAAGAAGCGTCCATGAGGTTCTCCTACAACATTAGAAGAGAGAGAGCATCACCAACAGAGGAAGGCAATCTAAATCAAGTAAACCAAAGGAGACAGAGCAGCAGCCGAAGCAAATCGAATCAAACAGACAACCGGAGAAGGGGGCTGACCTGGATGGCGTCGGGGCAGTGATGGAGCTGCGTCCTCCATGGCGTCGGCACAGGGGAGGTAGCAGCCTTCCCGGCCATGGTGTCCCGGTGTGCAAGCGGCGGCAGCGTGCTGGATCTGTGAGGGAGACGACACGAGGTGAGAAAGAGAGGGATGGATGTGATGAGGAGGAGTGAAGGGACTCACCTGAGTCACCGGAGCAACGCCGGACCCATGCTGGTGACGTGGTGGCCGAAACCCTAGCCGTCGGGGAGGGTCGCGTATGGCTGCAGGAGGCCGCGTGCGTCGGATCTGGTCGGAGGAGATGGAGGAGCAGAGCAAGGGGGTCACGTGGGTGTGCTGGACACAGTCGAATGCCGTCGGAAGTCGTCGGAAGGTGGGGGGGAGGGGAGGGAGGGGGTGGAGGCCAGCTGTGAGCTGGGAGGCGACAAGGAGATGGCGGCGGCGAGGAGATGTGGCTAGGTCTATGTCATGAACGAGGATTCGACCACGGTCGTGGGAGAGAAAGGGAGGGGAGGGATCGCTGGCGGCCAGGGTTGGGGATCGAGAGGTGGCGGCTGTGGAACGAGAGGGGTAAAGTGGATCGGGGGAGAGGAGGGGATATGAGTTAGGGTTTTGGTGAGAGAGGAGGGGGAGAGGGCTGTCGTTCAATTCAGAAGCATCCGACTATGGTGGATGCATGATCCGCGTGATACGCCTATGAACCAATTAGAACGCGTCAAACAATTAGAAGACCTTTTGACCTTTTAAATTTGGTCATGATTGATTACACATAATTTTTTCATTCCATTTTTCAATGCTCAAAATGAGTATTTTCGTGAAAGACCTAGCAAATATTTGTTCAAATGATGTCATATTTTCCACAAGTTTATATCTTAGATTGGCAAACAACATTGACACAGGGAGTTTTTATTTCATTTGCACGAAAAAAATATTTTTTTCATTTTTTAATTGCCCAAAATGAGTTTTTTAGTGAAGGACCTACCATATATTTGTTGCAAATTGAACCAAATCAATTTTATAAAATACTAGGCCATATATAATGCACAATTGACAAAATAGTTAAGTGTCAAAAGTTTTGATCCACCTCTGGTGAAAAAGACAAATTCTCGCTGATTCAGGTGGAAGCGGGTCAAATTTGAATAGTAGCTACCTCGTAGTTTGCACTTTATTTTTTCCAAAAATCATTTCTAGGTACATAAGTATATATTTAATCAGAGAAACACGAAAAAAATTTATAGGATTCAACCACTAGCTAGGAACGGTCAAGACCGGCGTTTTGACCGCATTTTGAAACGAGCATAAAAAATTCAAAAAAAATAAAAAATTGGAAAACCTCCACATTGTGTCATTATATGTCACCAAGTTTACAGAAAAAATAATAAACTTGTAATACAGATTTTTTTTAAAAAGTGTTCTCAGAAATGAGCTATCATGCGTGAAGATTCATGGCTTTCAAGCTAAATTATCAATCTTATGGCCACATTCATGGCATAGTTTGTTCAAATGATCTCATATTGTGCACAAGGGTGCATCTTGGAATTCCAAACAATGTTGCCTAAGGGAGTTTTCACTTTCATTGCACAAAAGAGCCATTTTCCATTTTTCGAGTGCCCCAAATGAGGTTTTTTGTGAAGGACCTACCAAATAATTATTGCAAAATTGGACCAAATCATTTTTCTAAAATACTAGGACATATATAATGCACAATTGACCAAATGGTTGGGTGTCAAAAGTTTTGATCCACCTCTGGTGAAAAAGACAAATTCCCGCCGATTCAGGTGGAAGCGGGTAAAATTTGAACTGCATCTGCCTCATAGTTTGCTCTTTATTTTTTCAAAAAATCATTTCTAGGTACACATTAATTAGAGAAACACCAAAATTATTCCAAGATTTAACCACTAGCTAGGAACGGTCAAGCCCGCCGTTTTGACCGCATTTTGAGACGGGCATAAAAAATTCAAAAAAATCAAAAAATTGGAAAACCTTTGTATTGTGTCATTATATGTGACCAAGTTTCCAGGAAAAATAATAAACTTGTAATACGGAAATTATTTTTAAAAAGTGTTCTCAGAAATGAGCTATCATGCGTGAAGATTCATGCCTTTCAAGCCAAATGATCAATCTTATGGCCACATTCATGGCATAGTTTGTTCAAATGATCTCATATTGTGCACAAGGGTGCATCTTGGAATTCCAAACAATGTTGCCTAAGGAAGTTTTCACTTTATTACACAAAAGAGCCATTTTCCATTTTTTGAGTGCCCCAAATGAGGTTTTTTTGTGAAGGACCTACCAAATAATTATTACAAAATTGGACCAAATCATTTTTCTAAAATACTAGGCCATATTTAATGCACAATTGATCAAATGGTTGGGTGTAAAAAGTTTTGATCCACTTTTGGTGAAAAAGACAAATTCCTGCCGATTCAGCTAGAAGCGGGTCAAATTTGAACTGCAGCTGCCTCATAGTTTGCTCTTTATTTTTTCCAAAAATCATTTCTACGTACATAAGTATCTATTTAATCATAGAAATATCAAAAGTTTCCAAGATTCAACCAGTAGCTACGAACGATCAAGCCCGTCGTTTTGACCGCATTTTGAAACGGGCATAAAAAATTTCAAAAAAAATCAAAAAAATTGGAAAACCTTCGCATTGTGTCATTATATGTGACCAAGTTTCCAGGAAAAATAATAAACTTGTAATAGGAAATTATTTTTAAAAAGTGTTCTCAGAAATGGGCTATCATGCGTGAAGATTCATGCCTTCCAAGGCAAATGATCAATCTTATGGCCACATTCATGGCATAGTTTGTTCAAATGATCTCATATTGTGCACAAGGGTGCATCTTGGAATGGAAAACAATGTTGCCTAATGAAGGTTTCATTTTCTTGGCACGGAAAATTCATTTTCCATTTTCTGAGTGCTTGAAATGAGTTTTTTTATGAAGGACCTACCATATATTTGTTGCAAAATTGGACCAAATCAATTTTATAAAATACTAGGCCATATTTAATGCACAATTGATAAAATGGTTGGGTGTCAAAAGTTTTGATCCACCTCTGGTGAAAAAGACAAATTCCCGCCGATTCAGTTGGAAGCGGGTCAAATTTGAACTGCAGCTGCCTCATAGTTTGCTATTTATTTTTTTCAAAAATCATTTCTAGTTACATAAGTACCTATTTAATCATAAATACATGGTTTGGTGGCGATACGTCGAGGTTTGGACGGTGGCCGAGCGCCCTAACTCTAGAGCGCGTAAACTCGCATGCCCGCCGCATGGTCACCGCGTGACCCTGGTGTTGCCATGTGTTCTGGGCTGCCTAGGCATGTCTAGTGGGTTGGGCACTCCCCAGGTAGGTGCTAGGAAGAAAATCACAACATAAGATTTTCACGAGGAGAGCGATCGATGCTCAAACATCAATAAGCAACCAAGTGTTTGGTTAGTAGTACGAGAAATGCACATGGCTAATGGGTGTGAGTTTTGGCTGAGGATGACCAATTACTAAGAAGACCGTCTTCACAAATTTTCATCTCAAAGGGAGGAGCCTAGGTGGTACTTGCTTTGCAAAGTACCACACTGGACATAAATACGAATGTTGAAGCCGGGCTCAAAATAATGAATGGATTGAGCTGTCATTTGGTGGAGGATGGTTATTTGGGTAGAGGAAAGCACTGTAGAAAATGGATACCATTTGGACATGCCAAAGTGGTACTTCCTTCACAAAGTGTTTTTCTAAACAAAATAGGAAAATGAATATTTTTGAATTATTTTTGAACTATGCAAGGAAGGTTTTTTTACATATTTGACTAAGATATGACCGAAAGAATTTATGAGATTTTTTTGGGAATTTTGGGAATGACAGAAATATAGGTTGATTCACAACCTACGGCAAAAACTGTCGCATGGACATGACACATAGGCAAAACTGATGAGGTGGCGCCTAGTCATAGCAACCCACCACAATTTACAAGGTTATGACCATCTATATTGTTCATGATCAACTAGAAATAAGGTAGTGGACCTATGCTATCTGCTTTATGACCATTTCATGTAAGGAAATTACGACCTTTCTGACCAAAATGGTCGTTATTGTTTAGGGTTTGGAGCCCCTCAAACAGCTTTTGACCAATTGGTCTAAAATGGTCATAGATCTATGACCAATTCTTCCAGGGTCACTGATAGAAGGTCACTAGTTGACATATTTCTTGTAGTGCTCTAACGAAAAGAAGCAACTTATCTTAATGGGAAATTTAGCAGGACATGAAAAAAAGTGCCATTGATTCATATTACTGGAGGCATTACATTGAAAACAACATTTGTTTAACATGTCCTTACTTTTAGTAGTGCGACTGCTACATTTTACCAGTGGCATTACATAAGAGCGGCTCGGGGCAACAAACATCAGAAGAGGATATCTGGGTTGGGCCCATTTTTGTTCGGTATATAGCCACCTTATACTGTGTGAGGCTAGCAAATCTAGTGATGGACTTACTCTGTTGACTTGTCCCCCAATCCCCACTTTCTTTCCTTTTTCAACCAATAGATCGGGTTCATATTGAGTTTGTACTGTGTTCCCTTTATTTCCCTATTAGACCTAGAGACCAGTTGGATAGCCAGTCTCTGCTACTTTTTACCCCCATTATTTCCTCGTTCGACCAAGTCCTAGATTCAGGTAACAAATCTTCCCCCCACCCCAACCCCCTTTCATCCTTGTTTGAACCAAGTAGTACTAAATTCGGGTGCATGAACTAGTTTTACCTCTTAACAGTAAAAAATTAGGTGGTTTTCAAACAGCCGATCGATCCTATCTATGAGGGGGCCTGAGAAATAGTAAAAGATACAAATGGAGCGACGTCAGGAGCTCGGGAAGTAGAGCAAGGCCAGTTTCGAAGGAAGTTATACCTAAGGGTCGCCGGGATGTAGCTAGGTGGGCGTCAGGAGGCCGGATCTGCCCACACTACAGCAGCAAGGAAGAAGGGGTGGGAGGCCCTCCCTCGCCAGCGATGCTTGGGAGAGAACGGCAAGGCACGCTGATCGGGACACGCTGGCAGTGGGTAAGATCCGTCCCCGAGGACGACCGCGTGAATGTTGCACCTTCTCACCTTCCCCGGTGGAGAGGATCCGGCTGGATCTGTGACCAGTGGTGAGTAGAGAGAGAGAGTGGCCACCGTTTTCGTGTTTAGATCTGGAGAGGACGAGACATTGTAAAGAGAGCAACACAAGCAAGCAAGCGTGGAGGCTCCTGCCTATATAGTGGAGTACTAGTTTTCTTTTGTCTACCGGAGCCGCCTTGACCTTGGCAATGACTGTCGAGAAGTCTTCATGCACGTTCCCTAGAGGCGCAGTTGTCGTCATTTTGATCTAAAGCACCGGATTATAACATATAACACGGAAAAATGCCACATGACAAGAAATCATAACCTCACTGCCCAAAGGAGACAAGATGAGTCTTGACGGACAAACTAGACGAGGATCAAAGCTCAAATTAAAGATAAACTCATAGAAAAGGGGTCCGTCGATAGATGTCCTAATTAACATAGCCGGCTTGACCTAGATTGCAGCCGAGTAGTCTTCGTGCATGTGCCCCCAATGACTAGCCCAACTTAGTTGTTATTGTTTAACCCTCGCAGTGATCCGAAGCACATGACACCTAATTTTGTGAGATGACAAGAAACCTTTTTTAGATTTCTCACCAGAACTACCGCCCTGTACAACACAGCCTGCATGATATGTAGACGATAGCAATCCAGGCGTGTCTGCTGGAGTCTGGTCACATGCATGGACAAACTGATCTTCCGTGTCTTGCAGGGATCGTCCAGGTACCAACATATGTACTCCTACAACACTTCTCTAGTAGTACTATCGCTCGTCTCTCTCTTCTATTAACTCACCCGACTTGCGGGGCCAGGGAGTGTGCCTATGGTCGGTTCTCAATTGCGGTCCCACATGTGTGTGCAAACGCAATATGACGCGCGTTCCATTCGGAGAGTAGCGTGCCAGACCGACCGACCGTCTGGGGTGTGACGCGAACACGACGGGCGTGCTGTATACTCCGTACATGTGTACCGCCCTTTTCTTGAGGCTTTGATCCATGGTGCAATCCATGGATACAAAATTAGTATACTGTACTATTTAAAAGTCGAGGGCGGGGCTTTTCCTACGTGGTAGGTGGGGCAGTTCCGGCTAGTCGGTTCGAGAGAGACGCGAGAAGATGAGGGAGTAGGCTGCTGCAAACATAGGGCTCTGTGATTTGACAGCGATTCACTATTAGACAGGTGGGGCCCCGTGATCTGATTTGCCACTATCATTTTAACTGCGGCGCTATGACCGTTGTGAGTCTCCTGATTCCTGACCATGTCCATACAGGTACCTCTCCCAATGCTCCACAATGTATAGGCTGGCTCTTGCCTGAGAACCCACTCCTCCACTTTTTCCTTGCCTCTTTGCTCCACATATGCAAAAATGCCATGTAAAGCAGGCTTATAGCCCGCTATTGTACTCCCTCCATTCCAAAATAGGTGACCCAACTTTGTACTAACTTAAAGTTAAGTTAGTACAAAGTTGAGTCATCTATTTTGGAATGGATGGAGTACTTACTTGCTCCTACAGGTGCTAAGCTTGCCACATAGGCATAAAGTCTTATGTGACAAGTTAATTAAGAAGAGAGAGACTAGTTTGGTGACCCAAGGAAGAAACGGTACTAAGCACGTGTACCTAGGTGAAAAGACAATTTTGAGTCTATAGTTAATTAAATGAAGCAAACTTAGCAACAAAAAACTAAGCGCCAATGCATTGGGGACTTGATTGCTAAGCCATTTAATGCCCTTAGCACCTCATCTAAGCACCATTTCATTGAAAGAGGTCATTACTTGGCAAATGCAATAAATACTATGAAGAAAGAGATAGAGAGAAGTAAAAAAATAATCTTATAGCCAACCTTATAGCTAACCTTGTTGTAGTACGAGTGACTAAGTGATGACTATGTATGACATGCCAACATCAGATAGCCTAACGCACTTTGTTAAATCTCCAAGGGCGCAACCGCGCGAGCTAGGCGACGGTCGTGGTAGGCGGCGCGGCCATGATACGGGCTGCTGGCAGCCCTTGGATCTGAGATCAAACGGTCATATGCTAAGTTGCCGAAAATTTGCAGAATAACCCTCCATGATAGGATATTCACCCATAGGTCTAGAATCACGCCATGCAACCGTTCAATCTCATATCCAAGGGCTCTCGGAATCCCGTATCATGGGAGAATGGAAAACTTCTTATCACCTGTAATTTTCCCGATGCTTGGCATGACAACGAAAGCCATTTAATTGGGCGTCGTGTAGACATGGCATCTAATTTGGCCCCCATAGCACCGTGATGAATCCATTTATCCAGCAGGCAAGCCACTACCCTGCCATTTGCATGCCCCACTCAGCATTTTTACAATCGAAAAACCGCTGGCAGTTCACTCCTACTCGTCCTCGGACACCCTTTAACATTACGGTAGTTCGCTCCTAGTCGTCCCGTCCTTTCACATTACGGCAGTTCCACTAATCCCAACCCTCCTCCCAAATTCATGGCATCCCAAATCTCCATGATCGGCGGTGATTACAAGGTTAGAACCATCACCGGGGATGAGTTTGACGTCATCTACACCCGTTCTTCCGCGACGGTGAAAGGATGCCTTGCTTGCTTCAGTCGCATGTGTCGAAAACTCAAATGTTGAGTGGGTCGCTGGGCTAGATGTTGAGTACACCATAGTCCTGGGACAAGAGAAGGATCTAAAGGAGGAAGAGAAGAAGAAGCCCGCCGTGATCCAGGTTTGTGTGCATGACTTATGCTCGGTTTACCACATATGCCATGCCGACGTTGAGTGCGAGGAATTTAAGAACTTCCTCAAGGGCGACCTAGTCAAATTCGTTACTGTAGACTTTACGAACGACAAAAGAGTCATGGGTCGGATAGGCCTCGTTGTAGTAAACCCCTTCGACCTCCAGTAGAATCGGCTGCTGCCCTCCCGTGGTCAGCCTTCAATGTTGACCCTGGCAGGAGCCATGGTTCATCCTTCGTACGGTAAACTAGAGAAACCTCCATAAATGTTTCATTGTCATGCATGGCAGTGGAATGTACTAGATATAGACCACATCCACTACGTTGCAATGGATGGCTACCTTTGTTTCAATATCTACAAGGGTTGGATGAAGAGCCAGAGCCAAGTGTGTGGTTCAAGCAAAGAAGTATCGACCAAGAGGAAGAGGGACAAGGACGAAGTCAAGGACGTGGACGAGGACTCCGAGTAAGGTGGCAGTGTAATTGCTCAAGGTGGTTCTAATGTAGTGTCTACCGAATTAGTTGCATAGTTTAATTTCAGGTGTGCTTAGTTTAATTTGAGGGGTGTGTTGTGCTGAGCCCCCAGCAGAACTATGTTATGTTTCTTCTCATTATATTTTGTACATTTCATCTTTTAGTTGGTGTAGTACTACCACTCATTTCTTCACATTATATACGTACAATATATATGGCCAACATCATGTAGCCAGCAGTTTAGTTCTCAAAGAATTTCAGGGTGCTTAGTTTTGTCAAAGAATTCAAGGGTGCTTAGTTTTATTTGAGGGGTGTGTTGTGCTGGACACCATTAATTTATCATTGTGAGAATCGGCTTATTTTTGCCATGTAACATGGTCAACGGGTTTGACATGAAAATAACAAGGTCTAATGGCATTTCTGAGCAAACATCTAACTTAATGATGGCATTTTTAGATATCTAATTGCATTTTTGAGTAGGCATCTCCCGGATCGATGGCATTTTTTGAGTAGTTGTAACCTCTAATGGCAAAAACTGAGTAGTGGCATTCAAAGTGCAACTATCCCTAGGTGGTTTTGGTAATTCATAACAACATATAGCTCATTGAGCTAATGCTATTCCAAGACTATTATTTCAGGAAAGCTCAATTAATGGTATGGCATGGATGATGAAAGTGGATCCCTCAAAATACTAAGGACAAAGGATTGGCTCAAGCTCAAAAGCTCAAGACTCTTCATTTTACATTTTAGTGATCCATGATCACATTGAGTCTATAGGAAAATCCAATACTATCAAGGAGGGATGAGGTGTTGCTTAATGAGCCTCTTGCTTCATGTGCTTATTGATATGCTCCAAAACCCTCAACTACTTTCCCACATCCACAAATGACCTAAACCCAAAGCCAAAATCGGTCACACCGATTCTTCCTATCCGGCGCCCCCGATTCCAAAAGTCATAGCCACTGCCAGAAACCCTAGGCAAATCGGTCTTACCGATAGGGATCTCGGTCTCACTGAGATGGGGTTGCAATCTCTCTGTTTCCCTTCGTAATGTTTCGGTCTAACCGAAGTGAGCGATCGGTCCCACCGAGATTGCAATGTAAACTCTTTGTTTCCTTTTTGTAACATTTCGGTCTCACCAAAAAGAGCAAATCGGTCCCACCGAGTTTACCTGACCAACTCTCTGGAAAGCTTATTACCAAATCGGTCTCACCGAGTTTGTGTAATCGGTCTTACCGAGATTACGTTATGCCCTAACCCTAACCGAATCGGTCTCATTGAGATGCAAGTCAGTCCCACCGAAAATCACTAACGGTCACTAGGTTTACTAAATCGGTCCGACCAAGTTTAACAATTCGGTCCCACCGAGTTTGGTAAATTGTGTGTAACGGTTAGATTTTGTGTGGAGGCTATATATACCCCTCCACCTCCTCTTCATTCGTGGAGAGAGCCATCAGAACGAACCTACACTTCCAACTTACCATTTCTGAGAGAGAACCACCTACTCATGTGTTGAGGCCAATATATTCCATTCCTACCATATGAATCTTGAACTCTAGCCTTCCCCAAGTTGCTTTCCACTCAAATCTTCTTTCCACCAGATCCAAAACCTATGAGAGAGAGTTGAGTGTTGGGGAGACTATCATTTGAAGCACAAGAGCAAGGATTCCATCATCGACGCACCATTTGTTACTTCTTGGAGAGTGGTGTCTCCTAGATTGGCTAGGTGTCACTTGGGAGCCTCCGACAAGATTGTGGAGTTGAACCAAGGAGTTTGTAAGGGCAAGGAGATCGCCTACTTCGTGAAGATCTACCGCTAGTGAGGCAAGTCCTTCATGGGCGACGGCCATGGTGGGATAGACAAGGTTGCTTCTTCGTGGACCCTTCGTGGGTGGAGTCCTCCGTGGACTCGCACAGCCGTTACCCTTCGTGGGTCGAAGTCTCCATCAACGTGGATGTACGATAGCACCACCTATCTGAACCACGCCAAAAACATCCGTGTCTCCAATTGCGTTTGAATCCTCCAAACCCTTCCCTTTTACTTTCTTGCAAGTTGCATGCTTTAATTTCCGCTGCCTATATACTCTTTGCATGCTTGCTTGAATTTTGTGATGATTGCTTGACTTGTCCTAAAGTAGCTAAAATCTGCCAAACTCTAAAATTGGGAAAAGGTTAAGTTTTTATTGGTCAAGTAGTCTAATCGCCCCCCCTCTAGACATACTTCAAGGTCCTACAAGTGGTATCAGAGCTTTGGTCTCCATTTGCTTTGATTTCCATAGCTTTTGGTGGTCTTAGCCTTGGTTTCACAACCTAGGAGAGTATTGCGTCTAGCGAGGGAAATTATCACCGTAGAGGTCCTTACTTTGATGGTACTAATTTTGCTAGTTGGAAGCATAAGATGAAAATGCATATTCTTGGACATAACCCCGCCATTTGGCAATTATTTGTATTGGCTTGCAAGGTGAATTTTTCGATGGGAGAGAACCGAACCGTGAAGCTAATGCGGAAGAATTGAAGATGCTGCAATACAATGCTCAAGCATGTGACATCATCTTCAACGGATTGTGCCCCAGAGAATTCAACAATATCAGCCGTCTTGAGAATGCAAAGGAAATTTGGGATACTTTGATTGATATGCATGAGGGTACCGAGTCCGTCAAGGAATCCAAGTTGGATGTGCTCCAAAGTCAGCTTGACAAGTTCAAAATGAAGGATGGTGAAGGTGTCGCTGAAATGTACTCTAGGCTTGCTCTTATCACAAATGAGATTGCCAGCTTAGGGAGTGAAGAGATGACCGACAAATTCATCATCAAGAAAATCCTAAGAGCATTGGATGGAAAGTATGATACCGTATGCACATTGATTCAGATGATACCAAACTACAAAGATCTCAAGCCAACGGAAGTCATTGGAAGAATTGTTGCTCATGAGATGTCACTCAAGGATAAGGAGGAACTTCACATCAAATCAAGTGGTGCTTACAAAGCCTCAAGTGAAGCCCCCACATCATCAAGTGAGAAACCAACCTTCAATGAAGAATTGAGCCTAATGTTGAAGAACTTCAACAAATTCTACAAGAGTAGAAGCAAAGAAAGAAGCTCCAAGTCAAGGTCTTACAATGACAAGAGATCTTCTAGCCGTGAGCGCAATTTTTACAATTGTGGGAGACCCGGACACTATTCCAATGAGTGTACGGCACCCTACAAAAGAAGAAAAGATTATCCAAGAAGAAGGAGCAAAAGAGAAGAATCACCACCAAGAGAGAGGAGGAGTAGAGATGATCGTTATGAACGAAGACCCTCACGGAGAAGCAAGGATTCGGAAAGGAAGGACAAGTCATCATGGAGCTACACAAAACAAAGACATCAAGCTCATGTTGGTGAATGGATTTCCGGCTCCGACTCCGACAATCACTCCGAGAGAAGCTATCACTCCGACTTCGAATATACTCAAGATGAAGGTGTTGCCGGTCTAGCACTTGTGTCAACCAACTCCTACGACATATTTGACTCACCAAATGAAGGTGTTGGAAGATGCTTCATGGCCAAAGGTCCAAAGGTAACACATACCGAGTATGTTGATTTCAATAGTGATGAAGATGACTTGCTTGTGGACGATGATTTACTTGTTGACAACTCTAGTGATGAATACTATGATGAAACGTCAATTAATCATGCTAATCATGCTAAAACGAATGACAATGATAAGGAGAAGATTGAGCTTCTAACTAAAGAACTAAACTATCTTAAGTTGGCTCATGAAACTATCTTCAAAGATCATAGAGAACTTTTAAGGGCTCATGAGAAGTTACGCTTTGAAAAGCTCAATCTTGAGCAAGAGCATGAGTTCTTAAAAGCAATCAATGATGATCTCCGCAAGAAAAGTTCTTCTTACATTGCCAAGCGTTTACTCTTATCTACTTACATGCCTCAAGTCAAGTCTAGTAACAAGTACAAGAAAGATACTTCCTCTAGTAGTAACAATAATAATGTCAAATCCAATATTGTTGCTTCTAGTAGTTCTCTTGATTCCACTAATGATTCTCTTAGCCAAGTTACACCTGAGCAAGAAAATAGCTTATTGAAGGGAATTATAGAGAAAGGTGTTTACAAGAGCCTTGCCGGGAGTAAGCAATTCGAGGAAATTGTACGCAAGCAAGGAAGACACCGGAAGAATCAAGGTGTTGGTTTTGAACGAAAGTTCAATGCCAATGGAGTTGAGTGGGAAGAAGATCAATACCCCAAGATGAAGTTTGTTCCTCAACAAGAGAAGTATGATCCTACTTCCTTCAAGGGAACACAAGCTCAAGATGATCTTCCACCACAAGACCACAAGAACAAAGGCAAGGACAAGCTTCAAGAAGAGATTGATGCATTTGAAGAAGCACCTAAAGCCTCGTTCAAGTGGGTTCCCAAGACTTCGTCAAGTTCTACTTCATCAAGTACAACTACAACTCCAAGGATTCCCATCAAAATGATGTGGATCCCGAAGAAGAAGAACTAGAGAGTTCTTGAGGGTGACTCCGCCAACATTCTTCACTCATATCATTTTGGCAAGAACAAGTGCAATCAACTTCCACATCTTGCACTAGTTCAAGGAGTCACAAACCCTCATGTTGGTAAGGCAAGGGACAAGGTAACCTAATGTCACATCCCTAGCTTCTGGTGCTGCCTGGTGTGTGCGTCATGTTTGAATTTTGAAACTTGAACTGAGGAAATTTGGAAGCCTCAAAAACTTAAATAAAAGAAGGGCAAAAACCCTAAAATCTCATTCATTGTTCCAAAATGCTCTTCTTGGATGTTTAATATTTTTGGCAAGGGTTTTGATCCAAACCAAAAATATTGAACATTTTTAAGGATTTATTTTTGGGACTTTGAATTTAAATCATTAGCTATTTGAATTTGAATTATATTCATATAACTAGAATATAATTTCAAATACCCCTGAGATATTTTATGAGCTTTTGGAAAAGTCCATCTAGCAAAATAAAAATATTCAGAGGAGCTTTTGGCATTGTTTGAATTATTTTAAATTCAAAACAGTGGCAAAGATTAAATAAAAATAAAACAGAACAGAAAAATAAAAGAGAGAAGCCCAGCCACTTACCTGGCATTCTAGCCACCTGCGCGGCCCGCTACTGTTGCCGGCCCAGCTGTGCGGCCCAGCCCACCAGGCGTCCTCCTCCTGTCGTCTTCCCCGTGCCAGTAGGCAGCGCGCGTGGCCGACGTGCGCCGACGCTGCCTCGGCCACCTCCTGCTTCCCTGGCCACCTCCTGCTTCCTCCCCGAGCCTTCTAGCATCGCCACGCAGCCCACTGGTCCCTCTCGCTCACTCCCTCGAGCTCATCCCTCTCCCCTACTTCCTCTCTCTCAGTCGCCCGAACGCAGCCGTCGCCGCCGACGAGCTCCCTCGCGGCCACCGCCACCCCCTCTCCTCTCCGACGCGCTCCCGAGCTCCGCTGTTCCGCCCTCGTCCTCCTCGTCATCTCACGCGACCAGAAGGGCCCCGAGCAGCCGCCATTGTCATCGTCTTCAAGCTTCGGCCCCGGCGCCCTTCTCCGTCGAATTCGGCCACTCTGACGCGCCCCCGAGCCCACTAACCATCCCTGCAGCTCCGCGGTGAGCCTTTGACCTGATTCCCCCTTTCCTCGTCGTCCTTCGCGAGCTCTAGCCCGATCCCCAACCATGACCGAAGCATCTCGCCGCCGGCCATGGCGTGGCCGTGGCCACAGCCACCGCAGCTCGCTCCCGAGCCCACCAGCGTGCTCACCGCAACCTTAGGAACCCAAAGCACCTAACCACTAGTCCTCCCGTGCACCGCAGCGCCACTCCCGCGAACCCCCGAGCTCCGGCCGCCGCCTCAGGCTCCACTCCGGCGAACCCCGGCCACCCCCGCACCTCCCGTTGGTCCCCCTAGATGCGCACGGGCACGGGCTACCTCCTGGTGCCCTTGGCGCGTCGATCCGTCGTCTCTGGCGCAACTCCGGCGAGCCACCGCCGCGTCTGGTCGTTGCCGGCGGCTAGACGCCGGTGGATTAGCCCCGGTTGACCAGGGATTTGACCTCCCTGGGTCACTGACGTGTGGGCCCGTCCCCTACTAACTTTTGGTTAAGTTAATAACTAATTTTAATTAAGACACTGACTCACTGACATGCGGGCCCCGCCCGCCTAACCAAGTTAGTTAGGGTTAATTTTAATTAGGTTAGTTAGTCCAGACACTGACACGCAGGGCCCACAGGTCAGTTTGACCTGGACGGCGCCCGTTGACCTGCTGAGGTCAGCATGAGGTCATGCTGACGCAAAAATTCCTTTCTGGAATTTAAATAAATCTTAAATGATTTATTATTTTCAGAAAATGTCCAAAACTTCTAAAATTCATAGAAATTCAACCGTAACTCCAAATTAAATAATTTATATATCAAAAATTATCAGAAAAATTCAAGGAATCCATCTGTACCATTTTCATGCATGTTAGAACAACTTATAGATGCTGTTTAGCACAAATCATATAAAGGGCATTTAAATAATCACATATGGAGTTCGAATTTGAATCTTGTATTCAAACCAACTTCATTTAATCTGTTGCTAGTTGCATTAGCTCAAAACACATTCATATTGCCATGTCATGAGCATGCATCATATTGTGCATTGCATTGATTGTATTTCTTCTTTGTTGTCGGTATCTGTTCCCTCCCGGTAGACGATGTTCCGACGTGGTGATCGTTGACACTGATGAAGACTCAATGTTATCTTCAGAAGTGCCAGGCAAGCAAAACCCCCTTGTTCATTCCGATAAAATCCCACTCTCTCGCTCCTGCTCTCTTTTACTGCATTAGGACAACAATGACATATTTGTTACTTGCTGCGGTAGCTGAACCCCTTTATCCTTTGCATGACCTGTCATTGCCACAGTAAATAGATGAAACCCACTAGCATGAGTAGGAGTTGTTTGAGCCCTGATGTGCCTACTCATTCATGCTTGTTTGTCATGCCTGCTACTGCTTAGAGTTGAGTCAGGTCTGATTCATCGGGGATGAATCAGAGGTGTGTGAACATGTCCTACTGTGTGTGAGCTAAGTGTGTGAACACGATTTGGTAAAGGTAGCGGTGAGAGGCCATGTAGAAGTACATGGTGGGTTGTCTCATTGTAGCCGTCCTCATGAACTGAGTTCTGTATTTGTGATCCATGAACAGTTACTACCACACATTGGATTCCGGTAACTCGACCCCTCTCGACTTATTAATCAACATGATCTCTGTCCAGGAGTTGCAACTAGTTTCTGGTGTTTGTAGGTAGTGTTAGTAGTCTACCAAGTGGCACCCGGTACAGGTGGGCTTGGGACAGACTAGGCATAGTGGCACGGTGTACCAAGTGGCACCCGGATGGTGGGCTTGGGAACCCTGCTCACATCGTTTGGGGCCGTAAGCGACACCCCGGCCGGATCTCCTTGCTGATGGAACCCGAATAGGCGATAAACCTGGACTAGAGACTTGTTCGGTTAGTCAGGTCGTGGCCGACTCCCTCGCCCGGCTTCCGCTTGAAGGTTGCCGAGGTACATGACGTGTACAGGGCGGTAAGTGGCGAGAGCGTGTGTGAAGAAGTACACCCCTGCAGGGTTATCATCATCTATTCGAATAGCCGGATTCCTCGGATATGGAAACTTGGACCCCTTGTACAGTTCATAGACAAGTGAAAGTGGATACTCTAAAATACGCAAGATAAGCGTGAGTGCTATGGATGGCGTTCTCGTAGGGAGACGGGAGCGGATCCATAGTGGTGTATTGATATGGTGAATATGTGGACTCGTGTGCGCCACCTCAAAAGAGTTACTTGCAGTCGTAGTTCAGGTTAGCCACCGAGTCAAAGCTGGCTTGCTGCAGTTAAACTCCACCACCCCCTTGTTGATAATGATGCATATGTAGTTAGTTCTGATGTAAGTCTTGCTGGGTACATTTGTACTCACGTTTGCCTATTTTATGTTTTTGCAGAGAGACTTCAGTCTCACTAGTAGTTCCGCTTGGACTTCGACGTTTAGCTTGTTACCTCAGCTACGATCTTGTGCCCTCGGCAGGATCTGGTAGATAGTCAGGCTTTCAGCCTTTTTCATTTATAGATGTCTGTACTCAGACATGATAGCTTCCGCTTGTGTTTTGATTTGTATGCTCTGAGTGTTGGGTCATGAGACCCAGGTTTGTAATATCTCGCTCCTCGGAGCCTATTGAATAATTACTTGATTTGTAGAGTCATGTTGTGATGCCATGTTGTATCTGCACATATCGAGCATATTGTGTGTATGTTGTTGAAATGCTTGGTATGTGTGGGATCTGACTATCTAGTTGTTTATCCTTAGTAGCCTCTCTTACCGGGAAATGTCTCCTAGTGTTTCCACTGAGCCATGGTAGCTTGCTACTGCTCCGGAACACTTAGGCTGGCCGGCATGTGTCCTTCTTCGTTCCTGTGTCTGTCCCTTCGGGGAAATGTCACGCGATGAATACCGGAGTCCTGTTAGCTCGCTACAGCCCGGTTCACCGGAGTCCTGCTAGCCCAGTGCTACAGCCTGGATTCACTCGCTGATGACCGACACGTTCGATGTTGGGTCATGGATGCCTGTCCCTGTAAGTTTGTGCCACTTTGGGTTTACGACTAGCCATGTCAGCCCGGGCTCCTTACCATATGGATGCTAGCGACACTATCATATACATGTGCCAAAAGACGCAAACGGTCCCGGGCAAAGGTAAGGCGACACCCGTGGGAATACCGTGCGTGAGGCCGCAAAGTGATATGGGGTGTTACATGCTAGATCGATGTGGCATTGAGTCGGGGTCCTGACACCTAATGATTTCATGGACATCATCTTGTGTGTGCATCACTCTATGTCTATGGATATTCTTGTTTCTTCCTTGTGGGACTAACCCATGTAGGTAAGTTGAAAGTGCAACTCACTCCAAAGGATTGCTCCAAATGATCTACACCAACATTGAGCATCCACATCTTCAACACCTACATGAAGTCATCATCGACAAAACCCAAGGTTAGTTCATCCCTCTAAGGGGGGATCTCACATCTAGGGGGAGCTTAACTCTGAGAATTGAGTCAAAGCAACTCTAATGGTGTGAACACATTAATGCATTATGTAAAAGTGGTAACCCCACTTGAGCTTAAATGATGAGTATGACCTATGATCAAATGTTCTCATTTGACTCCTAAGTCAATATACTCATATGTAGATGACCTAGTCATCGCCAATTGCTTGATAGATGCTAGAATTGGTTGTGCATGCTTTGCCACATATTTCATTTGCCATCTTATTGTGTGAGCATGTTGGTGCATATTTTATTCATTCAAGGACATCCACTTGTTGTTTTGATTGTGTGGATTCTTTTATTTGTGCCAAGTGGATGGACAAGAATGCCTAAGAACCTTCTTTAGCTATTTATGCTTTTCTCATCTCAAACTCTATTCATGCTACATCACAAAATTTGATCTACTCAGATTCGAACCACTCTGTGTGAGGAGCACTCGGAGTCCCCGATTCGTCATAGACATAAACTTCCAAAACCTCTTTGTGATTCTCGGTCTGACCGATTCTTCCATTTCGGTCCTACCGAGATCACCAAGTTGATCTGAGTTTTCAATCTCGGTGCAACCGATTTGAACTTTTCGGTCTCACCGATTTGCTGTAACTGAACACAGTTATGCATCTAGGTGCCACTGAGTTGTTCCACTCGGTCACACCGATAGGGTCGGGCTATATATAGCCACGGGCAAAACTTTGGAAATTTCTCCAAAACCCTTCGCCCGCGCAACAGCTCGCTCTGCCATCGTGGTCTCCGGATCGTCTCCTCGTCGCCAGCAGCCTCCTGTCATTGGTCTCCGCCGCCGTCAACGGATTTCGTCCCCGTCGTTGCCGCCGTAGCAAGTCCACCGCCAAGTTAGGGTATGGACTTGATCTTTGTGCTATCCACGTCTGATTCCTAGCACATTGTTTTCATATTGATTCTTGCCACGATTGAAACTCTTCTATCCAGCCAAAGTAGTCCATAGATTAGATGCGATTCAAATTTTTATGGTTAGGTTTCCGCCGAAACCATCTCGGACCCACCGAGTTGAAAAACTCGGTCTCACCGATTTGGCTTATGCCATTGCACTAGTGACTCTCGGTCTGACCGGGAATTACTAATCGGTGCAACCGATTTGAGGATTCTGTGAAACCCTGGCAGTCTCGGTGCCACCGAACTGAAAGTCGGTCCAACCGAGATCATGAGTTTAGGTTCCAAAACTACTTCGGTATCACCGAGTTTGAAAATCGATTGATCCGAAATGCTTTCTGTGGGAAACTAAAACTGAACTTTTGAGTCATTCTTTTGCAAAAATCTCTGCATTTTGTGATGCTCATCTTTTCTATCTCATCTATAACTCTTCACAGGGTCAGCAGTCAGCTTTTGCAGTATGTCTGATCAGAGTGACAGCTAGAATAGGTCCGAAGAGCAGATGGACTTGAGTGAGGGCACTAGTCCCTCAACTTCAGATGATGGGAGCAGAAGCACTCCTAGCAATTTGCCTAAGGCTGCAACTAGGCAAAGGAGGAAAAGAACATCAGATTCTGAGGATGAAGATTACAAAGCTGAGGAAGATGAGGCCACTTCCAAGAAAGTGGTGCTCAAGAAAGAGTATGGCTCTGCACAGAGCACAAAGCCAGGTCTGAAGAGGAAAGTTCCTGCCAAGAGAACTCCAATGCTAAAGGCCAGAAAGTCCACTCAAGTGCCAGCTCAAGCTCAACCCAAAGAGGCACCTGCAAGGAAAGAAACATCATCCAAACCTCAGAAAGTCCCCACTGGTGCAACTATGAAGTTCACAATTGAATTAGAGGATGATGGTGATCAGGATAAGAAAAAAAAGAGCTAGAACCACAACTGCCAAGGTCCTTGGAAAGCCCTCAATGAGAAGGGATTCTGATGAAGAGGAAGAAGATGCTGCACCAGCACCTAAGGCAGCTAAGCTTATGGGAGATGCAATCAGATCAGGGGCTGCAACATCCAAGCCCAAGGAAGCACCCAAAGCTGCCTCCAAGGCCAAGAAAGTTCCAAAGAGGAATACTAGGAGTATTCCAGCTGCTGAGAAGAACAAGACCCCAGTGCCCAATGTTGCTGAAGATTCAGATGAAGAAGGACAGGTCCTTAGAAAGCTTAAGCCCAAGATACCAGACCACAATGATGCCCATCCTGTGGCTGAGGACATGAGAATCAGGAAGGATTCAGGGCTGAGACTGTGGAGGATGGAAGATCCATATGCTTCAAGAAGAAGAACTGCTGTTGACTACAGGTTCCACACAAAGGAACAACATGACTTCTATGAAACAATTCTGTTGGACAAGAAGCCCATAGTCTGTGACATGAGGTGGGTTGACTGGAAATTCATCAAGGAAAATGAAGAGCACTATCCTGGAGTGCAAGACAGCTTTGTTGCTTGTGGAGTTGCAGATTTTGTTGGACAGAAGTTTACCAACTGGAATGATGAGCTTATCATGCAGTTCTACTCCACAACACATTTTTACCCAGATGGTAGAATTGTTTGGATGTCTGAAGGTACAAGGTACCAGTCCACTGTTGAAGAATGGGCAAGCCTGATAAATGCCCCCAAGGAAAATGAGGATGACCTGGACATTTATGCAAAGAAGAAGTTGGGTAACAATTCAATGGCTCACATGTACAAGGAGATCCCAGAAAAGGTAGTAGAGACTCACAAGTTTGGATCAGTTCACTTTCTGCTGTCAGGGTTGCCAACCATAAATTGGATTCTGAGGCACACTTTGTTGCCCAAGTCTGGTGACCATAACATGATCAGAGGGCATGCCATCAACATGTTGCATGTGTTTGATGTGCCACAGAAGTTCAAAGTTATGAGCCTCATAATTGAAACAATCTAGAGGACTGCAGCAGATCAGAAGAGGAGCTGTGGATATGCACTGCAGATACAAGAATTGATAAACTCAAAGATGGGCACAGGAAAATATCAGTTGGATAAGGAACATTTTCCACTTTATCCAGACTTTGAGGACAATGAGGTTGTCATGAATGAAGATGATCCACAATCAGTTCAAGCTCAGGAGAAGAAGGAGAAGGCAAAGAAGGAGAAGGCTGCCAAGATGCCAAATCAAGAGGAAGCATCTGAGTATTTCTTGAAAACCAAACAAGAGTAGCTTGGTTACTTGATAGCATCAACTCTGAGGATTGAGAAGGGGTTGGCCACCCTAACTCAAAACTAGGAGAGCCTGGAAAGAATCATGGAACAAAAATTCTATGATCTAGATGTCAAGGTAACTGAGATTCAGTCAGTTGTGGAGCAGCTGCAGGATGACATGCAGGAGAGGAAGGGCAAGACAACCACCAATGTGTTTGCCAGAGTGCCCAGATCCCAGAGGTCAGTTGCAGTGCCAGTGACAGACACTAGAGCAACAACTTCAGCACCAGCCACAACACCTTCAGTTCCAGTGCAACCAGCTCCAGCACCAACTCCACCAGCTCCATCCACTTCAACTGAAGCCTCCGTCCAAGGAGCCATCTCTACACCACCACCAGAAGATCAAGCCTGAGAGACGATCTAGCACTATGCATTTTCTATGAACTTTTTGGTGACTTGTTGCCAAAGGGGGAGAAATATGTATAGATCATAGGCTTCGAGAGAGAGTGTTGCTTTTGTTCTCTCTTGCTTTATTTGGTGGTTTTTCAAACTTTGTTTGCTTTTGGTTGAGATACTATGCTTGTGAGACATTGATGATCATGTGTTTGATCATAAGCTACACTTATGCATGCTTGATATTATTCTATCTATCTTATGTGATCACTCACTATGCTTGGTGATGAGTGCATGTATCCATTGTTTATTATTTTGAGCGCTCCACCAAGATGTATGTGACATGGAAGAGTAACCCATGAGCCTAATTCATTGTGCATTTGCAGTCCAAAGCAAACCTAAAACTATGCACAAATTTAGGGGGAGATCTTGCTTATCATATACTTCTCAAAGCGACGATGTTATTCAATCTTATTATCATTTGTCGAAGCTTTGATCTATATGTTGTCATCTGTTACCAAAAAGGGGAGATTGAAAGTGCAACTATCCCTAGGTGATTTTGGTAATTCATAACAACATATAGCTCACTGAGCTAATGCTATTCCAAGACTATTATTTCAGGAAAGCTCAATGAATGGCATGGCATGGATGATGAAAGTGGATCCCTCAAAATACTAAGGACAAAGGATTGGCTCAAGCTCAAAAGCTCAAGACTCTTCATTTTACATTTTAGTGATCCATGATCACATTGAGTCTATAGGAAAAGCCAATACTATCAAGGAGGGATGAGGTGTTGCTTAATGAGCCTCTTGCTTCATGTGCTTAGTGATATGCTCCAAAACCCTCAACTACTTTCCCACATCCACAAATGACCTAAACCCAAAGCCAAAATCGGTCACACCGATTCTTCCTATCCAGCGCCACCGATTCCAAAAGTCATAGCCACTGCCACAAACCCTAAGCAAAACGGTCTTAACGATAGGGATCTCGGTCTCACTGAGATGGGGTCGCAATCTCTCTGTTTCCCTTCGTAACGTTTCGGTCTAACGAAAGTGAGCGATTGGTCCCACCGAGATTGAAATGTAAACGAAAGTGAGCGATTGGTCTCACCGAAAAGAGCAAATCGGTCCCACCGAGTTTACCTGACCAACTCTCTGGAAAGCTTATTACCAAATCCATCTCACCGAGTTTGTGTAAATGGTCTTACCGAGATTACGTTATGCCCTAACCCTAACCGAATCGGTCTCACCGAGATGCAAGTCAGTCCCACCGAAAATCACTAACGGTCACTAGGTTTAGTAAATCGGTCCGACCGAGTTTAACAATTCGGTCCCACCGAGTTTGGTAAATTGTGTGTAATGGTTAGATTTTGTGTGGAGGCTATATATACCCCTCCACCTCCTCTTCATTCGTGGAGAGAGCCATCAGAACGAACCTACACTTCCAACTTACCATTTCTGATAGAGCACCTACTCATGTGTTGAGGCCAAGATATTCCATTCCTACCATATGAATCTTGATCTCTAGCCTTCCCCAAGTTGCTTTCCACTCAAATCTTCTTTCCACTCAAATCTTCTTTCCACCAGATCCAAAACCTATGAGAGAGAGTTGAGTGTTGGGGAGACTATCATTTGAAGCACAAGAGCAAGGAGTTCATCATCAATTTGTTACTTCTTGGAGAGTGGTGTCTCCTAGATTGGCTAGGTGTCACTTGGGAGCCTCCGACAAGATTTTGGAGTTGAACCAAGGAGTTTGTAAGGGCAAGGAGATCGCCTACTTCGTGAAGATCTACCGCTAGTGAGGCAAGTCCTTCATGGGTGACGGCCATGGTGGGATAGACAAGGTCTCTTCTTCGTGGACCCTTCGTGGGTGGAGCCCTCCGTGGACTCGCGCAGCCGTTACCCTTCGTGGGTTGAAGTCTCCATCAACGTGGATGTACGATAGCACCACCTATCGGAACCACGCCAAAAACATCCGTGTCTCCAATTGCGTTTGAATCCTCCAAACCCTTCCCTTTTACTTTCTTGCAAGTTGCATGCTTTAATTTCCACTGCCTATATACTCTTTGCATGCTTGCTTGAATTCTGTGATGATTGCTTGACTTGTCCTAAAGTAGCTAAAATCTGCCAAACTCTAAAATTGGGAAAAGGTTAAGTTTTTATTGGTCAAGTAGTCTAATCACCCCCCTCTAGACATACTTCAAGGTCCTACAGGCATAAATAATAAGAACCCAAGAATTAAATAGGTATGATAATTTCTTTATTTCTTTATTTGTTTATAGCTTTGTGTGTGAAACAATATACGCTGCCTCCCCCCAGATTTTCTTTACATAGGCAACATAGGACTATATGAGTGCCCTGTTAAATTTTGGAATCATTCCGGGTTTGTTTGGCCTTTTTTATACATTAATTGAGTTTCTGGTCATTTAATGTGCATAATTAAAATTTGAACTACAAGCACATGCTCCCGTGCACCAAAGTTGATTGAAAAATCACATGTGTGTCCTCGGGTGAATTTCTAGGTCCCATGCAAGAAATGGGAATGAAATTCAAATATCTGGGCATCATGGCTCGGCCGAGAACATTGAGAATCTTGGTTTTAAAATTCTTGTAAATGCAAAACACGCCTGAAAATCATGAAACTTGGCATGGTGTCATGTCCTGGTACTACCATACCGTGGTAAAAAAATTTGCAGAATAGGAACAAGTTTTGGTATAAGTTTCTTGCAAACCGGAGGTTCTCTCAAGAAGGCTCGTGGTTCTGAGAGGGAACATGTCACCTTTGTGTGCATAATTCAAATTTTAAATACAAGAACATGCTCCAGTGTCGGAGTAATGGGCCACGGGTAGCCTAACCCGAGTCCCTGAGCATTTCAAGACATTGGGCCGGCTGCACCCCTCAAGCATCCAGAGTGAAGCGCCACCTTCTGGTGGCCGGCTGGCTCAAGCGGCCGGCTGCCAGAAGATGGCCAAGCACCAGAAGACGGCACCAAGACGGGCCGACTCCTAGCAGGCGGCCTCCACAAAGGTCGGCTCCTAGCAGGCGGCCCACGATGCCCTCAAAGTCCGCACCCCCACTAAGAAGACAAGACGGGATGTGGCTACAGTATAATCCATCACCCCCATATCCAGGGCATGGCGTGGCAACAGTGCCCCGTACAGGCGGAGATCTCCACACGGCACGGCACTGTTGGCACTCCATCCCTGATGTCACGTCTAGAAAGCAGCCCACTCCTCCTCGATGCCCGTGCACCATTAACCAGACGAGACACGGGGTGGCTACAGTGATCTCCCAGCGGACGGCAAGACTGTAGCCATGCCCCCCCCCCCCCCGACCAAGCAGGCATCATTAGCCTTACGACTACAGTAACTAGCCGCCGACCAGACCCGCAAGCGGCGGCGGCGGCCTGTCGGGTCCGCACAAGACCAATCGGCGGAGCCCACCAGGCGGCGGGCCAAGGGGCCGGTGGCCGGCGGAGAAGCCGGCAACCAGAGACACTGACGGCCGGGGCCAACACCCAGCCAGATTACCATTGTACCCCTGGGGGGTAGGCCTATATAAACCCCCCAGGGCACCCATGCAAAGGGTTCCTAACCTATTAGACCTAGACTCATACATAGAGAGAAGAGAGAGCTAGCCCTGCTTTCTCCTAACTCTAGCATACAGCTCGAGGAGCACCATTGTACTCACTAGTGCCTTAGTGATCATGCGGAGACCCCGCAGAGCAGGACTAGGAGTGTTATCTCCTAGGAGAGCCCCGAACCTGGGTAAAGTACGCCGGCGTTCGTGTCTACGCCTCATCCCGCTTCCGGGCACCGGCGACATTCTACTCGCTCCCACCATGATAAGCCATCCCTTCGTATATGTCGCACCCAACCCCCGACATTTGGCAGCCACCATGGGCGCGAGGTGCACCGTCATCCAACCCTGTTCCTTTCTGGTGAGCGCAGCCAGCCCGGCACGCCAGACGACGTCTGTGCTGACACGCTGCACGGCACAGAGATCGCCTGCGCGGCGAGCTGCCTCGCCGAACTTGTTGGTGAGATTCGCCTCTCTGACGAGCCCGCATCTGACGCGGGCATAGACGGCCCCGAGAGCCGCCTCGCCCGCCTCCTCGACCAGCTCCATGTCGCAGCGAGCCTGCTGTGGACTTGGATTCGGTTGGTTCCACCGACCTGATGCTTGTCGACTCCGACACGGTGTCGCTCGACGCATTTCCCACCAACGTGGTGGTCTATGATGAGCCGCTTCCTCGCGAGAACAGCGGCGGAAGCACCGTCATGGAAGTGATAGTCATTAGCCATGGCGAGTGCTCTGGCGGGGACGGTGCTTGAGACCCGCTCGAGGCGGCGTTGCAAGACCTGACTGCGCCCATCCCATAAGACGCCGACGCCGAGATGCTGGAAGCACGCCGTGTCCATCTCGTCGAATGCGCCAAAAAGCTAGACAGCATGAGACGCCTTTCGGAGGCTTACCAGCCTGAGATGGACCACGCCGTTCACGGCACGCCGGCTCCTGGTGGGCCTAGCCGCATCGGCACAGTCCAGCTGTCGGGGGTTGGGTGCGACATATGCCAATGGATGTCTTATCATGGTGGGAGCGAGTAGAACGTCGCCGGTGCCTGGAAGCGGGATGAGGCATAGACACGAACGCTGGCGCACTTTACCCAGGTTTGGGGCTCTCCTAGGAGATAACACCCCTAGTCCTGCTCTGCGGGGTCTCCGCATGATCACTAAGGCACTAGTGAGTAAAGATGTGCTCCTCGAGCTGTATGCTAGAGGTAGAAGAAGGCAAGGCTTGCTCTCTTCTTTCCCTATGTGTGAATCTAATTCTAACAGGTTGGAACCCTTTGCATGGGTGCCCTGGTGGTTTATATAGGCGTACCCCGCAGGGGTACAATTGTAATCTAGCCGGGTGTAGGACCCGGCTGTCAGTCTCGCTGGTTGTCGGCTTCTCCGCCGGCTACTGGGGCCCGCCGCCAGGTGGGTCCCGCTGTCTGGTCTGGTACGGAGCCGACAGGCCGCTCCCGCCACTCGCGGGTCTTGTCGGCTGTTGATTACTGTAGCAGTGATGCTAATGACGTTTGCTTGGTCAGAGGAGCGTGGCTACAGTCCCGCCGCTTGGCGGGAGATCACTATAGCCACTCAGGGTCTTATCTGGTTAATGGTGCATGGGCCCCGAGGAAGGAACGGGCCGCCTGCTAGGAGCTGGCCTCCCTTGGGTTCAACTAGTGAGGCTTCCACCATCTTCCGGTCTCTCACTGCCTAGTAGGGCCCGCCGTCTTCAGGCCGTACTAACAGGCGGTCGTGGGAGCAGGGCTCCGCCTGACAGGAGTGACGTCAAGGACGGAGTGGCAACAGTGCCGCGCTGGGCGGAGATCTCCGCCTGTACGGAGCACTGTGGCCACGCCCAACCCTGGATAGAGGGGTGATGGGCTACACTGTCTTCTCTTCTTAATGGGGGCACAAACTTTGAGGGTGCCGTGGGCCTACTGCTAGGAGCCGGCCTCTCTAGAGGCCGCCTGTTAGGAGTCGGCCCGTCTTGGTGCCGCCTTCCTGAGAGCGGCCATCTTCTGGCAGCCGGCCGTTGAGCCAGCCAGCCACCGGAAGGTGGCGCTTGATCTTGATGTCTTGAGGGGCGCAGCCAGCCCCGATGTCTTGAAAGGTTCGGGGACTCGGATTGGGCTACCCGTGGCCCATTACTGCGACAGTAGTCCCCGAAGCTGGTGAGGTGTCAAGGCCGAGGGGCCGAGGAGCCTCAATAGTTTCTTTCCCCGAGTGCTCTGGACGGAAGCTTCATCCGACTCCTGGCAAGCCGCCTGGTAGGAGTCGGCCACGTCCAGTCGGATTTGTCTGAAACTTCGAACGCAACGATGGGAACTAGGTGGCGTGTTAGCTAAGCTTCTAGGCCCGCCACCCGTCATGGGCATGCCACGTGGCATCAGCCAGCTGGGCCAGCCTGCCAGCCCACGCACGTGATGGGACGCGACTGTAGGCTGGGCCCGCCAACACCGGGCCTTGGCACGCGAGTGGATCCGCTGTGGCCGAGGCAGGCGGTTGAGTTTCCCCGCGGAGTTACTACGCGCATTAACTTGCGTGATAAAGGTGGGAACATGGGGTCATGGGCATAGTTAATCCCACCATCCCACGCCCGCCCTCGGCTTCATAGCCCGCAGGTTATAAGTAGGAGGAGGAGAGGGAGCGGTGGAGCACGCGCGCCCCTCCACCCCGCTCTTGGCTCCTTCTTCTTCCTCTTGCCGCAGCGCCCCCGAGCCACGCTGAAGCGCTGCCGCTGTTCGTCTCTGTTGAGTTCGTCCGCCTCGAGCCCTCTTGACCCGCACCATCCCTAGCTCCCCCGTCGCGCCATTTTCTTCGTCGAGATCTGCATGGCATGCGAGCGGGTAGGAGACTGGGATAGGTCAAATGTCAATGAGGATCACATCACTTTCCTCTGCGAGACGCGGCGTCTTCCCGGCGCGGGCTATGTGAAGTCGTGCATTCCACCAGCGGGGGAGATCCCGCCGGCGCCGGGGGAGGGCGAGCGGGTCATCTTCGGCTCGCACTTCATCCGCGGCTTCGGCCTGCCGGCGAGCGGCTTTCTCCGCTCGTTCCTCGAGTTTTATCACCTCCAGCCTCATCACACCATGCCCAACACCGTGATGCTCCTGTCCGCCTTCGTCACGATGTGCGAAGGCTATCTCCGCATCCTCCCCGCCATCAAGTTGCGGGGAGCGTTCTTCTACAGCAAGCTGGGCACCTCCGTCCGGGAGGTGGCTGCCTAGTGTGGTGCCTTTATCGCGGTGCACCGGCCGTCGCTGAAGAATGTCTTCCCCATCATCAAGATGCCACAATCGGTCAAGATGTCGTAGCAATCTTACTTCTATGTGGAGAACGTGGACCCGGCCATCGACTTCATCAACCTGCCGGCTTATGAAGCCGGTCGACCGGCTGAGCCTTGGGCCAGCTGGGGCAACAAGCCGAAGCCGGTATCAGCAGACGACGCCGCCGCCATCCAACGACTCCGGGAGCTGACCGATGCCGAAGGCCTCAAGGTGTCCGATTTGCTGGTTGCCTTTGTCACGCGTCGGGTTCCCCGCTCCAAGGCCGCCCTCACCTGATCAGTCGGATGAGCGGGCATCACAACCCGTGCCGACTAACTACCAAGGAGATGTCGGCTGCTGAGGTTGCAAACTTGGTGAACGAGATCTCCGGCCTCAAGCTGGAGGGGTCTTGGCGCTTCGGCAAGCGGCCATACTCCCGCGCCGACCCGCCACCTGCGGTAAGTTTCTCAATTCTTTCCTTTTGATACTCGTCTTAGTCTTGATCTTGGTCTTGATCAGTCGGCCTCCCACCATTTGAAACAGATATACATGTCGGAAGTGATGGCCGCCATCGTAGGGGCGAGTGGCGACTACGAACCGGACCGGGCGGTGAGCGACGTGGATGACCCTGACTTGGGGGCGGCCGCCTTGGAGGACACCGCGATAGGCGGTGTCTATGAAGCCGGCGGCTCCTAAGAAGGCAGCATCGAGACTTGGCCTGATGATGATGAGGAGGAAGATGAGCCGCGCCCTGCGCGGGGTGCCGGCAGGGCGGACACAGGCCCCTCCATCGAGCCGACTGCTCGAGGCGACACGCGTAAGCGTAAACAAGGCACCATCTTGTTTGGCAGTGCGCTGAAGAAAACCAAGAACCCGACCGGTGTGACCAGGTGGAAGGAGGCCGCAACGAAGGCGGCCAAGTTTCAGAAACTCCCGAAGGCGCCTCCCATGGTGTCGGCGTAAGTATCTTTTTCTTGCGCTCTTCTTTCTTGTTGATTCTCTCTGAGCTTCCCCTCTTCGTGTTTCTTAACTTAGGGCCCCGCACTCTCTTGAGAAGTCGTCCTCCGCCTCCATCGTTGGGTCGGCGGAGACCTCCACCACCACCCGGTGAATCGATCCGGTCGCCGACCTCTGGGAGGCGTGGGAGCGAAACGCACAGGAGGTGCGCGAGGAGCAGGAAGCCGCCCGCCTGGAGAAGGTGGGGGCAGACAAGGCGGAAGCCGCCGCCTTGAAGAAGCTGGCGAAGGCCAAGGCCACTACCCCGGCGAAGGAGCAGGACGAAGAGGCTACGCGCCGCCAGTCGGCGTTATTTGTCATCCCCCTGAACTCCGTGCCGCCACCTGATACGTCTCGGTCGTATCTACTTTTCCAAACACTTTTGCCCTTGTTTTGGACTCTAACTTGCATGATTTGAATGGAACTAACCCGGACTGACGTTGTTTTCAGCAGAATTGCCATGATGTTGTTTTATGCGCAGAAAACAAAAGTTCTCGGAATGACCTGAAACTCCATGGAATATCTTAGAATAAATAATAAAAAATCCTCGCCAAAGATGAAGACCAGGGGGGCCACACCCTATCCACGAGGGTGGGGGGCGCGCCCCCCTGTCGGTGTCAAAACCGGCGGATCTCGGGTAGGGGGTCCCGATCTGTGCGTCATGGCTGATGGTAACAAGAAGTAAGGGACACAGGTGTTTACCCAGGTTCCGGCCTTCTCGATGGAGGTAAAACCCTACTTCCTGCTTGATTAATATTGATGATATGGGTAGTACAAGAGTAGATCTACCACGAGATCGTAGAGGCTAAACGCTAAGAGCTAGCTTATGATGGTATGAATGTGATTGTGATCGGCCTTCTAAGGACCATCCTCTCTGGTTTATATAGACACCGGAGAGGGCTAGGGTTTACATGGAGTCGGTTACAAAGAAGGAAATATAATATCCGGCTCGCCAAGTTTGCCTTCCACGCCAAGGAAAGTCCCATCCGGATATGGGCCGAAGTCTTGAGTCTTGTATATTCACACTTCAATAGTCCGGACGTTGTACACAGTCCGGCTGTCCGGATACCCCCTAATCCAGGACTCCCTCAGTAGCCCCTGAAACAGGCTTCAATGACGATGAGTCCAACGCGCAGTATTGTCTTCGGCATTGCAAGGCGGGTTCCTCCTCCAAATTCTCCAAAGAGGTTTATCGAACACATAGTCCGTGTCCGGATCTACAAGATGATCTTCGTATGGTATAGATCTGATTCGTTGGCAATCTTCGAGCGTCGTGCCCTGGCACCATGAATCGGCCCAATGTGAACCGTCGTTTCCTACCCCACAATGACTCGTGTTACGAGGCAGTTTCATTGGCATGTCCCATCGAGGCAGAGATCGTGTCCCTTTTATTACGGGATTTTCCATCAATATGAGCGTGCGTGTCCCCACGACGGCCGTCGGTATTACCCTGTGTGTTTTTAGATAAGCCTCAAACGGCCACACCGGGGACTCTTGATATTCACCCTCTTTATAAAGGGGTCGAGGCCTATACCTCTTTCTTCACCTTCATCGCGCCTTCTCGCACCTCGAGTTCTAAAACCCAAAACCTAAGCTCCACGCCTCCGGAATCCGCCAGTATGACTGGATCTGATCCTCAAGGCTAGTGGGTCGCCTCCTCGATCGAGGAGAAGGACATTGCGAAGCTCAGGGAGGTCGGAGGACTAACCACAGATATCCGGCACAGGCTTCCTGCTCCAGGGCAAGTTATCCCCACGCCGGAGCCCAATGAGTGTGTTGTTTTTGTCCCACACTTCCTCCGTGGTTTGGGTTTCACCCTCCATCCTTTCGTGAGGGGGCTCATGTTCTATTATGGGCTGGATTTTCATGATCTGGCTCCGGATGCTATCCTCCATATCTCGTCATTCATTATCGTGTGCGAGGCTTTTCTCCACATCACCCCGCACTTCAACTTATGGATCAAGACCTTCAATGTGAAGTCGAAGATGATCGGGGGGCGACATGTGGAGTGTGGAGGTGCTGTAATAAACAGAAATGTCGATGCCCCATGGCCGGAGAGTTCTCTCCCAGAAGTATCTGACGTATGGCAGTGGAGGTGGTTTTATGCTACTGCCCGAAGGGGCACAAACTGGGTAGCCGCTCCTGAGTTCCGCTCGGGCCCTCTGTCGCAGTTGGCATCCTGGACAGACGTAGGATGTAATTGGGGGCCCGTAGGTGATGTACCAATACTGCAGAACCGCTTTCGGGAGCTTCTCGAGAGGGATATCAACCTTGTTAGCATAATGCAAGTGATGTTAATCTGACGGATGTTGCCATGCCAACGCCGGCCTCTTCGGATGTGGGAGTTCAATCTGGAGGGTCCGTGGACTGTGAAGCACTTCTTCGGCTTAAAGCTCGAAGAGATGTGCAAATTATTCTTCGGACGGAAAGTAACGTGTCTGGATACCACCGAGGATGCGGCCCTAAGCTGCAACCGCCTAGATACTCGAGTAAGTGGCCTTGATACCGGACACCCCTTTTTGTATCTGTCATACTTGTTTATTCTGAACATCATTTGCGTCCAGGAATGGCTCAGCAAGGCGGAGAGAATCAGGTGTCCGGCACCACTTCCCAAAGGCTCATCCGCCCCTACCGTAGCCAAGATGCTCGACCGGGTACTCAGCAGAATGACCTCGGGGAAAGACAAGGGGAAGGATGAGAAATCTGAACCCCACAAACTACGCATCCGAACCAGGGATAGTCGGGGAGGAGAGGTCGAGGCCGCCTCCCCACGCAAGAAGAAGAGGGCCGCCTCTAAAGATTTGGACGCAGAGATGCCCAAATTGGGGTAAAGGGATCCCCAAGGGTCCTTGCCCCGACAGGCACCCTCACCGCGTCATGCCCTCCAATGGGCCAACCCTCCAACAAGTTGTAAGTCAATCATTAACTTAAAGGTACTGTATTTCTCCTGGATCAGTGACCAGGACTCAACTTTTTACAGTCCGGCTGGCAGCTCTTCTCAACATGGCTCGTCTTCGGGCGACCTTCCTCCGAAGATGATGGAGAGCGAGACCCCACCCGCCACTCCTGTTCTTGACGCGGGCGACACCAAGGTGTCATCACGGAGGAGCCCGGATCAGCCAAGGCCAGAAGCCCATGCGTCAGCCGCCCTGAGTCCGGACATACTGACGGTATTACTGGAGCGAGTTGCACTTTCGGAGGAGCACCGCTCATTAATGAGCGTGGTGCTCAAGAAGATTTCATCCGCTACAAGCGGTTTGAATGAAGCATTCACAAGCCTGCTCAAAGGCTTTGAGGTATGTAATGGAGAAGTCTTTGGTTGTAAGGCAAGCGCTAGGTGTGCTCCATATAGATAGTAGCCCCTAAGACTCTGGTTGCCCGCCCTAGGCGGCAAATGGGGGATCATAAACCAATGATAGTTCTGTAAACGTGTGCAGGTACCTGTGGGTCCGGCCGTCGGCCCGTCCGTTGAAGTTGCCGAACTATCGAGGCAAATTGGGTCGATTGATGCCGATATTACTCTGATGAATGAGCGGCTAGATACCTCACAAGGTATGTGCCCTGTCTCCCATTGCATAGAAAAAATTAAGGTGGCATGTATTAATATAATTTGTTCGGACTGCAGATGGTGCTGCTGCCATGGAGGCCCTAAGGGCTGAACTTGCTCTAGCCAAGGAACAAGCTCGGGTGAGCAATGCGGCTTCCCTAAAGGCGGCCGAGGAATTGAGAGCCGAATAGGCTGCCCGTCGCCGAAGCGAGGAAAAGATAGCCGAAATGGCTATCGAGTTAAAACATGCCGCTGACCGGTATGAGCTCCTGAAGAAGGAGCATGAAGATAAATCGGCTGACCTGAGCAAGGCGCTGAATGCCACCAAGGAAATACGGACCGAGCTCAGGGGTGCGCGGGAGGAGCTTCAAGAGGCTGGAAAAATCGCGGCTGGAGGCTCCTATTTGCTGCAGACGAAGTTCTTCGATCCGAAGTACGATCCCCTTGATGGACGCTGGAGCTCGCTGGACGCATACGCGGACCTGGCAAAGAGTACGGCTGATGCCATGGAGTTCTTCAAAGATCAGGGTGAAAAGGAGGTGAAGAAGCTTTTTTGGTCGCAGTTCCATGCTCCCACTCGCCCGCTGCCGTTAAGCGATAAGATGGCTGCTGTGGTGGAGCTTCACAGGCTATCCGGGCTTGCTTTGCGGTCTATAATAGATCATCTCTGGCCGAAAGAGCCGAAGCCGAACAACTACTTTGGTTTAGTGCAACAGTTCCTTGGGGCTGTGCCCCGGATCGATGCCATGAGGAGGTCAGCATGCATAGAGGGTGCGCGGATGGCCCTTGCACACGTTAAAGCATATTCTATGAATAAGGATGCCACTATGGTAGTGTCTCAGGATCCGGTAGGGGGTCAATATCCAGCCGAGCACTACTTGGCGCAGGTCAAGGAGGGTGCCCGCCTGATAGAGGCGTAGTGCCCGAAGAATCTCCTCTTTGAGTGATGATTCAAATTATTGTAAAAAAATTTGATTAGAAGGTTATGTTTATAATTTGTGCTTTGAAAACATGATTGTGTCCCTTGTGCGGCCGTTTATATATATATATATATATATATATATATATATATATATATATATATATATAGACGGTCTATTCTGCTAATATTAGCAGAATAACTATTCTGCACACCGCTTCCGCACTGCAAGGTGAACGCAAGTGCACTGCAACTTCTTTACGTTGGGCACTACAATGCTTCACGAGAGAACTGCTTCATTTTCCGATGTTCCGCCCGCGTTTTCTATAGGGAATCCGTTGTCGCAGGATGATTCAGTTTGTGTTTGCATCTCATTTTAGCTTTATTCTTTCTAATTTACAGGAAAATATACTAGAGTGCTTGCAAATCGAGGGATTTGGCGGACGAGCTTTCTCTGTTCGTTCGTGTTCGCGTCAGATGCGAATTCTTTTGTGCTCGGATGTTGTTATTTCGTAGGAATTCTTTGATTGCTTCGTTTTAATCAGTCCGTTCACTCTATAATTTGTTATTTTTTAGGAGTTAGTTTTCAGTTCTTGTTATTTTGATTGTGCTGGCGGGTGAGCTTTGTCCGCTCCTCTATTCTTGTTGATTTTTTTGATTTTGCATGTCCAAGTGTGTTTTAATATTGTAATTACTGTTGCTCTCGGTTTGAATTCATTGTATTGCGGGTATAATTGTCATTTTTTAATTGCGTTTTTTAAATGAAAGGTGATGCTGTTCGTCAAGTTGCCATGTCTTCCATGTAAATTTTTGCGGGTGTATTTTTTGATAGTTTAGTGGGTGTACAATTTTTAGGCAAGTTATGGAAGTGCGAGTGAAATTGACACCTCTATCAGTCTATCACATGTCTGTAGTTTTACTGCTTTAATTTTATTTGTTGTGGTCGTGGCATACGTTGTAGTGCACTGCATTTTCTTAGGTAGCGTACTTCGTTGTAGCTGTATTACAGTGGTTATGGCTGTTTATGAGATTTCTCCTTTTCTTAAACTACATTATGTGTTCTAGATGACTGCATAATAGGCATTTCTGTACTGCATTAGCAGTGTTGTTAATTTTCTATTCTACTATTAGAATGGATGGTCCATGATACGCTTGTGTTAGCTGAATAGTTATTATAAGAATTTTTTTGAGCTACATACTATGAGACTTGTTTTTGAACATCATATGTTAACTGCAAAGTTTCTACCATTTGCATTTCCTTGTTACTGTTCAGAGGGCTGCTTTTTGTTATTATTAGTACCACACTATGTGTTCGAGAGAACTGCATTAGTGACACCAGCACCTTTGTCTAAAAAGGATGATAAAATGACACAGTTCAGGTTGGATACTTTAAATAGGCATCGTTCAAATGTCTGATGGATATAATTTTAAAAGCATACAGCATAAGCAAAGAATTAGAAATATTGGTTGCTTCATATTAGACAACCTAGAGTGCAAATATTGTAAACTTGATGGAGTCTTTTTCTTTGTAGAAAAAGACCATGGCTACTTCTCTGGCCTCAAAGCCATTCTGGGAGACAAAATCTCTCCAACCAGTAGTTATGTTGATGCAGTCTTCAGAGTCGATGTGGTAGTCAGCTTGCATGTCTCCATAGCCATTCTTGTGTTCTGTCTCCAAAGTAAGCTTCCCTGAACTCGGAGCATGAAATTTTATTGTGGATGACAGTTTCTGCATATTGTAATGGGTGGAAAAAGAATTTATAAGTAAACAGCAAATGTTTTTGTTTTATACTTAGTATGATTTGTTTATGTTTACTTAAATAGTTACATACATATGACTGTATTTTGTAAAGTAGTTGCAATGTATGAACAAACTTATATACGCAATTGACTCCTAGTTTTACTGGGATATATATTATACTGCAACATGTGTGCACTACAATGTTAGTAACAGTGTACTTCTCCAGCATGTTAAGATAACTGCAACGCTTATCTACTGACCCTTTTTTCGTACATATGTCAATACATGGTGTGGTACTGAAGAAATATAGGTGGAAGCATCTAGTCTTAATAGGTAAGAGATCTGAACAACAATACAAATTCTGTTTTGTATTTTTGTTGATATTACTGAACAAATTGATTGAACTATATATTCAGATGTGTATTTGTAGTCTAGATTATGTCCAAAAATTGTGAGTGGAAAAACATACCCAACTTTCCTGTAGATCTGCGGTTGTGAGGCGATTAAGAAATGGCACACGAAACCCCCTGTTGGGTATCATCAGGCAGCCGAGCATGCTGCGCCACTCGGTGTTGGTGAGCTCTAGGCCTTCTGCGTAGACACATGTGTCCGCTACCGGCACCATCCTTGCCAAGCACCAGCACTTACAGTCCATGGCGGGTTCAGTGGAATTCCAGAAAAGAGATGTGATGGGATGAACCCTAGATCTACGTTTTGAGGAAAATGAGGAATGGGGGGAGGAGTTGTGTTAGTCTGTAGCACGAATGGATAAGTTTTTATGCAACCAATCGAGCAATGGAAGTAATAAATGGTGTGGTTGGCGTTAGGTGGTGGATTGGGTCTCATTCAGTGAACATGAATGCATTTAAGAAGCAACAGGACTGCTTACCTGAGAATAGCGAACTGCATTGTCATATCAGGACAAACTACGAACGCGTGGTTGAGCCTGTGTTTGTGTATGGTATGTAGCATTTTTTTATTTTCAGTGGCCTCTTTTTTTTGTTGGCCCTGTGTTCTGGTAGTGAAGACGCAATTGGGCCCAGGTCGGCCTGTGAGCACGGCTGGTTCCCGGTGCGCTGTGTGCGGTCTAATGTTTAGTCCCACCTCGCCCGCGGAAGGCGCGCCCGACATGTTTATAAGCGGTGGCGAGGCCTCTGTAGAGAACTCCTCTTGTTACTTATTTGGGCGCTTAAACACGGCGCTCGCAGCTGTATGCTCTCTGACCTGTGGGCCCATGTATGGCCGGCCCCATGCACTGTGACTCAGAACGACTCGCCTTCTGTGGGCGCAGACCCATTACGAGACTGGTTGGGGCCGGTGGCACTTGGGTGGTCAATTTTTTTTATTTTTATTTTTCTGTCTTAGGTGTTTTTTCAATGTCGGGGGCGTGCACTGCATTGATCAGGGTTTTGTACTGCATGTACAGTTGCCATTTTTTTGTTTCCGTCTTTTTGCTATTATGTAATCTTTTTTCCCAATGTATGGGAGTGCACTACTTAGTAAATCATACGCGTAATGCGTTGATTATGGTTCTGTACTGCACTTTCATATATTTCTGTAGTTCATTGATTATTTACGTGTTTGCGTTTTTCATTTTTTGGTTTTGCTCTTATGTATTCTTTTTTCAAATTAGGTTCGTGCACCGCTTTGTTGGGTATGTTAAGACTTCATTCGACAGATTCTGTACTGCATACGTACACAACATGCACTGTATGTGTCCTGTTTGCACACTGCAACTCATTTTTCGTTTTCTGCACTACTCGAATCTAATGATACATTAGCAGACAACAGAAAACAAATTATCACAGATATTCTGTACGACAATTTCATCACCAACAAACTAAGTTGAACAGAAAGCAAACTAACATAATCAGAGTTCATAATTACAAAGCGATTCTGCATGGCAAGCAAACTAGGTTCAGCACACAAGCAAACTAACGATACATAAGCAAACAACACAAAGCAAATTTGATGATAATTCTAAAAGAACGCTGGCATTGTTGGCTCCTGGACGGCACCATCTTCTTCTTCACCAGTCAGGCTCTCCCCTTCCCCAGCTGCTCCTGGCGCGCTTCTTGGGGGGCTCCTCCTTCTCCAGCTTTGCACGGCGAAGGCCGTCTTGGGTGAGGGTGATGTGGTTCCATATCTCGTATGCTGCATAGGCGTCCTTTGCAGCGTACTCAATGTGCCTCCTGGACAGAGGCAGGGTGGCCCAGCGCTGGTGCTCGTCGTCAGTGATCTTCTTCTTCATGTTGTTGTAGTAGTCGTCGATGAGCACACCGAAGACGTCTCCGAGGGAGTCCAACGGCTTGGTTGCCCCGGGCACCCTCCACTCCTTCTGGATGTCGATGAAGTTGGCGACCTCTAGTTTGACGCGCTCTAGCCTGGTTTTGTCGCCGTCGATGGAGAAGCCTGCAAAGGTGTACCTGGGGTCGGCAAGGAAGTTGTCGAAGACGGTGCACCTTTCAGTGTCGCTCATTTGGAAGAGCAGCACCGGGTGATTCTTGCTGATGGAGAGCTGGCAGAGGGCGGGTTTCTGCGTCGCTTCAGGGTCGTTGTCGTACTCAAGATCAATGCCGACGATCTTGTGGCGCTGGAGGCTGAGGTGGCGCTCATACTGCGCGAGGGTGATCGCCATCTACTTCTTGTCGTTGGTGTGGATGACGTGCAACTTGGTGTTGCCGTGCGCCTCCACGGCATTGTCGCCCTTGTACTCGTCGGTGAACGTCATCGCCGGTGGCAGGGCTTGGTGCTTTTGTGTTGATATGGGGCGATTTGGTGGGAGCGCAATGGATACTTGTGTTGTTGTGGATGAGAAGGCCTTTGGCAGGGGTCTGAATTTAAGGGGAGGGCGCGGGGTGGGATGGCCTCGTCGAATGAACTACATGATCGCGCTGATGATGCGGTTGTGCGGATCATGGGTTGGTTTTGCATCTGTGATCATGGGCTTGTGGCGATGGAACTGCTCCAATCGGGTGGTTGTATGCAAACGTGGTTTTTTTAAGGCGGGTTTGTTTTATTTTTGTTCAGCACATTTTTTAACCACCTATTTTTTCTATGCGAACGGGCATTTTGTCATGTTTTATAGATGTATACTGCGTGACAACATAACTGCATTGCTTACACTTCCGCACTGCGTCGCGTACAAATCAGAACTGCAACATTGTATACATGTGTGTACTTCATCGTTTTTTGCGTGTCTTTGCTATATGCTTAGGCGATCTGCATTGCACAACAGAATGCACTGCATACTTCTACCGCCCCGTACTGCATCTTGTTTTTGCCGGTACTTATTGCAGTCCCTGGCAGGGGACGGGTAGGGAAATGGGAGGGGGGTGGGTGGCCCCCCCACTTTTTTTGAACTTATTATTTTTCCTTAGTCGGTTTTATTGGGCCCGTGTTCGGGTAGTTCAGAGACGCATGTACGTGGTCAATTTTTGTGTGGATGGGGCCGGTATCATTTGGGTGATCAGTTTTTATTCTTTGTATGCTTTTTAATGTCGTGGAGTGCACTGCTTTTTGGTAAATCATCGGTGCACTGCATTGATCATGGTTATGTACAAGATGTGAACTTCATTCCTTACTGCATGTACAATTCTCATTTTTGTTCCCGTGTTTTTACTTTTTTGTAATCTTTTTTTCAAATGTATGGGACTGCACTGCTTAGCAAATTACCACTGTACTGCATTGTTTATGATACTGTACTGTACGTTTGTGTACTTCTGCACTGCGTTTACTTTTTCCGCGTTCGCGTTTTTCTTCATCCCGAAAAGAAATGCATAATGGCGTACTGCATCCCGTAAAGAAATGCACTGCATTTTTCCAGTAGTGCATACTGCATTTGTTTTTTTGCCTGTGCTTACTGCACTGTATGGGAGGTTTAAGGGGAGAGCGGGGGGGGCACACTTTTTTTGTGTGGCACTTATTTGAAGGTAGACTTTTTTTTTGGATGTGTTTTCTTAACATGCGTTTTGTTTTTGATTTTAACTTTTTTTACAAACTGTATGTATTTTATTTGTTGTTTTACCGTTTGAACTTCATGATTCTTCACAGAGAACTGCATCATGTGCGTTCTTTTTTGTTGTTTTTTGGTAATATGTGCGTTTTGATGTAGACTGGCTTATTTTGTCCGGGTTGTTTTTGGGCCGGCCCGTTTTTTGTGACCCTTTTTGCGACACGCGGGCCTCCTACGTATCGTTTCCAGGCTATTCCACCGCTCCGCTGTCAGAGAAAGAGACCGAGAACAATCCCTTCTCCTCTGTTGCGTATCTCCCGAGGCATCTCTCCCTCGGGCAAAACCGCCGTCGCGCGCAGCAAGCACCGTCACCCGGAGAACCGCCGCCCGCAAGATGTCCTTATTCCTGCATTCCGCCTTGCTGTCCGCTCCGTGAGCCCTTGCCGCTGCGCTCCCACAGCCCTTTCTTGTCTGTTCCCGTCGCCGCCCCCCCTTCCCCCTTCCCGCCGCCGTCGCCGCACACTTTTCTTCGGTATGTTCCGCTTGGCTCGGTGTTGATCGTCCCCTCGCCTTGTTTTTGTGATTCTTGTAGTTGCTATTGCTCTTTTTGCTTGTGTAATTTTTTGTAGGCAGTCGATTTTATCTCGTTTTGAAGTCGATAGTTGTGTGTAGCAATGTGGATCTAGGGTTTCGTGATATTTTCGCCAATTTTGTTGCTTATGTCTGTCACTTCGTCCTTTGTGTTGCAGGGAAACACTATGTCTTCGCTGAGCAGGCTGGGAGAAGGAGTTCAAGGTATGTGGAGTGCTTATTCCTTAGGCTTTGTTTATTTTGTTTGATGTTTATCTAGTTTCCTAATTCATCCTGCATATTGGGTTATGCTCTGTTAGTTGTCAGCATTCGTTTGCATTATTTTGTCATGTGATGTTTTTGTAATTTCTTTTTTCTTGTTTTTTTTAATCCAGCATAAATTCATATGCCATGCTTTTTCAAGAATGAGAACCAAAGGTTAAATATTATGGCAATTGAAGTGAAGAAAATTAAAATCAATATTGACAAGCAACAGTTATTCTTACCTGTCTTTAGCTGCAGATATGTGGTAGACAAGGCATTCTTTTTCTACGCATAGCTGTAGCACCGCTGCACGCTGTGGATTCTTGTAGTGTGTGTACTCGACATCAATGCCGACTAGTTTAACGGGCATTCCGCCGAGCTTCCTCCTGAACGTGGACAGCATCTTGTCCACGTCTTTGCCCTTGCTTGTGCAAAGGACGTGGAGCTTGTGATTGCCGTGGAGGTGGACATCGTGGAGCTCCCTGGTGTACTTGCGGCGTTGCTTGTACAGAGGTGCATCCTCCATGATTCTCCTCTGCTCTCTGGTGTTTTTTATAGAGAGAGAGGTTAGTGAAAGGAAGAGCGGAGAAGAACATGCAATTGGGTTTTTTGGGGGGATGAAGCAGTTGTGTTTTCTCCTCGGCTCTCCTCTGCTCTCCTTAACAGGACATGGGAGAGGTGGAGCGAGGCGGTAGCGTGGTGTGGCTCTGTCTTAAGTTACGTGGCAACTGCCAACAGGTTCTGCTATGAGGAAGCTCTTGTTAGTGCGTTGGAAATCCGGAACGTCGTCGCCTCTTTGTTCATGATTAGATCAATGTATTGACGCAACTGTCAGAAAATATGATGATTGTGTTTTCGGTCAATTGTCCAAGTCAGTGCGCTTCTTTTCTATCAGAAACAAACTTCTCAGGTCCACGTAGTGTACTGCAGTATGATTCACACAGATGTACTTTTTTTCTCTTGATGGTGTTCTTTCTTTTCTTCTCTTGATTTTTGGGGTAATACAGCGTTTGTGTGGATGGAGGGTAGTGTGGCTAGGGGGTGTCGGAGTGCTTTGGTTAAGTAACAGGGCTGCATTCTTATTTCAGCCATACTGCATTGCAGAGTGAAGATAACTGCAATTCAGAAAAAAAATACTTTGTGCTTCCACATGGAGAACTGCATTGTTGTACGTCGCTGACTGCATCTGTACGTTGACATCGGGCTTCCTGCGTTTTATTTATTAATATTCTTATAGTGCTGACGCACATTTTATTTTGTTTGTTGTTATTCATTTAAAAATGTTTGTCATTTTTCTATTTGATGTTTTATTTTGAACGTATTGTTTTTTCTTAGTGGGCTTTGTTGGCCCTTTGTTCGGGTAGTGAAGACGGAATTGGGCCCAAGTCGGCCTGTGAGCACGGCTGATTCTCGGTGCACTGTGTGCGGTCTAATGTTTAGTCCCACCTCGCCCGCGAAAGGCGCACCCGACATGTTTATAAGCGGTGGCGAGGCCTCAGTGTCGAACTCCTCTTGTTTGGGCGCTTAAACACGGCACTCGGAGCTCAATTTTCTCTGGCTTGTGGGCTCATCTGTGGCCGGCCCCATGCACTGTGACTCAGAACAACTCGCCTTCTGTGGGTGCAGACCTATTACGAGACTGACTGGGGCCGGTAGCACCTAGGTGGTCATTTTTTTCTGCCCTATGTGTTTTTTTCAATGTTAGGGTGTGCACTACATTGATCAGGGTTATGTACTTCATGTGAACGAATTCCATACTGCATGTACAGTTCTCATTTTTTGTTCCCGTGTTTTTTCTCTTATATAGTCTTTTTTCCCCAATGTATTGTAGTGCACTGCTTAGTAAATCATACCTGTACTTCATTCATTATGGTTCTGTGTTGTACTTTTGTGTACTTCCGGACTGTATTGAATTATTTTACGTGTTTTGCGTTTTGCTATTTGTGTTTTTTCTCTTATGTATTCCTTTTTTCAAATTTATGTTCATGCACTGCTTTCTTGGGTATGTTAAGACTTCATTCGACAAATTATGTACTGCATTCGTGCACAACTTGCACTGCATGCGTCCTGTTTGCATTCTGTACGACAATTTCATCACCAGCAAACTAAGTTGAACAGAAAGCAAACTAACATAATCAGAGTTCATCATTACAAGCGATTGTGCATGGCAAGCAAACTAGGTTCAGCACACAAGCAAACTAATGATACATAAGCAAACAACACAACGCAAATTTGATGATAATTCTAAAAGAACGTTGGCAATGTTGGCTCCTGGCCGGCACCATCTTCTTCTTCACCAGTCAGGCTCTCCCCATCCCCAGCTGCTCCTGGCGCGCTTCTTGGGGGGCTCCTCCTTCTCCAGCTTTGCACGGCGAAGGCCATCCTGGCTGAGGGTCATGCGGTTCCATATCTCGTACGCTGCATAGGCGTCCTTTGCCGCATACTTGATGTGCCTCCTGGACAGAGGCAGGGTGGCCCAGCGCTGGTGCTCGTCGTTGGTGATCTTCTTCTTGAAGTTGTTGTAGTAGTCGTTGATGAGCACGCCGGAGACGTCTCCGAGGGAGTCCAACGGCTTGGTTGCCTCGGGCACCCTCCACTCCTTCTAGATGTCGACGACGTTGGCGAGCTCTAGTTTGACGCGCTCCAGCCTAGTTTTGTCGCCGTCGATGGAGAAGCCTGCAAAGGTGTACCTAGGGTCGGCGAGGAAGTTGTCAAAGGCGGTGCACCTTTCAGTGTCGCTCATTTGGAAGAGCAGCACCGGGTGATTCTTGCCGATGGAGAGCTGGCAGAGGGCGGGTTTCTGCATCGCTTCAGGGCCATTGTCGTACTCGAGATCAATGCCGACGATCTTTTGGCGCTGGAGGCTGAGGTGGCGCTCGTACTGCGCGAGGGTGATCGCCATCTGCTTCTTGTCGTTGGTGTGGATGACGTGCACCTTGGTGTTGCTGTGCGCCTCCACGGCGTTGTCGCCCTTGTACTCGTCGATGAACGTCATCGCCGGTGGCAGGGCTTGGTGCTTTTGCGTTGATATGGGGCGATTTGGTGGGAGCGCAATGGATACTTGTGTTGTTGTGGATGAGAAGGCCTTTGGCAGGGGTCTGAATTTAAGGGGAGGGCACGGGGTGGGATGGCCTTGTCCGATGAACTGCACGATCGCGCTGATGATGCGGTTGTGCGGATCGTGGGTTGGTTTTGCATCTGTGATCGTGGGCTTGTGGCGATGGAACTGCTCCGATCGGGTGGTTGTATGCGAACGTGGGTTTTTTAAGGTGGGTTTGTTTTATTTTTGATCAACACATTTTTTTAACCACCACTTTTTTCTATGCGAACGCGCATTTTGTTACGTTTTATACATGCACCCTGTGCGATAATGAACTGCATTCGTATATAGTCCTGCACTGCATCTTCTAGAATATAGTACTGCACTTGTGTATACATGTGCGTAGTTCACTGTTTTTTGAGTTTACTTATTCGTGTAGGGTAATCGGGAACTGGATTGCCATACCGCACTGCATCATGTAACGTAATGCACTACATTTTTTACAGCCACGTACTGCATCTTGTTTTTGCTTGTACTTACTGAAGTCGCTGTTACGGGAGGGGTAGGGAAAGAGGGGGTGGGGGGCCCCTATTTTTTTAACTTATTGTTTTTTCTTAGTCGGCCTTTTTGGGCTTGTCTTCGGCTAGTTTAGAGACGTACCTGGGTCCAAGTCGGCCTGTGAGCACGGCTTGGTTCCCGTTTCGCTGTGTGTGCGTCCTAATGTTTAGTCCCACCTCACCCGCGGAAGGCGCGCCCGACCTGTTTATAAGCGCTGGCGAGGCATACTGGTCGAACTCCTCCGTATACTTATCTGGGCTCTTATACACGGCGCTCGCAGCTATATGCCCTATGACCTGTGGGCCCATGTGCAATAGGCCCCATGCATTATGACTCAGAACGACTCCCCTTCTGTGGGTGCAGACCTATTACGAGACTGGCTGGGGCAGGTAGCACCTGGGTAGTCATTTTTTTCCTTTGTTACTTTTTCAACGCTCGGGCGTGCACTGCTTTTTTTAGTAAATCATGCGTGCACTGCATTGATTTAGTTTTAGTACTGCATGTGCACGCATACCGTACTGCACATTTTCTGGGCTACATTTTTGTGCACTGCATTGGTATCATTTTTCTTTATTGTTTTTCCTCTTTCGTATCCTTTTTTCTTAGTGTACGGGTGTGCACTGCTTTTGTGCCCCTATGCGCACTGCATTCGTCATAGTTCTGTGCTGCAGGTGTACACATTTTGCACTACGTTCATCCTTCTTTGTGCCAAAAAGCACGTACTGCAATTCATGCACACATATAGTGAACTTCCTGGTACGAATTTGGAGAACTGCACACATAAAATGGTCTGTGGATTATAATTTTTTAGAGTATTATTTTTTAATGATGTGTGGTTTTGTTCGTGGGAATTGCTGCAGTCAAAGTACACCTTCTTTTTCCGTTCCTCTTTCTTTGGTAACATAAGCTTTTATTGATTGTCCTTTATTCTTGGGAACATAATTTCCATTAAGTCCCCTTTAATTTTCAGTTTTGACCTTTTTGCATTCCTCTTATATAAATGAAGGCTAACTTATACCCTTCCTTTGCATTTCATTTTCTCCTCTAGCTGCAAGTTCTCTCCTTTCTCCAGCCTATTTTTTTTTCTTCTCTATGTTTTTGTTGCGATGGCTCCCGACCCCTATGCGTATCTCTTCTGCTGCGGCCATGGTTGTGGTGTGCCGACGCACTGCAATTGTTCAGCTTGCTCGCAGGCCCGTCGTGCTCGTCGTGGTGGGAAGGCATTGTGCCGAACTGGGCGAGCCGAGCAGCTTGCATATGGTACAGTATTCACAGAAGGATTGGATATGGGCCAGATCAACGTATCTGCGTTCTATTCTGCGCTGCTTCGCCGTGGCCTTGGCTGCACGAGTCCTTTTGTCCATCAGCTTACGCCAACAGATGTGGAGACTCACTACAAGATGGTATGTTTTGTTAGATATGATTCTTTTCTTAGTGTTTTTTTGTATAATTCCATTGTATTCTGAACTTGTAGTATTTTAGGAACGCACTTTTTTCTTTGTTTTTTGAAGTGTACTGCAATGTGTTCTTATTTTCTTGTTTTTATTTTTTTGCTCGTCTGCATGTAGCTTATGTTTTAGTTTATAGGTTAGAATATGTGAACTGCTTATATATTAGCTGAGCACTTCATATTTCTACATTTTTCCAATTTGTATGGTGTGTACTACATGTAGCTAGTCTATAGTACTGCATGATAGTTCGAAGCGAACTGCATATTTGTAAGTTCCATACTGCATATTGAAACGTTTTATATGTACTACTTGTTGGACTGTTGTGCATTTCATCTATCTCTGTTCACAACATGAGAATTGTACTGCTAGTTTCGTTCTCAAACAGTTTTATTATTTTTTATAGAAAATTCCTCAATGAGCTGTTAGGTATGTGGGGCTCAAGAAGAAAGGAATTCTTCAAGTTGTTCTTGGTAATGGATACCTTAAACCAGCCAAGTACATTGTAGGCGTTGACGGGCGGCTGTGTCTGCACAAAGGGTGGAAGGAATTTGTCATTGATAGTGGCCTGAAGTCTAAGCAAGTTGTTGTCCTCAACTTCTTTTAACTCGAGGATCGTACTGTTAGAATCACGTTTGACGTGATTGGCTAAGGTTATGAGGTTGATTTGTAATAAGTACTTCTGCGTATTGAACGCTTCATCTTTTTGATGTGTTTTGTAATAAGCACTTTTGTTATCTGAACCGCTTCAATTATTATTCAACGAGAAATTTGTGTTTGCATGGTTACAATATGTGAACTGCTTATATGTCAGCTAAGCATTACATGTTTCCACATTTTTTTCCCAATTTGCATGGTGTGTACTACAAGTAGTTAGTCTATAGTACTGCATGATAGTTTGAAGCATACTGCATTTTTGCAAGTTCCATACTGCATATTGAAATGCAGTTTATATGTACTACTTGTTGGACTGCAGCGATCTAACAACATTTTTTACATGGTTTTTGAATCAAAATGTGTCAATGTTTTACTCAAGACTGCTATATATATATATGGTATACTCTATATACCATTTTCTTCTTGCATGGTTTACACAAAATTTAAACTGATACATAAGTCATAGAGATAAGCAAATTGCTATGCATACGGTTAATTTATTGTCTGTTCATCTATTTGGTCGTTAACCTGCAGCTTCTGCACGGTGACTGGAGCGTGTCTAATTTCGCACTTTCTTCTGTTTTCCATGGCGGTGTTGCTGGTTCTTGTCTCTGCACCTTTGTGTTTGTAGCCCCTCGCGTGCTGGTTGATGGCTGCTTTCGTTTTTCAGCGCTGTGAACTTCATCCTTCTTTGTTCCGCGCTTACTGGTTGATGGCTGCTTTGGTTTTTCAGCGATGTGGACTGCATCCTTCTTTGCTCCTCGCGCGCTGGTTGATGGCTGCTTTGGTTTTCTAGTGTTGTGAACTGCATCCTTCTTTGCTCCCTGCGTGCTGGTTGTTGGCAGCTTTCGTTTTCCAGTGCTGAGAACTGCATCCTTCTTTGATCCCCGCGTGCTGGTTGATGGTGGTTTTCGTTTTCCAGTGCTGTGAATTGCATCCTTCTTTGCTCCTACCTTGTTTTTTGAAAGTGGTGTTGTTCTCGGTTTTTTCTATACAGCAGCATTTCCTTGTGGTGGTCTTGTTGATATTGTTTCTTCGTGTTCTTCGTTCTCTTCACTCTCTTTAGTCTCTTCACTCTCTTCTTCCTCTTCATCATCTTCATCATCTGTTTCTTCATAAGCCACTGTTTCTTCAGTTTCTTCACGTTCTTCGTCCTCTTCACTCTCTTCTTCTTCCTCCTCTTGTCCATCTACTTCTTCATAAGCCATTTCTTCTTCAGTTGTGTCATCATCTACTTCTTTGATCTCACCTTCTTCGTCTTCCTCATTTTCTGATCTTTTTCTTTTTCTTTTGAGGCAGGTTCTTGAATTGTGTCTCTTCCTCTTTTTGCAGATGCTACAACATCTCGGTTTCGTCCATTTCTTAGTGTTGTGAGTGGAATTTCTGTTTTTTGTGCATCTCCATGTCCTCGTTTTTCTTGTTCATTTCTTTTTGTACACGTCCTGGAATTGTGGCCGCTGATTTCATTACATGTTCTGCACATTCTTACTCCCAGTGGGTGACCATCACTGTCCATCTCAGGCTGTGGCTTATTGTTTTTGTCATCATTTTTCTCCTTGCATGCCACCTTTTTCTGGGTTGCGTCTCCCCCTTTCTTTCTTCCTCTTGTGTTTGAAACAGTAGGTGGAAGAATTGTTTCTTTTTTGATAGCACCAGTTCCAATGTGTTCAGTTTTTTCTACTTGCTCGGCTTTATTGTCATGTTGGTATTTCTGTGCTTGCTTTAGTTTTGCTGCTTCTTCTTCTTCTTTGTTGAGCATGTCAACTTCCTCTATCAGTGCCCTCATACCAGACAACGCTCTGTGGCACCCAGCGTTGGACCTTGTTGCTCTGTTTGCAAGGTCGATTGCTATTTCTGTCAGCAATTTTCTACGGCAAAAAAGCGAGGTTCCATCTGGTGTTGTTTGTTCATAGTCTCTTCTGTCAAACGTTGCATCTGATCTTGCGTTACGGGTGTATCTTTTCATGATGTACACCTCAGGAATGTTGAGTACTCTCAAATGAGAAAGCATGCATAAGACATGGACGCAAAAGAGGCATGCAGACAAACACATGATTTTTTTGTTCTGTAAGTGAACTGCATGAAATTAGTAAACATATATTTTTTCGTTATTTGTTCATTTTTTAAAGAAGTGAACTTCATTTTGTTTTGTGAATTACTCATGCATATGTACTTTTAAAGTTCAGTAAGTTAGCTTTCGTGCATGACTATGAGAATCTAGATTTTTTTTGCTAGGAGTCTCACATGTGTGTGTCCACAGTTTGCACTCACATTCGTAGACACCTTTCTCTTCATCGGCGACCACTTGGAAATTATGCCTTGCCTAGTCAAATGCATCCGATCTGTTGTAGTGGTGTACGAGATACTTTGTCGGGTTCTCAGGGCACCGTTCTGCTCTGAATGCAGTGCTACGGTAGAGTGTTTCTTTGAAATCTGCAAACACTGCCCTTGTATACACTTTTGATAGCTGAACTTCAAAGCCAAACTTTGTTGTTGTTTTTACCTCTGACTGCATGATCACAAATGCACTGTTACGATCCAGAGAAATGAAAAAATTGTTTGTTTTTGTAGTCATATTTTTTTAGCAGTTTTTGATTGACATTTTGTTTACCTCATTTGCTATTGTCTCTGCGTACTCGACGGCCTTCCTGGTCTGAATGCACTTGTCCACCTGCTGAGCAAACAGATGGAGATCATGCTTCTCCCTGACAAAATTTTTCCTCAGTATGCGGTCCATGCTCTCTCTTCTCTGTGTGGAAGTCATCCGAGCACAGAAAATTTCCTTGTAGTAAGCTGAGATCCACTCGTGCTTGTCATCCCACAGCGAATTCATCACTTCGTCGTCTTGCAAGTTGTACCTCTGAATGAGGTTCTTCCATGCTCGTTCAAATTCTGACGGCATTAGTGGGTGGTTCAGCACTGCATTGAGTTCGTCCTTGAGCTTCTCGTGCGCCTTATACAGCAAGGCGAGGTGGTCCTTGTACTTCTTCATGATATGCCACCGACACAGCTTATGCAGAGTTTGTGGGAGGATAGTTTTTAATGTTGCCTTCATCAAAGAACACTGGTCTGAGAAGAGACAAACAGTGTTTTTTTATTAAGTTGTTTGCGTGTTTGCAAGATAGATGGAAGAAATATAAGTGCACAAAACAAAAAGTAAGTATGCATGTGTTTTTTATTTTTTGTACCTCTGAGCATGCAGATTGGCGGCTTGTTGTTCATACACCTCAGAAAGGTTTTGAAAACCCACTCAAATGATGGTATTGTTTCATCTCGCACGAGTGCAACAACAAATATGGTGCTCTGTAGATGATGGTTCACCCCCACAAACACTCCCAGCGGCATGTGGAATTTGTTAGTTTTATACGTCGTGTCAAATGTAACGCAGTCTCCAAAATCTTCATACGATCCTCTGCAACTTGCATTCGTGCAAAAGACGTTTCTTACACGGTTATCTGCATCAACGTTATAATCATAGAAGAACTCTGGGTTTATCTTTTGCATTTTCTTGAAGAAATCCAGAAGTTTCTTGACATCATCTTCAGACTCTTTTGTGGCAAACTTTTGTTTCCTGCATTTTCAGAGACAATGCAAACTTATCTCATCAAACAGAGAATAATTACAGACATAATGCTCAAGAGATATGTTCTGTTACATGCTTACTTGTTTACCCAGTCGCGGCTAGTATGTCCCATGTACTGCAGACCACCGGACATACGCGACAGCATCGACATCATATGAGCATGTGTGTGGTTGTCCAGTTGCATGTCTTTCACTAACTGGTCTATCAAAGGATCGTCTTTTTTGTGCGATCGCATGTGCAAAAGCATCCCGGGGCTTTCCAGCATCTTGTGATTATGGTTGAGTTGAACCATTTCTATCACAAATTTGCCATCCTTCCTTTTTTTGACTCTAATCGTTGCATTGCAGCCAATCCTTTTTGATGTCTTCTGACGTACCCGGTGATAATTTGACACAACCTGCTTGTGGACCCCTTCTCTTGAGCAGACAATGTAGGCATTTGTCCTGTGTTTTTCCCTCTTGCGTATACCAAACCCTGCACATCTTGCATAATTGTTGTAAAATTCCCATGCCTTGTCGTACGTGGTGAACTTCATTCCAGCAGCAGGTACGAGGTTCAGTGGCATGTTTTTATCCTGCACTAATTGAAATGCTCTATGAGATAATTTGTTCTATTCTGTTTTTTAAATACGAGGAGTGCATACGAGTTTAATAAAGCATTTGCAATGTTCCTAGCCAAACCTCACAAGAAATATCAGTGTGCACTGCAATGTTATCTGAATGGACTGCAACTATTTTTTTCCAGACCATTAACTTACATGTGTGTAGAGTCGTTCGCTTGATGGTGTTTGCAGCTTGCCGGGTTGTATTGGACATGGCGGGGTTATAGCATATGTGTGTAGTTTAGGATCTCGCGGCGATAACAGTGAGGAGGATTTGTACCTGCTGTTTACTTTTGACCGAGGCACCGTTGGTGGTCGCAGTGTCGAAGTTGATGTAGCAGGTCTGGTTGGAGCTCTGTTTTTCGGTGCAGCAGGTGGACGCTGAGCTCTGTTTTGGGTGCGGCAGGTGGACGTGGTGGTAATCCAGTGTTGTGACGATGTCTCTGTGGATTGGTTTGAAAATTTTGGAGCAGTGGCACATCATCATAGATATAATCATCATCTGCTGCAACATCGTGTTCAACTACGTCATCATTGTCTGTTCGGACATGCTGTCCAAACATAGTGAACTCGTGCTTATTCTCTGGGTTGAGAACTGTTATCGGCTCATCTTCATCGTCATCGTCTTCATCATTGCGTTGGTGAGTGCCTTCCCAGATGAATGTGACATCATCGTCATCTTCAACTACATCTTCTTCCTGGAAAAAATCTTCTTGTGGAGAGTACTGCACCCTGTTTGTCATCGTGGAATCCACGAGGAATCTCAGGGGTAACCCAGCCAGTATCTCTTTCAGAAGAATATTCACTCTTATATATATATATATATATATGTGTGTGTGTGTGTGTGTGTGTGTGTGTGTGTGTGTGTGGGTAATCCGAAAGATAGCAGTCGTTGGCTTCAGCCCCCACGCATACAATGCGGGGGTGTTCGCGAAAAAATGTGCTTGATCACTCTTTATCTAACGTCTTGGTCCGGCAAGGAGGCGATCGCACGTCGAACTAGGCAACCGGACTATATAGCTGTAACACTTTCGCTTAGCCGCGGGATTTTAACGTTGGGGCTACTATGTAGCCCCTGGTACCTTCGCATGCTTCCGAATATGGGCGCGTATGTGCCTGGCCGGAAATGTCCCTTCGTTAATGCGGAGGAATCCTAGAGATTTTGGTGAGTCGTCGAGTGGTTGATCAGTCTCTCGCTGTATCATGACAGTCAGTTTTCGGCTTTCTTTACTGAGGTGCTCATCCGGAATAACCAGGGCACAATCGCTGTAGTTCTCCTTTGTCCACCTTAGCTGATTATAATGGAACATAAGGAGGCAAACCCAGGAGCCGGGCAATCCCAACATTTGACCAAATACATGATTCCGAGCTGATGCATATAAGGCCAAACTCATGACGTCGAACACTCCTGAAGGTATTCAGACTTTCTAACAGATGATGGGCTCAAGAATGCCCATTCATTATAAACCCTGTATGTCCAGGTGCGTGCATTAATCTGTCGTGGCGTAATGCCAAAAACGGCAGTATCCTCTGTGGGTATGGAACCCATGGGATGATGAAACAACAAGAGGCAATAAAAAAGGTTTACACGGGGGCTTAATCTGAAAAGAAACCTGTTGGACGGGGCCCTGCTGCACGTCTGCGCCTTTGTCTCTGTTGTGCCGCATCCTGGAAGGGAATCACGCGAACGTTGTCTGCGAAAAAAGGGGATCTCATAGAAGAGTGCAATGTAAATGTGCGATGGATAGTAGAAAATGTAAAACACTGGCCTGCCGATAAGGTTGAGCTGAGAGTGTGGGGCTTTATTATTATCCCCTGGTGTCCGCTATAGGATTACATATACGATTGCACTGGTTTAATGTGGGCTGCCGGACTCGTCTAACCGTGTCCGTGGTCTTAACGACCTGGTGTAATTTTGTTTGGAGGCCTCTTATAGTCCGGCTGCTAGGGCCGTCGCGTATTTCTCTGCGCGCGAAAGGCACTCCGTTGTTCCGCTAACGGTGATGACGCCATGTGGACCGGGCATCTTGAGTGTGAGGTATCCATAATGCGGCAATGCGTTGAAGCGGGCGAAGGCCATTCTTCCAAGCAATGCTTGATAGCTGCTTTGGAAGGGTGCGATTATGAAGACTAGGTCTTTGCTTCTGGAGTTACCTGGAGAGCCGAATGTTACCTCCAGTATGACGGAGCCCTTGCTATAGGCTTCAATGCCTGGTATCACCCCGTCAATGGTGGTGTGAATTTTGTTGATTCTGGATGAGTCTATCCCCATCCCGCGGACAGTGTCCTCGTATATTAAATTGAGACTGCTGCCACCATCCATGAGGACATGAGTGAGATGGTATCCGTCGATTATTGGGTCAAGCACCAAGGCATTTGATCCTTCGCGCCGAATGCTAGTTCGGCCGTCTAGGTGATCGAAGGTGATCGAAAAAGACATCCAACAGTTAGGTGTGGGTACGATGGGCTCTATATCGTGTGCGTCTTTATGGGCGCGTTCGTGCCTTCCCAACGATGTACGAGTCGCCTGGATCATGTTCACTGTTTTAACCTCTGGTGGGAATGTTTTCTGTCCCCCAGTGTTCGGTTGGCGAGGTTCATCCTCGTCTTCACTTGGTGTTTCCCTTCCCTTGTGTTCGGCGTTTAGTTTGCCGGCCTGCTTGAAGACCCAACACTCTTTGTGCGTGTGGTTCGCAGGTTTGTCGGGGGTGCCATGAATTTGGCATAGTCTGTCCAGAACTCTGTTCAGACCAGACGGTCCCTCTTTACTGCCTTTAGGTTGCTTATTTTGCTGGTTAGGTCGAGAGCCTCGGAATCCGGCATTAATCATTATGTTGTCCGGGCTCTCTTCCTTGTTTTGGCGTTTGTTTTTATAACGGCGTGGCTTCTCGTTGCTACCCCTTACTTCGGATGTGCTGGGGTCGCTGGTGCCTTTGCGGGCGAGCCAGCTATCTTCTCCCGCACAAAAGTGGGTCATAAGACTTGTTAGGGTTGCCATTGTCCTTGGCTTTTCTTGGCCGAGGTGTCTGGCGAGCCACTCGTCCCGGATGCTGTGCTTGAATGCCGCTAAGGCTTCGACATCCGGACAATCAACAATTTGATTTTTCTTAGTGAGGAATCTGTTCCAAAGCTTGCGGCCAGACTCTCCGGGTTGTTGGATTATGTGACTTAAATCGTTAGCATCCGGAGGTCGGACATAAGTCCCTTGAAAATTGGACCTGAAAGCGTCCTCTAGTTCTTCCCAGCTCCCAATTGAATTTTTGGGGAGGCTTTTCAACCAGTGTTGGGCTGGTCCCTTTAGTTCGAGGGGAAGATATTTGATGGCATGGAGGTCATCTCCACGAGCCATGTGTATGTGGAGGATGAAGTCCTCGATTCAGACCCGTGGGTCTGTCGTTCCGTCGTATGCCTCTATGTTTACAGGTTTAATGCCCTGTGGAAATTCATGGTCCAGTACTTCATCAGTAAAGCATAGGGGGTGAGCAGCCCCTCTATATCTGGACGCGCTGTGGCATGCCATCGGCTGTTGTTGTGTTTGGTGCTTGTTCCGAACTGGTGTCTGGTTGTCATAATTGTTTTGACGACCATTGTCCCTTGCCGAGTTGTGTCCTTTAGATCCGTAGATGGACCTAGCTGCGCCAGCTTTCTTCTCCGGGTGCTCACGTAGATCGTGGGCGTCCTTGGCAGCTAATTTGTTGCGGTTATGAAGTGGTACTCCTGGTCTCCTGGTCATGTTGTTCTTCGGCGGAACGGCCTTGTCGTGGAATTCTGGCAGTAGCTTGCGTTTTGGGTAGCTCTTTGTATGGCGAACATAGCCATATCTTTCTTTAGTGTCTAGCACTTTGTTCCATCTATGATTGAGCGTTTCCTGTGCGGCTTTAAGCCGTTGCTTCTGCTTCTTCAGACTTCTTGCTGTGGCCGTAAGCTTTCTATGGAGGTTATCTCATTCCACACGTTATTCCGGGACGATGAATGCGTCATCGTCCAGACTGTCTTCTTGTCCTAGGCCGGATTGGTGAACTCGTTCATCTGGATCGTTTTCTTCGGGCGTATGATCCGGACTATGTTCAGCACGACCTAGTTCGTCTTGCTCCATCGCTGGTTCTGTTTGGTCATTATTGCCATCGGGGTTGACCGAAGTATCCATTCTTCTGGCGCTCTTGCTAATATTGTTACTGTTGCCAGATTTGGAACGGCATCTGCGCCGTCGCTTTGGTTTTTGCCCAGGGGTGTTATCTTCCGGATCGTCACCGTCGCCTTCCTTGGGCGTGTCCACCATATATATGTCGTGTGGCGAGGCGTGAATCCGGCACCTCATAGATTCTGAGTCTTCTCCTGCATCGTCGTCCATACCGTCGATGCCTTCGGAGTTGAAGTCCAGCACGTTGGTTAAATCATCAACCGTAGCTATGAAGTGGGTGGTGGGTGGGCAGCGAATGTTTTCGTCGCCTGCTCCCCACTCGAGCCGGACCTAATTCGGCCCGAGATTCTCTGTCAAAGAGAGAGTTTTGAATGAGTTTAGTATGTCGCCGAAGGGCGAGTGCTGAAAGATGTCCGCTGCGGTGAACTCCATCACCGGAGCCCAACCAAAATCGACGGGCCCTGGGACGCACGAACTGGAGCCTACAACTGGACATGGGTCCAGGAGCCGGGGGTCACTGGTTTTGTCAAAAGTGAAGCCTGTGTTCGGCTCCATCACCGATGAGGCTACGGCCTGTGGGGCGGGGTCCAGCCCTCCGTCATTAGGCGATGCAACCTGTCCCGGATTTAGGTCCGGGGCTTCTGCCGGGGTGATATCCCAAGCAACGTCTGACAGCAGGTCTAAGCCGTGCTCGTCCTGACTGTTCGGCGTTTCTGGCGCTGGCCCGAACCCACTGAAGATCAAGTCTCCTCAGGTATCCTCCATGTGGTTCAGGTTTTCGAACCCGATTTGAGGGCCAGGGGCATAGTTATCGATCTACTCCAAGTGGCCAAGCGAATTGGCCCGCAGCGCGAAGCCGCTGAACACGAAGATCTGTCCGGGGAGGAAAGTCTTACCCTGGGCAGCGTCGTCAATGACGATCGAAGAAGACATCGAGCCTGACGACGACGTCACACAAGAACTCTCAATGAACGCACCAATGTCGGTGTCAAAACCGGCAGATCTCGGGTAGGGGGTCCCGATCTGTGCGTCAAGTCTGATGGTAACAAGAAGTAAGGGACACGGGTGTTTACCCAGGTTCGGGCCCTCTCGATGGAGGTAAAACCCTACTTCTTGCTTGATTAATATTGATGATATGGGTAGTACAAGAGTAGATCTACCACGAGATCGTAGAGGCTAAACCCTAAGAGCTAGCCTATGATGGTATGAATGTGATTGTGATCGGCCTTCTAAGGACCATCCTCTCCGGTTTATATAGACACCGGAGAGGGCTAGGGTTTACATGGAGTCGGTTACAAAGAAGGAAATATAATATCCGGATCGCCAAGCTTGCCTTCCACGCCAAGGAAAGTCTCATCCGGACACGGGCCGAAGTCTTGAGTCTTGTATCTTCACGCTTCAATAGTCCGGACGTTGTACACAGTCCGGCTGTCCGGATACCCCCTAATCTAGGACTCCCTCACCCCCCTCCTGGGTGGCCCCCTACCTCGTGGGCCCCCTAGAGACCCTCCGACGCCAACTCCAACTCCATATATTGGCTTTCGGGGAGAAAAAAATCAGAGAGAAGAAATCATCGCATTTTATGTTACGGAGCCGCCGCCAAGCCCTAATCTCTCTCGGGAGGGCTGATTTGGAATCCGTTCGGGGCTCCGGAGAGGGGGATACGTCGCCGTCATCATCACCAACCATCCTCCATCACCAATTTCATGATGTTCACCGCCGTGCGTGAGTAATTCCATCATAGGCTTGCTCGACGGTGATGGGTTGGAAGATATTTATCATGTAATCGAGTTAGTTTTGTTAGGGTTTGATCCCTAGTATCCACTATGTTCTGAGATTGATGTTGCTATGACTTTGCTATGCTTAATGCTTGTCACTAGGGCCCGAGTGCCATGATTTCAGATCTGAACCTATTATCTTTTCATGAATATATGTGAGTTCTTGATCCTATCTTGCAAGTCTATAGTCACCTACTATGTGTTATGATCCGGCAACCCCGAAGTGACAATAATCGGGACCACTCCCGGTGATGAACATAGTTTGAGGAGTTCATGTATTCACTATGTGCTAATGCTTTGTTCCAGTTCTCTATTAAAAGGAGGCCTTAATATCCCTTAGTTTCCAATAGGACCCCGCTGCCACGGGAGGGTAGGACAAAAGATGTCATGCAAGTTCTTTTCCATAAGCACGTATGACTATATTTGGAATACATGCCTCCATTACATTGATGAATTGGAGCTAGTTCTGTGTCACACTATGTTATGACTGTTACATGACGAACCGCATCCGGCATAATTATCCATCACTAATCCGGTGCCTACGAGTTTTCCATATACTAGTTCTCGCTTATTTACTTTTCCGTTGCTATTGTTACAATCACTACAAAATACCAAAAACATTACTTTTGCTATCTTTACTTTTCTTACCGTTACCACCACTATCATATTACTTTGCTACTAAACACTTTGCTGCAGATACTAAGTTTCCGGGTGTGGTTGAATTGACAACTCAGCTGCTAATACTTGAGAATATTCTTTGGCTCACCTTGTGTCGAATCAATAAATTTGGGTTGAATACTCTACCCTCAAAAACTGTTGCGATCCCCTATACTTGTGGGTTATCAAGACCTTTTTCTGGCGCCATTGCCGGGGAGCATAGCTCTATTCTTTGAGTCATTTGGGATTTATATCTGCTGGACACTATGAAGAACTTGAAAGACGCTAAGACAACAATTTATCCCTCAACTACGAGGGGAGGTAAGGAACTGCCATCTAGCTCTGCACTTGATTCACCTTCTGTTATGAGTAAGCTAGCGACACCTAAACCTGCTTCTGCTATTCATTCTGATATGTCGCATGTTATTGATGATGCCACTTCTGCTATGCATGATACTTATGATGAAACTACTTCTATGCTTGATACTACTGTGCCCCTTGGTGAATTTCTTGATGACCAGATTTCTAAGTCTAGAGAAAGAGAAATTATTGAATCTGAATACGATGATGAGAGTGATGATGAGAATATGCCTGCTATTCCTGAGGGTTACCTTTTTGATGCGGAATCTTCTGCAGCTATTTTTGCCTGCCAGGATAGATACGAACTTAAGAGGCTGCTAGTTAAATGGAGTAAAGAATCTTTTAGAGATAGAATGAAACCTGACCCTGCTTTTGCTACTTCACCTATTTATGTTCCCGATAAGGATTATTATGAATTTTCTTTTGATCCAAATATAATTACTTTGGTTGAATCTGATCCTTTCTATGGCTATGAATCTGAAATTGTTGTGGCACATCTTACTAAGTTAAATGATATAGCCGCCCTGTTTACTAATGATGAGAGATCGCGCTACCTTTATATACTCAAAATATTTCCGTTCTCATTAAAGGGTGATGCTAAGATATGGTTTAATTCTCTTGATCCTGGTTGTGTGCGTAGTCCCCAGGATATGATTTATTACTTCTCTGCTAAATATTTCCCTGCTCATAAGAAACAAGCTGCTTTGAGGGAAATATACAACTTCGTGCAAATTAAAGAAGAGAGTCTCCCACAAGCTTGGGGGAGGCTTCTCAAGTTACTTAATGCTTTGCCTGATCATCCTCTTAAGAAACCTGAAATACTTGATATCTTTTATAATGGACTAACTGATGCTTCCAGAGATTACCTGGATAGTTGTGCTAGTTCTCTTTTCAGGGAAAGAACACCGGATGAAGCTGAAATTCTATTGAATAATATGTTGACAAATGAAAATAATTGGGCACCTCCTGAGCCAACTCCCGAGCCAGCTCCTGAGCCAATTACTGAGCCTATTCCTAAACCAACTCTGAAAAAGAGAGGTGTTCTATTTCTTAGTCCCGAAGATATGCAAGAGGCAAAGAAATCTATGAAAGAAAAAGGTATTAAAGCTGAAGATGTTAAGAATTTACCTCCTATTGAAGAAATACACGGTCTTAATTTACCGCCTGTTGAAGAAGTATATGATCTCAATTCCTTATTCACTGAAGAACCTCCTGATCCCACTATCCCGACACGGGTAGTAAAGGTAAATTCTCTCTATAGATATGATAAAGTTGAAGTCCCTCCTACTAAAATTGCTAGTCAGTGCTTGGATGAGTTTGATGACTTAATGCTTAAGCAAGATGACTCTAATGCTTATTTTGGTAGACAATTAAAACATAATACCTTTATGATTAAATGCTTGGGTGATTTTATGGCTAATATTAGAGGTGAACTTAAACTTGTTAGCAAACATGCTTCTATGGTTACCACTCAAGTAGAACAAGTACTTAAAGCTCAGAAAGAAGTGCTTGATGAAATGAATAGTAAGAAAAATGATTATGCTGTTAGAGTGGCTACTAGAACTGGTAGAATGACTCAGGAACCTTTGTATCCTGAAGGCCACCCTAAGAGAATCGAGCAAGATTCTCAGAGAAATAATATTGATGTACCTAGTTCTTCTTAGAGGAAGAAAAAGAAAAATGATTGGACTTTGCAAACTTCTAGTGAACCTATTGCTGAACCACCTGAGAATCCAAATGATATCTCTATGTCTGATGCTGAAACACAATCTGGTAATGAGCATGAACCTAGTGAAAATATTAATGATGATGTTCATGATGATGCTCAACCTAGTAATGATAATGATGTAGAAATTGAACCTGTTGTTGATCTTGATAACCCACAATCAAGGAATCAACATTATGATAAAAGGGACTTCGTTGCTAGGAAACATGGTAAAGAAAGGGAACCATGGGTTCAGAAACCCATGCCTTTTCCTTCGAAACCATCCAAGAAAAAGGTTGATGAGGATTTTGAGCGCTTTGCTGAAATGATTAGACCCATCTTTTTGCGTATGCGATTAACTGATGTGCTTAAAAAAATCCTTATGCTAAGTATATGAAGGATATCATTACTAATAAAAGAAAGATACCGGAAGCTGAAATTTCCACCATGCTTGCTAATTATACTTTTAAGGGTGGAATACCGAAGAAACTTGGAGATCCAGGAGTACCTACTATACCATGCTCCATTAAGAGAAATTATGTTAAAACCGCTTTATGTGATCTTGGAGCCGGTGTTAGTGTTATGCCTCTCTCTTTATATCATAGACTTGACTTGAATAAGTTGACACCTACTGAAATATCTTTGCAAATGGCTGATAAATCAACTGCTATACCTGTCGGTATTTGTGAGGATGTGCCTATTGTAGTTGTAAACGTTACTATTTTAACGGACTTTGTTATTCTTGATATTCCCGAGGATGATAGTATGTCTATTATTCTTGGAAGACCTTTCCTTAATACTGCAGGGGATGTTATTGATTGCAACAAAGGCAATGTCACTTTTCATGTTAATGGTAATGAGCACACGGTACACTTTCCGAGGAAACAACCTCAAGTTTATAGTATCAACTCTATTGGAAAAATTCCATCGATTATATTTGGAGGTTTTGAATTCCCTCTCCCTACTGTCAGGAAAAAGTATGATATTCTTATTGTTGGGGATTTTCATATCCTCGTTGAGGTAACTTAGTGTTATTCGAAATTTCTCTATTTCCGTGTTATTCAGAATGAGTTTGTTAACAAGACTTGATCAACCTTGTTAGTGGGTTCATTTTGATGATCATGAGATGGATGAAACTAGAAGCACAACCTTCTGTACCCTCTTTATATTTTCTGTTATTTAGTAAAAATAAAGTAAAATAGTATTTTTTTCTGTCTGTTTCCTGACTTATCCGTGCAATATAAAAACATCCCAAAAATAAAAGTCCTCAGAATCCCATGCCAATTTAATATGATTTTTTCGGGAATATTTGAGAATTTACTATGCAAAAATTACCGCGGGGGGAGCTGCCACCTGGCCACGAGGGTGGATGGCACGCCCTACCCCCTGGGTGCGCCTCCCTGCCTCGTGGGCCCATGGTGGCCCTCCTCCACTTATCCCTGCACCCATCTTCTTCCTCTGCCTCACACAAACACGAAAAACCAACTCAAGCACGAGTTCCAGCCCCTTTTGCTGTGATTTTCAATCTCCTTGCTCAAAGCACCTCTCGCAAAACTGTTTGGGGAGATTGTTCCTTGGTATGTGACTCCTCCACTGGTCCAATTTGTTTTTGTTCTAGTGCTTCATTCATTGCAAATTTATGCTGCGTAGGTGACCATGTTCTTGATCTTGCATGTCAAATTTATATGGTTCCAAGTAGTTCTAATGCTTGATATAGGCTCTAGGCACTTGTGGGAGTTGTTGCTATCAATTTTATTGAAGTTGGTTCACTTTTATTTGAAGTTACTAAAAATTTCAGATTATTTCAGAAAATAATGAAGAGACTTTTGAGGGGCTCGTCGAGCCGAAGCTCGAAAGAAAAACAAATGGAAGAAGAGGAGAAGCCCAAATTTAATTTGCCTCGCACCGCGGAGGTCCGGCCGTGTGAATGGCCTTCCAATGACTTCTTGAGGAGAGCCGGGATTTATGAGGATTTCTATTTATTGATTGAGAATGCTGGCCTCACCGACTTCCTCCGCGACCAACGTCATCAGTATCTCTTACTCACAAATACTTTTGTGCAAAACTTCTACTTTTTCCCTAAGAAATCACCTCCTTCAGTAGAGTTTCATTTATATGAAGTTATTAAGGAGATGCCATTAGCTGAATTTTGCGAGGTTTGCAAAATACCCTTTGAGGGCACCTTGGATGAACCACACCGTAACGAAGTAGAAGCTTTTATTAACACTATCACAGTGGGAGAAACCAGGAAGGTTTCTGATGCAAGGATTACTAGCATACATTTTCATGTTTTACGCTACTTTGCCTTATTTGCTAGTCGTTGCTTGATTGGACGCGGGAACTGTGGAAACCTTAGTGTTCCTGATATTATTATTTTGTTCCATGGTTTATACCGCAATAACTCTGTTAGTAGGGGTGGAATTGTTGCTAGATGGTTAAGCCTGAACCGTACTAAAGGCCCTATCTTTGGAGGCATTTATGCTTCGCGCCTAGCTGAATATTTTGAAATACCTATTAGGCATGAGGAGAAAGAAGAAACATCGTTGCCCCATGCTTATTTAGATTATAAGAGTATGCTAGCGCATGAATTTCTTGTTAAGAGTCGTGAAGGGGAGCTCAAATATAAATTATACTTTGATAAACATCACCCTGAGACTATTACTTTGCCTGCTCCCTCTTGGTTTAACTTATCTGCAGGTCCTCATGTCTTTCCGTGGCCGGCCATGCAAGCCCATCGGAATCCTGCACCAGCCCCGGAACCAGAGCCACAAGATGAGCCTCCACGACAGTCTATTTATTCTTGGGATCCAGAGGTAGTTGCCAGCCAGTGGCAGTCAGAGTCTTCTTCATCGCAGTATGACCCCAGCTTCACCTACGGGTATCCGCCAGGCTATCCCTGGCAATAAACCAACTTAGGCCAAAAGCCTAAGCTTGGGGGAGTACGTATTTCCCACCGACATTACATTCATGTTCACACACACTCATTGCTAGATGTCGGTGCTCATACTCTTTCATTGTATTATCCATGCTAGTTTAAATTTCTTTTTCCTGCTTTCTTCTTGTGTGTTTAATAAACCTTAAGAAAAACCAAAAAATTAGTAGTAGTTTATTTCCTTGCTTGTAGTAGAATTAAAATGAAAACCCAAAAAGATTTCTCGTTCTTCTTTTACTTGTTGGGAGCTTTCCCCTATAAATAGTTTTATTTTCTTTTCTTTCTTTTGGGGGTCGAGAAGACTATATTGAAATTTCTTAGTGGCTCTTATATGCATGATTGTTTAGTTAATTTAGAGCCCATATTACTTGTCTTCTCTCTTGAGTTGAATGATTGCAGATTCTAGCTTAGTCCAATGCACGTGCACTCTTATTATTATACACATCGTTCGGTCGTGCAAGTGAAAGGCAATAATGACGATATATGATGGACTTATTGGGATGAGAAAAGCTGGTATGAACTCGACCTCTCTTGTTTTTGTAAATATGATGATTCATCGTTCCTGAGTCAGCTATTATGAAGTAAACATATTTGCAATGACAATTAGAGATTATAGTTGCTTGTGCCATGCTTGATTAGCTGTGAGTTATAATGGTTTACCTTGCGTGCCAACATGCTATTAGAATGATTATGATGTGGTATGATGGGGTGATATCCTCCTTTGAATGATTTAAGTGACTTGACTTGGCACATGTTCACGCATGTAGTTGAAACAAATCAACATAGCCTTCACAATATTTATGTTCATGGTGGATTATATCCTACTCATGCTTGTATTCAATGTTTATTAATTTTAATGCATGTTCATGACTGTTGTCGCTCTCTAGTTGGTCGCTTCCCAGTCTTTTGCTAGCCTTCACCTGTACTAAGCGGGAATACTGCTTGTGCATCCAATCCCTTAAACCCCAAAGTTGTTCCATATGAGTCCACTCTACCTTCCTATATGTGGTATCTACCTGCCGATCCAAGTAAATTTGTATGTGCCAAACTCTAAACCTTCAAATAAACGTTCTGTTTTGCATGCTCGAATAGCTCATATATCAACTAGGGCTGCCCTTATCTTCCGTGTTAGGTGGGTTATTCTCAAGAGGAGTGGACTCCGCTCCTCATTCACGAGAAAATGGCTGGTCACCGGGATGCCCAGTCCCATGCTTTATGCAAACTAAATCAAAATAATTGCAAACAAAACTCCGCCTAGGACCCATTGAATGTTGGAGGCACTCGTTGTTTCGAGCAAGCCGTGGATTGATGCTTGTGGAGGATGGGGAGTATAAACTTTACCATTCTGTTTGGGAACCGCCTATAATTTGTTTAGCATGGAAGATATCGTCATCTCTTAGTTGTTATGTTGACAATGAAAGTATGCCGCTCAAAATATAATTTATCTCTATTTCAAAATCGAGCTCTGGCACCTCTACAAATCCTTGCTTCCCTCTGCGAAGGGCCTATCTATTTACTATTATGTTGAGTCATCACCCTTCTTATTAAAAGCACCCGCTGGAGAGCACACTCTCATTTGCATTCATTATTATTGGTTTATATTGGGTATGACTTGACTGGATCTCTTTTACCACGAATTACAATGTTTAGTCAGTCCTTGATCTTCAAAGGTGCTCTGCATTTATGTTTTGCGGTCTCAGAAAGGGTTAGCGAGATACCATTTTGTTATATCATGTTATAATTATTTTGAGAAAATGTTGTCATCCGAGTTTCATTATTATGGCTCGCTAGCTGATTATGTTATTGATATGAGAAATTGTGAGAGCTAAGTGTTATTGTGAGTATGGTTAGTTCATAATATTTACTGAAACTTGAATGTTGGCTTTTCATGTTTACAACAACAAGAGCAAACAGAGTTTGTAAAAGTTTTTCTTTTTCTCTTTCAGTTTGTCAACTGAATTGCTTGAGGACAAGCAAGGGTTCAAGCTTGGGGGAGTTGATACGTCTCCATCGTATCTACTTTTCCAAACACTTTTGCCCTTGTTTTGGACTCTAACTTGTATGATTTGAATGGAACTAACCCGGACTGATGCTGTTTTCAACAGAATTGCCATGATGTTGTTTTATGTGCAGAAAACAAAAGTTCTCGGAATGACCTGAAAGTCCATGGAATATCTTAGAATAAATAATAAAAAATCCTCGCCAAAGATGAAGACCAGGGGGCCCACACCCTGTTCACGAGGGTGGGGGGCGTGCCCCCTCTCCTGGGCGCGCCCCCCAACCTCGTGGGCCCCCTGGAGACCCACCTACGCCAACTCCAACTCCATATATTGGCTTTCGAGGAGAAAAAAAATCAGAGAGAAGAAATCATCGCATTTTACGATACAGAGCCCCCTCCAAGCCCTAATCTCTCTCGGGAGGGATGATTTGGAGTCCGTTCGGGGCTCTGAAGAGGGGGATTCGTTGCCGTCGTCATCATCAACCATCCTCCATCACCAATTTCATGATGCTCACCGCAGTGCGTGAGTAATTCCATCATAGGCTTGCTGGACGGTGATGCGTTGGATGAGATTTATCATGTAATCGAGTTAGTTTTGTTAGGGTTTGATCCCTAGTATCCACTATGTTCTGAGATTGATGTTGCTATGACTTTGCTATGCTTAATGCTTGTCACTAGGGCCCGCGTGCCATGATTTCAGATCTGAACCTATTATGTTTTCATGAATATATGTGAGTTCTTGATCCTATCTTGCAACTCTATAGTCACCTACTATGTGTTATGATCCGGCAGCCCCAAAGTGACAATAATCGGGACCACTCCCGGTGATGACCATAGTTTGAGGAGTTCATGTATTCACTATGTGCTAATGCTTTGTTCCGATTCTCTATTAAAAGGAGGCCTTAATATCCCTTAGTTTCCAATAGGACCCTGCTGCCACGGAAGGGTAGGACAAAAGATGTCATGCAAGTTCTTTTCCATAAGCACGTATGACTATATTCGGAATACATTCCTAGATTACATTGATGAATTGGAGCTAGTTCTGTGTCACCCTATGTTATGACTGTTACATGACGAACCGCATCCGGCATAATTATCCATCGCTAATCCGGTGCCTACGAGTTTTCCATATACTGGTTCTCGTTTATTTACTTTTCCGTTGCTACTGTTACAATCACTACAAAATACCAAAAACATTACTTTTGATGTCTTTACTTTTCTTTCCGTTACCACCACTATCATATTACTTTGTTGCTAAACACTTTGTTGCAGATACTAAGTTTCTAGGTGTGGTTGAATTGACAACTCAGCTGCTAATACTTGAGAATATTCTTTGGCTCCCCTTGTGTCGAATCAATAAATTTGGGTTGAATACTCTACCCTCGAAAACTGTTGCGATCCCCTATACTTGTGGGTTATCACCACCCCAGTGTTTGTGGTGCCAACTGGGGGGAGCTGGCGACGAGCACCTGATCATGGAGAGGGACGTCGGCGATGTCGTCATGCCAGACGTGGTCGTGCCTCCGCCACCACCATCTAGAGGGGCACGAGACAAACAGCCGGCGGACCCGCCGGTGCCGCCAGCTGGAGACGAGATGGTGACGGGCCCGACTCCCGAGGTCCGCACACCATCACGCCGCCGGTTTGCAAAGGCGGCTTCGGTGCCACGCCTGCTAGAGGCTGCGGCCGCGAGCTCTTCGATCGCGGATGCTGAGGCGACCAGCGCCGCGCCCGCTGATTGAGTGCGGGGAGGCGGGATGGGCCCTTTGAATCAGGCAATCCTGGACGTCCAAGGCAAACTCCGGGCCGAGGCCGACAGCCTGAAGCGGTGCAACCAAGTGTTCCTGGAGTCGCGAGTGGCCCTCCAGGTATGCTTCTTAATCTTTAATTCTTGTATTTCTCTGTGGGGGCGCGCCAGTGCACCCACTAGGTGTAGTCCCCGAGTTTCGGGCCGGCTACTGACCAGGCGGCTCGGAACTTTAATTGGCGAGCTCCGAGTACGAACATTGTCTGATATCTTCACTGCAGGATTATCATAACCTCCACGCGGCCGCCTTCAACTCCAAAGTGTAGGAGCTGAATCAACGGACCGCCGACTTGTCAGAAAGCCGGAGTAAGTCTTTGTTTTCTTTCTCTGTGGGGGCGCGCTAGCGCACCCGTGGGCTGTAGTCCCCAAGATTCGGGCCAACTGCTGAGCAGTCGGGCCGGATCTCCCCGGCGACTGGACCTGTTCTTAGTAGGTAGTGATAACTTCTGCTCCATAGGGGCGTGCTAGCACACCCGCTGGCTGTAGTCCCCGATATTCGGGCCGACTGCTCAGCAGTCGAGCCGGATTTCCCCGGCAACTATATTTCTCCTTGTTGATTGTTGATGTCTTTTTCTTCTTCTACTTTTGCAGAGGCCAACGCCGCCCTGAAGCAGCAGCTGGGCAAAGCCAACACCGCGCTGCGTGCCAAGGAGGCAGACAGCAGCAAGCTGGCCAAAGAGCGTGACCGGCTGGTCACACAATTGGCGGAGCAAGCGGAGCTTCTCAAGAAGACCCAGAAGGAGGCAGGGGAGAAGGAGGGCGGTCTCCTTGCTGAGTTTGAGACCGAGCGCTCTACCTGGACCGGTAAGGAGGCAATGCTAACTGCCAGCTTTGGCGAGATTGAAGACATGGTTGACGGTAAGCTGCCTTCTTTACTCTTTCTTCGAGCCACCGACTTCTGATCAAGCCGACTTCTTGTTTATAACTTTGGTTTTTTTGCTTTCTGTTTGAGCAGACTTCTTCCCCGGTCACTCCGGCGCTGCCAATCAGGCCATCGAGGCCGATCACGAAGGGCGGAGGGCAGAAGGTGTGGAGATCGCTGCTGACGCCCCCCGGACCCTTAGCGAGCAGCTTCTTAGGATCCAGGCCCGTGTTCGGCCGGCTCATCGGATGTTGTGCCATCTTCAGCGTGTCGGTGCCCAGGCGAGTGCCGCCCTGTGGCCAGACATGCCGGCTCCACGTACACCCAGCCAGACTACCGACTGGCTGGAGGTGGCGGCCGGCCGCCTTGAGGCTTGGAAGGGTTCCTCGGCCCGGGCTGGGGCATGCCGGGCCTTGGAGTTTGTCAAGGCGTGGTATGCTGGGCTAAATCTAGCCCAGTTGGCCACGCTTCGACTAGAAGCCCAAGAGGAGCTGGTGGCAGTGGAGCGTGAACTTGTCCAGCGAGCCGTGGCAATCACCGTGTACACCAACACTAGCGTCTTCATTCCTGAGCTAGCTGAGAACGGTACCGAGGCGCCGCAGGAGTGGTTCAGGCTGAACCCAGAGGATGGCGAGGACTCGGCCGAAGTGATCGACTCCAGCGATGAGGGAGAAGGCGGGGAGGAGGAGGAAAGTGAAGAGGAGGAGCCAGAAGTTGGATCATACGGCCAGCCTCAGCTCGATCGTGCCTCCAGCAACGAGCCACGCCCGAGTGAGCCGGCTGCTGCTGAAGGCGACCAAGCGGAGACCGACCAGCCGGCCGCTCCACCAACCGGCACCACCGACTCCACCGTTCCGCCGAACCCATCTGCTGCTCCCTAGGCTGCCCATTTACCCTTTTTTTGTTTTTACCTGCTTATCAGTCTCGAAACTTTGTTAACTTCGCACAATTCCACCCGTGGGGTGTACTTCAAACTTCTGTTGAATGCCGGCTAAGGGCCTATTGATATGTAAATATTTTTGCCGAGTTCTATCTTTCCTTGCTTTTTGCTCTTTGGCCTTTTTCCTTTGCTACCTTCCCTCGGGTACCGTCTTGCTAGCCGAACAGCCGCTCTGCGGACTGTGGCTGGGTCAAGTACTTAGCCACTTTCGGGGAGGCAAGTACTTAGCCGATTAGAGTTTTCTAGCAAGTTAAGTAGAAGCCGGCCGGCTGGCTGCTCAGCAACCGGTCGGTGAAGCATGAAGTGGGCTTGAACTATGTGCAGGCTTTGGGTCCTTAGCCATTTTTCATGTGAACACCCTTTCTTCCTTAACTCCTGCCCACCGGACAGTCGCTCTGCGAGCTGTGGCTTCTGGCAAGAGAAGGCTTAAGTGCCAACACATTACTTGTCCGGCTACAGGAAGCATTACATAGTACAAGGCGGTGAGTCCTTGGGTCGACTGGTCGAACCCGGTGCCAGACGGACTAATGAAACAACACTTTCATTGGCATAATACTTATCATATAGATAAAAGAGGGCAGTCCCCGAGCTCTTCTCGGGGGACCCGGAGTCTTCGTACTTAATACAAAAGTTGGCATGGTACATACTGCATCAACTATAAAACCTTTGAAGGAGATTCGCATTCCATGGTCGCTCCATCTCCTTGCCGGAGTCGTCTCTTTTGCATGCTAGAGGCTTCTGAGCATCGATCAGGTAGTAGGAGTCATTGCCCGGTACCTTGGTGATAATGAAGGGGCCTTCCCAAGGTGCCGAGAGCTTGTGCTGGCCGGCTGTTTGCTGGATCAGTCGGAGCACAAGGTCTCCCTCTTGGAAGGATCTTGGCTTGACCTTCCGGTTGTAGTATCGGCGCAGGCTCTGCTGGTAGATGGTGGACCGGCTGAGTGCCAACAGCCGGCCCTCTTCCAGCAGATCGACATCGTCTTCTCGTGCTTCTTTTGCCTCCTCTTTGGTGTACATGGTGACTCAAGGGGAGTCGAACTCTATATCCGTCGGGATGACGGCTTAGTCATCGTATATGAGTAAGAAAGGTGTGAAGCCGGTTGACTTGTTCGCAGTTGTGCACAGGCTCCAGAGGACGACCGGTAGCTCGTCGAGCCAGCAGCCGGCCGAACGCTCCAGAGGTTCGACCAGTCGGGGCTTGATGCCGGATAAAATGAGGCCATTTGCTCGCTCCACCTGACCGTTTGACTGCGGATGGGAAACGGACACTAGGTCCAGTCGGATGCCTTGCATCGTGCAGAAACGGGCCAAAGCGCCTTTGGCAAAGTTCGTGTCGTTGTCGGTGATGATGCTGTGTGGTATGCCATATCGGATGGTGATGTCGGAGATGAATGACACAGCAGTCGGACCATTCAACTTCTTGATTGGTTTTTCTTCTATCCACTTGGTGAACTTGTCCACCGCGACAAGCAGATGAGTCAAGCCACCGTGTGCTGTTTTGAATGGTCCCACCATATCCAGCCCCCAAACAGCAAAGGGCCATGCAATGGGGATAGTCTTGAGTGTGGAACTTGTGGCACCCTTTCCATTTCTGGACCAAGTCTTTGGCGTCTTCCAGAGTAGTCAGCCACAAAAAACCATGGCGGAAAGCTTTGGCGACGAGTGCTTGTGAAGCCGCGTGGTGAACACACTCGCCTTGGTGGATATCTTTGAGGATTGCTTGGCCTTGCTCCGGCTCCACGCAATGCTGGTAAACACCTGTGACACTGCGCCTCACAAGTTCTCTGTTGACGATGATGTGTGCTGCTGCCCGTCGTTGCACTTGCCGGGCCAGATCTCGTCAGTCGGCAGCTCTTTGTTCACAAGAAAGTTGAGGTTGGGCTGAGCCTAGGAAGGTGCTGCAATTTCTTCGACTGCTAGGACTGATAATTGCACGAGGGCGGTTGGGCCGGGAGGCGGCGGGTTGGAGTGGGCTGCCATTTGCTGAGTTGATGAAGTCACCGGCCGACTGCTGCAGTCCCCGGGCCGGGATCTGAAGTCCCCGGGCCGGGTGCGACTGCTGCAGTCCCCAGGCCGCCTACCGAATTCCCCGCGCTGGCTGCCGGGGTCCTCAAGTCGGATCCGACTACTTCGGGAGGAGCCGGTACGAAGATGGAGTCTTATTCTGGTGACGGCTTGACAGACATCTTGAGGAGGCGTTGCAGGGCGACGTCGGCTGGTGTTGCTAGCCTGGTAGAGCCAATCCGTGCCAAAGCGTCGGCTTGGTCATTGTCATTTCTTGGCACATGGAGGAACTCGCACCCTTCAAAGTATCCACTGAGCTGCTGGACGAGAAAGCGGTAGTTGGCCATATTCACATCCTTGGCATCCCAGTCGCCAGACGACTGTTGGACCACCAAATCTGAGTCACCATAGCACAGGATCCGGCGAATGCCGAGTTCCTTGGCAAGCCGGAGCCCGTGAATGAGTGTTCATATTCAGCTACATTGTTGGAGGCGGCAAAGTGGATTCACATCACATATCTGAGCTTGTTGCCTTTGGGAGAGGTGAGGACGATGTCGACTCCCAAACCGGTGTGCATCTTGGAACCATAAAAGTGCATTCGCCAATGAGTGGAGTCTGGCACTGGCGGCAGGTACTGGGTCTCGGACTAGTCGACGAGGAAGTCGGACAGTGCTTGTGACTTGATGGCACAGCGAGGCTGGTAGTAGATGGTGTAGGGGGCCAAATCTATGGCCCATTTGGCCACACGGCCTGAAGCATCCTGGCTTCCAATGATATCGGCAAGTGGGGCAGTGCAGACCATAGTGATTGGGTGCTCTTGAAAGTATGGCTTCAGCTTCTTGGCGGCAAAGTGCACGCCGTAGCATATCTTCTGATAGTGGGGGTAGTTCTGCTTGGAGGCTGACAGCACTTCGCTCAGGTAATACACCGGCCTCTGTACTGGTAGTGCTTTTCCTTCTTCCTTCTGTTCCACAACTATGACTGTGCTGACCACTCGACTGGTGGCGGCGATGTAGAGGAGCATGGGCTCCTTAGGAGTCCGAGCCGCCAGGACAGGCAGAGTGGTCAACATCTTCTTCAGCTGGAGAAAAGCTTCATCTGCCTTGTTGTTCCACTCGAAAAAAGTGGTCTTCTTCATGAGCTGGTACAGGGGAAGAGCCTTCTCGCCCAGCCGACTGATGAAATGGCTGATGGATGCGAAGCAGCCGGTGAATTTTTGCATGTCCAACAGTCGGGTGGGCGCCTCCATCCTCTTGATGGCCTTGATCTTCACAGGGTTGCATGCTATGGCGTGCTCTGAGACCAGGAAGCCAAGAAGTTGTTCGGCTGGTACTCCAAAGACACATTTGTCCTGGTTGAGCTTGATTTGAAATCATCGCAAGTTTTCAAAGGTCTCCTTGAGGTCTTCTAGCAGTGTTCCACGCTTTTCCGTCTTCACCACCACATCATCCACATAGACGTGGGCGTTTCTGCCGAGTTGCTTGAGGAGGCACTTCTGCATGCAACGCTGGAACGTGGCGCCGGCGTTTCTCAAGCCGAACGTCATGGTCAGGTAGCAGAAGGCTCCAAATGGTGTGATGAAGGCGGTCTTCAGCCTGTCGGCCGGGTTCAACTTTATCTAGTGATACCCCGAGTATGCATCCAAAAAGCTCAACAGCTCGGAACACCCGACATGTCCTTAGGAGACCATGCAAAGATGTTCCGATTCTCACAGAGGAAATCGACAAGCTCGCTTTCCTATTTGCTCTCAAGGTTTGCACCTATGACGGCGTGCCTCTACGGGTGCTCTGGGTCCAAGGGTATCTTCTTCATTTCTTTCGTCGACTTGAACGAGCCCTCGGCTTTCGATTCCTTGGGGTTGGGTGGCATCTCCGGCTGCTTGCCTGCCATTGCCACAACCCGGTCTAGGAGCCGCTTCTCGGCCGCAATCACGAGGGACTCAGCTAGCTGGCTGCTGTCTGCTGCACAGGCGGATGACTTCTTGTAGTCCCCTGCTATGGTTAGGATTCCCTTGGTGCTGGGCATCTTCATCTTGAGGTAGGCATAGTGGGGGACCGCCGTAAACTTGGCCAGAGCAGGTCGACCAAGCAGCACATGATAGGGGCTCTCAAGGTCCACCACCTCAAACCAGACTAGCTCTCGGCGAAAATGATATTTGTCTCCAAAAAGGACATCTATCTGAGTCTTGCTGATTGGTGAGCAGGAAAGGCCAGGAACTATGCCATGGAATATGGTCCAACTAGGCTGGAGCTGTCTCTGTTTGATTCCTAAATTCTCCATAGTATCCTTGTACAGGATGTTGATGATGCTGCCGCCATCTATCAGAACTCATCAAGAGCACTCTTATTGTGATCTTTCGGTTCAAACGAACTCCTGCCAAGGATGGTTCATGGTATTTGGAAGAATGATATACCACGGACCTCGAAGACTATCTCAAAGGTTACTAATATCCTAAAGGTGCGAGCAACACTATCAACACGAGGTAAGTAGAGTGAATCTTGGGTCAAGAACCCAGGAGTAGAATGCCTACCAACTAAATGGCATCACGGGATGCTTTCGAGAATAATGGCCAGAATCATCACTCTGAGATACAAAAGCATTGCTAGATTACTGGGTGGTTCTCCAGGATGCCTCGGGTCATAATACTTGCTCCAACATATACGACGAGGTAACGAAGTACCTCAACTCGACGATTAGTGTGGTTAATCTGGCCCAAAGGAACATCGAGAACGGAAGGAAAGGATTTGCAAATGCATCAGATGGTTTAGAAACCTGGGATGACTCGGACAACATAACGGCTGTAAATGCTCAAAGGATTTGAGACATCTATAAAAATGGTGGCATAACCACTCAGAAGCACAATATCAAGGTTCCAAGACCAACTATGAACACACGGAAGTAGTAGAAACTGAACTGGGGCTTAAATCCAATAATCTTATAAGTCTATGGATTAGTAACACGTCATCCTGATAGATAGATGAGAAGGCCTAGTTCTAAATCCCCGTAGGAAAGGTAAGATGACTCGGATCAGAGGGCATGAGGTATAAGGAGTAAAAAGAGCCTTACGTTCCATCCCACAATCAATTCCCCTACATATAACTAAAGCATTTCTAGACTCAACTTTGACCAGTTTGGCTTGGTAATCCTACAGGCAGTCAGGCCCTGATACCAAAGCTGTCAGGACCCCAATTCTAAGTCACACCGATCTAGCATGTAACACGTCATATCATTTTGCGGCCTCACGCACGGTATTCCCACGGGTGTCGCCTTACTTGGCCTGGGACCGTTTGCGCCTTTTGGCTCACGTATATGATAGTGTCGCTAGCATCCATATGACAGAGAACCCGGGCCGACATGGCTTGTTGTGAACCCAAAGAGTCACTAACTTACGGGGACAGGCATACATGAATCAATATCGAGCATGTCGGTCAGCAGCGTGTGAATCCGGGCTGTAGCACTGGGCTAACAGGACTCCGGGAACCCGGGCTGTAGCAGGCTAGGCAAGACTCCGAAGGTCACCGCGTGACATTTCCCCGAAGGGACAGACACAGGAACAAAGTGAATCACATGCTGGCCAGTCTAGGTGTTCCGGAGCAGTAGTGCTGGGCTAGCAGGACTCCGGTAAATTGGGCTGTAGCAGACTACAATGGCTCAGTAGAAGCACCAGACTACATTACCCCAATAGAGAGGCTAGCAAGGATAGACAACTAGGTTGCCGCATCCCACACATACCAAGCACTTCAATCATACACACAATATGCTCGATATGTGTAAATACAACATGTCATCACAACGAAACTCTACGACTCAGAGTACTTATTCATTAGGCTCCGAGGAGCCAAGTATTACAAACATGGGTCTCATGACCCAACATTCAGAGCACACAAATCAAAACACAAGCAGAATCTTAACATGTCTGAGTACAAACAACTATAAATGAAAGAAAAAGGCTGAGAAGCCTGACTATCTGCCAGATCCTACCGAGGGCACAAGATCATAGCTGAGGTATCAAGCTAAATGTCGAAGTCCACACGGAACTACTGGCAAGACTGAAGTCTCTCTGCAAAAACATAAATTAAGCAAACGTGAGTACATATGTACCCAGCAAGACTTACATCAGAACTAACTGCATATGCATCATTATCAACAAAGGAGTGGTGGAGTTTAACTGCAGCAAGCCAGCTTTGAATCAGTGGCTATCCTGAACTACGACTGCAAGTAACTCTTTTGAGGTGGCGCACACGAGTCCACATATTCACCAATCAATACAACACTATGGGTCTACTCCCGTCTCCCTACGAGAACGCCATCCATAGCACTCATGCTTATCTTGCGCATTTTAGAGTATCCACTTTCACTTATCTATGAACTATTATAGGCAAGCCAGAACTCCTTTACCGCGAACATGGCTATTCGAATAGATGATGTTAACCCTGCAGGGGTGTACTTCTTCATACATGTTTCCACCACTTAGCGTCTGCACACGACATGTGCTCGGCAGACTTCAAGCAAAAGCCGACGTGGGTGTAGACCACGACCTACCTAAACACTCAAGTTTCTAGTCCAGGTTTATCGCCTATTTAGGTTCCATCCACAGGGAGTCCGGCCGAAGTTTCCACATAAGGCCCCGAAAGATGTGTACAAGGTTCTGCGACACCAAACGGGCGCCCGGCATACCCGGCCACGTGCCTACCGCATCACAGCCCACCCCTTGGGTCAGCGCTGTGCACGGCCTCCAGCATACTACAAAAACCAGAAACTACTTGCAACTCCTGGACAGAGGACTAGTGTGGTTAAGAAGTCGAGCGGGGTCATATTTCAGGTCCCAATGCATGGTGGTAGCTGTTTCATGGATCACAAACACATAACTCAGTTCCTGAGGACGGCCTCAATGAGACAACCCACCATGTACTCCTACATGGCCTCTCACCGCTACCTTTACCAAATCGTGTTCACACACTTAGCTCACACACAGTAGGACATGTTCATCACCATTCCAATTCATCCCCGATGAATCAGACCTGACCCAACTCTAAGTAGTAGCAGTCATGACAAACAAGAATGAATGAGTAGGCACATCAGGGCTCAAACAACTCCTACTCAAGCTAGTGGGTTTCATCTATTTACTGTGGCAATGACAGGTCATGCAGAGGAAAGGGGTTCAACTACCGAAGCATGTAACAGTTGAATCGTTGTTGTCCTAATGAAGTAAAAGAGAGCAGGAGCGAGAGAATGGGGTTGTATCGGAATGAACAAGGGGTTTTTGCTTGCCTGGCCTTCTGCAGATAGTATAGCTCTTCATCGGTATCATCGAACTCATCGCCGGATCAACGTCTACTAAGGGGGAACAAATACTGGCAACAGAGAGGAAACACAATCAATGCAATGCACAATATGATGCATGATCATCACATGGCAATATGAGTGTGTTGGGCTAATGCAACTACAACCAGAAGGTTTTGAGCTTACTTGAACCAAAGATTCAAATACAAACTCAAGTTATGGGTTCATATAAGTGCATTAACATGTTTGACCTAAACAGCAAGGTTAAGTTGCTCTAACATTCATGAAACCAGTACAAATGGATAGATTGGATTTTTCTGATCATTTTTCATATATAATTTATTTCATTCTGTGTTATGGTTGAATTTATATGAATTTTTGAAGTTTGTAGCACTTTCTGGAATTTCCTGTATAACAATAAATCCAGTAAATGATTTATTGCGTCAGCATTGCGTCAGGGTGACATCAGCAGTCAACGGGGCGGTCCAGGTCAAACCTGACCAGTGGGTCCCGCATGTCAGTGTCATTAGACTAACTAATTTTAGTTAGTCCTAATCCTAGGTTAATTAGCAGGGCGGGCCCCACCTGTCATAGACCCAGGGGGTCAAACTGGGGTCAACCTGGTCAAACAGGTAAACTCACCGGCGTTTTGCGGCCGGCCAGGCCAAACGCGGCGGGGCAGTGCGGTTTCCTCCTCCGGTGAACAAATGGATGGCGGAGGGCATCTACGTGACACGGGGAGTGAGCCGTGTTGATTAGTGGTGGCGGTGCAGCTCAGGGTCGCCGGAAACGACACCGACGACAAGCTGTGCGGCTGCCAGAGTTCGGTCATTGCCTGAAATGCTATTACAGGTGACGTCAGGAGCAGCGGGTGGGTCGTGTTCGACTTGTGGGGATGTACTGAGTGCATTGGTGAGCTCGGGTGAAGGCTTGCGCGTCCGTTGCCACGGTGGCGACATGGATGGCGGCGAGGAGCGCTCGGCTCCGGTGGTAACACGCTCTAGAGAGAGCAAAAGAGTGAAGGGAGAGAAGGGTTCGGTCTGTGAGCTCACAACGGTTGCAGCAGTGCAGACGGCGAGTTCGGAGGAGGTCCGAAGCAAGCGGGGCGACGAAGGCGATCTCAGCGACCCGAGGAAGAAGAAGCCGTCGAGGGTGGTGCTTCGAGGTGTCCGGTGTTGTGTAGCTCAGCGAGGGGGCGTCGGTGAGGCGTGGGGTGGCCGGTGACCGCGGGGACGGTGAGTGGCGCGACGGGCGGCTTCGGGCGGCTGCGCGTGAGAGAGACAGAGGAGGGGAGAAGCACGGGGAGTGGTCGAGGGGATTCCAGGCGGTGCGTGGCGTCGTCTGGAGTCGTCCAGGGCGTCGGCAGAAACAGGAGGTGGCCGTCGGTGGCCGCGCGCATGCTAGCGCACCACGGGGGCTGCCAGCTGGGCCGGATAGGTGGGCTGCACGGGTGAGGCCAGGTACTAACTCTCTCTCTCTCTCTCTCTCTCTCTCTCTTCCTGTTTTTCTTTCTATTTCATTTCCTCTGTTCTGATGTAGTTTAGCCACTAAATCATTTTAATAAATTATGTTGGTTATTATATGGCTTGCTAAAATATACACAAAGCCACTCACAAACTTCTAGAATTATTGGAGTTATATTTATTATATATATTAAATATAAATCCAAAGAAAATAATTATTGGATTAATTCAAATGGCCAAAATAAATGTTTCTGAGCTCCTAAAAGTATTGGTTTGAATTTTACCTCTTGTCAATATTTTTATAGAATAACAGGAACATTTTCTTGGACTCATTTTAGAAGATTTTAAAGTTGGTTATTTTTGAACTGATTTCTGAGGGTTTCAACAAACGTCAATCCAACTTTCAGAAATTTTAGACATGATGCATGATTGCAGTTGCAACTATTCCCTCAGGTACTCTAGGGCTGTGACAACTCAACCCCAATAAACAAGAATCTCGTCCCGAGATTCAAGTCGTGAGGTAAGAAGACAGAGGAACACGGGCTAACACAATCTTCACGATCCAAATGTCTTTCTCGAGGGTGTTGATTCATTGCATCACCTTGATCTCGACGTCTTGCTTTGAGAACTACATCCAACATGACAACTAGTAGAAAGGGAGAATTTTAGAAGAATCAATCTTTCTAAGGTTCGAGCAACTTAGGATCATCTTAATGATCACAAGATCAACTCACGGAATGGGACATAGAAACATATCTGGAGCTGAGAGGCAAAACATGCATCAGGAGGGACGCAAGAAACAATTTGATGAGGGTTTCAAAGTAGCAAGGAAAAATTGCCATGATTCCATAACGGGGCACCTTAGGGAAGGTGACTCGTAGAATTATTCCCTCAAGTGGCAAAAAGAATTACTTTTGATACATAGATCATTGGAACTCTTCTCACCAGCCTGAGGCAATTTACGAATGATCATTTGACGGAGTTCGGGAGAACGACACACTCGGGCTAGAATGGATGATGTGGACTACCTTGTTGAAGACAACGTAAGGGATGATTTTTCTTGCGCGTTCTCTCAAGAACTTGAGCATTTCTATATTCATCAAGGTTCTACCAACATCCGTGTCAAGGATCCTGGCAACACAACATACTACCATGATGGATAGTGATGGACGATGCAGATGCAAAGGATTACAACATCTTCTCAGATTTCACCATAGCGAGGCCAAGGAAACAAAATCTGGATGATTGACCGAGAGACATTTAGCACTCCGCTTCTAATGTTCTCCTTGATGTACTAGCGTAACCCATTTGATATGGTTTGGTATCTTGAACAACAAGTATAAGGCCGGACTTCAGGATTGCAAGAATCCATAAGGAATAACTACAGAAGTAAATCCCACGGAATCCTTATGGGGAGGTGGCCAACTTTATCAATCAGTATACTACAATAATAGGTCTTCCGACTGGGTGTGTTGGCCACGACATCCACTTATCGGGTTACAGAGACCAATATTACAGCTCTTGGGAGACGTTCCAACCATCATATCTGCCTGAGATTCAGATCTGGTTGGTAACAGGATATTTCAGACAACATGTCCAGAAAAGGGAAGTTTGCAACACAAACCGACGAGATAGCGTTGCGACATTCTCTGGAGATGAACTTTGGTAGCAAGCTCCAAAACATGAGTGGGTTCTGCTACAAACATGTTAACACGCTGTCCCAGACAAACATGGCCACAGAGTAGTCTTACAATAAAACACTACCGAGTTCTAGTTGGAAACCATCATTGACGATAACGGAATCTTGTGCATTACCATGCATGGATTAGCACTTAACTCCTTTTCCTCGAACAAGTCAGTTAGTGGCTTGGTGTGCTAGGAACACATATGGAGTGGAGGCGGCCAACCTATCCAACCACACAGCACTTCGTACGTGCATGACTAACTTGGGATGATTCCAAAGGAAGCAAAACAAACTCTCTCGAGTTCACGGTGGCAACTTACATCAAATACACGTGAATTAGAGGAAGTCACTTCTCTCATCCAAACACATACCTCATGGACGGGCATGAAGAAAATGCTTACACAAGTTTCCAACACTAGCTGGATGTTCCACACAAATCATGGAGGAGACAAAATGCTACTGATGGGCTCAACAACAACTCATCGGAATTTCATACACTGTACTTCCACCATGATGTGAACAATGTGATAGTATTGGTCAGACCAAAAGATATAATGGTCTATGCTCGAGGAATCAACCAATAGTAAGAAAACATTATGAATATCGTTGGTTCTAACTTGATTTGACGATGGCCCACACTCAAATCATGGTTTGGGCAAGACGATAGGTTCAACATCTGATCACGAGGACCAATCGGTGAAGATATCATCTTTCTTCAACACACACACACAAAAGGATATCCCTTAACATGAACTAAGTCAGACAAGCTTTTATTTTCCAACTCTCCAAGTTGTTGTTTAGCCTAACCAACTGGCTCATGGATATCCAACACAGATTCTTGGAGAAAGAGTGGTTTATTGGAAAACCAACTTGATCCCGAGCTCAACATAACGGCCAGGGGACAACCTGGTAATGCTTCCGAGAAGATATTTGAAACATCACAAACCACTGATATGTTACTAAGCTCGAGAACAATCTTGCTTTTCAGAGCAAGAGGATATGATCAAATAAGCAAGGGATTGAATAATCCTAACTCATTGATCGAAGAGTGCACCAGAAATAAGGACAAGGTATCTCAATCTATCTTAGAATGATGATTCAATAACCAACAAGCTAAGAATGAGAATATTGTCCATTTACTACCGAGCAACTAGTTGCTAGGAGTATTGATTTCACACATCATGATTCACTTGTCGGTATTCTGGTCGCAGCAACACGGGAACCGAGGAATGAACAACGATGGTGAGAGGTATCACTGTATCAAGAATTCATAAGATGGTGTGCAATTCCCATGACATTCTTGACATAAGACGATAATACTTCAGGGTATAATAGAATCAAAAGCTGGATTGGCATTTTGATCTTTGAAATACAACTACTTTGACCCAATCCTAGATATGGATGAGGTACTCTAGTTTGTTTCTCCTAGTCATTCTGAAATAGAATGGCTTGACGGACCACTAGAGTAATAGGCATCGATAAACACGATTGCCAACTAATCCTTACTATCAATTGATAGACGAGGGCCAGAAAGCAACTAAAGAGGGATGACTCAAAAGAACATCTGATTTTCTGAGTTGTGGATGCATAGATTAGTATGTCGAGCAAAGCTCAACATTTATTCCGGATAACCCATTGCAGAAAGGTAGAACTGGTAGATTCACAATGTAGAACGAAGAACTCATCAAGAGCACTCTTATTGTGATATTTTGGTTCAAAGGAACTCCTGCCAAGGATGGTTCATGGTATTTGGAAGAATGATATACCACGGACCTCGAAGACTATCTCAAAGGTTACTAATATACTAAAGGTGCGAGCAACACTATCAACATGAGGTAAGTAGCGTGAATCTTGGGTCAAGAACCCAGGAGTAGAATGCCTACCAACTAAATGGCATCATGGGATGCTTTCAAGAATAATTGCGAGAATCATCACACTGAGATACAAAGCATTGCTAGATTACTAGGTGGTTCTCTAGGATGCCTAGGGTCATAATACTAGCTCCAACATATACGACGAGGTAACGAAGTACCTCAACTCGACGATTAGTGTGGTTAATCTGCCCAAAGGAACATCGAGAATGGAAGGAAAGGATTTGCAAATGCATCAGATGGTTTAGAAACCTCGGATGACTCAGACAACATAATGGCTATAAATGATCAAAGGATTTGAGACATCTTGAAAAAATGGTGGCATAACCACTCAGAAGCACAATATCAAGGTTCCGAGACCAACTATGAACACACGCAAGTAGTAGAAACCGAACTGGGGCTTAAATCCAACAATCTTATAAGTCTATGGATTACTAACACGTCATCCTGATAAATAGATGAGAAGGCCTAGTTCTAAATCCCCAGAGGAAAGATAAGATGACTCGGATCAGAGGGCATGAGGTATAAGGAGTAAAAAGAGCCTTACGTTCCATCCCACAATCAATTTTTCCCTACATATAACTAAAGCATTTCTAGACTCAACTTCGGCCAGTTTGGCTTGGTAATCCTATAGGCAGTCATGCTCTGATACCAAAGCTGTTAGGACCCCAATTCTAAGTCACACCGATCTAGCATGTAACACCTAATATCACTTTGCGGCCTCACGCATGATATTCCCAAGGGTGTCGCCTCACTTGGCCCGGGACCGTTTGCGCCTTTTGGCTCACGTATATGATAGTGTCGCTAGCATCCATATGATAGAGAACCCGGGCCGACATGGCTAGTTGTTAACCCAAAGCGGCACTAACTTACGGGGACATGCATACATGAATCAACATCGAGCATGTCGGTCAGCAGCGTGTGAATCCGGGCTGTAGCACTAGGCTAACAGGACCCCGGGTATCCGGCTGTAGAAGGCTAGGCAGGACTCCAGAGGTCACCGCATGACATTTCCCTGAAGGGACAGACACAGGAACGAAGTGAATCACATGCTGGCCAGTCTAGGTGTTCCGGAGCAGTAGTGCTGGGCTAGGAGGACTCCGGTAAACCGGGCTGTAGCAGACTACCATGGCTCAGTGGAACCACCAGACTACATTTCCCCATAAGAGAGGCTACCAAGGATAGACAACTAGGTTGTCGGATCCCACACATACCAAGCATTTCAATCATACACACAATATGCTCGATATGTGTAAATACAATGGCATCAATACGAAACTCTACAACTTAGAGTATTTATTCATTAGGCTCAGAGCAGCCAAGTATTACAAACATGGGTCTCATGACCCAACATTCTGAGCACACAAATCAAAACACAAGCGGAAGCTTAACATGTCTGAGTACAGACAACTATAAATGAAAGAAAAAGGCTGAGAAGCCTGACTATCTGCCAGATCCTGCCGAGGGCACAAGATCGTAGCTGAGGTATCAAGCTAAACGTCGAAGTCCACACGGAACTACTAGCGAGACTAAAGTCTCTCTGCAAAAACATAAATTAAGCAAACGTGAGTACAAATGTACCCAGCAAGACTTACATCAGAACTAACTACATATGCATCATTATCAACAAAGGGGTGGTGGAGTTTAACTCCAGCAAGCCAGCTTTGACTCAGTGGCTATCCTGAACTACGACTGCAAGTAACTCTTTTGAGGTGGCGCACACAAGTCCACATATTCACCAATCAATACACCACTATGGGTTTGCTCCCGTCTCCCTACGAGTACGCCATCCATAGCACTCGCGCTTATCTTGCGCATTTTAGAGTATCCACTTTCACTTGTCTATGAACTATTATAGGCAACCCCGAAGTCCTTTACCGCGGACACGACTATTGGAATAGATGATGTTAACCCTGCAGGGGTGTACTTCTTCATACATGTTTCCACCACTTAGCATCTGGACACGACATGTGCCCAGCAGACTTCAACCGAAAGCTGACGTGGGTGTAGACCATGACCTACCTAAACACTCAAGTCTCTAGTCTAGGTTTATTGCCTATTCAGGTTCCATCCATAGGGAGTCCGGCCGAGGTTTCCACATACGGCCCCAAACGATGTCTACAGGTTTTCGCGACACCAAACGGGCGTCCAGCATACCCGGCCACGTGCCTACTGCATCACAGCCCACCCATCGGGTCAGCACTGTGCACGGCCTCCAGCATACTACAAACACCAAAAACCACTTGCAACTCTTGGACAGAGGACTAGTGTGGTCAAGAAGTCGAGTGGGGTCATATTTCAGGGCCCAATGCATGGTAGTAGCTATTTCATGGATCACAAACACATAACTCAGTTCCTGAGGACGGCTTCAATGAGACAACCCACCATGTACTCCTACATGGCCTCCCACCGCTACCTTTACCAAATCGTGTTCACACACTTAGCTCACACATAGTAGGACATGTTCATCACCATTCCAATTCATCCCCGATGAATCAGACCTGACCCAACTCTAAGTAGTAGCAGGCATGACAAACAAGAATGAATGAGTAGGCACATCAGGGCTCAAACAACTCCTACTCATGCTAGTGGGTTTCATCTATTTACTGTGGCAATGTCAGGTCATGGAGAGGAAAGGGGTTCAACTACCGTAGCATGTAACAGTTGAATCTTTGTTGTCTAATGCAGTAAAAGAGAGCATGAGTGAGAGAGTGGATTGTATCGGAATGAACAAGGGGGTTTTTCCTGCCTGTCACTTCTGAAGATAGTATGGCTCTTCATCGGTGTCATCGAACTCATCGCCGGATCAACGTCTACTGAGAGGGAACAAATACCGGCAACAGAGAGGAAACACAATCAATGCAATGCACAATATGATAAATGATCATGACATGGCAATATGAGTGTGTTGGGATAATGCAACTACAACCAGAAGGTTTTGAGCTTATTTGAACTAAAGATTCAAATACAAACTCAAGTTATGGGTTCATATAAATGCATTAACATGTTTGACCTAAACAGCAAGGTTAAGTTACTCTAACATGTATGAAACCTGTACAGATGGATAGATTGGATTTTTCTGATCATTTTTCATATATAACTTATTTCATTCTGAGTTATCGTTGAATTTTTATGAATTTTTGAAGTTTGTAGGATTTTCTGGAATTTCCTGTATCTCTCCCTAATAATAAAGCACGGATTGGGTCTCCGGGTTCACCGTCACAATACGCTTTCTTCTCATGTCATAATACACTTTTACAATTTGTATGGAAAAATTGTAATATACACGAGGTGGTACTAGTGAAATCACGTCGTGTGCGTGGAATGGTCGCACCGGCTCCCTTCCCTGTTGGGCTTGCCTGGGCCCGTTTTTCTACTTGCAGCGAATCAACGGCTGGACTATCAAAAAATAAAACAATCAGAGACTCAAATTCGGAAACGATTGGTTTTTCCTTCATACTACGGTGTTTGGACCGTGACCCAGTCGAGCTCCACATCCCTCGCCGCTTCCTCAACTTATCTCAACTTCCAGCGCGCCGTAGGATGAGCAGAAAATGGAGTCATTGCGGGCCGGCGAGCAGGTACTTATCTCAACTTCCAGCACGCCGCCACCACCTATCGCTCCACTATGTAACGCCACCACCGCCTCGCGCCTCCGGCCTTGCGTCGCCTCAACGCCCAACCCCCGAGTCTCGTAGGCCCGCCACACACCTACTCTCTTCCAACAATTTTCTGCATCCCGGCTCGATTACTTCAGGGAGGAGGAGGATGATGAGGAGGCAGAGCTCCTGGACACGGTCACACGGCCACCTGTCCCGGGAAGGTCTGCAACAACGGTAGCCTCTGGTGCACGCGGATGTCTGTGGAGGCAGAAATTTAATTCGACCTCACCTCAGGCTGCCGGCCTCCCCAAGTTCCTACTGCCGGCGCCCTCCCGAAGCTCCTGCCGGCCTCCTCCCTGAGCCCCAAGCACGAACAAGGTACTGTGCTGCGCACCTGAAAGTCACCCAGCTACTCCTTGTAAATCCAAATCCCCTTTTGAAATTGAGTAGTTGACCAAATTATCTAGGAAACCTTGACACACTCTTGCGTCCAGTAACTCGATCTGCTGGTGCTAAGAGGGGATTACCATTGGAGCTGCAGCTGGTGTTGATCACTCATAGTTTCAGGTTATTATTTCTTACTTAATTTGTTCGAGATGGATGTGGCTGATTCGATTGGAAAGAATTCTTGTAGTCTGTAACCAAGTTTATGCCTCAAATAACACGTAGATCTTCCTGACATCAATATGCCGCCGCGACCTTGACGGGCTGGGGCTCGATGCCGACACGCTCTTCCTTTTGGTGCACCTCTTTGCTATGTTCGATAACCAAGGCACGCCAAGTTACTGAGGGACTGATAGAATCACCACAAATTGAGATGAGGCATTCAAGCAGGATGGACACTCATGTCTACTACGCAACCTTCTTCTTGTAGACTTTGTTGGGCCTGCAAGTGCACCGGTTTGTAGGACAGTAGCAAATTTCCCTCAAGTGGATGACCTAAGGTTTATCAATCCGTGGGAGGCGTGGGATGAAGATGGTCTCTCTCAAACAACCCTGCAACCAAATAACAAAGAGTCTCTTGTGTCCCCAACACACCCAATACAATGGTAAATTGTATAGGTGCACTAGTTCGGCGAAGAGATGGTGATACAAGTGCAATATGGATAGTAGATATAGGTATTTGTAATCTGAAAATATAAAAACAGCAAGGTAACTAATGATAAAAGTGAGCGTAAACGGTATTGCAATGATAGGAAACAAGGCCTAGGGTTCATACTTTCACTAGTGCAAGTTCTCTCAACAATAATAACATAGATAGATCATATCACAATCCCTCAACATGCAACAAAGAGTCACTGCAAAGCCACTAATAGCGGAGAACAAACATAGAGATTATGGTAGGGTACGAAACCACCTCAAAGTTATTCTTTCGGATCAATCTATTCAAGAGTTCATACTAGAATAACACCTTAAGACACAAACCAACCAAAACCCTGACGTCACGTAGATACTCCACTGTCACCTCAAGTATCCGTGGGCATGATTATACGATATGCATCACACAATCTCAGATTCAGCCCACCAACACAAAGTACTTCAAAGAGTGCCCCAAAGTTTCTACCAGAGAGTCAAGAAAACGTGTGCAAACCCCTATGCAAAGGTTCATGGGCGAAACCTGCAAGTTGGTCACCAAAACATACATCAAGTGGCACGTGATATCCCATTGTCACCACAGATAAACACGGCAAGACATACATCAAGTGTTCTCAAACAAAGACTCAATCCGATAAGATAACTTCAAGAGGGAAACTCAATTCATCACAAGAGAGTAGAGGGGGAGAAACATCATAAGATCCAACTATAATAGCAAAGCTCGCGATACATCAAGATCGTGCCATAGAGAGAACACGAGAGAGAGAGATCAACCACATAGCTACTGGTACATACCCTCAGCCCCGAGGGTGAACTACTCCCTCCTCGTCATGGATAGCGCCGGGATGATGAAGATGGCCACCGGTGATGGGTTCCCCCTCCGACAGGGTGCCGGAACAGACTCCCGAGAGGTTTTTGGTGGCTACAGAGGCCTGCGGCGGCAGAACTCCTGATCTATCTTGATACTCGATGTTTTTAGGGTACGTAGGCTTATATAGGCGAAAGAAGTCAGTCGGGAGGTGCTCGACGGGCCCACAAGACAGGGGGCCACACACAGTAGGGGGGGGGGCGCCCTCCTATCTCGTGGCCTCCTCGATGATCTTCTGACATGAACTCCAAGTCTCCCGGATCATATTCTTCCAAAAAAATCACGCTGCCGAAGGTTTCATTCCGGTTGTACTCCATTTGATATTCCTTTTCCTCGAAATACTGAAACATGTAATAAAATAGCAATATGGGTTGGGCCTCCGGTTAATAGATTAGTCCCAAAAGTAATATAAAAGTGTATAATAAAGCCCATAATCATTCAAAACAGATAATAAAATAGCATGAATGCTTCATAAATTATAGATACGTTGGAGACGTATCAGACACACTGACACTCGAGCAATAGGATCCCTTGAACTGAAGAAACGAATAGGAAGATACATGCAATTTAAGGTAGGCGCACACTAACATCTCAGTATCAGCACCATAATTTGTGTTTGTGTGTATGAATTTTTTAGTTTGTCTCATGATTGATGCATTCACCTTAGTACAGTATATCTTCTGTTTCATGTGTTTTCTGTGTAAAGGTTGGGTCCCAATGACCAATAAGCAAAGAACAACCTTCTCCAACTGACAGTGTTATTCTCCTAAACAATTTGCCATTTTGGTATTTGGATGGGGAATAAAGAAGAACATTCAGCATTAGTACTTGACGAGACTTGCCTGGTTGGGGCAAAACAGGATCTGCTATAGTGCATGTTACTTGACTGCTCACTGTACGACTTAAATAAAATCAAGGTCTTTTCCTGATGCAAGAAAATGTTTTCTTGCTGCAATGGTAAGCTATTCTGAATCCAGCTCATAATGTGGCTGCTCATGTTTGGTGCAGACGTAGTGCATGGCAGGGAGATGAAGTGTTGAGAAAACGGACGATGATGTAAAGGGCAGATGATAGGGGATTACTCAATAAGTATGCGGAGCTGCTATAAAGTTTCCTCCTTTCTGTATAGTTATTTCACTATCCACCTAAATGTCATCCCATGTATATGTAGGAAACTAATTTTGTGTTGCTAAATTTTCTGTATATATTTAATATTATTCAGTGTTAAACTAAAAATGATCGAAACAATGTTAGACTTACATGTTGATTCATCATCTATAGACATTTGGTTACAACGGATAGATATGAGTAGTTTAGCACTATTCTTACTTATATATCAAAATATATTATGATTAGTAGGCTAAATCTACCACACGGGTCATTAGCTCTGTTACCGTAACATTGCACCATCCTAACACGCGAGGAAAATAATTTCACAAGATTATCATATTAAGTATCTATTCAAAGAGGTATGTGACAATGTCTATGTGCGGGAAGGAGAAATTCACTCGGTAACAACTCCGATGCTACGGCTTGCATGCTGAGAGTTGAGACCTGCTGAACTTACTCCTACTATTGTGTGATGTGTTAACTTACTTTTGTAGTTTCTATATGCCAACATATATCATGCTGTTTCATGGTTAGTAGTATTTCAACATAATTTTTCTATTCATGCATTGAAGCAAAACTGCAGTTAGTTGCTACAGAGCTAGGAGATCTTGGTCTATAATAAAATATATTAATATGGAGGGGTTCCTTTGTCACCTGATTTGATAAGGTATATAGTACGGAAGTTTTTATATTTCATAATCATATTCTTGATGTACTATTTAACGTATTTTCTTTTCAGAGATTTTCCCTTCAAATTTTCTTGTGATAGCTAATTGCCTTTCTGTAAAACTCTTTGTCCGGATTAGTTGATATTATCAATGGCCAAACTGTTTGAGTTTCAAAATCATTTTAACATTTCAAATTTGGGGGTTGTATATATACAACCGGATATCATGTGTATCATGCATAGCGATCTACTTTGTTGTGTCTGTTAGCATTAATTAATGTCTACTTCTTGATTATATTTGATATACTTCAGATGGTGAGCATGATTGTGGGGATGGTGCATATGAGGATTTTTTTCCTTCTCCCATTGGAACACACAGGTATATTTGGGTTTATAATATGGGTTGTTGCCCCAGTTGCTTTTGCTTGGCGATAATGGCAATGCAGTTATCACCGTGTTTGCACCGTTCTTCACATGCACATCCCTACGCTCCTTATGTTACTGTTCACCATCACTGTTGATTATTTCTCCTTCTATTGTGTTATCCAATAGGTATTCTCTTACTACATATAAATTTGGAGGACAAAGCATTTATTCTGTTGATATATTAAACCCCAAATTGCTGAGATGTAACGTCTTCTATCTGAATTTGTTTCATAAAATTAATCATTGGTTTAGTTTGATAGATTAAACCCAAATTAGTTTATGGACTGAACTAGAAATAACACAATCACATATTAGTTTTCTTTTTAAATTTCATAGTAGAGATTTATCCGTCGATGACCCACTACACGTGGATGCCACATCCTTTCTTCCTCACCTATCGCATGAATTTTCAATGCCGGTCCACTGCGATCAGGGTGCTGGAGGCTCTTGGGGTTGCAGCTCGCATGCTTGGAGGTAAGTTTTGTAGCCTCCCGTTGCAACGCACGGGCATTTGTGCTAGTAAGAATAAATCCAGTAAATAATTTATTGCGTCAGGGTGACGTCAGCAGTCAACAGGGACGGTCCAGGTCAAACCTAACCAGTGGGTCCCGCGTGTCAATGTCATTAGACTAACTAATTTTAGTCAGTCCTAATCCTAGGTTAATTAGTAGGGCGGGCCCCACCTGTCATAGACCCAGGGCGTCAAACTAGGGTCAACCTGGTCAAACTAGTCCACTTGCCGGTGTTTAGCCGCAGGCGAGGCCAAACGCGGTGGGGTAGTGCGGGTTTCCTCCTTCGGCGACCAAATGGATGGCGGAGGGCATCCACGTGACGCGGGGATTGAGCCGTGTTGATTCGTGGTGGCGGTGTAGTTCGGGTTCGCCGGAAACAATGCCGGTGACGAGCTGTGTGGCTGCAGCAGTGCAGACGGCGAGCAAAAGAGCGCAGGGAGAGAGGGGTTCAGTCCGTGAGCTCACAGCGGTTGCAGCAGTGCAGACGGCGAGCTCGGAGGAGGTCCGAAGCTGTAACATCCCAAATTTTCAATTTGGAATGTTATACAATAGATCATTATTGCACATCATATTTATTGCATTTTGGCTTGATCCTAGAAATTCTACGCAACTCAAGGACCCACGGAGAGAGTTGGGCATTTCGATAATTTCATATTTGAGTTTTCTCAAATTTTGAAAATAGGATCATTTGATTTTATTTGTTTTATCTTCAACTATTTCAATTATAAAAATATGAGCGAGGGAATAAAATGACTTTCCCAAAATAAAGAAATATTGAGGATTTAATAATAAAATCAAATATGATTTTATTTTGGATTTTATTGCTATTTTATTTGAATTTTGGAAAAATGCATGTTTTTCAAAATTGCATTTAGGCCCCAAATAAATGTTCATCTAAACCGGCTTGATTTTAGGAGCCCGGGAAAATTTATTTCGGGATTTTTGGATTCCGTTTAGTATTTCTTTTAATTGTTTTTCTGCGCGTAATGTTTCAAAATAAATGAACCGACCTTCCGGGCTGTGTCCACCTGGGACTCTAGGCCCGGCCGGCCTTATAAGCTAGGGGAGCCGCCCCGCAGCCTGCCCCAAACCCTAGCGCCGCCCGACCCACCGCCGCCGCCGCCGGAGTTCGCCGCCGCCGCCCGCGCCGCGCCGCCTGACGCCCCGCCGCCGATCCCGCCGCCGCCGCGTCCGCCGCCTCGCTGCCGGATCCCCTCACCACCGCCGCCGCCAGCCCGCCGAAGCTCGCCGCCGACCCCGCCGCCCCACCGCCCGAGGTAGGCGCCGCTGCCGCTGGTTTTTCACCGGTTAACCGCCCGTTTTTAAAAAAAACCGCGGTGGTTTTTTATATTTTATTAGATCGGTTTTTCCCAGTTTAGTTATTTAGCGAACGCCCGTTCGTTCGTTCATTTTAATGAACGATTTTTGGTTTTTTTCGCAGACAGCGAACGTTCGTTCGTTGGCCTGTTCGTCAGTTTTTCTTTTTATCAGATTTTCCGCGATTATTTCTCATCGCGATTTCTGATCCGATTTTCGTTCTAGTATAACTTTTCGCTCGTTTATCGGAATCAGGCGATTCAAGCGCCTAGAGTTTCGTCTCGAAACCCGCTTTCCGTTTAACTAACTTAAACAAGTTTATTCTACTGTAAAATTTGACTTAGGTCCAGATTAGTAAACAAAGCTTGTTTCTTTCGCCGTTTGATTTTCGTTGCTTCGTTTGATTTTATTCTTTTTGGAAACCGGAGTTCTTGAGTTGAACTTTCTGGTTAGATCCCTTATTTGAGTTTTACCTGTGCATTAGGTGAGTACTTATTGTATGCTTGTTTGTTTGTGATAGAGTACCCGGAGTGTGCCGCTTGCTACTTCGAATCTCTAGGTTTAGTGGATCATCAGCAAGGCAAGTAACACTTTGATCATACCCCTTTACTACCCAGTTTTATCGCATTAGATCAATCCTCAAACAATTGCATGATTAGGTTCTGATTAATATGTGGGTTTTGGGAAGTAGATGAGGTAGTACCTATTACCTGTTGTATTATCAAACCCTTGGGAGTTACTTCTACGTTTGCTTATTATGCCATGCTATGCTAGTAGACATGGATTTGGTGAGTGTATCCATGACAGATGTGAGATTCTTAAATTAATGGTTTATTTAAGGTGGCAAATTTAATACACATCTGGGTGGATTGAGGCACCTGGGTATTCCAGCGATTGCCTGCTGTTTTCCTTATGGACCGCCACCCAGGGTCAAAGGGATCATGAGATTATTCATGCTAGAAACTTTCGTGTGCAGCCACAAGCTACTATGGGCTCTAGCATAGTTGACTAAGTCATGCAAACTGTTATAGTGGTAGACTAGCAGATGTAGGGGATGTAGGTTGGTACTGTCTACCCGATCGTAAGGTGCTAGCGCTTCTGAAAGGCTATGTATCGGTCATCCGTTTCTCAAACACCATGTAGTGCGAGAATCCCAACGGAGGGGATCGAGTCTTGTGGGGAAAAGTGCGCAAACCTCTGCAGAGTGTATAAACTAATCATGGTTAGCCGTGTCCCCGGTTATGGACATCTTGAGTATCTAGTACTTGGATTATCATGTGAATCTCATCATGTTACTTTAATTAATATTGTTGGGTTTTTAATGATGATGCTTAATTGGGATTGAGAGGGTGTCTACGCTCTCAATGTTTAACAACCACCATGATAGTTAAATAAAATTTATTCCTTTGCAGTAGGGAAAAATTGGCTTTATGCAAAAAAAACTGTAACCATAGAGCTTTCCACCAGCCATATATGCATGTAGTATAGCTTTACTCTTTCATTACTCTCTATATGTTACATTGCCAGCATATTCCATGTGCTGACCCGTTTTCGGGCTGCAACGTTAATGTTGCAGACTTTTCAGACGATGAGTAAGGTGCCTTAGGTTGTGGTTCTATACTCAGTGATGCCGTTGGAGTTGATGGACTCACTTTATCTTCCAAGCCTTCCGCTGTTATCGTTATTAGATGGCCTTAAGCCATATTTATTGTAATAAGTTCTCTTTGGAGACATTCGATGTAATAAGTGTGTGATTGCTACTCTGTTATAAATCCTTCAAGTACTGTGCGTGTCGGCACTACTGATCCAGGGATGACACTGATGCACAGAGATCAGACTGTTTGAGGTCTGGTCGCTACAAGATGGTATCAGAGCACACACTGACTGTAGGACACGACCACTAAGCTAAAGCCCTAGATCACTACTCTCTCTTCTCATTTCTGACTCCTCATCTTTTCTACTCTCTTTTAGGATGGCGGATGCAATGAACAAGTTCACGCAAACGGATGAAGAAACACCCTTTGGACGACACCTGAAGGAAGTTACCAAGTACCTGAACATTGGAGTACCAAGCTTCACCGGGACCTACAACGCCACTTTACCTGAAGAGGAGCGTTGGATCAAGTTCAAGATCCAGGATGGACGTTCATGCCCGTCACTGAGCCCATAGAGTTTTCCTTTGATGCACCGACCTGGAATCTAGGGAAGAGCATGGCAGCCCACATCACCATGGGACGTATTGGAGAACTTTACCAGAAGGAGCTTAAGGATACTATCTACCAGAATTGTGGGCGCCAAGATGAGCAATGGGAGATGATCAGCACCAAGAAGGACAGATCAATTGCAGCTTTCATCCAGGAGTTAAACCAGCAAATTTGACGCCAGGAGAACGAGATGTGCGCAGGCATGATGGATCTGAAGAAGGCCATGACCAAGATCACGGAACTGGAGGTAGAACTCAAGTCTACATGCGATGGATATGAGGAGGAAATAGCAACGCTAGTAGAGAAGAATGATGATCTAAAGAAGAAGCTAAGAGTGTTTATGGGATTTCCCGCAACTGGAGAAGACGAAGATTGCACTTGTCCAGAGAACTACATCATGATCGACGACAATGACTCGGACCAAGACAATAGCGATGATGACTATGTTGAAGCTGGAGCAGATATCATGGAGTCTTCATCGGAGCAGTTTTTCTAGTTGACCACCATAATACTAGTAGTATTTCCCCATGTATCTAGTATAGTCTGAGCACTTCTATAATGATAGATAGACCGTTGTATGCCCTTGCTTGTTTGAATGAAGTGTTTTGATTGCAATTTGTCTCATGTGCATATGGGTAGTGTTTTCCCTCTAGACCTCATTCTATTCTGTATTCTCATCTTTTCTAAACCCTCAGATGCCTTCGAGACGTGACAATGGATTTCTTTCCCACCGGAGCTCACTCAGTTGATCCAGTAGCAGAATGCATTGATGCAGATACTAGTCTAGAATCAGAATTAGGGGAACAACAACAACAATAACAACAACAACAACAACCCACCACCACCTATGGATCACTTAACCCGTTTTCTTAGCCTGAATCCGCCGGTGTTCTCCAGTAGCACCGAGCCGATTGTTGTAGACGATTGGCTTTGCAAGACAGCCAGGGAGTTGACCACTGCAGGATGCACAGATGCGGAGAAGGTGCGATTTGCCGCACATCAGCTTGAAGGACCCGCAGCATCATGGTGGGAGAATTTCACAGCCACCTATCCAGTAGACACTGTCACATGGGATCAGTTTCAGCAGGCTTTCCGTACTGCCCATGTTTCAGCAGAAGCAATGGACATGAAGAACTGTGAGTTTCGGAATTTGCGCCAGGGAGGACGTACAGTTGGCTAGTATGTGGATGACTTTAGTAAGCTAGCACGTTATGCCCAGATGACGTTGCTATGGATGCAGCTAAGCAAGAGAAGTTTTTGGAAATACTGAATGATGAGCTGAGCATGTAGTTGATGGTAGCAAGTTTCAATAACTACCAGGAGTTGGTAGATAGAGCTCTCATGATTGAAAGGAAGCAGCAGCAGATTAGGAACCGCAAGAGGAAGTATGGATAAGGGAAGTACAATTCTGGAGCTCAGCAGAAGCCACGTTTTACCCCGAAATCCAGAGGACAGTTCCAGCATACCCATGGAGGTGGTAGCTCACACAACCATAATGGTTCCAAGAATGGTAAAGGGAATGGAGGAAGCAATGGCCAGAATTGTACGAATCCCTCAACACCAACCAAGAGAGATCTGAGACAAGTCACTTGCTATAAGTGTCAGAAGACTGGACATTATGCCAATGAATGTCCTGAAGCCTAGAATGGAAATGGCAATGGAAGCTCTGGGAAGAAGCCAAACCCTTTCAACAGAGGACAGGTGACTCACGTTAGCGTGGACGAGGTTGAAGCCCAGCCCGATGCAGTAATAGGTAAGTTTTTGCTTAAGTCAATTACTACACTCGTTCTTTTTGATACTGGTGCATCGCATTCATACATATCAAGGGGATTTGTGGATAAGTATAAACTGCCAACCCAATCCCTTAGGTCACCCATGTTAGTAACCTCGCCTGGAGCAGAATATATGGCTAGTCTATGGTGTGATCGGTTACCATTAAGGATTGGTAACTACGTGTTTCCCTCGGACCTAATAGTATTGGAATCACAAGGATTGGACATGATATTAGGCATGGATTGGTTATCGAAGTATGGAGGGAACATTGAATGCGCCAGTAAGACAATTTTGCTTACAACGCCAGAAGGAAGAAGGATCAAGTATGTATCCCGGCATGTGCCGAAGAGGACTCAAGTAAATTCCTTATCAGGAGTTCTATAGGAGGAAGTACCAGTGGTGAAGGATTTTCCTGATGTATTCCAGAAGAGTTGCCAGGCATGCCACCGGACAGAGACATTGAATTTTTGATTGAGATTTTGCCAGGCACAGGGCCGATATCTAAGAGACCATACAAGATGCATGCAAAAGATTTGGAGGATATTAAGAAGCAGATTAAGGAGTTACTGGATAAAGGCTATATTTGCCCAAGTTCTTCGCCTTGGGGATCGTCAGTTCTTCTAGTGGAGAAGAAGGACGGATCATTAAGGATGGTTGTTGATTATCGATGATTGAATGCAGTAACAATCAAGAACAAGTACCCACTGCCGATGATTAATGATTTGTTTGACCGATTGCAAGGAGCTAAGGTATTTTCCAATTTCGATCAGTGATCAGGATACCATCAGTTGAAGATTCGAGAGCAGGATATACCTAAGACGACTTTTACCACCAGGTACGGGCTATACGAGTATACCGTTATGTCATTTGGTCTGACTAACGCACCTGCCTATTTCATGAACATGATGAACAAGGTATTTATGGAGTTTCTGGATAAGTTCGTCGTGGTGTTCATTGATGATATTTTGGTCTACTTGAAGAACGAAGAGGAGCATAACGAGCATTTGCGTTTTGGTACTTGAGAAGCTCACAGAACATCAGTTATATGCCAAGTTCAGCAAATGTGAATTTTGGTTGAAGGAAGTTGGATTCCTCGGACTTGTTATATCCGGAGAAGGAATAGCAGTAGATCCCACCAAAGTTGTCACTGTGACCAATTGGGTAGCACCAACGACAGTTCGAGAGATCTGGAGTTTCCTTGGACTGGCAGGATACTACCGGAGATTCATTGAGAATTTCTCGAAGATTGCGAAGCCCATGACGGAATTGTTGAAGAAGGATACCAAGTTCACATGGACCGAGGAATGTGAGGCCAGTTTCCAGGAGTTGAAGAAACGTCTAGTTACCTCGCCAGTGTTGATTCTGCCAGATCAAAGCAAGGATTACGAGGTGTATTGCGACGCTTCACGTCGAGGACTTGAAGCAGTGCTTATGCAGGAGGGGAGAGTTGTTTCGTATTCTTCACAACAGCTTAAATGTCATGAGTTGAATTATGCCACACATGATTTGGAGTTAGCAGCCGTGGTGCATGCATTGAAGACTTGGAGACATTTTCTTATCAGAAATCATTGTGAGGTGTACACGGATCACAAGAGTTTGAAGCACATTTTCACGCGGAAGGAGTTGAATCTCAGGCAAAGGAGATGGTTGGAACTCATCAAACATTATGATATGAGGTTGCATTACCACCCAGGAAAGGCTAACATAGTAGCCGACGCGTTGAGCCGTAAGAGCCATGTCAATACACGCATGACCGGAGAGTTACAGAAGGAGTTAGCCGAGGACCTTCATGAGCTATGTTTAGAGATAGTTCCGAGAGGCTATGTAGCAGCATTGGAGATTCAGTCAACTTTGATGGATAAGATCAGAGAAGCTCAGAAGGCCGACAAGGAAATTGCCGCCATAAAGGAGAAGATGAGCAAAGGTAAAGCTAAGGGATTTCGTGAGGATGAGCACGATACCCTATGGTTTGAAGACCGTGTTTATGTGCCTAATGACCCGGAGATCAGGAAGTTGATTCTGCAAGAGGCCCATGATTCACCATATTCGATTCACCCAGGAAATACCAAGATGTATTTAGATTTGAAGGATACCTTCTAGTGGACTGGAATGAAGAAGGATATTGCAGAATATGTAGCAGTTTGTGATGTATGTCAGAGAGTGAAGTCAGAGCATCAGAAGCCAGCAGGATTGTTACAACCATTGCCAATACCCGAATGGAAGTGGGATAAACTAGGCATGGATTTCATTACGGGATTGCTCAGGACTCATTCAGGCTATGACTCGATTTGGGTTGTAGTCGATCGTTTGACGAAGGTAGCTCATTTCATTCCAGTGAAGACCACTTACACTAGTGCTAAGTTGGCAAAGATATACATGACCAGGATCGTATGTCTGCATGGAGTTCCGAGGAGCATTGTATCAGATAGAGGAACCCAGTTTACCTCAAAGTTCTGGAATTAGTTGCACGAAACTTTGGGTACCAGGCTAGAGTTCAGTACAGCCTTTCATCCGCAGACAGATGGACAGACCGAGAGAGTCAATCAGATTTTGGAGGATATGCTGAGAGCTTGTGCGCTAAATTACTGATCTAGTTGGGACGACAATTTGCCATATGCAGAGTTCTCTTACAACAACAGTTATCAATCCAGTTTGAAGATGGCCCCTTTCGAAGCCTTATATGGAAGGAGGTGTAGGACCCCGTTATCGTGGGATGAAGTTGGAGACCGCCAGTTGTTTGGACCGGATTTGATTAAGGAGTCTGAACAGAAAGTGAAGTTGATTCGCGATAGGCTCAAGGTAGCCCAGTCCAGGCAGAAAAGCTATGCAGATTCTAAACGCAAGGAGACTGTTTACGAAGTCGGAGATAGAGTCTATCTTCATGTATCACCACTTCGAGGAGTTAAGCGCTTTGGAGTTAAGGGAAAGTTAGCGCCATGTTTTGTGGGACCATACAAAGTTTTGGAGCGTATGGGAGAAAGTTGGAATTGCCTGAGGGATTGTCAGGAGTTCACGACGTGTTCCACGTTTCTCAGTTGAAGAAGTGCCACGCAGAGATGGTCGATATACCACTGAGAGATACAGTGCCGCTGGAAGCGATTCAGTTGGACAGTACTTTGACCTATATGGAGAAACCAGTTAAGATTCTTGAGTATGCCAGCCGAGTCACCCGCATCAAGGTTATCAAGTTTTGCAAAGTTCAGTGGAGCCACCACACAGAGGACGAAGCCACCTGGGAGCGAGAGGAAGATCTGCTAAAGGACCACCCTCACCTATTTTCTAGCCAACCCGAATCTCGAGGGCAAGATTCATCTTAAGGGGGGTAGGTTTGTAACATCCCAAAATTTCAATTTGGAATGTTATACAATAGATCATTATTGCACATCATATTTATTGCATTTTGGCTCGATCCTAGAAATTCTACGCAACTCAAGGACCCACGGAGAGAGTTGGGGATTTCGATAATTTCATATTTGAGTTTTCTCAAATTTTCAAAATAGGATCATTTGATTTTATTTATTTTATCTTCAACTATTTAAATTATAAAAATATGAGAGAGGGAATAAAATTACTTTCCTAAAATAAAGAAATATTGAGGATTTAATAATAAAATCAAATAAGATTTTATTTTCTATTTTATTTGAATTTAGGAACAATGCGCGTTTTTCAAAATTGCATTTAGGCCCCAAATAAATGTTCATCTAAACCGGCTTGATTTTAGGAGCCGGGGAAAATTTATTTCGGAATTTTTGGAGTCTGTTTATTATTTCTTCTAATTGTTTTTCTCCATGTAATGTTAAAAAAAACAAACCGACCTACCGGATCGTGTCCGCCTAGGACTCTAGGCCCGGCCGGCCTTATAAGCCGGGGGAGCCGCCCCGCAGCCCGCCCCAAACCCTAGCGTCACCCGACCCCGCCGCCGCCGCCGCCGCGTTCCGCCGTTGCCACCGCCGGAGTTCGCCGCCGCCGCCCGCGCCGTGCCGCCCCCACGCCCCGCCACCGATCCCGCCGCCGCCGCGTCCGCCGCCGCCTCCGCCCCGCCGCCCCGACGCTGGATCCCCTCGCCGCCGCTGCCGCCAGCCCGCCGGAGCTCGCCGCCGACCCCGTCGCCCCGCTGTCCGCGGTAGCCGCCGCCGCCGCCGGTTTTTCGCCGGTTAACCGCCCATTTTTTTTATTTTATTAGATCTTTTTTTTCGGTTTAGTTATTTAGCGAACGCCCGTTCATTCGTTTTAACGAACAATTTTCGTTTTTTTCGCAGACAGCGAATGTTCGTTCGTTAGCCAGTTCGTCAGTTTTTCTTTTTATCGGATTTTCCGCGATTATTTCTGATCGCGATTTCTGATCCGATTTTCGTTCTAGTATAACTTTTCGCTCGTTTATCGGAATCAGGCGATTAAAGCGCCTAGACTTTCGTCTCGAAACCCTCTTTCCGTTTAACCAACTTAAACAAGTTTTTGCTACTGTAAATTTTGACTTAGGTCCAGCTTAGTAAACAAAGCTTGTTTCTTTCGCCATTTGATTTTCGTTGCTTCGTTTGATTTGATTATTTTTGCAAACCAGAGTTCTTAAGTGGAACTTTTTGGTTAGATCTCTTCTTTGAGTTTTACCTATGGATTAGGTGAGTACTTATTGTATGCTTGTTTGTTCGCGATAGAGTACCCAGAGTGCGCCGCTTGCTACTTCGAATCTCTAGGTTTCGCAGATCATCAGCAAGGCAAGTAACACTTTGATCATACCCCTTTACTACCGAGATTTATCGCATTAGATCAATCCTCAAAAAATTGCATGATTAGGATCTGATTAATATGTGGGTTTTGGGAAGTAGATGAGGTAGTACCTATTACCTGTTGTATTATCAAACCCTTGGGAGTTACTTCTATGTTTGCTTATTATGCCATGCTATGCTAGTAGACGTGGATTGGGTGAGTGTATCCATGACAGATGTGAGATTGTTAAATTAATGCTTTATTTAAGGTGGCAACTTTAATACACATCTGGGTGGATTGAGGCACCTGGGTATTCCAGCGATTGCCTGCTGTTTTCTTTATGGACCGCCACCTAGGCTCAAAGGGATCATGAGATTATTCATGCTAGAAACTTCCATGTGCAGCCACAAGCTACTATGGGCTCTAGCATAGTTGACTAAGTCGTGTGAACTGTTACAGTGGTAGATTAGCAGATGTAGGGGATGTAGGTTGGTACTGTCTACCCGATCGTAAGGTGCTAGCGCTTCTGAAAGACTATGTCTCGGTCATCTCTTTCTCAAACACCATGTAGTGCGAGAATCCCAATGGTGGAGATCGAGTCTTCTGGGGAAACGTGCACAAACCTCTGCAGAGTGTATAAACTAATCATGGTTAGCCGTGTCCCCGGTTATGGACATCTTGAGTATCTAGTACTTGGATTATCATGTGAATCTCATCATGTTACTTTAATTAATATTGTTGGGTTTTTAATGATGATGCTTAATTGGGATTGTGAGCATGTCTACGCTCTCAATGTTTAACAACCACCATGATAGTTAAATAAAATTTATTCCTTTGCAGTAGGGAAAAATTGGCTTTATGCAAAAAAACTATAACCATAGAGCTTTCCACCAGCCATATATGCATGTAGTATATCTTTACTCTTTCATTACTCTCTATGTGTTACATTGCCAGCATATTCCATGTGCTGACCCGTTTTCGGGCTGCAACGTTCATGTTGCAGACTTTTCAGACAACGAGTAAGGTGCCTTAGGTCGTGGTTCTATACTCAGTGATGCCGTTGGAGTTGATGGACTCACTTTATCTTCCAAGCCTTCTGATGTTATCATTATTAGATGGCCTTAAGACATATTTATTGTAATAAGTTCTCTTTGGAGACATCCGATGTAATAAGTGCGTGATTGCTACTCTGTTATAAATCCTTCAAGTATTGTGCGTGTCAGCATTACTGATCCAGGGATGAAACTGATGCACAGAGATCAGACTGTTTGAGGTCTGGTTGCTACAAGATGGTATCATAGCACATGCTCACTGTAGGACATGACCACTAAGCTAAAGCCCTAGATCACTACTCTTTCTTCTCATTTCAAAATCCTCATCTTTTCTACTCTCTTTCAGGTTTGCGGATGCAAGGAACAAGTTTACGCAACCGGATGAAGAAACACCCTTTGGACGACACCTAAAGGAAGTTACCAAGTACCTGAACATCGGAGTACCAAGCTTCACCGGGACCTACAATGCCACTTTACCTGAAGAGGAGCACTGGATGATTCAAGTTCAAGTTCTAGGAAGGACGTTCATGCCCGTCACTGAGCCCATAGAGTTTTCCTTTGATGCACCGACCTGGAATCTAGGAAAGAGCATGGCAGCCCACATCACAATGGGACGTATCGGAGAAGTTTACCACAAGGATCTTAAGGATACTATCTACCAGATTTGTGGGCACCGAGATGAGCAATGGGAGATAATCAGCACCAGGAAGGACAGATCAATTGCAGCTTTCATCCAGGAGTTAAACCAGCACATTTGACGCCAGGAGAACCAGATGTGCGCAGGCATGATGGATCTGAAGAAGGCCATGACCAAGATCACGGAACTGGAGGAAGAACTCAAGTCTACATGCTATGGATATGTGGAGGAAATAGCAACGCTAGTAGAGAAGAATGATGATCTAAAGAAGAAGCTAAGAGTGTTTATGGGATTTCCCGCAACTGGAGAAGACGAAGATTGCACTTGTCTAGAGAACTACATCATCATCGACGACACCAACTCGGACCCAGACAATACCGATGATGACTATGTTGAAGCTGGAGCAGATATCATGGAGTCTTCATCGGAGCAGTTTTTCTAGTTGACCACCATAACAGTAGTAGTATTTCCCCATGTATCTAGTATAGTCTGAGCACTTTTGTAACGATAGATAGACCGTTGTATGCCCTTGCTTGTTTGAATGAAGTGTTTTGATTGCAATTTGTCTCATGTGCATATGGGTAGTGTTTTCCCTCTAGACCTCATTCCATTCTGTATTCTCATCTTTTCTAAACCCTCAGATGCCTCCGAGACGTGACAATGGATTTGCTTTCCCACCGGAGCTCACTTAGTTGACCCAGCAGCAGAATGCATTGATGCAGATACTAGTCCAGAATCAGAATTAGGGGATCAACAACAATAACCCACCACCACCACCACCTGTGGGTCACTTAACCCGTTTTCTTAGGCTGAATCCGCCGGTGTTCTCCAGTAGCACCGAGCCGATTGTTGTAGATGATTGGCCGCACATCAGCTTGAAGGACCCGCAGCATCACAGCGGGAGAATTTCACAGCCACCTATCCAGTAGACACTGTCACATGGGTTCAGATTCAGTATGCTTTCCATACTGCCCATGTTTCAACATGAGCAATGGCCATGAAGAACCGTGAGTTTTGCAATTTGCGCCAGGGAGGACATACAGTTGGCCAGTATGTGGATGACTTTAGGAAGCTAGCACTTTATGCCCAGATGACGTTGCTACGGATGCAGCTAAGCAAGAGAAGTTTTTGGAAAGACTGAATGATGAGCTGAGCATGCAGTTGATGGTAGCAAGTTTCAATAACTACCAGGAGTTGGTAGATAGAGCTCTCATGATTGAAAGGAAGCAGCAGCAGATTAGGAACCGCAAGAGGAAGTATGGATAAGGGAAGTACAATTCTGGAGCTCAGCAGAAGCCACATTTTACCCCGAAATCCAGAGGACAGTTCCAGCATACCCATGGAGGTGGTAGCTCACACAACCATAATGGTTCCAAGAATGGTAACGGGAATGGAGGAAGCAATGGCCAGAACCGTACCAATTCCTCAACACCAGCCAAGAGAGATCTGAGCCAAGTCACTTGCTATAAGTGTCAGAAGACTGGACATTATGCCAATGAATGTCCTGAAGCCTAGAATGGAAATGGCAATGCAAGCTCTGGGAAGAAGCCAAACCATTTCAACAGAGGACAGGTGAACCACGTTAGCGTGGAGGAGGTAAGTTTTTGGTTAAGTCAATTACTGCACTCGTTCTTTTTGATACTGGTGCATCACCTTCATATATATCAAGGGGATTTGTGGATAAGTATAAACTGCCAACCCAAGCCCTTATGTCACCCATGTTAGTAACCTCGCCTGGAGCAGAATATATGGCTAGTCTATGGTGTGATCGGTTACCATTAAGGATTGGTAACTACGTGTTTCCCTCGGACCTAATAGTATTGGAATCACAAGGATTGGACGTGATATTAGGCATGGATTGGTTATCGAAGTATGGAGGGAACATTGAATGTGCCAGTACGACGATTTTGCTTACAATGCCAAAAGGAAGAAGGATCAAGTATGTATCCCGGCATGTGCTGAAGAGGACTCAAGTAAATTCCTTATCAGGAGTTGTGCAGGAGGAAGTACCAGAAACCATCGATACATAAAATAGATCGGGAGTTCCGCCGCCGTAAGCCTCTGTAGCCACCAAAAACCTCTCGGGAGCCTGTTCCGGCACCCTGCCGGATGGGGATCCCTCACCGGTAGCCATCTTGATCATTCCAGCGCTATCCATGACGAGGAGGGAGTAGTTCACCCTCGGGGCTGAGGATATGTACCAGTAGCTATGTGTTTGATCTCTCTCTCTCTCGTGTTCTCTCTATGGCATGATCTTGATGTATCGCGAGCTTTGCTATTATAGTTGGGTCTTATGATGTTTCTCCCCCTCTACTCTCTTGTAATGGATTGAGTTTTCCCTTTGAAGTTATCTTGTCGGATTGAGTCTTTAAGGATTTGAGAACACTTGATGTATGTCTTGCCGTGTTTATCTGTGGTGACAATGGGATATCACGTGCCACTTGATGTATGTTTTGGTGATCAACTTGCGGGTTCCGCCCATGAACCTATGCATAGGGGTTGGCACACGTTTTCGTCTTGACTCTCCGGTAGAAACTTTGGGGCACTCTTTGAAGTACTTTGTGTTGGTTGGATGAATCTAAGATTGTGTGATGCATATCGTATAATCATGCCCAGGATACTTGAGGTTACAATGGAGTATCTAGGTGACATTAGGGTTTTGGTTGATTTGTATACTCTTGAATAGATTGATCCGAAAGAATAACTTTGAGGTGGTTTCATACCCTACCATAATCTCTTCGTTTGTTCTCCGCTATTAGTGGCTTTGGAGTGACTCTTTGTTGCATGTTGAGGGATTGTTATATGATCTATCTATGTTATTATTGTTGAGAGAACTTGCACTAGTGAAATTATGAACCATGGGCCTTGTTTCCTAGCATTGCAATACCGTCTACGCTCACTTTATCATTAGTTAACTTGCTGTTTTTATTATTTCAGATTACAAAAACCTTAATCTACCATCCATATTGCACTTGTATCACCATCTCTTCGCCGAACTAGTGCACCTATACAATTTACCATTGTATTGGGTGTGTTGGGGACACAAGAGACTCTTTGTTATTTGGTTGCAGGGTTGCTTGAGAGAGACCATCTTCATCCTACGCCTCCTACGGATTGATAAACCTTAGGTCATGCACTTGAGGGAAATTTGCTACTGTCCTACAAACCTGTGCACTTGAAGGCCCAACAACGTCTACAAGAAGAAGGTTGTGTAGTAGACATCAAGCTCTTTTCTGGCGCCATTGCCGGGGAGGTGAGTTCTTGAAGGTATATGTTTAGATCTTGCAATCGAATCTTTTTGTTTCTTGTTTAATCACTAGTTTAGTTTATAAAAGAAAACTACAAAAAAATGGAGTTAAGTTTGTCTCATACGCTTTATCTTTTTAATATCTTTCGTGAGTATAATGGAAAGGAAAATTGTGCTCAAGTGCTAGAAGAAGAATGCATTAAAATTCTTGGTACTAAATCTTTGAATGATGAGCATGATTGCAATGTTGTTAGTATGAACTCTTTGAATATCCATAGTACTAATGATGATTGCACTAGTTATGATGAAAATGTCTCTTATAAGCATGTTGATTTTTGTGGAGTAGAGCGGGTTTGCATGGACACACCAAATAGAGAAAGTAGATATTGCAAGAGGCATAAGTATTTAGAAACTAAAGGGTTGCAAGAAAGGCTAGATAAGAGTGCTGAGAATTTAAGATGTCTTTACCGTTGTGAACTTTGCAATGAACGTGATCATTTACATCTCCAATGCAAATTGTTTCATGATCGAATCGTGTCCAAAAATTGTGATGATTTGATCTCCCTTGCTCATTATAATGAACTTAGTTTGCTTTTGGGTTATGAAGAATTGAAACGTGTAACTAAGCCTATTCCAAAATTTAATCTTGAGCATTTCCTTGATATTGATTTAGAGGAGATTTATTTGTTTTGTGCGGTGAATTGCATTGAAAATCCTTATATTGCCAATCACCTAAAGAAAAGAAAGCAAATAGAAGATTATGAGAATACTAATGAAAGGGAAGAGACTTCCCAATATCCTCCTATTATTTCTTATCATGAATCAGGTAACGAGGAGGAGCTATCTATTCAACCAATCTCATCAATAAGGAGCTCAAAGAGGAAGGTTGAACCCACACATAATGCGAAGAAGAAAAAGAAAAGAAGGCAACAAAGATACAAAGGTATCCCTCCCAAATGATGTTGCTCCTACTACTCATCATGATGATGATAATTGCTATACTATTGGTGCTATCCATATTTTTAATGATGAGAGTGATTATGCTTATGATATGAAAGGGCCCAAGCTTGGGGAAGCTATGTTTGATGAGGATTAAATATTTTAGAATATATTTGCTGGAATTAATGTTTGTCCCAAGCTTGGGGATGCTATGTTTAATGAAGATGATATTTTTAGCATCCCAAGTTTTGATATGCAAAGTTGTTATGATGATAGCATGCCTCTTACCTATGATGATTATATTGATGAAAGTGGGTTTGGAAGAGTGTCAACTTTAGTAAGTAATGATCCCACTATTTTGGAGGATGTTGAATATTATTGTGATGATTATGAATGTTGTTTTGGAGAGGTCATGACTTTATTTAGTGATGAACCCACTATTTTGGAAGAGTTCCCAATTGATTATGAGAACAAAGTTGCTATCTTTGATGATTATTGTGATGACTTGTATGCTATTAAGAATAATGATAACCATGAAACTTGTCATCATGATTTTAGTTTTCAATTGGATTATGCCTCAGATGATAATTATTTTGTTGAGTTTGCTCCCACTATCCCGAATGAGAAGAATTTTGCTTATGTGGAGAGTAGTAAATTTTCTATGCAAGTAGATCATGAGAAGAATGCTTTAGGTGCTGGTTATATTGTTGAATTAATTCATGATGCTACTGGAAATTATTATGAGGGAGAAACATATGCTTGTAGGAATTGTAATAATATCAAGCTTCCTCTATGTGTTGAAACTCTTGAAGTTATGCTTGTTTAGCCTATCTATGCTACTTGATTATTATTCCCATAAGTTGTTTGCTCACAAAATCCCTATGCATAGGAAGAGGGTTAGACTTAAATGTGCTAGTCATATGCTTCATGATGCTCCCGTTATGTTTCAATTCTTATCTTTTATGTGAGCATCAGTGTCATCATCATGCCTAGCTAGAAAGGCATTAAAGAAAAGCGCTTGTTGGGAGACAACCCAATATTTACCCTTACTGTTTTTGTGTGTTCACATGATTATGCTACCATAGTAATCATGTTTTATAGCTTTTGTTTCAATAAAGTGCCAAGTAAGACCTTTAGGATAGCTTACGGTGATAGTTGTGTTGATCCTGCTGAAAATCAGAAACTTTTGCACCCAGTAAATTAGTTTTGTTAATTCACAGAAACGCGCTTATGATCTGATTCTTCTTGCTCTGGATTGGTACACAAATTTCTTAAGACTTCCTAATTTGGTAGGACTTGTGGATTTCCATAAGTATATGTTTGATACAGATTACTACAGACTGTTCTGTTTTTGACAGATTCTTTTTTCTATGTGTTGTTTGCTTATTTTGATGAATCTATGGCTAGTATTAAGTGGTATGAACCATAGAAAAGTTGGAATAGTACATATTACACCAATATGAATTTAGAATGAGTTCATTACAGTACCTAAGTGGTGGCTTTATTATACTAACGGAGCTTACGAGTTTTCTGTTGAGTTTTGTGTTGTGAAGTTTTCATGTTTTGGGTAAGGATTCGATGGACTATGGAATAAGTAGTGGCGAGAGCCTAAGCTTGGGGATTCCCAAGGAACCCCAAGGTAATATTCAAGGACAACCAAGAGCCTAAGCTTGGGGATGCCCCGGAAGGCATCCCCTCTTTTGTCTTCGTTCATGGGTAACTTTACTTGGAGCTATATTTTTATACACCACATGATATGTGTTTTGCTTGGAGAGTCATTTTCTTTTGTTAGTATTTGCTTGATATTATTTAGAATAATGTTTTTCATCTATATTTTCAATAAAAATGTCAAGGATAGCCTTTGCCATGCTTATTTTGCTAGTATACATGTTGCTGTTTGAAAACAGAAAGTTTACCACTGTTGCAAAACTTCCCTAGAAAAGTAAGAGCATGATAAAATGTTGAAACTTTTGCATAATGAGCTCTAATAAATCTTCAACAGCGTAGTATTTTTCTCATAATTTTTGGAGTTTAGTGAAGTATTGATACTCTTGTATTCTTTACAGACTGTACTGTTTTGGGAGATTGCTGTTATGTTTGCATTGTTTGCATATGTTCGCTTGTTTAATGATTCTATTTGAGGATAGGAGTGTTAAATATGCAGAGGCATTTAGTATGCAATGTTGAATAATAATTTTAGTGATTTGCTACAGTAGAAAATGGTAAGGTTTTGCATTGGTTTATACTGACCTATCTCACGAGTTCTTGTTGAGTTTGGTGTGGATGAAGCTTTTTGATAAAAACAGAAACCATGATATGATAGGAATTAAGGAGACACAAAAGTTCAAGCTTGGGGATGCCCAAGGCACCCCAAGATAATATTTCAAGAAGTCTCAAGTATCTAAGCTTGGGGATGCCCCGTTAGGCATCCCACCTTTCTTCTTCAACAACCATCGGTTAGTATCGGTTGAGCCTAAGTTTTTGCTTCTTCACATGAGTTGTGCTATCCTTGCAATGTCATTTTATTTTGATTTGCTTGCTATTTGAATACAATACCAAGATCTAAAATTCTTAAATGAGAGAGAGCCTTCATATAGTTACATAATTATTTAGCTACTCATTGATCTTCACTTATATCTTTTTAGAGTAGTTTTTCATTTACTCGTGTGCTTCACTTATATCCTGTGAGTAAATTGTTGAATGAGTTGATTGTCATAAATCTTAAATTATATATGTCTCATTTGCTTATCCCATAGGGAGTAATGACTTCACATCTATAAGTAGCGGTTGTAAATTTATTGAAGGTTAGCAAGCATTGTATTGGTCATTTGAACAATTCATGAAAGAATATTGAAGGAAGAGAGATTTCACATATAAATATACTATCCTAGACATCTTTTATAATTGTGAGCACTCATTAAGTATGACATGCTAAAGAGTTGATGTCGGACAAGGAAGACACCGTAATGGGTTATGTTTTCTCACATCTCAGTTAAAGTATATTGTCATGGATCATTCGAACATGTTGAGCTTGCCTTTCCCCCTCATGCTAGCCAAATTCTGTGCACCAAGTAGAGATACTACTTGTGCTTCCAAATATCCTTAAACCCAGTTTTGCCATGAGAGTCCACCATACCTACATATATGCGGTATTTACCTGCCGTTCCAAGTAAATTTGCATGTGCCAAACTCTAAACCTTCACACAATAATCTGTTTTATATGCCCGAATCGCTCATGTAGCGACTAGGGGCTGTCAGTATCTTCCATGCTATGTGGGTTATTCTCAAGATGAGTGGACTCCGCTCATCATTCACGAGAAACATGGCTGGTAACCGGGATGCCCAGTCCCATGATCAAAAGATCAAAATCAAATCGAAAATAATTGCAAACAAAACTCCCCCAGGTTTGATGTTAGTTGGAGGCACCCGTTGTTTTGGGCAAGCCATGGATTGATGATTGTTGGTGGAGGGGGAGTAAAAACGTTTACCATTTTGTTTGGGAACTGCCTATAATGTATGTAGTATGGAAGATATTGGGAACTCTTGGTTGTTATGTTGACAATGAGATCATGCCTCTCAAAATTATTTATCTCTATTTCAAAACTGAGCTCTAGCACCTCTGCAAATATGTCGGTGGGAAACGACACCTATGGGACCACTGGAATCCCTAATACGGTTGCGGGGAGCGTGGATCGTGAGAAGAGCGGGACTAGCAGACAACACAAAGGGGAATTACCCACGTTCAAGCCACAAAGATGCGTAAAACCCAACGAACCTTCTTTGGTGGATGTATTTACTGTTCTTGAGCTCTTGAACTAGCTATGGGTGCTGCTAGGTTCAAAAGAGTCAAATCCTTCTCCAGTGCGCCATGGGACACCTTTTATAGGTGAAAGGGGTTGCCACAGTGGCACACAGGAGGTGGAAAGTGCTACAGTGTTGTGAGCTTATCGCTGGTATTACAGGACAAAGCGCATTTAAAGAGAGGCTTAGGTGTCCCTTCACTTTATCGGGGATGGGAGCGAGGCCCGTCCCGTCCGTCACCGCTCCTCCTTGCTTTGACACGCGCACTGGCTAGCGATGCATGCGGTGCCATGTAGGCAGGCAGGCAGCTGAGGTTGTGCGGTGGTGGAGCCTCTACGAAGGGCTGCATGTTGCCATGCAGGTGCCTGCCCAGCTGGTTGGGTCAGCAGCTGCATGCGAACGGCGGCGGACACTTGGCTGGCGTGGGCCTGGCAGTGGCACCGCTGGCGCGTTTGGTGAGGGTCTTGTCGGGTGGCCCGGCAAGGGTCTTGTCGGGGGGCCCGGCAAGGGTCTTGCCGTGGCGCGCTGGCGTCCCCGGCAAGGATTTTGCCGGGGGTCTTGTGGGTTTCTTTGGTGAGGATCTTGGTGAGGATTTTTGCCTTCCTATCCTCATTTGATCTTGACTATTCTTTGTCTTCACAAAGATCTGCATGCCACCACGGAGGTGCCTCCCGAGCCCTGTCCTAATGCGTTTGTCTAGCATTGGTGGGCTCAAAGGTGGCTCGCTCGGCTGGTCGGGGCGAGCTGTCCCGACAAGGGGTCTTGCCGGGGCTGCCCCCGGCAAGGGTCTTGCCGGGGAAACCTCCTTCGTCCATCCAATCCTTGTGGCGTTGGTCCTTGTTGTTGCTTTGTTTGTCCCGTGCCTTCGGCTTCTCTCCGGCTTCCCTTTCCTACCCTGTTATGTGCGGCCGTGGCGGGTGGCTCTGACTGCCCGTGCACAAGTAAAGGGGTCAAAAGCAGATCCCCTACTTTTGTACACAGACAGGAGCCCCGGGACTGGGCTATACATAAGCGTAGCAGGTTGTTGGGCCAGGCCCAGAATGGTGCGCGGGCAGTTGGGGCAGATTTTTACGGCGGTAACTGTTCCGTCCGCTGCGCTTCCCCATGACCCGCGTTGAACGCGCGACGTGGGGGTAGTGCGCACGCATGACGGAAGATGCTGGCGTCATCCCTTGGTGGACAGTAAAGAGGTGGCTTTTGTGTCTCTTCGAGAACGCAGGGCCGCTGCTCATTTACTGCCCTCGCTTGGGAACCGTCGCTCCACGCGTCCCACTGCACCTATCCCTTGAGCCACTTTCGCTGCATGCATGATGTAGGGCGAATGACAGGCGCGCGGGATGTGGGAAGTCGTGCACGTGGGTGGGTCGATTCCCACGCGCCTTCAATGTAGCGGGGTGGGCGATCAACGCCCCGCTTGCTGTCACTCCAACGGGCTGGATTGGCCGAGAGGGGGCGGCCGAACCTCGCCCCTGCCCCTTTATAAAGAGGGGAGCGGGAGGAACGGTGCCTCTCAACGCTTCGCTGTCTGCCTCTCCCCATTCTTGCTTCCTCCTTTCTTCTGCCATGGCGAGGGGGCGTGGCGACGCTTCATCGGTGGCAGCGAGGGTCTCGGCTCGACAACTCATCACCCCTCCCCAAGAGCTCGCAGCGGCGGAGCCGCGAGAGGGAGGGGGAGGGGGCGAGGTCGAGGCTGTCGTGGCGCTCGAGGGAGAGGACGGGGTGGCAGATCAGCCTCGCCTCCACCAGCGGCCCCTCCTCCGATGGAGGGCCACGTCGGGGACAACCTTTGCGAGTTCTTCGTCAGGTTGCGCCAGCCACCACGTTATCATCTTCGCCTCCCGACTCCATTTGTGCGGGAGATGGAGCTGGACCCGCCACAAGCGTTGCGGCTGCATATGAGTGGTTGCGGGAACAGCGGCACATGGGCCGACATCGAGTTCCCCACCCCTCACGTCATGTATCTCTACCGAGGGTGGAAGACCTTCGCCCGCGTCCACAACTTGACGGTGGGGCTCACTCTCTTCTTCAAATTAATGGAGAACGGCCTGCTTTCTGTCAAGTTCTTTGGAGATCTTGGAACTCGCCTGAAGTGCTGCGTGGAGAGCTCCTCCGACGACATGAGCACTTCCTCGAGCGGGAGTGACGAGGAGGACAGCGAGGCAGATGACGGGGACGAGTCCGACTAGGCGTAGGACGCCCCGTGCCTAGGCAGATGCGGCAGCAGCAGCATCTGCACCTGGCCATTCCTCCGGCAGAACCCGCCAGGGGAGGGGCCATCTCCTTGGACTTCTCAGGGCCGCCTCCTTGGGCGGCTGGCGTAGGGAAGTCCGGGAAGGCGAAGAAGGCGGATGGCGGGCCATCAAGTCGGAGTACGCAGGCACCAACGTCTTCATTGACGGACCACTGCCTCATCTTCCAGCTTTTTTCCCGGTGCGGCCACCGCCAACCCTGTCCTAGGCGACCACCGGCATGTTATCTTGGTGTCTTCTGTCACCCGTAGCTTGCCTAGGAGCCCCTTTTGCCCTTCTGCTTTCTTGCTCCATTTCCTGAGAAGAGGGACAAGAAAGGGATTACGGGCACCTTATCTCTTTTTAGTCTTGTAAGCCTTCGGGCCTTTGTTAGCTTTATAACTTGTAATCACCTTGCTCATGTTTTTTATTTCGTATGAACTATACCTATACGGGATGTTTTTTTAATGAAAAAGGGATGTTTGCCTGGTTTTTCGTTCGTAGGTGGAACCCACGACAAGGAGTGAATCCTCGTTACCTTTAAGATAAACGTTTTTCCCACGGCAACAGGCCTTGCCGTCCCCCCACTTCACTCGACCTTTCTCACGCCCTTGGCGGAGGCAGAGATGAGGTGGGGTTAGGCTCCTCATTTCATTTCCTTGCTGCCATGACTATGACCAAACTCGGCCCCAAGAGATGAGTCCTAGGGTCCGGAATGAGGGGAGCACGGTAGCCTAAGGATAAAACGAGGTTTCGCATACCTCAGTCCATAACGAAACGCATGATGGAGGATAGAATACTTATCTAGATCTGCATCCCCCGACATCCTTGGCTTGCCGCGGATGGATACTTGCTCTTGTAGCCCCCGGCAACTTTGGCTTACCGGGGCTCGGACGCCGGTCTGTCCCCTTTCTTCCAAAGCAGTTCGACAAGAATACTCATGTGTCCTGTGAACCAAAGAAGACAGAGAAGAACAGAGAGACGCGCACTCAACCTCTAAGCTAGGGGTTAGGCTCCGCTAGGCACAATCAACCCTAACCAAGGAAGAGACTCAACCTAGCATGCATTCTATAACTTAGGGCACTAGCGCTTTGTTTATTTATGCTCAGGGTCTGCGCCTGGCTTTGTACAAAGGGTTACATGCCTTGCCGGCAAGGCTTGTACAAAAGGGTGGCTTGCCGGGAGGCCCGGTAGCCACGTCTTATGGGTAAAACTTGCGGAGATGCTCGATGTTCCAAGAGTTGCTCACTGGAATGGCATCTTCGGTCTCCAGCCGGACTACGCTGGGCCTGGTGACTCGTGTTACCCAATAAGGGCCTTCCCACTTCGGCGTCAACTTGTTGGAATTCTTGGACGACTGAACGTGCCAAAGAACAAGGTCGCCTTCCTCAAAGCTCCAGGCATGAACCTTGCGGCTATGGTAGTGGCTTAAGGCTTGCTAGTAGCATGCTGCTCTCACAGCCGCCCGGAGACGATCTTCCTCAAGGAGCGTTGTGTCATCTTGCCGCAATCGCTCTTGCTCAAGCTCATCATAAGCGAGCACTCGAGGTGACCCGTATATGAGTTCCGTGGGGAGAACTGCTTCTGCCCCATAAACCAGGGCAAAGGGTGTCTGGCCGGTGGCTCGATTTGGCGTTGTTCTGATCAACCAAAGAACCGCCGGCAACTCATCAATCCAACGCTTTCCACTCTTGTGCAGCCTATCAAAAGTCTTCGTTCTTAAGCCTCGCAGGACTTCAGCATTTGCTCTCTCCGCTTGGCCGTTGCTCCGTGGATGTGCCACGGAAGCAAAACAGACCCTACTGCCGAGATCCTCATGTCACAGCCCTAGATTAATGCTTGTAGTTAGTGGCATTGCCTCCATGCATCATGTTTAATTTTCATGAAATTTGAATTGAGGAATTTTCAAAAGCTTCAGAAAACCTCTAAAAATAACCAACATTTAAATCTCATCAAATGAGTCCAAGAAAATGTTCCTGTTATTCTGTGAAAATATTGGCGTGAGGTAAAATTGAAACCAATATTTTCAGAGTCACAGAAATAATTTATTTTGGGTCTTTGATTTAAATCAATAATATATTTGGGTTGGAATTATTTCTGCTATATAAGAAATAATGTTCAAATATTTTGTAAGTTTGCATGTGACCTTGGACTAGCTCTCTGAGCTCACATAAAAATTTACAGAAAGTTTTAAAATGGTTTAGTTTCGAAACTAAACCAAAACAAAATAACAGAAATAGAAAAACTAAAATAAAAGAGAGAGAGAGAGAGACTCACCTGGGCACTTACCTGGCGCCCACCAAGCCCACCTGGGCCACACCTGTGCTGGCCCAGCCCACCAGGCCTGGTGCCAGTCATCACCTACCTCTGCCAGTAGGCAGAGGAGGGAGACATCGCACGCACGCGCGACGCGCCACGCCTCCTCCCTGCTCGCCTGCCTCACCGAGGCGCCTCGAAGCCCCTCCTCGGCGCCGCTCTGGACCCCCTGACCTCCTCACTCTCCCCTTCGTCTCTCCCTCGTCTCACCCACTATGGTTCTCTCCCCGCAGTCGCCCAAGGACGCCGTCGTCGCGCCGACGAGCACCACCGCAGCCATCGTGCACCCCTCACCTTTCCGCCGAGTCCAGAAGCACCGCCGAAACCTCCCCGTCCTCCCAATGGAGCTACGAGATGCCAGGAGGCCCTGCTTCATCGCCATCGCGGTCATCTTCAACCTCGGGCACCCGAGCCCCTCGCCATCGATTCGCGCCGTCAAGGACGCCCCCGAGCCCACTGACCTACTACGTCGCCTCCCTGTGAGCTCCTGACTCATCTCCCCCTAGCCCTGCTGTATTTTTCTTCCTCTAACCGCGCCAACCGCCGGAGTCGTGAGCTCCTCGCCGCTGGCCTTGATGCTGTCGTGGCCACAGCCGCCGCCGCTTGTGTCCAAGCACTGGAATGTGCTCAGGACCTCCCAAAAAACCCAACGCCACCACCCAAGCCTCCCTACGTGCACCCTAGCCTCGTCCCACTCGAGCCCGTAGCTCCGGCGGCCGCCCAAGTGCTCGCCGTCGGCGAACCAGGCCACCCCGCGACCTTCTGACACCTCCCCTGGATGCGGGAGACCACAAGCTTGCCTCCCGTGCCCTCAGTGCGGCCAGCCATGGCCGAAAACTGCCGGCCGGCGATCGCTGCCGCGCCGGATTAGCGCCACCGATTAGCCGCTGGTTAACTCCACCATTAGCACTAACTAACCCCCCCTCACTGACATTGACAGCGGGCCCCACGACGGGTCAAAGCTGAGTCAACGCGGGGTTAACCCGTAGTTTATCACTGTCTCAATGACATGCTGGTCCCACGCGTCAGGTTTGACCGTGTTGACTTGCTGACGTCATTGTGATGTCATGCTGACACAGTGAACTATTTTCTGGAATTAGTTTAATTCTAAATAATACAGGAAATTCCAGAAAATTGTATAAACTTCTAAAAATCATAGAGTTTCAACCGTAGCTCCAAATCAAACAAATTATATATGAAAAATGATCAGAAAAATCCAAAGAGTCTATTTATGGCATTTTCATGCATGTTTGAGCAACCTAAAGCTACTGTATATGACAAATTGAATTAATGGCATTTGAAATGTCATATATGGAGTTTGAATTTGAATCTTAGATTCAAACCAACTCCATTTAACATGCTGCTAGTTGCATTAGCTCAAACCACAGCATATTGCCATGTCATGATCATGCATCATATTGTGCATTGCATTGATTGTGTTCTTCCTTGTTTGCCGGTGTTTGTCCCCTCTCGATAGACGTGGTTTCGATGATGCGATCGATGACACCGATGAAGAACTATACTATCTTCAGAAGTGCTAGGCAAGCAAAACCCCCTTGTTCATTCCGATACAATCCCACTCTCTCGCTCCTGCTCTCTTTTACAGCATTAGGACAACAACGATTCAATTGTTACATGCTGCGGTAGTTGAACCCCTTTCCTCTGCATGACCTGTCATTGCCACAGTAAATGTGCCTACTCATTCATGCTTGTTGTCATGCCTGCTACTGCTTAGAGTTGAGTCAGGTCTGATTCACCGGGGATGAATTGGAATGTGGTGAACATGTCCTACTGTGTGAGAGCTAAGTGTGTGAACACGATTTCGTAAAGGTAGCGATGAGAGGCCATGTAGGAGTACATGCTGGGTTGTCTCATTGCAGCCGTCCTCAGGAACTGAGTTCTGTGTTTGTGATCCATGAACAGTTACTACCACACATTGGAATGCTTAAGTGCCCCTCTCAACTTATTAATCAACCCGATCTCTGTCCAGGAGTTGCAACTAGTTTCTAGTGTTTGTAGGTAGTGTTAGTAGTCTACCAAGTGGCACCCGGTACAGGTGGGCTTGGGACAGACTAGGCACAGTGGCACGGTGTACCAAGTGGCACCCGGATGGTGGGCTTGGGAACCCTTCTCACATCGTTTGGAGCCGTGAGCGACACCCCATCCGGATCTCCTTGCGGATGGAACCCGAATAGGCGATAAACCTGGAGTAGAGACTTGTGTGGTTAGTCAGGTCGTGGCCGACTCCCTCGCCAAGCTTCCGCTTGAAGGTTGCCGAGATACACGTCGTGTACATGGCGGTAAGTGGCGAGAGCGTGTGTGAATAAGTACACCCCTGCAGGGTTAATATGATCTATTCGAATAGCCATGTCTGCGAAAAAGGACTTCTGGGTTGCATGTACAGTTCATAGACAAGTGAAAGTGGATACTCTAAAATGCGCAAGATAAGTGTGAGTGCTATGGATGGCGTTCTCGTAGGGAGACGGGAGTGGATCCATAGTGGTGTATTGATATGGTGAATATGTGGACTCGTGTGCGCCACCTCAAAAGAGTTACTTGCAGTCGTAGTTCAGGATAGCCACCGAGTCAAAGCTGGCTTGTTGCAGTCAAACTCCACCACCCCCCTTTGTTGATAATGATGCATATGTAGTTAGTTCTAATGTAAGTCTTGTTGGGTACATTTGTACTCACGTTTGCCTATTTTATGTTTTTGCAGAGAGACTTCCGTCTCACTAGTAGTTCCGCGTGGACTTCGACGTTTAGCTTGTTACCTCAGCTACGATCTTGTGCCCTCGGCAGGATCTGCTAGATAGTCGGGCTTCTCAGCCTTTTTCATTTGTAGATGTCTATACTCAGACATGTTAAGCTTCTGCTTGTGCTTTGACTTGTATGCTCTGAGTGTTGGGTCATGAGACCCATGTTTGTAATATCTCGCTCCTCGGAGCCTATTGAATAAATACTTGAGTTGTAGAGTCATGTTGTGATGCCATGTTGTATTTGCACATATCAAGCATATTGTGTGTATGTTATTGAAATGCTTGGTATGTGTGGGATCTGACTATCTAGTTGTTTATCCTTAGTAGCCTCTCTTACCGGGAAATGTCTCCTAGTGCTTCCACTGAGCCATGGTAGCTTGCTACTGCTCCGGAACACTTAGGCTGGCCGGCATGTGTCCTTCTTCGTTCCTGTGTCTGTCCCTTCGGGGAAATGTCACGGGATGAATACCGGAGTCCTGTTAGCCCGCTACAGCCCGGTTCACCGGAGTCCTGCTAGCCCAGTGCTACAGCCTGGATTCACTCGCTGATGACCGACACATTCAATGCTGGGTCATGGATGCCTGTCCCTGTAAGTTTGTGCCACTTTGGGTTTACGACTAGCCATGTCAGCCCGGGCTCCTTATCATATGGATGCTAGCAACACTATCATATATGTATGCCAAAAGGCGCAAACGGTCCCGGGCAAAGGTAAGGCGACACCCGTGGGAATACCGTGCGTGAGGCCCCAAAGTGATATGAGGTGTCACATGCTAGATCAATGTGGAATTGAGTCGGGGTCCTGACACCTTAATGTATTGCGTTAAGGCGTGGCTTGTGAACTGTGTGCTGTTATTAGTGATGATCCTGTTGGGCACCCCAAAATGGCACACTAGTCCCTTGAAGAACTTGATGGCTGACTGCGCTGTCACCTTCCTCACTGCTTCCACCTCTGGCCACTTTGTGAACTTGTCGATCGCGACGTACAAGTACTCAAAGCCCCTGACAGCACGGGGGAAAGGGCCCAATATGTCGAGCCCGTAGATCGAGAAGGGCCAGGAGAGAGGGATAGTTTGAAGAGCTTGAGCTGGTGGATGTAGCTTCCTCAAATGGAACTGGCATGCTTCACACCTGGTTATTAGTGCCGTTGCATCCTGAAGGGCGGTGGGCCAGAAGAAACCTTGCCGGAAAGCCTTGCCGGCAAGGGCCCTCGACCCTATGTGGGAGCCACATATGCCTCCATGTATCTCTGCCAATAGCTTTAGTCCTTCCTCCCGGGAGATGCACTTCAATTTCACCCCATTGGGTCTTTTTCTGTACAATACGTTATCAACGAATTGGTACAGAGCGGACCGGCGGGCTACTCTTTCTACCTCTTCCTGCTCCTCAGGAAGCTCTCCTTTTTGAAGGAATTGGACGGTGTGCTGCGCCCATGCCGGAGCCCGTGGCTCGACGACAAGGACCAAAGGCATCTCTTCTACCACGGGAGCGGCCGCCTCCACGGCCATGACCTAAGGTCCTGCCAGAGTCCATTGTCCCACGGCAGGATCGGCATCAACGGCAACATCTTCGCCGGCGGCTCCGGGGAGCTCGGTGGGGAAATACTTGCTGGAGACTAGCTTCCTCCGCTTGCTCTGCCCGGGCGACGGCTCAACGGATGGTTGAGTTAACTGAAGCACAAAAGTACCTTGTTCCACAGGTAGCTTGAGGGTAGCGCGCTTTGACAGGTGGTCGGCAATGTCATTCTCTGTCCGAGGGACAGGCTCCGCTTGTATACCATCAAAGCGCTCCTCCAGTGTCCTCACCTCATCTACGTAAGCTTCCATCAACGAGCTTTTATAATCTTTGTTGATTTTCCTGACGACGAGCAGTGAGTCGCCCCTTACGATGAGCTTTTTAACTCCGAGGTCTGCCGCGATCCTGAGACCGGCGAGCAAACCCTCGTACTCGGCGGTGTTGTTGGTTGACATCTCCCGGGGGAAGTGCATCTGGATGACATACTTGAGGTTCTCTTCGGTGGGTGCGACAAGCAGCACACCAGCACAGACGCCTTGCAGCGAGAAGGCACCATCAAAGTACATGATCTAGTTGCGGATCATTTCCTTGCCGGGGAGAGTGGTCTCCTGCACCTCTTCGTCAGGCGTTGAGGTCCATTCTGCAACAAACTCCGCCAAGACTCTGCTCTAGAGTGTCGAGGTACTTTCAAACTTTAGACCAAAACTTGACAGCTCCAGGGCCCATTCCACGATCCTTCCTGTTGCATCTGGGTTATGCAGTATCCGTTGCAACGGAAGGCAAGTAACCACGGTGATCTCGTGTGCTTGGAAGTAGTGGCGCAGCTTCCTCGAGGCCATAAGAAGGCCGAAGAGCAATTTTTGCAAACCTGAATACCTCAACCTAGCTCCCTGCAAGAGGGAGCTGACGAAGTAAACCGGGTGCTGCACCATCTTCTTCCTTTGCGCCACTTCACCTGGCCGGGCGGGTCCTGCCGTAATGGCGCCAGTCTTGCTAGGACCGAGCCCGACCGGGTACTCAGTCTTGCCGAGACCGAGCCCTGCCGGGGACTCAGTCCTATCGGGACCGAGCCCTGCCGGGGAGGGTTCCGGCCCGCCAATCGTTGACTCTGCTGCTGCTGCTGTCTCCTCATCGACCTCTCTCTGCGCCACTAGTGCGGTGCTAACCACCTGATTTGGTGCCGCTAGGTAAAGCAGCAACAGTTCTTGTGGTTTGGGCGCAACCAGCACTGGGGTAGAGGAGAGGTATTTCTTCAAATCTTGCAGCGCTACCTCGGCCTCTAGGATCCACTCCACTGGCCCTGCCTTCTACAAGATCTTGAAAAAAGGAAGGGCACGCTCCGCGGACTTGGAGATGAACCGGCTCATGGCTGCGATGCAGCCAGTGAGCCGATGCACGTCCTTGATTTGTTTGGGTGGCTCAATCTGCTCGATGGCCTTGATCTTATCTGGGTTTGCTTCAATCCCGCGCTGGGACACAAAGAACCCGAGAAGCATGCCAGACGGGACACAGAAGACACACTTCTCAGGGTCCAATTTGAGGTTGATCTTGCGCAGGTTTGCAAATGTTTCCTCCAGATCTTGCACAAGGGTTGCTTTGTCCTTGGTTTTGACCACTATGTCATCCATATAAGCTTCCATATTTCTACGTAGCAGGGTCTCAAAACCAATTTGGAATGCCCTTGCAAAGGTTGAGCCAGCACTCTTTAACCAGAAATGCATCTGTAAGAAGCAATACGTACCACATGGGGTGATGAATGCTGTCTTCTCCTCGTCTTCTTTTGTCATGTAGATCTGGTGGTATCCTGAGTAGGCGTCAAGGAATGATAACAGGTCAAACCCAGCCATGGAGTCAACAATCTGGTCGATGTGCGGTAACGGGAAGGGATCCTTTGGACAGGCCTTATTGATGTCTGTGTAATCAATACACAACCTCCACTTCCCATTTGCCTTGCGCACTACTACCGGATTGGCCAACCACGTCGGATGGAGTGCCCCTGTCACCAATCCTGCCGCCTCTAGCTTTCTGATTTCCTCCATGATGAACTCTTGCCTCTCCAGAGCTTGCTTCCTGACCTTCTGCTTGACGGGCCGCGCATGAGGACAGACAGCAAGGTGGTGCTTGATCACCTCCCTGGGAACGCCGGGGATGTCGGAGGCTTACCATGCAAACACCTCGACATTCCCCCGCAGGAAGGTGACGAGCTCGCGTTCCTATTTGTCACCGAGAGTGGAGCTTATGGTAAAAGCTCCGCCCATGCCATCCTCTTTGACGGACACCTTCTTGGTCTCTGGTGGTGTGGCTCTAGACTTCTTGCTCTTGCCGGCGGAGCTCTCTAGCATGTTCTGAACGGAAGCGCAGCACCCTGAAGAGGTGCACTTGCCGGAGTGGGTGCGAGGGGTCTTGCCGGTCTCCTCGAGGTCTCCATTAGGGATCTACAACCTTTTGACCACAACAAGCGAGATCAAGTTCAGGCCAGCCCCGCCGTCAACCAACATCTTTGTCACCTTGAGGTTGCGGATTGTTGGTGAAACCAACAATGGCAAGCACCCGACCACAGTAGTGCAGTCAGGGTGGTCCTCGGTGTCGAAGATGATGGGCGTGCTAGACCATTTCAGCGGCTTCCGTGCGTCGAACATGGCTCCACCACCGTGATCTCACGCGCCCACTGCTTGAGTTGGCGGTGGGACGTATGCAGTGAGGCACCACCATCGATGCACATGGCCTTTCTGGCTTTTTGAAACTTATGATCGCCGGACTCGTCGTCCTCGTTGAGGGAGTCCTAGATTAGGGGGTACCCGGACAGCCGGACTATATACTTTGGCCGGATTGTTGGACCTTGAAGATACAAGACTCAAGACTTTGCCCCGTGTCCGGATGGTACTCTCCGTTGCATGGAAGACAAGCTTGGTGATCCGGATAATAGATTTCCTTCTTTGTAACTGACTCTGTGTAAACCCTAGCCCCATTCAGTGTCTATATAAACCGGAGGGTTTAGTCCGTAGAGACACAATCATAATCATCATAGGCTAGCTTCTAGGGTTTATCCTCTATGATCTCGTGGTAGATCAACTCTTGTAATGCTCATATCATTAATATCAATCTAGCAGGAAGTAGGGTTTTACCTCCATCAAGAGGGCCCGAACCTGGGTAAAACATCATGTCCCTTGCCTCCTGTTATCATTAGCCTTAGATGCATAGATCGGGACCCCCTACCCAAGATCCGCCGGTTTTGACACCGACATTGGTGCTTTCATTGAGAGTTCCTCTGTGTCGTCGCCACAAGGTTTGATGGCTCCTTCAATCACCAACAACCACATGGTCCAGGATGAGACTTTTCTCCCCGGATAGATCTTCGTGTTCGGCGGTTCGCACTGCGGGCCAATTCGCTTGGCCATCTGGAGCAGATCAACAATTACGCCCCTGGCCATCAGGTCAGATTCGGAAACTCGAAGTACACGGCCGATATCCATAGAGATTTGATCTTCGATAGATTCGGGCCTACGCCAGGAGCGCCGAACAGTCACGATGAGCATGGCTTAGACCTGCTGTCTGACAATACTCGGGATATCGCACCTGCAGGAGCTCTGGACCTAAATCCGGGGCAAATCACGTCGTTAGAGGATGGGTGGATGGAACCCACCCCGGAGGCCGCACACCCATCGGCGGTAGAGCCGAGCACCGGCTTCACCACCAAGGAAGCTTGTGTCATCGTACCCCCGGACTCATGTCCGGCTGTAGGTTCCAGTCTGCGCACCCCCGAGCCCGCCGAATCTGGATGGGCTCCGGTAATGGAGTTTACCGCTGCAGATATCTTCCAGTAATCGCCCTTTGGCGACATGCTGAACTCATTAAAGTCTCTCTCTTTGTCAGGAGACTCTTGGCCAAACTATGTACGGCTCAAGGGGTAAGAAGGCGACGAAGAAATCCGTTGCCCACCCACCACCCACTTCATAGACAATGTCGACAATGTATTAGACATGCTTGACTTAGACTCCAATGATACCGACGGTATGGACGTCGGCACAGGGGACGATTCAGAACCGCCACCAATGGGGCGCTGGACTGCCACCTCGTCATACGATATATACATGGTGGATATGCCTAAGGAGGACAACGGCGATAAGCTGGAGGATAAATCCCCCGGACAAAAGCCAAAACGACGGCGCAAATGCCGCTCCAAGTCCAGCAACAGTAAAAATAGAGATAAAACGCTAGAAGGATCGACACCCCAGTCAACTCCGAGGGCAACAACAACCATATGGACCCAGCAATGGAGCAGGATGAGCCAGGTCACGCCAAACACAGCCCGGAGCAGACGCCCGATCACAATGATCCCGAGGGACTAACTCATCAAACCGCCCCGGGACAAGAGCACAGTCCGGACGATGACGCATTCATCATCCCGGAAACACGTTTGGAACAAGATAAACTCCACAGAAGGCTTATGGACATTGCGAGAAGTCTAAAGAAGCAGAAGCAAAGGCTCAAGGCCGCACAGGAAACGCTCAATCGCAGATTGAATAAAGTGCTAGACACTGAAGAAAAGTACGGCAACAATCGCCACACAAAGAGCTACCCAAAATGCAAGCTGCTGCCAAAATTCGACGATGAGGCCGTTCCACCGAAGAACAATATGGCCAGGAGGCCGGACAAACCACTTCGTAACCACAATAGAGCAGCTACCGACGCTGCACATGATTTACATGAGCTCCTGGATAAAAAGGCCAGCGCGGCCAAGTCCATCTATGGATCTAAAGGACACGCCCCGGCGTAGGACTATGGCCACCAAAACGATCAGACTGATCGGATATCAGTTCGGAATCAGCACCGAACACAACAACAGCCAACGGCATGCCACAACATGTCCAGATACAGAGGGCTGCTCACCCCCTGTGCTTCACTGAAGAGGTGCTGGACCACGAATTTCCACAGGGTTTTAAACCTGTGAACATAGAGGCATATGACGGAACGATAGACCCCGGGGTCTGGATTGAGGATTTTATCCTCCATATCCACATGGCTCGTGGGGACGACCTCCACGCCATCAAATAGATTCCCCTCAACTTGAAGGGACCAGCTCGACATTGGTTGAAAATCCTCCCTGAAAATTCAATCGGAAGTTAGGAGGAACTGGAGGATGCTTTCAGGGCCAATTTTCAAGGCACCTATGTCCGGCCTCCGGATGCGGACGATTTAAGTCACATAATTCAACAGCCCGGAGAGTCCGCCCAAATGCTTTGGAACAGATTCCTCACTAAGAAAAATCAAATCGTCGATTGTCCGGATGCCGAAGCCATAGTGGCCTTCAAACACAGCATTTGGGACGAGTGGCTCGCCAGACACCTCGGCCAAGAAAAGCCGAGGACAATGGTAGCCTTAACAAGCCTGAGGGAGTCCTGGATTATGGGGTGTCCGGATAGCCGGACTACCATCATCAGCCGAACTATCATCGGCCGGTCTATCATCATCGACCGGACTCCAAGACTATGAAGATACAGGATTGAAGACTTCGTCCCGTGTCCGGATGGGACTTTCCTTGGCGTGGAAGGCAAGCTTGGCGATACGGATATGTAGATCTCCTACCAAACCGACTCTATGTAACCCTAGCCCTCTCCGGTGTCTATATAAACCGGATGGCTCTAGTCCGTAGGACAACCAACATCAACCCTTACAATCATACCATAGGCTAGCTTCTAGGGTTTAGCCTCCTTGATCTCGTGGTAGATCCACTCTTGTAAACATCCACAATATCAATATCAATCAAGCAGGACGTAGGGTTTTACCTCCATCAAGAGGGCCCGAACCTGGGTAAAACATCGTGTCCCTTGTCTCCTGTTACCATCCGCCTAGACGCACAGTTCGGGACCCCCTACCCGAGATCCGCTGGTTTTGACACCGACATTGGTGCTTTCATTGAGAGTTCCTCTGTGTCATCACCGATAGGCTTGATGGCCTCTTCAATCGACAACGACGCCGTCCTGGGTAAGACTTTTCTCCCCGGACAGATCTTCGTATTCGGCGGCTTCGCACTACGGGCCAATTCACTTGGCCATCTGGAGCAGATCGAAAGCTACGCCCCTGGCCGTCAAGTTAGGTTTGGAAGCCTAAAATTCACGGCCGATATCCGCGGGGACTTGATCTTCGATGGATTTGAGCCACAGCCGAGCATGCCACGCTGTCACGATGGGCACGACCTAACTCTGCCGCCGGACAGCACCTTGGAGGCCGCACACGAATCCGCTCCGGCCCATAGTCCGGAGCCGATCGCACAGATCGAGGACGGATGGCTGGACACCGCCTTGAGAGCTGCAACTTCTACGGTGATGGAGCCGAACACTTATCTTGTCCCGCATAAAGCTCATGACTCCGAGGTGTCGGACTCCCTGCCGGACTCCAAACCTCCTGCGCCCCTGCCAGTCGAATCCGATTGGGCGCCGATCATGGAGTTCACCGCTGTGGACATCTTTCAACACTCACCCTTCGGCGACATCTTAAATTCGCTGAAGCACCTCTCGCTATCCGGAGAGCCCTGGCCAGACTAGGGCCAGGATGGTTGGGACGCGGACGACGAGGAAATTCGGACCCCACCCACCACCCACTACGTAGCCACCGTCGACGATTTAACCGACGTACTCGACTACGACTCCGAAGACATCGACGGTATGGATGACGATGCAGGAGACTATCAAAATCCAGCGCCTACAGGACACTGGAAAACCACCTCGTCATACGACATATACATGGTGGACACCCCAAAAGATGGGGACGGCGAAGAAGCAGCGGAGGCAGATTCCTTAAAGAAGCAGCCCAAGCGCCGACGTCAGCGGCGCCGCTCTAAATCCCACCACAGCAAGAATGGAGATTCCGGCACAGGAGATAATAACGCCCCAGAAAGTGCCAAATATAACCCCCTCCAGCAAGATTCAGCGCAGGAGGAGGCAGAAGCAAGCCCTCACGAGAGGGCGGCAGACGAAAAGGTCGAGGATGATAATTACATACCTCCCTCCGGAGACGAGGCAAGCCTCGACGACGACGAATTCTTCGTGCCTGAGGATCCCGTCGAACAAGAGCGTTTCAGACGCAGGCTAATGGCCACAGCAAATAGTCTAAAGAAAAAGCAGCAACAGCTTCAAGCTGATCAAGACCTGGTGGCCGACAGATGGACCGAGGTCCTCGCGGCCGAAGAGTATGAACTCGAACGCCCCTCCAAAAGCTACCCAAAACGCAAGTTGCTCCCCCGACTAGAGGAGGAAGCATACAAACCGGCATCACCAGCACACAATACGGCAGACCGACCACCTCGTGGCCGGGACAGAGAGCATGTAAGCCCTCCACCAAAAACGTACCCCGGCACCGCTCAAAAAGCGCGAAGCCACGAGGGAACGCGCCAGACTTGCGGGACATATTGGAGGACAAGGAAAGACAATCCAGATCTATCTATGGATCACGTGGGCGCCCCAAGACCCACGATGAATACCGTCGCACCGGATACAACTACTCCTGCCGGGCCGAACACAGCAGACAACGCTCTCTTGAGCTACGTCGCGACATTGCGCAATACAGAGGCGCCGCACACCCACTATGTTTCACTGATGAAGTAATGGATCATCAAATCCCTGAAGGGTTTAAACCCGTTAACATCGAATCCTACGATGGCACAACAGACCCCGCTGTTTGGATTGAGGATTATCTCCTTCACATACATATGGCCCGCGGCGACGATCTTCACGCCATCAAATATCTCCCGCTCAAGCTTAAAGGACCAGCTCGGCATTGGCTCAATAGCCTGCCCGCTGAGTCAATTGGATGCTGGGAAGACCTGGAAGCCGCATTCCTCGACAACTTCCAGGGCATGTATGTGCGACCACCGGACGCAGATGACCTAAGCCACATAATCCAGCAGCCAGACGAATCGGCCAGGCAATTCTGGACACGATTCTTAACAAAGAAAAATCAAATCGTCGACTGTCCAAATGCGGAGGCCCTCGCTGCCTTCAAACATAACATCCGCGACGAGTGGCTGGCCCGGCACCTAGGACAGGAGAAGCCGAAATCCATGGCAGCCCTCACATCACTCATGACCCGCTTCTGTGCGGGAGAGGATAGCTGGCTAGATCGCAGCAACAACCTCAGCAAAAATGCTGGCTGTCGGGATACCAAGGACCGCAATGGCGGGTCGCGTCGAAACAAAAACAAGCGCCGCATTAACGGCGACAGCAATGAGGATACGACAGTCAATGCCGGTTTTCGAGGCTCCAAACCCGGTCAACGGAAGAAGCCATTCAAAAGAACTACTCCGGGCCCGTCCAATTTGGACCGAATACTCGACCGCTCTTGTCAAATACATGGAACCCCCGAAAGGCCAGGTAACCACACCAACAGAGATTGTTGGGTATTCAAGCAGGCAGGCAAATTAATTGCCGAAAACAATGAAAAGGGGCTACACAGCGACGACGAGGAAGAGACCCGGCCGCCGAACAACAGAGGACAGAAGGGATTTCCCCCTCAAGTTCGGACGGTAAATATGATATACGCAACGCATATACCCAAGAGGGAGCGGAAGCGTGCACTAAGGGACGTATATGCGATGGAGCCAGTCGCCCCAAAATTCAACCCATGGTCCTCTTGCCCGATCACTTTCGATCGAAGAGACCACCCGACCAGTATCCGCCATGGCGGATTCGCCGCATTGGTTTTAGACCCAATCGTTGACGGTTTTCACCTCACGAGAGTCCTGATGGACGGCGGCAGTAGCCTGAACCTGCTTTATCAGGATACAGTGCGCAAGATGGGCATAGACCCTTCAAGGATTAAACCTACAAAGACGACCTTCAAAGGCATCATACCAGGTGTTGAGGCCAATTGTACGGGCTCAGTCACACTGGAAGTGGTCTCGGATCCCCGGATAATTTCCGAAGCAAGGAGTTAATCTTCGATATAGTCCCGTTCCGCAGTGGCTATGACGCTCTGCTCGGATGAACCGCGTTCGCAAAATTCAACGCGGTGCCGCATTATGCATACCTTAAGCTCAAGATGCCAGGTCCTCGCGGAGTCATCACGGTCAATGGAAACACGGAACGCTCCCTCCGAACGGAGGAACATACAGCGGCTCTCGCGGCAGAAGTACAGAGCAGTCTTTTAAGGCAATTTCCGAGTCCGGCCATTAAACGGCCGGACACGGCCAAACGCGCCCAGAGCAACATCAACCAAGACCACCTGGCATGTTCCGAGAACGCGTAGCAATGCGGCCCCAACCCCAGCCCTCGCACAATTGCAAGACAAACTCTCCGCGTACATAATTACGCCCTGGAGATACCATGGGTCTAGGGGAAGGGGCACGACCACAACAAACCCAGAGTGCGGTTCGACCACACCAGGGGCTCCCAAGTGTGTCACTCTTTTCTTTTATTTTTCTCCTTCTTTATACAGGATTCTGTCCGGCGGCAAACTACCGAACTCATGATGCAACAGCCAGGGAGGGACAAAGGCCGCGACGAACACTCAGGTGGTCTCCATTAAGAGCATTAAATTTGTTAAATACACCATTCCACGGCCTACCCCTGGAGGGAGACGCATTTAATTCGTCCAATCTCTTGCTTTCCGCACTATTTGTATCATTTCGCACTCATAGCAAACCTTCTTGAATAAAATGCAGCACTTTCTGCCCATAATTGCATTACTTTATATATATGTTCATTTACGACATGTTGCATCCGTATATTTTGGTATGGCCGAATACACCAGGGGCTTTTGTTCCCCGCATTATGGTGTGATAAGTCCGAACACTTTCACAAGTGTGGCACCCCGAACTTATAGCATTATATGAATCATGTCTTGGGTCAATAGTTGGGTTTGCCCGGCTCCCATGTTTGGCACCTTACGTTTCCGTTCTATCGGCTAAGGTAGCACTGGGAGAACCACGGCGATTGCGCCCCGGTTGAGCCCCCACATCTGGAGAGGCCGGTGTTTGCACGGCAAGATCCGTCAGACTAGCATTACCTGAATTATGATGATAAGGCTAATGTCCCTCTCAAGAAGCTCCCGGATGCGGCTCTGCAAGGTCGGTACATCATTAGCAGGCCCCCAATCCTGTCCTACATTGGCCCATGACTCCAGTTGAGGCAGAGAGCTCGAACGGAAGTTGGGGGCAGCCACCCACTTTGTGCCTCTGGGAGCCGTGACGTAAAACCACCTCCGCTGCCATAGATCGGACACTTCTGGGAAGGAGCCCTTCGGCCATGGGACTTCTGTGTTCCTGCTTATTACAGCACCCCTGCACTCCGTGTGTCTCCCCTCAATCATCTTTGGCTTCACATTGAAGGTCTTGAGCCATAAGCCGAAATGCGGGTTGACATGGAGAAAAGCTTCGCACACAACGATGAACGACGAGATATGAAGGATGGCGTTCGGAGCTAGATCATGAAAATCTAGCACGTAGTAGAACATGAGCCCTCTCAAGAAGGGATCAAGAGTGAAGCCTAAGCCGCAGAGGAAGTGAGAAACAAATACGATGCTCTCACTGGGCTCGGGAGTAGGGATGATCTGCCCTGGAGCGGGGAGCATGTGCTTGATGTCGGCGGTCAGGTATCCGACCTCCCTAAGCTTCGCAATATCCTCCCCTGTGATAGAGGAGGCCACCCACCGGCCTTGAAGGTTGGGTGCGGACATGGTTGAAGATCCCGAGGGCTTGAGCTTGGGCTTCGGGTGTTGGAACTCGAGATGCGAAAAGGCGCAAGTGAGGTAGGAAAGAGGGATAGGTCTCGGCCCCCCTATAAAGGGGGTGAATATCAAGCGTCCTCAGCGTAACCGCTTGGGGCTTACCTAAAAACACGGAGTCATACCAACAGGCGTTGTGGGGTTGCACGTGCCCGTATTTATGGAAAATTCCGTGATAAGGGGACATGATCTCTGCTTCGAGAAGACATGCTGAGGTAACCGCCTCACAATATGCGTTGTGGCTGGTTGTTGGAAAACGGTTTGAATAATAACTCGACCGTAGTGTCATGTCGTGTTGTCTAAAGTTGTCAGCAGATTACATTTGTGGAATATCATTCTCTCTACGGTGGTATGTGAAGATCATCTTGCAGATCTGGACATGATTTAAGTGTTCGATAATTACTTTGGAGTATTCGGATTTGGACCCACCTTGCAATGTCAAAGACAAAACTGCGCGCCAGACTCATCGTCATTGAAGCCTCGTTCAGGGGCTACTGATGGAGTCCTGGATTAGGGGGTATCCAGACAGCTAGACTATATACTTTGACCGGACTGTTGGACCTTGAAGATACAAGATTCAAGACTTCGTCCTGTGTCCGGATGGGACTCTCCTTTGCATGGAAGACAAGCTTGGCGATCTGGATAATAGATTTCCTTCTTTGTAACAGACTCTGTGTAAACCCCAGCCCCCTCTAGTGTCTATATAAGCCGGAGGGTTTAGTCCTTAGAGACACAATCATAATCATCATAGGCTAGCTTCTAGGGTTTAGCCTCTACGATCTTGTGGTAGATCAACTCTTGTAATACTCATATCATCAATATCAATCAAGCAGGAAGTAGGGTTTTACCTCCATCAAGAGGGCTCGAACCTGGGTAAAACATTGTGTCCCTTGCCTCCTGTTACCATTAGCCATAGAATCATAGATCGGGACCCCATACCCGAGATCCGCCGGTTTTGACACCGACACTCGTCATGATCATCGTCTTCCTGCTTCTTGTCGCGGCCCTGGGCGGGCCTCTCCTGCTGATTATCCTTGTCGTGGCGGCCTCCTTGGCCGCCACGTTTCTTGCCGGATCCCTCGGCACCATCTAGGCCTTTCTCCTTGTCCCGCCGCTCACACTCAGCTTTCTACTTCTTGGCGAGCATCTCTACCTGCCGGCAGTTTTGGAGGTCATGGCCCTTGGTGCGATGGATCTTGCCATACTGCTTGTCGGAGCCCCCTGGCTTATCGGCTGCCGCCAAGGCCCGGCAAGCGGCACACTCGGCAACCTCCTTGCCGGGGTCACTTGTCTTGGGTTTCTTGGTGGTGCCGGTATCGTCGGATTCCTCGACGGCAAGCACGGTCTTGCTCCTGCGCTTCTTGTTACGGCACCGGCCCTTCTTCGTCGGGGTGGCGGTATCATCTGTGGAGTCGGTTTCTACACCGGCGTCTTCACCCGGGTAATTCCTTCCCTCTTCCACGCGAGCGCATCGATCGGCTAGGACATAAAGCTCGGCCACATCCTTGACCTTGTTCATTGCCAGCTCTTCACGCATCTTGCGGTTACGCATGTTCTGATGGAACGCACTGATCACGGCGGCGGGATGAACATCGGGGATGTGGTACTACACCCGGATGAACCTTTGGATGTAATTGCGCCAGTTTTCTCCTTCCTTCTGGGGGTTGATGTGTAAATCACTCGCCTGGCCATGAGCTTGGTGACCTCCGGTAAAGGCGCCAACAAACTCATGGCTCAGATCCGCCAAAGAAGAGATGGAATCCACCGGGAAGTGCATCAACCATGACATAGCATTGGGCTTGAGTGCCAACGGGAAGTAGTTGGCAAGCACCTTATCGTCGCGGGCCCCAGCAGCTTGCATCGCGATGGTGTAGATGCTGAGGAACTCTGACGGGTGAGTCTTGCCGTTGTACTTCTCGCCAAAATCGGGCTTGAATGTAGGGTGGGAGGGCCACGGGAACTGTCTCAGCTCACGGGTGAAGGCCGGACAACCCACCTCGTAAGGTAGGTCACAGTAGCCTCCCGCGCTGGGTGGTCCGTAGTGGGCCCTGCCCGCCTGTTCGACTGCTGGCGCACGTCACGATGGTAGTTCGAGCGTCCTCATGAACCCGCTCCCGAAGGACTTGACGCTGATCGCGGTTGGTTCGCGGGTCAGACGACTTGATGGAGATACCATCATGAGCGTTGTCGTGACAAACCGATGCCCGGGGTGGCCGAGATGGAGGTGGGGAGTGCATCGTGGCTGCATTGCCTCCAGCATGGTCTCCGCTGGCATGCGGTAGCCCGGTAGAGCGACGGCCTACGGGTCCCGCCGGCCGCAACTCATCGTTGTTGGCGATGCCGACGAGGTTCCGGATGGTGGCCCTCCATTCGCCGAGCTTCTCCTCGGCGGGAGGAAAATTGAGGAGCAGCTGTGCGCGCTAGGGCTTCCGCTGGCATGGGCGGCGGCGAGAGCTGGGTGGACCGTGATGCGCCTCGACTTCTAACCACGTTAGAAGGAGCTGCGTCACGGCCCCGCAGCCGTTCGCCACCTCCGTCGGCACCTTGGCGCGCATGCTGGCCCTCCTCATCATGTGGTGGGCGCACATGCTCTTCCCAGGGTGGCGCGCAGGGTCACCGACAGGGTGACACTGCTCATCACGCACAACCTGAGAAGAGCATGCTGTGGGCGCCGGTGTTGGCGTCTTGGAGGTCGCCGTGCCGCCACTTGGCGGGATGGCGGCGCCCCTGGAGGGCCCCGCGCCGCCTGCGGGGGCCCCGACTCCGTCTCAGGGGCCCGCAACTGGTGGCTCGTCGCCTGGCGCGCGAACAACGCCACTTGTCAGGCCCGGACCACCAGGGTGATGTGGATGTTTGCGAGCCATGCCACGGGTTCTCTCCGCGACTGGCCCTCTACTAGTCCGCACCGGTACTGGCAATCCGGTCCCGGACGAACCGATCGCCGTGGTCGTCTTCTTCTTGGGAGCCATGGCGATGAAGAACAGTTAGGTCAACTGCTAGACCAAATTCTCACAATTGCTGTAACACCCCGGATATAACCTTCCATATTCGTAACTCCAACTCTTGCCATTTCCGGCTATGCGATATATTATTTTCTGCGTGGTTGGGTTTTGCCTTTGTTTTGCATTTTGTTCATGTCATACATCTCATCTCATAGCATCATGCGCATTGCATCTGCATGTTTTCATAAATTTTGCATCCGTTTGTAGTTGCCGCATTTCCCCCTTGCCTTTGTTATCCCTTTCGAGACCAACTGTGTTTTCAAATTCCCTCTTGCTTGACTGTTCGACCCTCTCTACACTTTACTCAGACCCCTTGCGCGGTTCCGAAAGTTGTCCCGAACCTGACCCGCTCAGTCATCACCGTTGGATTCGGATCATCCCCAGACATCTATGAAACATCTCTGTTTTCTTATTTGGACTCCCTACCTATTTTTACTCGACCGTCCGATTTAATCGGAGGGTCCAAATCTACCCTAAACCATCACCTTTCCCTATATATAAGCTACCTCGTTCCAAATCGGGTCAAACCCTAGATCCTAGCCCTCTTGTCCCATCCTTCCCGATCGCCGCGGCCGCCACCCACCTACCTTTCTTCCTCGGGTTCCCCTCATTCCCCCTGATCCAATCCCACCAACCAGACTCCACCCGAGGCCTCACCTCGATCCAACTCGTCTTTGCTCCCCTCGTCGACCAGGGAGATGAGCTCCTCCGAAGACCTGCCCCTGCTCGACCCTCGCCGTCTTAGATGAGCGCCGCCCTTGCTCCCTTCTCTCCTTCCTCCGGTCCCCTCAGACTCATCTCTCTCTTGTTCTGGATAAGAGAGAAACCATGGCCGTCCGTCCATGGAGATGAGCCACACCGCCCTGGTCACCTACAACCTCGGGTCGCCTCCATGTCGGGCCGCCGGCAGCCATTCCCATCATTCCCGCATTGGATTCCCCCGTCCCGCAGGTCAGCGGCCTCCTCCCTGCCCTTCCTCCTTCCTGTGATCCCCCTCCTCTCATTTCCTCTCTCTCTTCTCTGTACCAGGGGGCCGCTCGAGCTCTGTTGTGCCTCCGCACCTTCTTTGATCCAACATAGACCGGCCGTCCCAACCCCGTATCTGCCCGTCCGCTTCATCCTTGTCCCGCCGGACCCTCGCCATCACCGGAGTCCCCCGCCAAGTCCCTCGTCCTCCTCTGCTTCGAGCAGGAGGACAAGAGACGCTCGATCCGCCTCGTTCACTCGTTAGGCGCTCGAGCACGAGCTCGCCCACGTGCCATCGTCCATGTTGTCGCACCTCCCCTCCGGAGGCCACCCAGACCGCCTCCTCTGCATCACTGTCGTGTCGCCCTCGTAGTCGCCTCGCTCCTCTGCTTCCAGCGTCGCCCGCGCCCGCTTCAGTGCCCCTCCCGCTGTCCAGATCGAGCGAGAGGAGCTCGCCCGGTCCCGCCGCGCATTGACCACGCTGGCCAGCTGCATGGGCCGCTAGCCGCGCAAGGCCTAGCGCCCCTTCCAGCCTCCCTCTCCACCGAGCCGGGCCATGGCCCATGGTGAGAAACCCCAAGCCCCTCATGTGAAACTATTGGGCCAACCTCTGTTTTGGCCTGATGTAGTTTTTTCCCTGACCTGCGAATTTGCTAATTATCCCAGGATTTATAGATTTGCAGAAAACCCCCTGTTGTTCATGCATATAATAACTCCTCAACCGGTGCATCGGTTTAACATAAACTATATATGTAAAATGCTTAGATCTTCATCTAGTTTCATAATATTCCACTTTCACCCATGTTAAAATGCTTAAACTTGATGTTTGCTTTATTTTTTCTTAAATAACATGTTAAAATGATTTATTTCATAACTAAATAACCGTGGCTCCAATTTTAATAAACTTTATATGTAAATGGGGTGGAAAAATGCCTAGTTTAACTTGGTGCACTTACTTTGCATGTATAACAACTCTAAAATTATGTAATAGGCAGAACTGTACCAAATTCGAAATATGGACATGAGGATTTTCCGGAATTGTTGTATGTTGTTCCGGCCTCATTTAAACTTGCCTAGATAGGTAGTTTTCATACGTTTCACCTCTTGCCATGTTTAACAACATTTAATATTGTTGTACCAAATGAGAACAATCTAAATAACTCGAATATGGTGTCTCGTCAATATGAAACTCGTTGCATATTGAGCTCCACTTAATTTGTAGTATTGTTTGTGCACTTTGCCATGCCATGCCTATTTAAACCGGACATGCATCATACTTGATTGTGCATCATGCCAAGCTTATATGATGGTTGTTTACCATGTTGTTTGCTTCTTTCCGGTTGCGCTTCTACTTGATAGTTCCGGTAATGTTCCGTTTGTGAGGATTTGTTCAACTACGTTGGTTCGTCTACTTCAAGGTTTCGTTCTTCTTCCTTGCGGGATCTCAGGCAAGATGACCATTACCCTCGATATCACTTCTATCTTTGCTTTCTAGTTGCTTCGTTCTATCGCTATGCTGCGCTACCTATCGCTTGTTTACCATGCCTCCCATATTGCCATGTCAGCCTCTAACCTTTTTCATCATTCCAAGCAAACCGTTGTTTGGCTATGTTACCGCTTTGCTCAGCCCCTCTTATATCATTGTTAGTTGCAGGGGAAGTTGTAGATTGCTCCATTATGGACATGATTATGTTGGGATATCACAATATCTCTTATTTAATTAATGCCTCTATATACTTGGTAAAGTGTGGAAGGCTCGGCCTTATGCCTAGTGTTTTGTTCCACTCTTGCCGCTCTCGGTGTTCTGGGAACGGGGGTCCCCAGACTTGCCTGCCTGCGGCCTGCGGCGTGGCTCAAAGGAGGCCCAGCACAACCCATCTTCATCAACACAGGCTCGGGACCCTCGCGAGGGGCCAAGCCTCGCGGGGTGGATGGCAAGGAGCTTCCTCAGGCACAGCCTCGTCAGGCTGGCTCATGAGGAGGTGGAGAGTTCAAGGCGGGGTACCTCGCGAGGTGCCCATGACGCAAGCCATGACGACCAAGGGCGCCAGTCAGGCGCCAGCCCGCGCAGTGTCCTCCTTTCCTCTTTGGTGCAAAGGGAGCAAGCGCAGGCGAGAGCATCAAGCAAAGGCGTTCATTTCGGTGCAACAGGACCAAGACCAGCCCAACGGCAGGAAGGAAGTCATGGTGGAGCCCAAGCAGGCGTCACCACCAGTGCCTTTGACAGGCGAGGACCAACTTTAGTCAGGATAAGTGTACCCGCTGTTCCCCTTCAAAATGGCCAATTGTTGGCGCCCTTCCCGCTCAATATTTGGGAAGAGGCCCAGGGCCTTTGCCTATAAATAGGACTAGCCAACAACAAGGTAGAGGCATCCGGATCTGCACCAAGAAACCAGTATATAGAGCGATTGAACTCCTCCTAGTTGTTCATCGCACCAGCCAAGAACAGACCCTCGCGAGGCTGTTCTGCCTTGTATTGTTCATCATCAAGCCCAAGATACAATCCACCACACCACACACTGGAGTAGGGTATTACACCACAATGGTGGCCTGAACCAATATAAACCTCGTGTCTCTTGTGCTGTTCAGTTTAGTAGTTTAGGTCCTAGCGATTCGGCGAGGAGCGAGCCGGTAGAGGGTTGAATCTCCACGCGCACACCAGTGTTCAAACCTCAAGGGTCTACCGGAACCCGAAATCCGACATTTGGCGCGCTAGGTAGGGGTGTGCCGGAATTTGCCTTCCGTTGTCTCGTTCTTCTCCGACCATCGCGTCCATGTCTGACGCTCGTCGGGCTCACGCCGGGCGCCGAGCCGCCCTCGCTTCCCTTGTCGTCCAGACGGCTCCAGTCGGCGGGCGTCCTCGTCGTTCCCCGTCGCCTGCCGTCAACACCGCCCCCGACCCGGCGGGGAACGGGCGGCAGGCATCGTCCCTGCATTCCCCAGTGATCTCTAGGGATGAGCCGTGCAGCTTCTTCCTCACCCACCCCGCCGCGCCGGCTCCTTTGGTCGTCGCGGCCCTCCTGGGCGGCTCGCAGGCGCCGCCCTCCAGTCGCCATTTCAAGCCATTTGTCCGCCGGGTCGGTGCCGCCTCCACGCGGCAGGGGGCTCCCTCGGGCCGGACGGAGCCGTCGGCCGGGCTGACCTTCGACTCTGAGGACCACCCCACCAACTCGCCCTGCTCGGTTGCGCTCCCCATGCTCTGCACACCCACCATCTGCCAGGTGGCCGTCACCAGGACCCTCATTGACGGTGGAGCGGGCCTCAACATGCTCTCAGTTGAGGCCTTCAACCTCCTCTGCATACCCCGGGAGCGGCTGCAACCCAGCCGGCCTTTCTCGGGCGTCGGAGGCGGGTCGTCCAGCTCCTTGGGGCAGATCTGACTTCCGGTGACCTTCGGCACCTACGACAATTTCCGCACGGAGCTGGTCGATTTCGACATCGCCCCCATCGGCCTCCCCTACAATGCCATCCTCGGCTATCCCGCATTGGCCAAATTCATGGCCGTGACTCACCCGGGGTACAACCTCATGAAGATGTCCGGGAGCAACGGCGTCCTCACCGTGCCCGGAGACACTGAAGGTGCGCTACGAGTACTCAAGCTCGCCCTCAAGACAGCGGCAGCGGCGCAGCCCGCCGATGCTGAAAACCCCAAGCCCAAGGGGGCTGCGCCGACCAAGAAGAAGCAGTTGTTCACCCAAGACAAGGCGGAGACCAAGCAGGTACCTGTCGACGAGGACGGGTACACTAACACCACTTTCACCATAGGCACCAACCTCGAGCCCGAGCAGGAGGACGCCCTGGTCAAGTTCCTGCGTGCAAACAAGAAGGTGTTCGCCTGGGAGCCCGATCAGCTGGCAGGGATCCCACTGGGCGTAATCGAGCACCACCTCAACGTATGTCCCAATGTGCGTCCCGTGAAGCAGAAGGCGAGGAGGCAGTCCACTGAAAAGCAGGCCTTCATCGTACAAGAGACCCGCAAGCTAGAAGCCGCATGGGTTATTCGCGAGGTCCGATACCCAAATTGGTTGGCCAACCCCGTTGTTGTGCCAAAGAAGAGAGGAAAGGAACGCATGTGTGTCGACCTCACCAACCTCAACAAAGCATGCCCACACGATCCGTTCCGCTCCCTCGCATCGACCAGATCGTCGATTCCACCGCTGAGTGTGACCTGTTATGCTTCTTGGATGCCTTCTCCGGGTATCACCAGATCAAGATGGCGGTGGAAGATGTGGAGAAGACAGCCTTCCTAACCCCGTGTGGGGTGTACTGCTATACATGCATGCCATTCGGACGGCGCAACACGGGGGCAACCTTCCAGCGGCTCATGCACATCACCTTGGGCCCGCAGCTCGGGAAGAATGTGGAGGCTTACGTCGACGACATCGTAGTGAAGTCTCGCGAGGCCAAGACCCTGATACAAGACCTGGAGGAAACCTTCGCGAGCCTTAGCGTAGTGAGCCTGCAACTCAACCCGGAGAAGTGTGTGTTTGGAGTCCCCTCGGGCAAGCTCTTGGGTTTCCTCGTATCCCACCGAGGCATGAAGGCTAACCCAGAAAAGGTCAAGGCAGTTGAGGACATGATCCCACCAAAGACCCTCAGGGAAATGCAGAAGCTCTTGGGGCGCGTGACGGCGCTGGGGCGCTTAATCTCCCGATTGGGGGAGCGGGCGCTGCCTTTCTTCCAGCTGATGAAGAAAAATGGGCCCTTTGAATGGACTAAAGAGGCCGACAAGGCGTTCCAAGATCTCAAGAGATACCTAACCAGCCCTCCAGTGATGGTGGCCCCGCGCCCTCAAGAGCCATTGGTACTCTACCTTGCCGCCACTCCCTACTCCGCTAGCGCAGCCCTGGTGGCGGTTAGAGAGGAGCGTCGGGCCAAGACCACGGCAGCCACCCAAGCCAAGGTAAAGCTAGATCAAAAGGGACTTGCAGAAGTCACCACCATGACGGAGGAAGATCAGCCGCCGCAGCGGAGCGCACCAGGGGCGCGAGAGGCCCTCCCTCCAGGAAACCAACTTCTGGAGGCTCCACCACCTCAGGAGGCACCACAGCTTCCGGAGGACGCCACCAGCACCGACGCCCCAAGCCTCGTCGAGCACCCGGTGTACTTTGTCAGCACGGTGTTACGGGACGCGAGGGCACGGTACCCCATGCCGCAGAAGCTCCTCCTCGCGCTGCTGGTGGCTTCGCACAAGCTGCAGCACTACTTGCAGGGTCATCCGATCAAGGTTGTCTCAGCATACCCCTTGGAAAGGGTGCGCAGGAGCCCTAACTCAGCCGGAAGGGTCGCCGAGTGGAACATTGAACTACAAGCATTCCAGCTCAAATTCAGCACGACCAGAGTCATCAAGGGGGCCGCGCTGGCAGATTTCATGGCCGAATGGACAGAGGCACCGGGCCTCAGGGCTGGCGAGGATCGATCCCTCTCCCCAGGAAGCGAGGCGCCAGAAGGTTGGGTCATGTACTTCGACGGAGCGTTCTCCAGGCAGGGCGATGGGGCTGTGGCGGTGCTCATATCTCCCACTCAGGACAAGCTCTACTATGCCGTGCAGCTCTGTTTCTAGCAAGGCGAGAAGGTCTCCAACAATATAGCAGAGTACGAGGGGCTGATAGCGGGCCTGAAGGCCGCCGCTGCCCTAGGAGTAAAGCGTCTTACTATCAAGGGCCATTCGCAGCTCCTTGTCAATTTCTCCAACAAGGTATATGAGCCAAGAGATGAGCACATGGAGGCCTACCTTGCGGAGGTCCGCAGGATGGAGAAGCAGTTCTGGGAGTTGGAGCTGCAGCACGTGCCCCGCGGCACCAATCAAGAGGCCGACGACATTGCAAAACGAGCCTCCAAGCGGTTGCCCCAGGAGCCGGCAGTCTTTGAGGAATGACTCTTCAAGCCTTCGGCCCTGCCACCATTGTCGAGCACAGCACATCCTCGGGTGGAGCTTCCTCAGCCACCTACCTCGGGAGCCCCGGCCTGTGGCCCGGCCTCAGGAGCAGGCCTGCTCCTGACGATGGAGACTCAGGAGGGGTGCTGGATCACATAGCTCAGGAGCTACTTAATGCAAGGGACCTTGCCGGAGAAGGAGGAGGAGGCAGAGCGTGTGGCGCGGCAAGCCACAATGTACTGCATCATGGATGGAGAGCTCTACCGGAAACGTCCGAACGATGTGTCCCTGCGCTGCATCACCAGGGAACAAGGGAAGGAACTGCTGGCTGATATACACGATGGAGACTATGGGCATCATTCATCGTCACGGACCCTCGTCGGCAAGGCGTTCCGCAGCGGTTTCTATTGGCCCACTGTGCTCAATGACGCTGTTGAACTTGTGAAGGCTTGCGAGGCCTGCCAATTCCATGCCAAGCAGGTCCATCATCCGGCACGAGGTCTGCAAACCATACCCCTCACATGGCAATTCGCGGTCTGGGGGTTGGCTATCCTGGGCCCTTTTCCTCGGGCGCCAGGGGGCTATCGCTACCTCTACGTCGCCATGGACAAGTTCACCAAGTGGGCCGAAGTCGAGGCCGTCTGCACCATCCCTGCTGGTTCTGCGGTCAAGTTAATCAAGGGCATCGTTAGCCGGTTCGGAGTGCCGAACCGTAACTGACAATGGTTCACAGTTCACCAGTAACCTTTTCAAAACATATTGTGCTAACCTTGGGACGCAGATATGCTACGCTTCGGTGGCGCACCCCCGAAGCAACGGCCAGGCCGAGCGGGCCAACGCAGATGTCCTGAGGGGACTCAAGACCAGGACATTCAAGAAGAAACTGGAGGCCTGCGGCAGAGGCTGGTATGACGAGCTTCAGTCCGTGCTGTGGTCCATCCGCACAACCGCGACCAAGCCGACTGGAGAGACCCCCATCTTCCTAGTCTACGGAGCCGAAGCGGTCCTCCCTCACGAGGTCAGGCGTCGATCCGTGCGGGTCCTGGCATTCGATGAGACACTGCAGGACGCCATGCGGGGGACGGACCTCGTGCTGGGGGAGGAGCGTCGTCGAGAAGCTGCGCTGCGAGCGGCAAGGTACCAGCAGGCACTCCGGCGATACCACTGCCGCAACATCCGCCCCAGAACTCTCGAGGTAGGGGACCTCGTGCTCCGGCGGGTCCTCTCCAGGGAGGGGCTGCATAAGCTCTCTCCTATGTGGTAGGGCCGGTTCAAGGTTATTCATGTTTCCAGGCCCGGCTCCGTGCACTTGGAGACTCAGGAGGGAGTACCTGTACAGAACGCGTGGAACATCCAGCACCTCTGGAGGTTTTACCCCTGAAAAGGCCCAGAGCCTGTGAAGAAGGCAAATGCCTGTGAAGCTCATCTTTTTGGAAAAGCCTCAGATCCTGTGAATAAGGCGGATGCCTGTGAAGCTCATCTTTTTGGAAAAGGCCCAGAGCCTGTGAAGAAGGCGAATGCCTGTGAAGCTCATCTTTTTGGAAAAGGCCTAGAGCCTGTGAAGAAGGTGAATGCCTGTGAAGCTCATCTTTTTGGAAAAGGCCCAAAGCCTGTGAAGAAGGCGAATGCCTGTGAAGCTCATCTTTTTGGAAAAGGCCCAGAGCCTGTGAAGCTCATCTTTTGAGAAAAGGCCCGGAGCCTGTGAGGAAGGCGAATGCCTGTGAAGCTGCCACGTTTTGGAAAGGGCCCGGAGCCTGTGAAGAGGGCCAACGCCCGTGAAGCTTGCTTCCTTGAAGAAAGGCCCGGAGCCTGTGAAGAAGGCCAACGCCTGTGAAGCTCGCCGCCCGTGACACTCTCACGTAATAATGAGTTGGGGCTGTACACGCCCCGGAGTCCCAGGGGTGCCGGCCTCAGGCCCTGGGGCTCCCTCCCACGCCCAGTGGCAGCACTTAGCTCCGCGTTGGTGAGAAGAGGTCAAAGACTAGACTAGGTGCCGGACGCGGCTTTTTCATTTGCTTTCTGCAGTTGGCTAGTTCATTCTAATTTGGAATTTTTATCGAAATTGTCGCCGCCTTTTGACCCGTGGTTCTTCGACTTTTTTCGCTCTCCAGCCGCAATTTCTCTTGCACGAGGGCTCGCGAGGCGGAAGCCCCGGGAGCCCTCGCGAGCATTCCTGCCCCTATCGCTCAAGTTTCACGGCCCGGGTCCACTACCGGTGCACCCCTCCGGATCATGCCTCACGGGCACCGCGACGTGAATACAGGGCCTGGGTCGGTCTCCCCTGCAGCTAAGGCTAGGGATTACATGCGAATGGGCATACAATAGAAAGTAACAATACCGGGATAACAAAAACAGTACAATGATTGATGATGTTAACCCAAACGCGCCCCCACGGGGACACACATTGCTGTCTTTTTTGCGCAGGAGAAAAGAAAGGAAAGAACAAAAGCAGGCGAAGCACGTCCTGCGCCGGCCCTTTTGGAAGACTCGAGCCGCCTCTAGAGCTCAGGCGGACTCCCTCTCGCGCTTCACCGGGGCGCGACGGCGAACGGACCCGCTGCCGCCCTCCAAGCAGGCGCAACGGCGTGGAGGCTGGCCGCGGCCGCTGCTAGGAGAGTCGCTACCCGAGGAAGAGCTGGTGAAGCTTGAGGAGTCGCGGGCGTCGCCAACCACCCGCGCGCTGCCCTCTCCAACCTCGCCGGGGATGAGCCCCCGGCAGCGGTCCTGGTCTTCAGGGCAGCACCCTGCATGACGACCATCTTCCCCGAACACCCTCATGTAGAGGGTGGCGTCGCCATCAAACTTGAAGTGCAGAGAGCACCGGCGACGGAGACCACGCGCGCGAGCAAACGTTTGCCAGCCGTGGGTCAGGGCCAGGTTCCCTGCAGCGGAGACCTCCAGCGAAGCCCACGAAGCCCGGCTGCAGCAGCCATCCGGCTGGAGCCAGAGGCCACCCAAGGCGCCAGCTCGGAGCTCACCCAGGAGGAAGCAAGGGAGCTGAAGCCGGGCGCTGGACGGCTCTACCGCCCACACCATGAACTCCGGCAGCACCTCCGCAGTGTGGAGGCGCGGCCTCGGGGGTCGCACGGCCGGAGCACGCCCGCTGACCATGGCCATCCGCTCATCGCCGCGCTGAGAGCCACCTCCGCGACCACGGGGGACCGCCGTGGAGGCCACAAGGTGCTTGCGAGGGCGACCTCGGCCGTGCTTGGGCAGGGGAGAGGAAGACTCGACCTGGCGGGCCTTTCCTTTCTCTGCGGCCGAAAACTTCCTTGGTGGATCCATGGAGAAGAAGGAGAAGCAAGAGGGGATAGGCTGGAAGGGCGCATGTTGTTCCATACTTATAGCTGGCGAAGGCCAACTGTCGACCTCCACAATCGTAGGTAATCATGACCCGCTTTGCATGCAGGGACTTGTCGAATCCGTGCGGTTACCAAGGCGTCGTGGGGAAGCGGAGTCGCCCCCGACCAATCGATCGCCACGTGGTGCCCAAGGCCGCAGGCTGTTAGTGCTCGCGATGCTTCGCACTTGCCCTTTCGCCTCACTGCTCAGCTAAGTTTGGGCGCGCCGTGGGCCTGGGGGCTACTGTCGGCGTTCTGGGAACGGGGGTCCCCAGACTTGCCTGCCTGCGGCCTGCGGCGCGGCTCAAAGGAGGCCCAGCACAGCCCATCTTGATCAACACAGGCTCGGGACCCTCGCGAGGGGCCAAGCCTCGCGGGGCGGACGGCAAGGAGCTTCCTCAGGCACGGCCTCATCAGGCTGGCTCATGGGGAGGCGGAGAGTTCAAGGCGGGGTACCTCGCGAGGTGCCCATGACGCAAGCCATGACGAGCAAGGGCACCAGTCGGGTGCCAGCCCGCGCAGTGTCCTCCTTTCCTCTTTGGCGCAAAGGGAGCAAGCGCAGGCGAGAGCATCAAGCAAAGGCATCCATTTCGGTGCAACAAGACCAAGACCAGCCCAAGGGCAGGAAGCAAGTCATGGTGGAGCCCAAGCAGGCATCACCACCAGTGCCTTTGACAGGCGAGGACCAACTTTAGTCAGGATAAGTGTACCCGCTGTTCCCCATCAAAATGGCCAATTGTTGGCGCCCTTACCGCTCAATATTTGGGAAGAGGCCCAGGGCCTTTGCCTATAAATAGGACTAGACACCACCAGGGTAGAGGCATCCGGATCTGCACCAAGAAACCAGTAGATAGAGCGATTGAACTACTCCTAGTTGTTCGTCGCACCAGCCAAGAACAGACCCTCGCGAGGCTGTTCTGCCTTGTATTGTTCATCATCAAGCCCAAGAGGCAATCCACCACACCACACACTGGAGTAGGGTACTACACCACAATGGTGGCCTGAACCAGTATAAATCTCGTGTCTCTTGTTCTGTTCAGTTTGGTAGTTTAGTTCCTAGCGATTCGGCGAGGAGCGAGCCGGTAGAGGGTTGAATCTCCGCACGCACCCCAGTGTTCGAACCTCAAGGGTCTGCCAGAACCCGAAATCCGACAGCCGCCCTAGTTTCCATCATACCGGTGTTATGTTCCTTGATTTTGCGTTCCTTACACAGTTGGGTGATTTATGGGACCCCCTTGACAGTTCGCTTTGAATAAAACTCCTCTAGCAAGGCCCAACCTTGGTTTTAACATTTTCCACCATAGCCTTTTTCCCTTGGGTTCTGCAGACTCAAGGGTCGTCTTTATTTTACCCCCCCCCCCCCCCGGGCGAGTGCTTCTCTAAGTGTTGGCCGAACTAGATCCACTTGCAGCGCCACCTCGGGGAAACTTGAGGATTGGTTTTAGTTGTACGTAGTGTTCATCCAGTGTGCCCTGAGAACGAGATATGTCTAGCTCCTATCGGGATTTATCGGCACATCAGGCGGCTTTGCTGGTCTTGTTTTACCATTGTCGAAATGTCTTGTAAACCGGGATTCCAAGACTGATCAGGTCTTCCCGGGAGAAGGAATATCCATCGTTGACCGTGAGAGCTTATGATGGGATAAGTTGGGACACCCCTGCAGGGTATAAACTTTCGACAGCCGTGTCTGTGGTTATGTGGCAGATGGGAATTTGTTAATATCCGGTTGTAGAGAACTTGACACTTGACTTAATTAAAGTGCATCAACCGCGTGTGTAGCCATGATAGTCTCTTTTCGGCGGAGTCCGGGAAGTGAACATGGACTTTGAGTTATGATTGTGCGTAAGTAGTTTCAGGATCACTTCTTGATCACTTCTAGCTTCTCGACCGTTCCGTTGCTTCTCTTCTCGCTCTTATTTGTGTTTGTTAGGCACCTTATTTGCTTAGTGCTTGCTGCAACTCCACCTCATTACCACTTCCTACCCATAAGCTTAAATAGTCTTGATCTTGCGGGTTTTGAGATTGCTGAGTCCTTGTGACTCACCAGATACTACCACAACAGTTGCAGGTGCCGATGATACCAGTGTAGGTGATGCAACCGAGCTCAGATGGGAGCTCAATGAAGATCTTGGTCGTTGCTATGTTTCGTTTCATGTTGATCAGTAGTGGAGCCCAGTCGGGATGATCGGGGATCTAGCAGTTGGGTTATCTTCTTTTCTTTTGGCTTTGTTCGTAGTCGGACTATGTTTGTGCTCCGAATGATGTGTGTATTATATGTTCATTGTGTGAAGTTGGGATTGTAAGCCAACTCTTTATCCCATTCTTGTTCATTACAAGGGATTGTCTGAAGATGACCCTTCTTGCGACAAAACCACCAGGCGGTTATGCCTCTAAGTCGTGCTTCGACACGTGGGAGATATAGCCGCATCATGGGTGTTACAAGTTGGTAATCAGAGCCATCCCCAACTTAGGAGCCCCCCTGCTTGATCGAATCGCTGGCGTTATTGAGTCTAGAACAAAAATGTTTTGAGTCTTAGGATTATATATATCGGAGAGTAGGATTCTTTTTACTTCTCAGTCCCTTCGTCGCTCTGGTGAGGCCTCTAACGTAGATGTTTTGTCTTTCCTCGCCTCAAATTTCACTAATTTTTTTAGGATCACGTGGGTATCTTGGGATCGTTCCGATATTCTTATGATGAGAACATTGTTCTTGGTGCCTCCTGACATTAGGGGGTTGTGGCAGTGTCCCGGGGAGTTGAGCTCCGAGGTGTTGTCATAATTTTATCGTTGCAGTTCTGGAATACCCGAGTTTTGCCGACATCGAAAATCTCTTTTATGCAGCTAGTGGTAAGATAACCTTGATGCCACCCAGTACTGGGGAGTTCGGGAGTATTTCCATAGCTCCTATAACGAATGCTTTTCGAAGGTTGAGGTACACGATTTCCGAAGGTTTCTTGGTTATGTGTTGACGGATAGATACAACTGGATGTAGGGATTGTTAGTTTGGGTGAGATAAATTGCTTCCCCTGTATCCCCAACACCAGATTGCATAAACAGAAAGTTTTAGGAGTTTATAAGTGGGAATTCAAGTATCTCGTAGGATATCTTCCCAATAGACACATGATACGATATGGGATCTATCATATGTTTGTTTCCGGCTTATTCTGCAAGCCAAATCCTTTGTTTTGTTTTATTTGTGGTATTCAAGTTGCTTTGAAGTCAAATGTTGAATCCATACCTTTCATAAACGGTGTTCTCATATTGCTATATGAATACTTATCCTTCTTGATCATCGAGGTTGTCATGTTAATTCTTTGCCTACCGGCGTGCTTCTCTTCAAGTGGATCTGATCATTTCAACATCCCAAGATCAATTCTAAGTTTTCTCAACGGTATTCATTCCATCTGCCGCAAGTTATCTTTGTTTACCCGCCCTCCCATCCCTTTTTCTTCAAGGACTCGGAGATATCAAGTCAACTATCCATTTTATCGTGTGAAGTCACTTCAATTTTTTTTTCAATCAATGTTCTTACCTAGTGATTATCATGAAGTTGGCCAGGAGTTTCAGGTTCATCATCCTCCGTTTTCTTTTCTTCTCCCGGGGATCCAATTCAAGATTTCAGTGTTGATCATATTCTTTTCCTCGTGTCAAATGCTTTCTCATGCCGGTGCACCTCTTAATATTTCACTTCTCGCTATTCATTTGTTCTGGAGTGCTGAAGATATCTCACAAGACTTGTGTTTCCATTCTCAATCCGTTCAAATTATTTCGAGGTTGCTATATCATTCAGGAAATTTAATTCAACCGGTGCAATCCCCCTTTTCAATAAATCATTCAACGGTGTTTCCTTTTGAGTGGGCCCTAACCCACAAGTCTTTTCCCAGGATCTTACCTGACTCTTCTAATTATCAGGAGCGATTCTAAAATTCATTTCCAAGTTTGACGTAAGAATGAATTTTCATCAGTCACATGCCTTCTCCAAGGTCGTTTTCAAATTCTTTTCATCTTTGGCTCAACCTTTTTTTTCTTTTAATCCTTCCCGAGTGTCTCAACAATTCATGGTGGTGTTTCTCATCGTCATTCTCGAATTTTGAAGACCTAAGAAGAGTTCCTCTTAAATCCTTACCCGTTCTTCCAGAGATTCATGGTTCTAGCTTCATGCCATCCTCATAACTGTTTTTGATTGTGACAATTCTTTTCTTACCATCCGGAGCATTTCATGAGTTGTTTCCATTTCTTTCCTCCGAAGGCCATCATGTCATAATTCTTCATTCTCAGCATGTAGCTATCGTTCTCCAAATCTTACCAGTGCATCGTTCAAATAGCCTCTAATCAATTCACGATCTCTTCGTTCTCATGTATCTAAATCCCCTCAAGTTTCTTTATTCGTTTTCCAACTCTTCCTGGTGAATTGTGCCTTTGCTACTTTCATTTTCAATTCTGATGGTGGTTCGTTCAGGATTTCACTTCCTTCGTTATCATATCAATTCATTCGTTGTTTCCAAATCCCACCGGTGGTTCCATCTATAACTTTTCAAGTTTATGCTATATCTCTCTTAATCCTTTCTACGAGAATAAGTAGTATGCCAAATCCGTTGCTTTTCATCAATTTAGATTGTTGAAGGATACGCATAATGTAATTCTTATTATTGTTTCATCCAAGGGATCTAGTTTCTTCTTTCCAGAGTTGTTCATCATGTCACATTTCCCTATTCGACATGTTTCATCTTTTCTTTTCTGGAGTTCCAAGTTTTCCGCATTATCTCGTCGCAAAGCTTCATCTAAATCATCGCAAGGCTTCACCTTGTGTTTTCAACTTCTCTTTCTTTTTATCATCCTTTTTTACCGGAGTTCTTCATGGAGGCTCTACATGGTGGTTCATCAAGGATTCTTTTCATTCTTCAATTGTTCTTCAAGATTTCTCTCGAAGTTATGACCCGCCAAGCTATACTCTAAAATAAACATGGTGCCCAACACATGTTTTCTTTTTAGGAGTTCAAGCATTCTTCATCTTGCATCCGAAGTGCAATTCTTCCTACCTTATCTTTTGAGGCGGCGTTATGTCATTCTTGATAATTTTCCTTCGTGTTTCATGATTCACAAGTTTTCAAGATTGACATATTTAAATCCATCATTTTCTGTTCGTTCAAGAGATCTTTTCAACCAATCAATCTTTTGTTGGACTTATATTGGGTTATATCTCACCTACAGCCTTCCCTAAGGAATGTAGCTATTTGTGGTGCTTATCGACGATCCAATTTTCTCCTTCTCATCTTAGTGAAGAAGTTTTTCATCGCTCCGTTGATCTCAAGCAAGCAGTTGTTTCAGTTAGTGGCCGGTTGGTTCCTCATAGTTTTGAGATGTTTTTCATAAGCCCACTACAAGCTTATTCGTTTCGTTGTTGGTTTTCCAACAACCCCGTTATAACCTTCTTGGAAGGGTGCTTTCCAAGCTTATTTGTGGCAGAAGTTGGCATTTCCTTATCCATTCTGTTATTCCAATGATCTATCTTCTATTCTTTATTCCGGAGGCTTTGTGAGGTTGCTCTCCTTGACCCATCATCTCGTTTTGTCAAGATCATGTTATTTTCTTGCTTATCCATTTAACCGGAGTGTTGTGTTCTCATTCAAGTTCTTTCATCTTATCAAGTTTTGCCTCTCTTTTCAACCTGAGTGTTGTCTGAAATCCTTCTTACCCATTGTGCCATTCTTTCAATAGTTCCATAGGCAGTGTGTTATTGATTTCATCAAGTATCATCCCATCTTCTCAAGTTCATGTTCTATTCCTTCCATATTCAACCGGAGTGCTGCCCGAATTCTTCCTCTCTCATCTTGTTTTAACCGGAGTGGTTTCGAATTCTATCTTGTCCATTAAACTCTGGATTCATGTCTTTGCAGCCTTCAAGTTCTCGTAATGTTCCTTGTTTCAATTTTCTACCGCAGTGCTCTCAATACTCTGTTATGTTCTTTCTTTTAACTTTTCAACCTCTCAAGGTTCTTTGGTTTCACTCATTGGTCAAAGAAGCAACTTAGTTTTACCTCTTCTCTTCCTCTTCTGTTTCTCTCCGGTGCCATCCTAGACCTCGGGACGACATCCTCTTGTAGTGGTGGAGTGTTTTAACACCCCGGATATAACCTTCCATATTTGTAACTCCAACTCTTGCCATTTCCGGCTATGCGATATATTATTTTCTCCGTGGTTGGGTTTTGCCTTTGTTTTGCATTTTGTTCATGTCATACATCTCATCTCATAGCATCATGCGCATTGCATCTGCATGTTTTCATAAAGTTTGCATCTGTTCGTAGTTGCCGCATTTCTGCCTTGCCTTCGTTATCCCTGAGACCAACCGTGTTTTCGATTTCCCTCTTGCCTGACTGTTTGACCCTCTATACACTTTACTCAGACCCCTTGCACGCATCCGAAAGTCGTCCCGAACCCGACCCGCTCAGTCATCACCGTTGGATTCGAATCATCCCCAAACATCTATAAAACATCTCTGTTTTTCTTATTTGGACTCCCTACCTATTTTTACTCGACCGTCTGATTTAACCGGAGGGTCCAAATCTACCCTAAACCATCCCCATTCCCTATATATAAGCTACCTCATTCCAAATCGGGTCAAACCCTAGATCCTAGCCCTCTTGTCCCATCCTTCCCGATCACCGCCGCCACCACCCACCTACCTTTCTTCCTCGGGATCCCCTCATTCCCCCCGATCCAATCCCACCAACCAGACTCCACCCGAGGCCTCCCCTCGATCCAACTCGTCCTCGCTCTCCTCGTCGACCAGAGAGACGAGCTCCTCCCGAGACCAGCCCCTGCTCGACCCTCACCGTCTCAGATGAGCGCCGCCCTGGCTCCCTTCTCTCCTTCCTCTGGTACCCTCGGACTCATCTCTCTCTCTTGTTCTAGACAGGAGAGAAACCATGGCCGTCCGTCTATGGAGATGAGCCGTGCCATTCTGGTAACCTGCGACCTCGGGTCGCCTACATGTCGAGCTGCCAGCAGCCATCGCCGTCATTCCCGCATTGGATTCCCCCGTCCCGCAGGTCAGCGGCCTTCTCACTGCCCTTCCTCCTTCTCGTGCTCCCCCTTCTCTCATTTCCTCTCTCTCTCTTCTCTATACCAAGGAGCCGCTCGAGCTCTGCTGTGCTGCCACACCTTCGTCGATCCGGCACGGACCGGCCGTCCCAAGCCCGGATCCGCCCGTCCGCTTCGTCCCTGTCCCGCCGGACCCTCGCCATCGCTGGAGTCCCTCGCCAAGTCCCTCGTCCTCCTCTGCTTCGAGCAGGAGGACAAGACTGGCCCTATCCGCCTTTTTCATTCGTTAGGCGCTCAAGCATGAGCTCGCCCGCGCGCCGTCGTCCATGTTGCCGCGCCTCCCCTCCGGAGGCCACCTAGACCGCCTCCTCTGCATCACGGTCACGTCGCCCTCGTAGTTGCCTCGCTCCTCTGCTTCCAGCATCGCCCGCGCCCGCTTCAGTGCACCCCCCCTGCTATCCAGATCGAGCGAGAGGAGCTCGCCCGGTCCAGCCACGTGTTGACCACGCTGGCCAGCTGCGTGGGCTGCCAGCCGCGCAAGGCCCAGTGCCCCTTCCAGCCTCCCTCTCCACCGAGCCGGGCCATGGCCCATGGTGAGAAACCCCCAAGCCCCTCCTATGAACTGTTGGGCCAGCCTCTGTTTCGGCCTAGTGTAGTTTTTTCCCTGACCTGCGAATTTGCTAATTATCCTAGGATTTACAGATTTGCAGAAAACCCCTTGTTGTTCATGCATATAATAACTCCTCAACCGTGCATCGGTTTAAAATAAACTATATATTGTAAATGCTTAGATTTTCATCTAGTTTCATAATATTTTACTTTCATCCATGTTAAAATGCTTAAAATTGTTGTTTGCTTTATTTTTCCTTAAATAACATGTTAAAATGATTTATTTCATAACTAAATAACCTTAGCTCCAATTTTAATAAACTTTATATGTAAATGGGGTGGAAAAATGCCTAGTTTAACTTGGTGCACTTACTTTGCATGTATAACAACTCTAAAATTATGTAATAGGCAGAACAGTACCAAATTCGAAATATGGACATGCGGATTTTCCGGAATTGTTGTTTGTTGTCCGGCCTCATTTGAACTTGCCTAGATAGGTAGTTTTTATACGTTTCACCTCTTGCCATGTTTAACAACATTTAATATTGTTGTACCTAAAGGAGAACGAACTAAATAACTCGAATGTGGTGTCTCGTCAATATGCCACCCATTGCATATTGAGCTCCACTTAATTTGTGGCATTGTTTGTGCACTTTGCCATGCCATGCCTATTGAAACCGGACATGCATCATAGTTGATTGTGCATCATGCCATGCTTATATGATGGTTGTTTACCATGTTGTTTGCTTCTTTCCGATTGCACTTCTACTTGATAGTTCCGGTAACGTTGCGTTTGTGAGGATTTGTTCGACTACGTTGGTTCTTCTACTTCATGTTTCATTCTTCTTCCTTGCGGGATCTCAGGCAAGATGACCATTACCCTCGATATCACTTTTATCTTTGCTTGCTAGTTGCTTCGTTCTATCGCTATGCTGCGCTAACTATCACTTGTTTACCATGCCTCCCATATTGCCATGTCAGCCTCTAACCTTTTTCACCCTTCCTAGCAAACCGTTGTTTGGCTATGTTACCGCTTTGCTCAGCCCCTCTTATATCATTGTTAGTTGCAGGGGAAGTTGTAGATTGCTCCATTATGGACAGGATTATGTTGGGATATCACAATATCTCTTATTTAATTAATGCATCTATATACTTGGTAAAGGGTGGAAGGCTCGGCCTTATGCCTGGTGTTTTGTTCCACTCTTGCCACCCTAGTTTCCGTCATACCGGTGCTATGTTTCTTGATTTTGTGTTCCTTACGCGCTTGGGTGATTTATGGGACCCCCTTGACAGTTCGCTTTCAATAAAACTCCTCCAGCAAGGCCCAACCTTGGTTTGAACATTTGCCACTTAAGCCTTTTTCCCTTGGGTTCTGCAGACTCAAGGGTCATCTTTATTTTACCCCCCCCCCCAACCAGTGCTTGTCTAAGTGTTGGTCTGAACTAGAGCCACTTGCAGCTCCACCTCGGGGAAACTTGAGGATTGGTTTTAGTTGTACGTAGTGTTCATCCGGTGTACCCTGAGAATGAGATATGTGCAGCTCCTATTGGGATTTGTCGGCACATCGGGCGGCTTTGCTGGTCTTGTTTTACCATTGTCGAAATGTCTTGTAAACCGGGATTCCGAGACTGATCGGGTCTTCCCGGGAGAAGGAATGTCCTTCGTTGACCGTGAGAGCTTGTGATGGGCTAAGTTGGGACAACCCTGTAGGGTATAAACTTTTGAGAGCCGTGCCCGCGGTTATGTGGCAGATGGGAATTTGTTAATATCCGGTTGTAGAGAACTTGACACTTGACTTAATTAAAATGCATCAACCGCGTGTGTAGCCATGATAGTCTCTTTTTGGTGGAGTCTGGGAAGTGAACACGGCCTTTGTGTTATGATTGTGCGTAAGTAGTTTCATGATCACTTCTTGATCACTTATAGCCGCTCGACCGTTCTGTTGCTTCTCTTCTCGCTCTTATTTGCATATGTTAGCCACCATATTTTCTTAGTGCTTGCTGCAACTCCACCTTATTACTACTTCCTACCCATAAGCTTAAATAGTCTTGATCTCGCGGGTTTTGAGATTGCTGAGTCCTCGTGACTCACCAGATACTATCACAACAGTTGCAGGTGCCGATGATACCAGTGCAGGTGATGCAACCGAGCTCAGATGGGAGAACGAAGATCTTGGTCGTTGCTATGTTTCGTTTCATGTTGATCAGTAGTGGAGCCCAGTTGGGATGATCGGGGATCTAGCAGTTGGGTTATCTTCTTTTGTTTTGGCTTTGTTCGTAGTCGGACTATGTGTGTGCTCTGAATGATGTATGTATTATATGTTCATTGTGTGAAGTGGGGATTGTAAGCCAACTCTTTATCCCATTCTTGTTCATTACATGGGATTGTGTGAAGATGACCCTTCTTGCGAAAAAATCACCACGCGGTTATGCCTCTAAGTCGTGCTTCGACATGTGGGAGATATAGCCGCATCGTGGGTGTTACAATTGCGCCGCCCCTACCTGGCGCGCCAAAGGTGTCGGTGGGAAATGACACCTATGGGACCACTGGAATCCCTACTATGGTTGTGGGGTGCGGGGATCATGAGAAGAGCGGGACTAGCAGATAGCACAAAGGGGATTTACCCAGGTTCGGGCCGCAAAGATGCGTAAAAACCTACGATCCTGCTTTGGTGGATGTATTTAGTGTTCTTGAGCTCTTGAACTAGCTCTGGGTGCTGCTAGGTTCGAAAGAGACGAATCCTTCTCCCGTGCGCCATGGGCCTCCTATTATAGGCAAAAGGGGTTGCCACAGTGGCACACATGAGGTGGGAAGTGCTACAACGTTGTGAGCTTATCACTGGTATTACAGGACAAAGCACATTTAGTGCGAGGTTTAGGTGTCCCTTCACTTTATCGGGGACGGGAGCGAGGCTCGGCCCGTCCGTCGCTGCTCCTGCTTGCTTTGACACGCTCCCTGGCCAGCGATGCATGTGGTGCCATGTAGGCAGGTAGGAAGCTGAGGTGGCATGGTGGTGGAGCCTCCACGAAAGGCTGCATGTTGCCACGCAGGTGCCTGCCGAGATGGAAGGGTCGGCAGCTGCATGCGAATGGCGGTGGAGACTTGGCTCGCGTGGGCCTGGCAGTGGCCCTACTGGCGCGTTTGGTGAGGGTCTTGTCGGGTGGCCCGGCAATGGTCTTGCCATGGTGCGCTGGCGTCCCCGGCAAGGATCTTGCCGAGGGTCCTGTGGGTTTCTTCGGTGAGGATCTTGGTAAGGATTGTTGCCTTCCTATCCTCATTTGATCTTGACTATTCTTTGTCTTCACAAAGATCTGCATGCCACCACGGAGGTGCCTCCCGAGCCCTGTCCTAATGCGCTTGTCTAGCATTAGTGGGCTCAAAGGTGGCTCGCTCGACTGGTGGGGGAGAGCTGCCCCAGCAAGGGGGCTTGCCGGGGCTGCGAAGGCTGCCCCCGGCAAGGGTCTTGCCGGGGAAACCTGCTTCATCCATCCGATCCTTGTGGCCTTGGTCCTTGTCATTGCTTTGTTTGTCCCATGCCTTCGGCTTCTCTCCGGCTTCCCTTTCCTGCCCTGTTATGCGCGGTCATGGTGGGTGGCTTTGACTGCCCGTGCACAAGTAAAGGGGTCAAAAGCAGAGCCCCTACTTTTGTACACCGACAAAATCCCTGCTTCCCTCTGTGAAGGGCCTATCTTTTACTTTTATGCAAGAGTCAAGGTGATCATCACCTCTCCCTTTTTCATTTTATCCTTTGGCAAGCACCTCGTGTTGGAAAGATCCTGATATATATATCCAATTGGATGTAAGTTAGCATGAACTATTATTGTTGTCATCACCCAAATGTGAATACGTTGGGAGGCAACACTATAAGCCCCTATCTTTCTCAGTGTCCGATTAAAACTCCATAACCATTACTATTGCGTGAGTGTTAGCAATTGTAGAAGACTATATGATAGTTCAGTATGTGGAGTTTGTTATTCCTGAAAATAAGATGAATTGCAATTGTGTGATGACTAAGAATGAAGTTTGCTAGTTTTCAAGAAAGTTTTTGGTCTATGCTTTAACATGTGAATAGCTTGTTACTTGATCTTGAGAAGTTTTATGAGATGAACTACTGTTATGACATATAATGATGCTAGGAAAGGTGATTGAAATTATCATTGATCAAACTTCTGCACCTTCTAGCATTCACACTTCATAAATTCTTTCTTTTATCATTTACCAACTCGAGGACGAGCAGGAATTAAACTTGGGGATGCCGATACGTCTCCAACGTATCTATAATTTATGAAGCATTCATGCTATATTATTATGTGTTTTGAATGGTTACGGGCTTTATTATACACTTTTATATTACTTTTGGGACTAACCTATTAACCGGAGGCCCAGGCCATATTGTTGTTTTATTGCCTGTTTCAGTATTTCGAAGAAAAGGAATATCAAACGGAGTCCAAACAAAATGAAACCTTCGAAAAAGTTATTTTTGGAACAGAACCAATCCCAGGAACTTGGAGTGCAAGCCAGGGGAGCATCGAGGAAGCCACGACATAGGGGGGCATGCCCACCCCCCTGGGCGCGCCCTACCTCTCGTGGGCCCCTCGAGGCTCCCCTGACCGACTTCTTTCGCCTATATAAGCCTACGTACCCTAAAACCCTCGAAACAGAAGATAGATCGGGAGTTCTGCCGCCACAAGCCTCTGTAGCCACCAAAAACCTCTCTGGAGCCCGTTCTGGCACCCTGCCGGAGGGGGATCCCTCACCGTTTGCCATCTTCATCATCCCGGCGCTATCCATGACGAGGAGGGAGTAGTTCACCCTCGGCGCTGAGGGAATGTACCAGTAGCTATGTGTTTGATCTCTCTCTCTCTCCCGTGTTCTCTCTATGGCATGATCTTGATGTATCACGAGCTTTGTTATTATAGTTGGATCTTATGATGTTTCTCCCCTCTACTCTCTTGTAATTGATTGAGTTTTGCCTTTGAAGTTATCTGGTCGGATTGAGTCTTTAAGGATTTGAGAACACTTGATGTATGTCTTGCTATGTTTATCTGTGGTGACAATGGGATATCACGTGCCACTTGATGTATGTTTTGGTGATCAACTTGCGGGTTCCGCCCATGAACCTATGCATAGGGGTTGGCAGACGTTTTCGTCTTGACTCTCCGGTAGAAACTTTGGGGCACTCTTTGAAGTACTTTGTGTTGGTTGGATGAATCTGAGATTGTGTGAGGCATATCGTATAATCATGCCCATGGATACTTGAGGTGATAATGGAGTATCTAGGTGACATTAGAGTTTTGGTTGATTTGTATCTTAAGGTGTTATTCTAGTACGAACTCTTGAATAGATTGATCCGAAAGAATAACTTTGAGGTGGTTTCGTACCCTACCATAATCTCTTCGTTTGTTCTCCGCTATTAGTGGCTTTGGAGTGACTCTTTGTTGCATGTTGAGGGATTGTTGTATGATCTATCTATGTTATTTTTGTTGAGAGAACTTGCACTAGTGAAATTATGAACCCTAGGCCTTGTTTCCTAGCATTGCAATACCGTTTACACTCACTTTTATCATTAGTTAACTTGCTATTTTATTATTTCAGATTATAGAAACCTTTATCTACCATCCATATTGCACTCGTATCACCATCTCTTCGCCGAACTAGTGCACCTATACAATTTACCATTGTATTGGGTGTGTTGGGGACACAAGAGACTCTTTGTTATTTGGTTGCAGGGTTGCTTGAGAGAGACCATCTTCATCCTACGCCTCCTACGGATTGATAAACCTTAGGTCATCCACTTGAGAGAAATTTGCTACTGTCCTACAAACCTGTGCACTTGCAAGCCCAACAACGTCTACATGAAGAAGGTTGTGTAGTAGACATCAGTCGGCAGAAGCAGGAGGTGGCCGTCGGTGGCCGCGCGCGTGCTAGCGCACCCCAGGCACACGCCTGTGCCTACTGGCATGAGGAGGAAGGCGACGGAGGGGGCTGCGGTGGTGGACTGAGCCAGTTGGATGGGCCGCTAGCTGGGCCGGCCAAGTGGGCTGCACGTGTGAGGCCAGGTACTAACTCTCTCTCTCTCTCTCTCTCTCTCTCTCTCTCTCTCTTTTCCTGTTTTTCTTTCTATTTCATTTCCTCTGTTCTGATTTAGTTTAGCCACTAAATCATTTTAATAAATTCTTTAGGTTATTATATGGCTTGCTAAAATATACACAAAGCCACTCACAAACTTATAGAATTATTGGAGTTATATTTAATATATATATTAAATATAAATCCAAAGCAAATAATTATTGGAATTATTCAAACGGCCAAAATAAATGTTTCTGAGCTCCTGAAAGTATTGGTTTGAATTTTACCTCTTGCCAATATTTTTATAGAATAACAGGAACATTTTCTTGGACTCATTTGAGAAGATTTTAAAGTGGTTATTTTTGAACCGATTTCTGAGGGTTTCAACAAACCTCAATTCAACTTTCAGAAATTTTAGACATGATGCATGATTGCAGTCGCAACTATTCCCTCAGGTACTCTAGGGCTGTGACACTAAGCCCCAGGGGTACAATGGTAATCTAGCCGGGTGTAGGACCCGGGTTTCAGTCTCTCTGGTTGCCAATTTCTCCACCGGCTGCTGGGGCCCGCCGCCTGCTGGGTCCCACCATCTGGTCTGGTACGGAGCCGACAGGCCGCTCCCGCCGCTCGTGGGTCTTACCGGCAGCTGATTACTATAGCCGTGATGCTAATGATGTTTGCTTGGTCAGAGGAGCATGGCTACAGTCCCGCCGCCTGGCGGGAGATCACTGTAGCCACTCCGTGTCTTATCTAGTTAATGGTGCACAAGCCCCGAGGAAGGAACGGGCCGCCTCCTAGGAGCCGGCCTCCCTTAGGTCCGACTGGTGAGGCTTCCGCCGTCTTCTGGGCTCTCGCTGCCTGGTAGGAGCGACGTCAGGGGCGGAGTGGCAACAGTGCCACGCCGGGCGGAGATCTCCGCCTGTACGGAGCACTGTGGCCAGCCCGGCCCTGGATACGGGGGTGGTGGGCTACACTGTAGCCTTGCACTGTCTTGTCTTCTTAATGGGGCGTAGACTTTGAGGGCGCCGTGGGCCGACTGCTAGGAGCCGGCCTCTCTGGAGGCCGCCTACTAGGAGTTGGCCCATCTTGGTGCCGCCTTCCTGAGGGCGGCCGTCTTCTGGCAACCAGCCATTCGGCCAGCCAACCACCAGAAGGCGGCGCTTCATCTTGATCTCTTGAGGGGCGCAGCCAGCCCCGATGTCCTGAAAGGTTCGGGGACTCGGGTTAGGCTACCCGTGGCCCATTACTCTGACACTAGCTGCGCGGCGTGGCCATTGCCAGCATGTTCGGGGCAGATCGCCCTGTCGACGCCACGCCCGCGGAGAATATACTAGCTGCCCAGGTGGCAGCAGACGAGCTGGATAAGCTCGAGGGTGAGGAGCATCGCCTCATGACGGAGCGCATCCAGCGGCACATTGACGCGGCTGCCGAGCCAGCTACTATCAGGCGCTACTTGGCCGGCCACCTCTGGCCAAGTTCATGGCGGTCCTGCACTATGCGTACCTCAAGATGAAGATGCCAAACACCAAGGGAATCCTAACCATAGTCGGAGACTACAAGAATTCGTCCTCCTGTGCGGCAGACAGCAGCCGGCTAGCCGAGTCCCTCGTGATTGCAGCGGAGAAGCGGATCCTTGACCGGGTTCTGGCAATGGCAGGCAAGCAGCCGGAAATGTCGCCAAACCCCAAGGAGTCGGAAGCTGGGGGCTCGTTCAAGCCGGCAAAAGAAACAAAGAAGATACCCTTGGACCCGGAGCACCCGGAGAGGCAAGCTATCATAGGTGCAAACCTTGACAGCAAATAGGAAGGTGAGCTCGTCGATTTCCTCTGTGAGAATCGGGACATCTTTGCATGGTATCCTAAGTACATGTCGGGTGTTTCGACGGAATTCGCCGAGCACAAGCTATATGTCCGAACTGATGCCAAGCCGGTCAGGCAGCCCTTCTGCCGCCTGTCAAAGGAGAAGAGAAGAGTCGTTGGAGAAGAGATAGCCCGGCTTCTAGCAGCCGGCTTCATTATGTAAGTGTTCTTCCTAGAATGGTTAGCCAACCCAGTCCTTGTACTGAAGAAGAATAAGCAATGGCGCATGTGTATCGACTATACCAGCCTCAACAAAGCTTGCCCCAAAGATCCCTTTGCTTTGACAAGAATACACCAACTGATAGACTCCACAGCTGGATGCGAGCTGTTGTGTTTTTTGGATGCATACTCCGGGTATCATCAGATCAAGTTGAACCCGTCCGACAGGCTGAAGACCGCCTTCATCACACCATTCTGAGCCTTCTACTACCTGACCATTACGTTCAGCTTGAGGAATGCCGGCGCCACATTTCAGTGTTGCATGCAGAAGTGTCTCCTCAAGCAACTCGGCAAGAACGCCCATGTCTATGTGGACGACATTGTGGTGAAGACGAAGAAGCATGGCATGCTGCTAGAAGACCTCAAGGAAACCTTTGAAAACTTGCGCCATTTTCAAATCAAGCTCAACCCGGAGAAATGCGTCTTTGGAGTACCAGCCGGCCAGCTTCTTAGCTTCCTGGTCTCAGAGCGCGGCACAGAGTGCAACCCCGTGAAGATCAAGGCCATCGAGAGGATGGAGGTGCCCACCCGACTGTTGTACGTGCAAAAATTCATCGGCTGCTTGGCATCCATCAGCCATTTCATCAGTCGGCTGGGCGAGAAGGTTCTTCCCCTGTACTAGCTCATGAAGAAGACCACTTTTTTCGAGTGGAATGATAAGGCGGATGAAGCGTTTCTCCAGCTCAAGAAGATTCTTCCCCTGTACTATCCTGGCGGCTCCGGCTGCTACGGAGCCCATGCTTCTCTACATCGCCGCCACCAGCCGGGTGGTCAGCACAGTCATAGTTGTGGAGCGCAAGGAAGACGGCAAAGCATTACCAGTCCAGAGGCCGGTGTATTACCTGAGAGAAGTGTTGTCCGTCTCCAAGCAGAACAACCCCCACTATCAGAAGATGTGCTACGGCGTGCATTTCGCCACCAAGAAGCTGAAGCCCTACTTCCAAGAGCACCCAATCACTATGATCTCCACCGCTCCACTTGCCGAGATCATTGGAAGCCGAGATTCTTCTGGCCGAGTGGCGAAATGGGCCATAGATTTGGCCCCCTACACCATCTACTACCAGCCTCGCACCATCATCAAGTCCCAAGAACTGGCTGACTTCCTCGTCGACTAGGTCGTGACCCAGTATCTGCCGCCAGTGCCGGACTCCACACATTGGCGAATGGACTTTGGTGGTTTCAAGATGCGCACCAGTTTGGGAGCCGGCATCATCCTCACCTCTCCCAAAGGCGACAAGCTCAGATATGTGTTGCAAATTCACTTTGCCGCCTCCAACAACGTAGCTGAATACAAAGCACTCATACATGGGCTCCGACTTGCCAAGGAACTCGGCATTCGCCGGATTGTGTGCTATGGTGATTCCGACTTGGTGGTCCAGCAGTCGTTAGGCGACTGGGACGCCAAGGATGCAAATATGGCAAGCTACCGCTTCCTCGTCCAGCAACTCAGTGGATACTTTGAAGGGTGCGAGTTCCTCCATGTGCCACGAAATGACAACGAGCAAGCTGATGCTTTGGCACGGATTGGCTCCACCCGGCAAGCAATACCAGCCGGTGTCGCCCTGCAACGCCTCCTCAAACCGTCTCTCAAGCCGTCACCAGAATCAGACTCCATTTTCGTGCCGGTTCCTCCTGAAGCAGTCGGATCCGACTTAAGGACCCCAGCAGCCGGCGCGGGGACTTCGGCAGGCAGCTCGGGGACTACAGCAGTCGCACCCGACCTGGGGACTTTAGAACCCGGCCCGGGGAATGCAGCAGTCGGCCCGGGGACTTCATCGACTCAGCAAGCGGTAGCCGACTCCAACCCGCCGCCTCCCAGCCCAATCGCCCTCGTGCAAGTTGCAATTCTGGCAGTCGAAGAAATAGCAACACCTTCATGGGAGCAGCCCATCCTCAACTTTCTGGTGAACAAAGAGCTACCGAGTGATGAGATCTCGGCCCGACAAGTGCAATTTCGGGCGGCAGCATACACCATCGTCAACAGAGAGCTTGTGAGGTGCAGTGTCACTGGTGTGTACGAGCGCTGCGTGGAGCCGGAGAAAGGCCAAGCAATCCTCAAAGATATCCACCAAGGCGAGTGTGGTCACCGCACGGCTTCAAGATCACTTGTTGCAAAAGCTTTCCACCATGGTTTTTTCTGGCCGACTGCTTTAGAAGATGCCAAAGATTTGGTCTAGAAATGTAAAGGGTAGTCACAACCCTAGCTTAGCCTTTGCTTGTCCTTGCATGATCATCATGTCATCATGTCTATATTTCATTTAGATATGAAATGGGGATTGCCTAAACCCTAGCATCAAAGGAATTCACTAGGTTCAACTAAAATATTTTCAGTGAATCCAAATGGCTTTCAAAAATGTTCATCATTTCTGGAAAATGCTAGAACCATAACCAGAGGTGTTGCACATTTTTCAATGACATATTTGGTCACTGAGTTAAATCATATAGTATTTGCAATTGGGCATTTAAAATGCTATATATTATTTTAATTTCTCAATTAATTCTGAACTTAAGTGTGGGCTGTTAGGAATAATCCAAACATAGCCCACAATTATCTTCATGATTTTTGAAAATGTTCTGGTATTTTTAATAAAGCCAAAAGTTACAGAGAAATAGAAAAACTTTAACGAAAGAGAGAGGAGAATAGCTGTGCAACTTACCTGGCAGCCCAACCAGCCCAGCTCCCCCATGCTGGTCCAGCGCTGTGCGGCCCAGCCCACTGGCTGCCCCCCTGTCACCTTCCTCCTCGCGCCGGTAGGCACAGGCGCGTGGCCAATGCACGCCGGCGCACGCCCGGCCACCTCCTGCTTGCCGCTTCGCCTGGCTTCTTCGGGAGACGCCATGCGGCTCCCTTGGACCCCTCTCACTCTCCCTGTGCTTCTTTCCCTCCTCTGTTTCTCTCTTTCGCGAACGCCGAGCGAAACCTCTCGCCTCCCCTCTTGCTCCGGCCCCTCCCTGAGCTCGCCGACCAGCCCTACACGATCCCCGTGAGCTTCTACAACGTTTACCCCTTGTCTCTGCGACGTTTGCTAGTTCTAGTCGCCGTTTCGCCGATGACCGAAACCCGCACCTCTCCGCCGTCCCTGGCCTTGCCGGCGACGAGCCCCGGGTCAACTCCGGCGAGTTTGACCCGGGTTGACCCAGTTGACCTTCCCTTGGTCCGGACAAGTGGGCCCAGAGCCCTGCTAATCTAGTTTAGTGCTAATTAACTTTTAGTTAGGCACCTAAGTCACTGATGAGTGGGCCCAGGCCCCAGCTAATCCTAGATTAGTTTTTAATTAAGTTTAATTACTCCACTGACATTTTTAGTTAGCAGTAGTTTAACACTAATTAATTTAGAATAGCTAGTTAGTCATTGACGTGTGGACCCCACACGTCAGGTTTGACCTGGACCGCGCCTGTTGACCGCTGACGTCACAGTGACGCAATGCTGACGCAGTAATTGTTTTCTGGATTTAAAATAATTCAGGAAATTCCAGAAAATGATCTAAACTTCTAAAATTCATAGAAATTCAACCGTAACTCCAAATTAAATAATTTATATATGAAAAATGATCAGAAAAATCCAATCTATCCATCTGTACCATTTTCATGCATGTTAGAACAACTTATAGATGCTGTTTAGCACAAGTCATATAGATGGCATTTAAACCTTCACATATGGAGTTTGATTTTGAATCTTGGGTTCAAACCAACTCCATTTAACCTGCTGCTAGTTGCGTTAGTTCAAACCACATCATATTGCCATGTCATGATCATGCATCATATTGTGCATTGCATTGATTGTGTTCTTCCTTGTCTGTCGGTGTTTGTCCCCTCTCGATACACGTGACTCCGATGATGAGATCGATGACACCAATGAAGAACTATATTATCGTCTGAAGTGCCAGGCAAGCAAAAACCCCTTGTTCATTCCGATACAATCCTACTCTCTCGCTCCTACTCTCTTTTATTGCATTAGAACAACAATGATTCATCTGTTACTTGCTGCGGTAGCTGAACCCCTTTATCCTCTGCATGACCTGTCATTGCCACAGTAAATAGATGAAACCCACTAGCATGAGTAGGAGTTGTTTGAGCCCTGATGTGCCTACTCATTCATGCTTGTTTGTCATGCCTGCTACTGCCTAGAGTTGAGTCAGGTCTGATTCATTGGGGATGAGTCAGAGGTGTGTGAACATGTCCTACTGTGTGTGAGCTAAGTGTGTGAACACGATTTGGTAAAGGTAGCGGTGAGAGGCCATGTAGGAGTACATGGTGGGTTGTCTCATTGAAGCCGTCCTCAGGAACTGAGTTCTGTGTTTGTGATCCATGAAATAGATACTACCACGCATTGGGCCCGAAACCAATGGACCCTCTCGGCTTCTTAATCACCCTTGTCCTCTGTCCAGGAGTTGCAAGTAGTTTCTTGTGTTTGTAGTATGCTGGAGGTCGTGCGCAGGGCTGACCGGAGGGGTGGGCTATGATGCGGTAGGCACATGGCCGGGTATACCGGGCGCCCGTTTGGTGTCATGGAACCCTGTACACATCGTTCGGGGCCGTATGTGGAAACCTCGGCCGGACTCCCTGCGGATGGAACCTGAATAGGCGATAAACCTGGACTAGAGACTTGAGTGTTTAGGTAGGTCGTGGCCGACACCCTCGTTGGGCTTCCGCTTGAAGGTTGCCGAGTACATGTCGTGTAAACGGCGGTAAGTGGTGAGAGCGTGTGTGAAGAAGTACACCCCTGCAAGGTTAACATCATCTATTCGAATAGCCGTGTCCGTGGAAAAGGACTTCTGGGTTGCCTGTACAGTTCATAGACAAGTGAAAGTGGATACTTTAAAATGCGCAAGATAAGCGTGAGTGCTATGGATGGCGTTCTCGTAGGGAGACGGGAGCGGATCCATTGTGGTGTATTGGTTGGTGAATATGTGGACTCGTGTGCGCCACCTCAAAAGAGTTACTTGAAGTCGTAGTTTAGGATAGCCACCGAGTCAAAGCTGGCTTGTTGCAGTTAAACCCCACCATCCCTTTGTTGATAATGATGCATATGTAGTTAGTTCTGATGTAAGTCTTGTTGGGTACATTTGTACTCACTTTTGCCTATTTTATGTTTTGCAGAGAGACTTCATTCTCACTAGTAGTTCCGTGTGGACTTCGATGTTTAGCTTGTTACCTCAGTTACGATCTTGTGCCCTCGGCAGGATCTGGTAGTTTGTCAGGCTTCTCAGCCTTTTTCATTTATAGCTGTCTGTACTCAGACATGTTAAGCTTCCGCATGTGCTTTGATTTGTATGCTCTGAATGTTGGGTCGTGAGACCCATGTTTGTAATATCTCGCTCCTTGGAGCCTATTTAATAAAATACTTGAGTCGTAGAGTCATGTTGTGATGCCATGTTGTATTTGCACATATCGAGCATATTGTGTGTATGTTATTGAAATGCTTGGTATGTGTGGGATCTGACAACCTAGTTGTTTATCCTTGGTAGCCTAGCCTCTCTTACCGGGAAATGTCTCCTAGTGTTTCCACTGAGCCATGGTAGCTTGCTACCGCTCCGGATCACTTAGGCTGGCCGACATGTGTCCTTCTTCGTTCTTGTGTCTGTCCCCTCGGGGAAATGTCACGCGATGAATACCGGAGTCATGTTAGCCCGCTACAGCCTGGTTCACCGGAGTCCTGCTAGCCCAGTGCTACAGCCTGGATTCACTAGCTGATGACCGACACATTCGATGTTGGGTCATGGATGCCTGTCCCTGTAAGTTTGTGCCACTTTGGGTTTACGACTAGCCATGTCAGCCCGGGCTCCTTAGCATATGGATGCTAGCGACACTATCATATATGTGTGCCAAAAGGCGCAAACGGTCCCGGGCAAAGGTAAGGCAACACTCGTGGGAATATCGTGCGTGAGGCCGCAAAGTGATATGAGGTGTTACATGCTAGATCGATGTGGCATTGAGTCGGGGTCCTGACAAGGGTGCCAAAAGTTCCGTTCCAAGCCACATCTGCCGGCTTCTGCACTCAAGACCATCCCCATTGCCTGGACCTTTGCCATCTGGGGACTGTACATGGTGGGACCGTTCAAGACAGTAGCGCAGAAGGTCAGTGGGCTCGGGGGCGCGCCAGACGTCGCGAATCGATGGCAGTGAGCTTCGGTGGCCTGCGACGGGAACGGCGATGGTGGCGGCGTTGCAGCGCGTCCGGGACCTCGTGGCTCGGTGGAGAGGAAGAGGGGGTCGAGGCGGAGCCTATGGGAGCAACGGCAAGGCGGGGCAGTGGCTGTGGCCATGGCAGCAGCGAGCGGCGGCGGCGGGCATGCTCGGTCATGGGGGGGGGGAAACAGAGGAGCGAGGGGGAGGGAAGTCCAGAGAGCGATGGAGAAGTGAGAGGGGGTCGGGGAGGCGCGTGGCGTCACCGGGGCGTCGAGGAGGAGCCAGGCAGGCTGGGAGGGAGGAGGTGGAGGCTTCGGGCGCGCTGGCGTCGACACGCCTCTGCCTACTGGCAGAGGTGGAAGAAGACCAAGGCGCCCCTGGTGGGCTGGGCTGATTCTGCTGGGCCACCAGGTGAGTGGGCCTCAGGTAAGCGTCAGGTAAGTCCTTCTCTCTCTCTTTTATTTGTTTGAGTTTTCTATTTTTATTACTTTGTTTTGAATTAGTAAAAATACTAACTCATTTTATAAAATCCCGACAAAAATTGTGGGCACTATTTGGATTATTTCCAATAGCCCCCAAGTACTTTCAGGATTATTTGGACATTTAAAAAATATTATAAAATTTAAATGTCCAAATTCAAATACTTATGAATTAATCCAGTGACCAAATGTGACATGAAAAATGTGCAGCACCTCTGGTTCTAGTTTAAAGCATTTTTCCAGAAATGATGAACATTTTCTAAAGCCATTTGAATTCACTGAAAAATATTTTTGGTTGAACCTATTTGAATTCCTTTAATGCTAGGGTTTAGGCAATCCCCATTACAAGTTTCAGAAAATTTAAACATGGTGCATGGATGCTAAAGCGAAAACAAACAAGGGCTGATCTGGGGCTGTGACACTGCTGTCGTGTCCCATCATGCGCGTGGGCTGGCAGGCTAGCCCGGCTAGCAGGCGCCGCGTGGGTTGCTTACCGCGGGTGGCGGGCCTAGAGGCTTAGCAAGCATGCCACCAGGTTCCCTTCTTGACATTTTGAAATTATCAGATGAGCCCGCCTCGTCATGGACGGCTCCCAGCTGGCGGCATGACAGGAGTCGAACAAAGCATTTAGCAAGAGCGCTCGGAGAAGGAAACAGCTGAGGCTTCTCGACTTGTCAGCCATGACGCCTCACCAGCTTCGGGGACTACTGTCAGAGTAATGGGCCACGGGTAGCCTAACCCAAGTCCCTGAGCATTTCAAGACATTCGGCCGGTTGCGCCCCTCAAGCATCCAGAGCGAAGCGCCGCCTTTTGGTGGCCGGCTGGCTCAAGCGGCTCGCTGCCAGAAGACGGCCAAGCACCATAAGACGGCACCAAGACGGGCCGACTCCTAGAAGGTGGCCTCCAGAGAGGCCAGCTCCTAGCAGGCGGCCCACGATGCCCTCAAAGTCTGTGCCCCCACTAAGAAGACAAGACGGGATGTGGCTACAGTATAGCCCATCACCCCCATATCCAGGGCACAGCGTGGCCATAGTGCCCTGTACAGGCAGAGATCTCCGGATGCCGCGGCACTGTTGCCACTCCATCCCTGACGTCACCCCTGTCAGGTGGAGCCCTGCTCCCACGACGGCCTGTCGGTACGGCCTGTAGGCGGCGTGCCCTACCGGGCCGTAAGAGACCGGAGGGCGGCATAGCTCGACCAGTCGGACCCAAGGGAGGCCGGCTTCTAGCAGGCGGCCCTCTCCTCCCTCGGTGCCTGTGCGCCATTAACCAGACGAGACACGGAGTGGCTATAGTGATCTCCCACCAGACGGCGGTACTGTAGCCACCCCCCCCCCCCGACCAAGCAGGCGTCATTAGCCTTACGGCTACAATAACAATTCACCGACCAGACCCGCAAGTGGCAGGGGCGGCCTGTCGGCTCCGCACCAGACCAGTCGGCAGGGCCCACCAGGAGGCGGGCCCCAACGGTCGGCGGAGAAGCCGGCGACCAGAGACACTGACGGCCAGGGCCAACATCTGGCTAGATTACCATGGTACCCCTAGGGGGTAGGCTTATATAAACCCCCAGGTCACCCATGCAAAGGGTTTCCAACCTGTTAGACCTAGACTCATACATAGAGAGAAGAGAGAGCTAGCCCTGCTTTCTCCTACCTCTAGCATACAGCTCGAGGAGCACCATTGTACTCACTAGTGCCTTAGTGATCATGCAGAGACCCCGCAGAGCAGGACTAGGGGTGTTATCTCCTAGGAGAGCCCCGAAACTGGGTAAAGTACGCCGGCATTCGTGTCTACACCTCATACCGCTTCCGGGCACCGGTGACGCTCTACTCGCTCCCACCATGATAAGCCATCCCTTGGCATATGTTGCACCCAACCCTCGGCATTTGGCGCCCACCTTGGGGCGAGGTGCTGCGTCGTCCGGAGACCTTCTCTGGACGGGAACCTTGTTCCTTCCTGGTGAGCGCAGCCAGCCCGGCACGCCAAACGGCGTCTGCGCTGGCACGAAGATCGCCTGCACGGAGAGCTGCCTTGCTGAACTTGTTGGCGAGATTCGCCTCTTCGACGAGCTCGCATATGACGCGGGCACAGATGGCCCTGAGAGCCGCCTCATCAGCCTCCTCGACTAGCTCCACGTCATTAGCGAGCCTGCAGTGGACTTGGAGTCGGTTGGTTCCACCGACCTGATGCTTGTCGACTCCGACACGGCGCCGCTTAACGCATTCCCCACCAACGGGGTGGTCTACGATGAGCCACTTCCTCGCGATAACAGGAGCGGAAGCACCGTCATAGAAGTGCTAGTCATTAGGCATGGCAAGCGCTCGGGCGGGGACGGTGCTCGAGGCGGTGTTGCAAGACCTAACTGCACCCATCCCAGAAGACGTCGACGCTGAGACGCTGGAACCACGCCGCGTCCAGCTTGTCGAGAGCGCCAAAAAGCTAGCCAGCATGAGACGCCTTTCGGAGGCTTACCAGCGCTAGATGGACCACGCCGTTGGCGGCACGCCGGCTCCTGGTGGGCCTAGCTACATCGACACGGTCCAGCTGCGCGGCGCGGCCATTGCCAGCATGTTCGGGGAAGATCGCCCTGTCTACGCCATGCCCGCGGAGAATATACGAGCTGCCCAGGCGGCAGCAGACAAGATGGACAAGCTCAAGGGCGACGAGCATCGCCTCATGATGGAGCGTGTCCAGTGGCTCATTGACGCGGCTGCCGAGCAGCAAGAGGTCGGCTGCCGCACTGAAGCGTCCAACCGGCGGAACAACAATCCGCCTCCTCGCCGAGATCAAGGCGTGACATCCTGGACGCCGACTGGTGGCGTCCGCGATAGAACAGACAAGGAGCCGGCTGCTGGCCGCAGCCGGACTCGCATCACCATCGAGCACGACTAATACGGCCGCCCGAGAGCAGTGGAACGACGGGATGACTGTCTGCCGCCTCCTCCTCCCCCCTGCAGGGAGAGGCGTGCTTCCCCGCCGCCAGTTGACCACCCGACACTCGGCGACCGCCTTGTCCGCCGAGAAGGAGTCGGAGAGAACGATGCCCGCCACCAGATCGACCGCCTCAACTGATCCCTGGCGCTAAAAGAATAATACGCATTGGATCGGCCTTGTTTTGGCCCCCACATACGAGATGAGTCCTTGCCCAAAGGGTTCACGCTCCCAAGAGATACGCCCAAGTAGACCGGCTCTGTGAAGCTGGAAGACTGGCTGGTCGACTACTCCACGGCCGTCAGCATAGCGTATGGCAACAAGCGAGTTGCCGTGAAGTACGTCCCGCTCATGCTCCAGGGCACAGCCCGGACATGGCTGAACAGCCTGAAGCCCCGCAGCATCAATAGCTGGGTACATTTCACCGAAGCCTTCACCCGCAACTCCACCACCACGTACAAGCGGCCGCCCAAGCCTCGCCAGCTCTCCTTGTGCGTCCAAGGCCCCAACGAATCAACTCGCGATTACCTCATGCATTGGGCCGAGCTGCGCAACTCTTGCGAGGGTGTGCACGAGGTGCAAGCCATCGAGTACTTCACTACCGGGTGCCTAGAAGGCACCGTCCTCAAGCACCGGCTTCTCTACGACGAGCCAGTGACCCTCGATGAACTGCTGCTCATAGCAGACAAGTACTCCACGGCCGACTCCTCCATGAAGGCGGAGATCCAAGTTGACGCATCTAGCAAAGTGGCTCCTCAAGCTCCTCGGACTCCAGCTGGTGACACCAGTCGGTGTCTGCAACAGAGTGACAACAAGCGCAAGGCCATGCAGCCGGCTTCCACAAGCCGGCAGGTGGCGATAGTTGAAGACCAACAGCCGGAAGGGCAGCCTCTTCCCAAGCATCAGAAGGGTGGCAAGCCCAACTGATTGCCTGTCTTCTTATACGAGCAAACTCTCGATGCACCCTGCAAGTTTCACAGCGGTGCAAAGCCATCCAACCACAGCACTCGGAAATGTAATTGGCTCACCAGGATCGCCAAGGGTGATGGACTCCTGCCTCCTCCGCCTGCCGGCCCGCCGCCTCCTCCTCCCCAGGATCCGGCAGCCCAGCCAGTCGGTGCAATACAAGATGAATATCCTAAAGAGCATGGAGCTTACGTCATGTTCACCAGCGTGGCCGACGATAAGCACAGCACACGGCAGTGGAAACAAAAAGTACATGTAGTAGCATCAGAGACCCCCGAGTTCATGCATTGGTCTGAGAAGCCTATCAGTTGGAGCAGAGCTGACCACCCGGAGGTGATGCCCTCTCTTGGTTCTTATGCCTTGGTCTTGGATGCCACATTCGCAACAGAGAGGCAGACTTTTCACTTCTCCCGAGTCCTAATAGATGGCGGCAGCAGCATCAACATCCTATACCGTGACACTATGGAGAAGATGGGAATCAAGCAGAAGCAGCTTCAACCCAGTCGGACTGTATTCCATGGCATAGTTCCTGGCCTTTCCTGCTCACCAATCGTCAAGATCCAGATAGATGTCCTCTTCAGAGACAAAGATCACTTCCGCGGAGAGCCAGTCTGGTTTGAGGTGGTGGACCTTGAGAGCCCCTATCATGTGCTACTTGGCTGGCCTGCTCTGGCCAAGTTCATGATGGTCCCCCACTATGCCTACCTCAAGATGAAGATGCCAAGCACCAAGGGAATCCTAACCATAGTCGAAGACTACAAGAAGTCGTCCGCCTGTGCGGCAGACAGGAGCCGACTAGCCGAGTCCCTCGTGATTGCAGCAGAGAAGCGGCTCCTTGACCTGGTTGTGGAAATGGCAGACAAGCACCCGGAGATATCGCTAAACCCCAAGGAGTCGGAAGCTGAGGGCTCGTTCAAGCCGGCAAAAGAAACAAAGAAGATACCCTTGGACCCGGAGCACCCGGAGAGGCACGCTGTCATAGGTGCAAACCTTGACAGCAAATAGGAAGGCGAGCTTGTCGATTTCCTCTGTGAGAATCGACACATCTTTGCATGGTCTCCTAAGGACATGCCGGGTGTTCCGACGGAATTCACTGAGCACAAGCTACATGTCTGACCTGATGCCAAGCCAGTCAGGCAGCCCTTGTGCCGCCTGTCAGAGGAGAAGAGAAGAGTAGTTGGAGAATAGATAGCCCGGCTTCTAGCAGCCGGCTTCATTATGGAAGTGTTCTTCCCAAAATGGTTAGCCAACCCAGTCCTTGTACTGAAGAAGAATAAGCAGTGGCGCATGTGTATCGACTATACCAGCCTCAACAAAGCTTGCCCCAAAGATCCCTTTGCTTTGCCAAGAATAGACCAAGTGATAGACTCCACAGCCGGATGCAAGTTGTTGATTTTTTGGATGCATACTCAGGGTATCATCAGATCAAGCTGAACCTGGTCGACAGGCTGAAGACCGCCTTCATCACACCATTTGAAGCCTTCTGCTACCTGACCATGACTTTCGGCTTGAGGAATGTCGGCGCCACGTTTCAGCGTTGCATGCAGAAGTGTCTCCACAGGCAACTCGACAAGAACGCCCACATCTATGTGGATGACATTGTGGTGAAGACGGAGAAACATGGCACACTGCTAGAAGACCTCAAGGAAACCTTTGAAAACTTGCTCCATTTTCAAATCAAGCTCAACCCGGAGAAATGCGTCTTTGGAGTGCCTACCGACCATCTTCTTGGCTTCCTGGTCTCAGAGCACGGCATAGAGTGCAACCCCGTGAAGATCAAGGCCATCGAGAGGATGGAGGTGCCCACCCGACTGCTAGACGTGCAAAAATTCACCGTCCACTTGGCATCCATCAGCCGTTTCATCAGTCAGCTGGATGAGAAGGCTCTTCCCCTGTACCAGCTCATGAAGAAGACCACTTTTTTCGAGTGGAATGATAAGGCGGATGATTCTTTTCTCCATGTGAAGAAGATGTTGGCCACTCCACCTGTCCTGGCGGCTCCGGCTACTAAGGAGCCCATACTTCTCTACATCGCCGCTACTAGCCGGGTGGTCAGCACAGTCATAGTTGTGGAGCGCAAGGAACATGGCAAAGCATTACCAGTCCAGAGGTCGGTGTATTACCTGAGTGAACTGTTGTCCGCCTCCAAGCAGAATTACCAGTTCAGAGGCCGGGATGCTTCAGGCTGAGTGTCCAAATGGGCCATAGATTTGGCCCCCAACACCATCTACTACCAGCCTCGCACTGCCATCAAGTCCCAAGCACTGGCTGACTTCCTCGTCGACTGGGTTGAGACTCAGTATCTGCCGCCAGCACAGGACTCCACCCATTGGTGAATGCACTTTGATGGTTCCAAGATGCGCACCGGTTTGGGAGCCGGCATCGTCCTCACCTCTCCCAAAGGCGACAAGCTCAGATATGTGCTGCAAATTGATTTTGCCGCCTCCAACAATGTAGGTGAATACGAAGCAGTCATACATGGGCTCCGGCTTGCCAAGGAACTCGGCATTCTCCGGATCCTGTGCTATGGTGATTCCAACTTGGTGGTCCAGCAGTCGTCGAGCGACTGGGACGCCAAGGATGCAAATATGGCAAGCTACCTGCTTCCTCGTCCTGCGACTCAGTGGATACTTTGAAGGGTGTGAGTTCCTCCATGTTCCATGAAACGAGAATGAGCAAGCTGATGCTTCGGCACGGATTGGCTCCACCCGACAAGCAATACCAGCCGGTGTCGCCCTGCAACGCCTCCTCAAACTGTTTGTCAAGCCGTGGCCAGAATTAGACTCCATCCTCGTGCCGGCTCCTCATGAAGTAGTCGGATCCAAGTTGAGGACCCTAGCAAGCCGGCGCGGGGACTTTGGCAGGCGGCTCGGGGACTGCAGCTGTCGCACCCGGCCCGGAGACTTCAGAACCCGGCCCGGGGACTGCAGCAGTCGGCCCAGGGACTTCATCGAATCAGCAAGCAGCAGCCGACTCCAACCCGCCGCCTCCCAGCCAAACCGCCCTCGCACCCAACCCCTGACATCTAGTGCACCAAAGCTGGTTGAAAAATCACATGTGTGTCCTCGGTTAAATTTCTAGGTCCCATGCCAAAAATGGGAATGAAATTCAAACGTCTGGGCATCATGGCTCGGCTAGAAACATTGAGAAACTTGTTTTTTAAATTCCTGTAAATCCAAAACACGCTTGAAAATCGTGAAACCTGGCTTGGTGTCATGACATGGCACCAACATGTTGTGGTAATTTTGCTATCCGATTTCCGAAGGCGCACACATTAACAATCAACAAAGTCATTTTGGAACAAGTGCTTTCACGTTACAATCGGAAGCACAAGTATTATTGAAACCGTGGGCGTTCTGTTTACCATTTACGTGCCGCCACGTGTCCCCTTTTTTTATTAGCTAGGAGGCGCCGTGCAGGGTAGCTATTTGAGTACGGGAGGCGTGCGATCAGACCCCTGCGCATGCTTATCGGCAGGAGAGCCCTTTGACCTCCATCTACCGTCCACCTCTCTCCCAAGGTCTCCATTAATGGTGCCCATGCCTCTATTTAATGGCATGGCAATGTCTCAGTCGACCGAGATTTAAGAGAGAAAAAGCAAAATCTGAAAAGAAAATTTTGCACGGATCTTGATGTAAGATCCAATGAACCTATATAGCATCTACTGCGACTTATAGCAAAACTGATGAATATATATAAGGATGACGAGAGTGGATAATAATTGTCTTACATAATTAGGAATAGAATTAAAAAAGCCACATGCGGCTACGCCCGAAATATGCAAGGGCAAAAGAAGAAGGAAGACGCATTCAATGATTTGGCTCGCTGGTCTCTAATTTCTTTATGCACTGCAGGTCGCGAAGACTAGTTCTCGTGGCGGGCGACGATTTCTTTCATCAGTTTCAAGTCCTTAATATGCTGCTTGGCATCATCCATGGATTCCTCCACCAGCCTATTGCGCTCGATGTGGAGCATGGCATTCTCGCCCATAAGTTTCTTGATGATGACGCTCGTCCTCTGCAACAAGGAAGCGGTCTGCTCCTCCTGCTTTGCCCTTCCAGCGATCTTCTCCTTCAGCAGGTCGTGCTCGCCTCAGAGCTTCGCATTGCCTCTCGTAGTTGCCAGATGACGTCGGTAGCCTCGTCCTGCAACCTCGCCCAGTCGGAGATCTGATCCATCTGGCTATGGACCATCGCATGCATCCGTTTGTAAGAGTCCTCGCCTGCCCGCGAGAAATTTTCCTAGGCCGCCGCAGCGCGGAGGGACCTCCGTGCTTCTTTGGCAGAGCAACGGGTCATCTCTGCTGCTTCTGCGGTGTAGCCAGACCAGTTTGCTACATCGACGGTTCGGCGGGACCTCCGTGCTGCTTCGGCGGCACGGCGGGTCCTCTATGTTGCTACTTCTGTGCGGCTGGACATGTCGGCTGCTTTCGCGGCGAGGCGGGAAATATCTCGTGCTTCCTCTTCCATGCTCACCTCTCCCTGGTGGAAATCTCTCGACCCAGAACTCACGCTGGCCATGGCTTGATTGACTTGATTGTTTTTTGTGGATGAGGAGTTGAGGACAAATGTGCAGTCATCTTAGCATAGTAGTATTTATAACTGTGTACTACTAATACGCTCCTAAGTGGGAAACCGTTTAGGTTGTGATTGGTGTGAACAGGTTTGCAATTAAATATAGCGTGGTAGTAGTAGTAGTAATTTGGAATGTGATGAGACGCCTTCAAAATTTCTTGACGGTTCTAGTTTCGAAGTGCGGCACTATTCCCGGATGGCGTAACGTCGGCACGTTTTCTCGGCCGTGGTGTAGCATATGCCATGGTACCAGTTCTTTTTCTACTGCTGTGTACATGCAAAAAACTGGCACCGTCGGATAAGTATCTTACGCTTGGCGTTCGATAGGAATAGCCTCGTGGCGAGCTATAGACTAGTCTTTTTTTTCAGATGCATTACACCTATCTATCGGGACTTCTCGCACGCACCATCATTGCTACCTAGGTTGATGGAACCACATACACTTGTACTCTAAGAAGAGGTGAACACATGCACTCGTCCTCTCTCACACACGCATCTGTAGCTACGAATTGTAGTGTTCTCAACCATCCGATTGGCTCTATCATAGGTTTCACGTTGCTCCTTGGCCTTGAGATTGAGAAGTTTAAAATGCGGAGGCTAAGATGGAGGTGTGATGTTTAGGTTAATGTGCGGGATGCACATGGAACCAACACGACACGAGCTTCGTCTACCTGGTGCGCATGCAGTCGGGTGAGTTGTCCAAGTATAGACACAACCAGGCCCTCATTGGTATCCGTGCCTCGACCTTGGCTGGTCATAGTGGAGAGTACCATAGACTAGTTACTAGTCTATGTTACTAGTACCTTCATAGTGGGTAGTGTCATATAGTATATGCATAATTTGGCGACGAGCGCTCTCTATATGTACCATCTTTTTTCTTTAATTTCATCTTGTTAGTTTTGCTCCATGGCGCAATCCATCGATACTACTACTGTACAAATGTATACATTTTTTAAAAGGCTAGAGGGCGGGGCAGTCTAGCTTGGTCCTTTTCATGAGAGGCGAGGGCCTTTGTGATCTGATGGCTCATTACTGCTAGAAGGCGTGGCCTTGTGATTTGATTGCTCGTATAAATGTGCCGACGACCTTAGGAGGAGCAAAGAACCGTGCAATATACTCAAGTTTTCCACTGGAGTAGTACTACGACGGAGGAGCACGAAACACAACAGCCCAGTGCCATATGGCGATAAAAATGATCTAATTTGCTAGTCATCTCATTGTTTGCATTGTTCTATTCATGCCTCGCAGAGAACGTGACACGTGCGGTGAAACACCAGAAGCAAAAGAAGAAACACAGGAGCAAAAGAAGAAGGAATATTATCACCCCAATGATCTAATTCGCCACGGAGTCGTAACTATTTCTTCATCGCCTCCATGACCTCCAGCTCCTTGCGCGTCTCCTCTGCCATCTTTTTCATTCTGTCCATGACGCGGGATTTCTCGACGTGAACCTTCATCATCCGTTCCACTGCCGCATTACGTACCTTGACAACAGCCGGGTGCTCGATGCGGAGCTTCGCCAACTCCTCCTTCTGTTCCATGACAAGGGCCTGCAGCATCTTCATCGGGGAACTACTACTCTCATGCAGCATCTTCCAGCCAACGTTCTTCTCCTTCAGCAAGTCGAGCTCATGGCAAAGCTTCGCCTTGTCCTCCTGAAGTTGCAGGATTTCGCCGGTCGCCTTCTTCTCCGAGGCAATGCTCTTCTTCAGCAGCATCACCAAGTCGGCGGTCAACTCCCCGTGCTTATTGAGCTCAGCGGGCATGTCGTCGAGGCTCTCCTTTAGCAGCTCCACCAAGCCGTGGATGAACTCCTTCTGCTTATTGAGGTGCTTATTGAGCTGATCGGGCATGCCGTTGAAGGATAACGACTCCAGTGCCGCCAGCTTAGCATGTTTGCCTCCGCGGCTAGGGCGCTCCTGGGAGCCCTCTCTTTTTGTTCCGCAGCCTTGGTTGCCGCTCCCTTGTTACGAGTAGTTCTCGACCTAGAGCTCTGCGCACCGGACATGGCAAGGACGGACGAAGAAGAAGCACTTATGAGGAGGAAAGTTAGAGTAATTTTCGGTTAGGTAGTTTCCCTTTTTATAACGTAAGTACTAGCACTAGTACTAATACCTTCATAGTGGGAACACGTTTAGGTTTGGTACATACTAGTAGGTGTGAGCAGGCTTGCACTTAACTGTAGCACTAGTACTTTCGAATGTGATGGGAACAAGGTAAACATAAATTGATGGGTTTTGGTTTCGAGGCCCGAAACGGCTCCCGATGAGCTTAGTGGAACATAAATTTCAAGTAGACTACACTGCTCAGATGCGTAAATATTATGTTACTGTCAAAAATTGGCACAAAATATGAAGGATACCAATGGAAGTACTACTAGCAACCCATGATTTAACTACTCACATGCGCGCAGTGGAGTAGTAATGTCTTTCTTTCGCCCTCACGTCCACTCAATTTGCATGCGTTGCATTAATTGACCATCAATGAAGTGAAGGACTTTACACGCGTCAAATTATCACATGGTGTGATCTTGGTATAAAATTGCGTCCGCCCGTGTACCCGCGTGTGCGTGCAAGGGAGTGAGTGCGTGCATGCCATGCGTGCACATCTTCGCTTCGTGCCCGTACCGCCAATGTGGCTCAGGGAGGACGAGTACATTCTTCTGGAACCAGCAGCACGTCACTGTGATCAATCCACACAAGGATGTCACAACAACACCTCCACATGTGCCACGTGGCTTCATGAACTGTAAGAGAGACACTGTGTAGCGTGCCATTGTGTTTTTCACATACTCAAAGTACTAGTAAGGTACACGTGCATTGCACGCGTCAGATTTTGTAACCAAATTATGAATAAATACCACACTATAGCATGTATGCTCTGAGTCATATATGCCTAATGTAGACCTTCATTTAATTCTTATAGTTCATCTCATTCAAAATCAATTAGTTTTTATAAAAAAAAAACCTAGGGCCTCTTTGATTCGTAGGATTTCCAAAACATGGGAATAGGAAAAACATGGGATTAGAGTGGAATGTTGTCTTGAATCCTACAGGATTGTACAAGTGTTTGATTGTGCATAGAAAAATCGCAGAATTCTTTCAAAGAGGTTTGAGTGGATGGGATGTTTCCTATGAAATCTAGTGCAAATGAATCATATGGAAAAATTCCTATGGTTTACAATCCTACGAATCAAACAACCAAGATAGGAAAAATTCCTAAGGATTAGAATCCTCCAAAATTCCTTTGAGAATCCTTTGAATCAAAGAAGCCCATAATCAATTTTATGATACATGGAATTGTGCGTTGTAAAGCAAAAAGTAAAAACAAATAATGGCAATTCAACTAGAAAAAAAGTTTGGGAAGTTATGATACGGAAGATTCTAGAACAAAGGAGAACCACTGTTGTTTTGAGATTTGTGCATTATGCGTAAGTTCAACCATGGAGTCCGCTAGATTGTACATGTGGCAAAATCCGGTGGGGGGCTAGAAGATGTTGCGAGGAGCTGAGTGGAGGCAGATTATGAAGGAGTGCACAACTGTGAGATTGATATTTAGAGAGAGGGGGTGAGAACGTGCGCTGTTGCACGCAGTGGCGGAGCCATGAAAAATGTCCCATGAGCTAGGGGGCCAAGCATTGCTAATCCTTTACGAGGAGGGCCAATTCATCAACTTAAACCATTTTTACCAGCAATTCTCTAATGATCACATTCATATTAGCCTCGATATATAGTGATGTTAGGGGGGGGGCTTGCAGCCCCCTATCTTCGCCATTGTGCGCGCGTGTGAGAGATGAAGCGGAAGACATGGATGATGAGAGGGGGTGTTGAATATATAATTAATGTGGGTGTATTAGCTATATATGTGATCCTGTATAGAGAGGTATAGATTGATCGATGTGTACGTGGGAAAGAGGGTGAGACCTCACTAGATATATAGATTGATCGGTTTATGCGAAAAACTATGAAAGACCTAGCTATACACACACATAGAGGAACATCGATTGTTGCACATGCACGTGAGAGATAAAGAATGCCCGATATGATGGAGAGGGGGATGTGTGTGTGTGTGTGCCTTCATGGGAGACCGACCTAAAAAGATTGCATGTGTGCGATGGATAATGCCGACTGGTAGTGTGTGTGCATGCATGCACGAGAGAAAGTTAGTGGTACAATCATAAAGAGAGGACCAATGTGTGGGTGTAAAAGACTAGGTGAGGTTATAATCAATGTAAATTTGAATTCAAATATTTGAATAAGAGATCATGATGTTTGAAACCCATGCATGCATGAATATAACAGAGATCTACGCGGTGTGGTTTGGAACGAGCATGTTGTAATGTATACACATTGAACAAGGTCAGACTGGTTAGAATTTGAGATACCGATGGCAGACATCATTTGGCCACATTGCATCCGTGCATGGACACACTATTCTAATTGGAGATGATGGGTGGCTTTCGCATAGATATGTATATGTATACCCCTATATATTATATTTTAAATTTTTTATATAGTGTGCGGATAACTTTAACTTTGAAAGATGGTCGTTGGATGAGCCAATCCAATGGTGCAGAGCTGGCAAATTTGAGCACTACTGGCCGTTGGATATCATCTAGATTCCACTAGATTTTGCCACATGTACAATCTAGAAGACTCTATGGTTGAACTTAAGCATAATGCACGAACTTCAAAACACAAGCACTTCTTCTTTGTTCTAGAATCTTCTGTATCAGAATTGCCCAAATGTTTTTCTACATGATTTGTTTTTACTTTATGCCTTACAACACACAATTCCATGAATCTTAAAATAGATTAGCTTTCTTATCAAAACTAGATGATTTTGAATGAAATGAATTATAAGAATTAAACAAACATATACATCATGCATATATGACTCAAAGCTTACATGCTATAATGTGGTATTTATTCATAATTTGGTGCCAAATCTCCTACGTGCAATGCACGTGTACCTTACTAGTATACATGGTGTCTGTGTGTGTGTTGTGCGTGTTAAACACATTGTACGTATTATATCATACTAGTCTAAATTGTCTTTTTTTTGGTACACGTTAAGCTTGTTCTCCTGAAATTTCAAGCAGCGCCTTGTTATGCCGAAATTTGAAGCTAGCGTCTCTGTCTATCGTGCTGCGAAACTCCCGCCTCTTCAACCCACGCCTTGTTACCCCGAAATATTTAAGATAAATCTTTGTCTCGTTGTGCTCCGAAAACTCCCTCCATCTCAACCCGCGTCTTGCTATTCCGAAATTACAATGCGCGCGAAAACTCCCACCTCCTGTGAAATCCCGACACGTGAAATGCCCGTGATACCCCTGAACCGAAAGAACCGCCTCAAATCGGTGGGGGCACTTTCGTAACTTACCCCACATTTCGGACAAGTGTGCCCCTAAGCGATGGTTCCCACTCCCATCCCATCCACCCACTAATTCGTACACAGAGGCCGCGAAAACCCGCCAAGCCCCACACCCTCCTCCGTCCGCCACCCAGCCGGAGCCTCTTCCCCGATGTTGTCATCGACAACAACACCTCGACGTCCCTCATCCACCGTACCAGATGAGGATCCGTCGTCGATCTGGTCATCCCGCCGGTTCAGCCATCCCGTCCTCCACCTCCAAGGAGCTGCCCCGACGTTCCCCTCGTCTTTTGCGCCATCTCCATTCCCACACCTCCGTCTTCACCTGCACCACTAGAAGAGCATCATCATCACTGTTTCCTCGGATGAAGCTGTGGCCCAATCGGCGCCACCAAAGAGGTTGTACACTAATCGCCGCATTTTCTTCTTGATTCGATCTCAGGTACTTCCGGTGCTCGGTCCCGAGCTAACATGGAGCGGCTCCATCCACGGCGGCGTCGCCGGCCACTTCCTCCACGGTGTCGCTCCCTCGGCGGCGACGTCCACATCAGTAGGAGCTACTGCTGCTTTAGCTCTCGCTCGCGCTGCTGCTGTGCTCTTGCTCTCAGTCCCCTGCCTGGTCTGCTCTTGCTCTTGCTCTTGCTCGCGCTGCTGCTCTCGCTCTTGCTCTTGCTTGCGATGCTGCTCTGATTTAGCTAAACTTCAGTTGACTGAATCGACTTTTGGGTTAGTCGATATTCAGGGGGTGGGGGGCTCGCCGGAGTTAAGGAAGAAACAGCCGCAGTGGGGAGGGGGGCTCGCCAGAGAGGTACCCTACTATCTATCTTAGGGTTCAGGGTGGGTGCGGTGGTGAGCAGTGGCGTGGGGATCGCCAGAGAAAAAGCTCGGCAAGGAGGGGGGGCCTAGAGGGATGGACGGGGCGGCGGTGGACCAGCGGTGGGGAGTGTTTTCGGGGCGGGCGGGCGGCGCACCGCTGGTCGCGGGCGGCGGGGGGGCGGCTGTTAGGCCGGTGGTGGCTGGTGGCTCAGGGGCGTGGAGGTTTAAGATTAACTGCAGGCCCTTGATTTTGTATCCAACGGCTGCAAAATCGACTGACCAGAGATTAAAAGTCAGTCGACTGACGTGTAGCCTCACCTCTAGTGCGTTCAGTCTTGATAGTAAAATTCAGTTTCGACAGCAAAATTCAGTTTCGACAGTGAAGTTCAGTTTCGACAGTTAAATTCAGTTTCGATAGTTAAGTTCAGAGATGAGCGGCTGGTGTATTTTACATCTAGCACTTTGTGGTTATGTATTTTACGTCATATATTGGAGATGCTATTAGAATTCCACTCAGGTTAACGTTCTCTCTTGTCCTTGTTTAGCCTCCGCGTCCTACAAATCACCGGAGCTGCTCCACGACGAAACCCTCCATCACAGCGGAGCAGTACCTCGAGCTTCATCTCCAGACACATAAGATCTTCTTCCCCTCCTCCGACAGCCAAGTCAGCCAGAGCATCCTCACTGGCCAACCCAATAACGCTGAGATCGACATGGCTTCGCCAATGAGGTTGTACACTTGTTGCATCTCTTTTTTACTCTACATGTTATATATATTATCCACTGAGCACACGTAGTAACGTGAAATACGATTATTTTATCCTACTATATGACAAGCAGTGAGGTACCAGGCAACTTAGCTATCCGTAATGGACTCTCTTGAACACCATCATTATGAATCTTTGCACGTTTGAGGTGTGCATTTGTCGATGGGCCTAGGAGTTGAGCTAGTACGGCAGTGGCCTAGGTCCAAAGTAATAGAAGTAGCACAAAAACATTTTTTGAGTGTAGGCTTTTCCTTGCTCAAGCCTGCCTACTAGAATCGCCACTGCTTGAACGGAAAAGTGAAGGAAAAACATCGGAATTGGAAAGTTTCCTGTGGTACTACTATTCATGAATTCGGTTCAAAGAATGGAGCAAAGGAAAACTGTAGGATTTGTTCCTTTAGTGTCTCCTTGAAAGAAAAAACGTAGGAATTTTAATTTCCACTTGTCCACCTTTTCAAATTCCTATTCATGAAGCACAAGACTAATAGATAGTAGCATAATAGCATTATAACCGTACATTTTCTTGTGGGGTTGACTTAATCTCACAATGCTTCTTTGCATCACGTGATCTTCCAATTCTTGTCAATCAAACACCCAGATTGGCAGAAATCCTGTGTTTTCAAATTGTCTGTTTTGCACGTGCATTCCTGTCCTATTCCCGTCTATTTCCTATCCCTGCATTGTCAGAATCCTCAAATTCAAACAAGCCCTTACACAATTACTTCTTTTATAGATATGTGTCAAAGAAAACCTTGTGTGGTTTGTACTGCTCCTGTTGCGTTGTGTTCCACCCCAGCTCAGCTACTCCAACGACGAAAGGGTTCACCACAACAGTGATCCGCTCTCCAGACTGTCTTTCGCCGCCTCAGATCTTCTTCCCCGCCGCCGGCACCCACGATAACTGCATTACCATCATCACTGATCAGATGACCTTGAGGACTACACGGGTCCGCAAGAGAGGTTGCACTCTTATGTGTATGCTTACGTTATGCATCGCTTAATATGATGACATGCTACTTTATCGTCGTGTTCACCTATTAGACTCCGAGATAGGTCCAAACTAATGTTGAAACTTGAGTTTTTAAATGGTTGTGGGGTACATATTGGGGCAGCAATCAGTACTATCTGTCTACTATCTGGTTAATCTCGGGTGTCTACTATGAGTTTTATGTTGGGTGCAAACAAACATTAAAGGAGCCATTATCTGTATTTTTTAACTAAAGCTATTATCTGCCTACTATCATTGGTTTTGAGTCTATCCACAGTTTGCTACCATCACTCTGGATTTTTGCATGCACTCCTTACATAATCTTACTATGTTTTATTCCTATGCATGTCAGTTATTGTACACAATGGAACTGAACATGTAGAGCAAAAGAGACGAGCCTTGCGTGGCAATAAAATTTCATGCAGACGTCGCTCCATGGTGGGCACAAAGGCAGCCCCCTCCACCCATTTCGGATCGTAATCAAGAGGAAGATAACTATTCTGAGGGGGATTCAGAAGCAGAAGACCACTCCTATTTACCCCATGAGGTCTTCGCTCTAACTTGGCATGTTGATGTTGGTAATATCAGGCATATGGTGCCTTGCATTGCTTACTGTATACATCAAAGATGTCATCTGCTTAGTTTAGACATGCTTTGTGTCAATGCCATCTGTTTAGTTTCTTTATCGTATATGTGAATCATGCAATGCCATCTTGATTAGCCAGGCATCATATATGTGAATTTTGCAATTCCACCCTGGTTAGCGAGTCATCTTATATGTGAATTATATCATGACATCATTTTTTTATTACGTGTTAAATTTGTCAACAATTTTAGTACATTCAATTACTCTTCCTGTGCATCAGCCATTCGACACGGTCATGGAAAAATCTGGATTGGAAACAAGGTCTTCAGAGCAGACAATGCTATCTGACGAAGCGCATGTCTTGCTGGTTACAGATAGCTCCTCAGAGGAGGATTCAGAGATAGATGACCAGTCCTATTCCCCCCTCCCAAGGTGCATGCTCTAACTTGGCAGGGTTATGTTGCTCATATCGTGTGTATGGTATCTTGCATTGCTATGTCATTTGCTTAGTTTAGACATGCTTTGTGTGAATGCCACCTGTTTAGTGTCTAATTACCATATATGTGAATTATGAAATGCCATCTTGTTGCAAGACATTATATATGTGAATTATGCAATGCTATCTTGTTGCAAGGCATTATATATGTGAATTATGCAATGCCATGCTGTTTAGCCAAGCGTCATATATGTGAATTATATCATGCCGTCCTTTTATTGTATTTCTCATTGCCTTTGTCGACAATGTTTGTATATTCAACTGCTCTTCCTGTGCATCAGCCATTTGAATTGGTAATGGAGAAATCTGGAGTGAAAACAAGGTCTTTAGAGCAGACAGTGCTACTTGGTGAAGCAGATATCTTGCTGGTTACAGATAGCTCTTCAGAGGAGGATTCAGAGGCAGATGACCAGTCCTATTATCCCCCTGTGGTGTATGCTCAAACTTGGCAGGGTTATATTACTCGTATCATGCATATGTTGTATTGCAATGCTTAGTTTTTACATCATATACACGATATTGAATGCCATATCCTTAGTTGACACATCATATATGCGATTGCCCTCTCCTCACTTTCTTAGTATATAAATCATATATTTGAATTATATCATGAGATGATGTTTACATAGATAGCATGTATCTGAATTTTGGCATGCCAACCCATTTTCTATGGACATAATATAGTTATATCATCTCATCCTGTTTACATAGTCATCATATTTTTAATTATGTCATTCTATCCTTGAATTATATCATGCCATCATGTTTCCATCGACAGCTTGTTTGTGATTTATGGCATGCCAACCACTTTAATAGACACATCATATAGTTATATCATGTCATCATGTTTACATAGTCATCATATTTTGAAGTATGTCATTCTATCATGTTTAGTTAGCCGTCATACATGTGAAATTGTGTCATGCTATCCTGTTTAATTAGCCATCATATATGTGAAATTATGTCCTGCTATTCTATTTGGTTAGACAACATAAATGTGAATTATTTCATGCCCTGTTTTCTTCCCTACTATCCATTGCACCTGTCTATCTTACAATGTCTATACATTCAATTACTTTCCTTGTTTATCAGCCATTTCAATTGGAGGGGGTGATGGGAGTATCCGTGGGAGTAAAAACACGGTCTTCAGAAAAGATTGTGCTACCTGTCGATGGAGCTAGAACCACGGTTGTACTTGCCCAAGAACCAGCCCCACCACACATAACCCAGACTCACACAGATTGTACCCCTACCCAGTTAGACAGAAAACCAGCTACACCCCTTCTAACACCAACCCCAGCAGATAGTAACCCAGTTCACATTGACACAACACCGTCTCCACCACAGAGCACCCAAACATGAGCAGTTAGTAAGGCAACTGTAGTGCCCAAAGCATGAGGACCACCACTCCGAACCCAAAGTCAACGCTTAAAGCAGAAGAAGAATTTTTCTCAGGTCAGGTTCCGTAGCTATGGTTCATACTACTTTGCTCTTGCATCACTGTATTTACTCATAACAACTAATTTCAAATTTGAAGGATGCAATTGAAACTCCAATGGCGCAACAGGTATGTTTTAAACCTGTTTCTTTAACGTGTTTGCTGTTGTAACTTGCTCTATGTTGATTTCAGTTTCAATTGAATAAACAGTTATGTTCTCACACCATGCACATTGCAAGTGTTGTTATTGCTGTGTAGTTTCCCACACTTATATTCTGTCTATGCTGCTTTGTCTTAAATACATATGATTCAAACTGTATCTATCTTGATTTGGCAACATAAACTAGAATGATATAGACCATAAAGTGACCATACTACATAGATATATGTTTGTTTCATGTTGTTATCCTGTCCACCTTACTACTGAACTAGTTTACCAAAATGAGTTTCATATACTACATTGTAAACCCATGATGTGTTTGTTTCTTTCTCTTTTAGAATGCGGATAAAATATTGGAGAAGAGTATCCCGTTATGCAATGGTAAAGGAAGTAATGCATATAAGGTTCAAGTTAGTGAGACATCCTTGTTGGTCTCCAAGAAAGCTGATAAAAACTATATTGAAGACACTGAGACAACCCCAAAGTCTAGTCTTGATGTAGTGTTTGAGTTACTGGCTACTACTGCTGGCACCAGCACTTTGAACTCGTTGCCTGAATCAGTTCGGCTTCTTGACTCTCAACTTCAAGTTTAAAGACATTGATCAGATGTTATGCGACAGGAAGATGAAGGACTGAGGAAGACCCTGCAGAATTCAGATGCATACTTTCTAGTGCAACAGCTAGTGCTGGAGGATTTAAGCACCAAACAAGAGAAAGTTAATAAGCTTGCTAAGCATCTTGCCAGCATTATGGGTACCCAGGATATTGTTTCGTGAGCTCTTCTGAAGTGGTTTTAGTTCTGAACTTGTTTTGCTGCGGCGTTTATATGCTGCTTTGTTCCCTATATTTGCACTGGTGGCGAACTTTGATGCCAAGTGGATGTAATATGTGTAATACCCGTGATAGCCTAGCGTAAGTTGCTTGCTTTTTTATTTCCTTATTGTCTTGTTCATTTCTTTTCTTGTAGTCAGTGCAGTTCTTTTTCCGCGGTTTGTTAGTGGCCGCAATAACCTATTTTTTAAAACTAGGCCACAATAACCATGGGCTACATATTTACTGTAGTTATCATGGGCCTCCTACGGGCCGTAGAAACAATGGGCCTTGTATGGGGCATAGTGACAATGGGCCTTATACGGGCCGTAGACACAATGGGCCTTCTACGGGCCGTATCATCAATGGGCCTTCTACGGGCCGTATGATCGGTTGGCCAAACATGGGCCAATAACAGACCACATTATGGTCGTAAATAGGCTAGAGTTGAAATCGTCCATCCATGGGCCGACCATAATGGGCCGTTGTTAATCGGCCGTATTTGATGACGCTATGAAATGGCTCAACGTATTAATGGGCCACAAACGGGCCGACTATAACCACGGGCTGAATTTGGCCCACAAGCAGAAAATGACAGTAATGGGCCGTAAGTAAGAAAATGCTGGAAATGAGCCCAAGAATAAATCGGCCCTGAGAAAGCCGAAAGATAACATGGGCTGGAAACGGCCCAATGGAATAATGGGCCGTTAATGGGTATAAAGTGATACACTATTCATTACGGGCCAGTTTCACCACGTGTCGTTAATGGGTATAAAGTGATACACTGTTCATTACGGGACAGTTTTACCACGAGCCATTAATGGGTCGAGAGTTACTAAGGGCCTCATATGGGCCGAAAGACGTCATGGGCTATACATTGTCCGGAAGTTAAAATGGGCTAGAATTATATTGGGCAGCCCAGATGACGCTACTGGTCCTAATTCAGATAGGCCGTAAATGGGCCCTGGGTAAGCAGGCTGTAAATGGGCTATATGCGAACATGGCATTAACAGGCTTGCTGTGGGCTGGCCCGCCACCTTTTGACCAAGTCAAACGGGCCGGCCTTTTCATAGGAATGGGCCTCTATTGGGCCGTGCCACGTGTCAATGTATCATAGGTGCTTTGGGTCCAATGAGTGGATGACATCTGTCCCAATGGTGAGCCGACACGTGTTTCCTCCAGCCAATGATGATGTTACACGTGGAAAATCCCCATTGGTCCGGGCTGCTAATGGGTTATCGGATCCAAAACCGGACATGATAGCTTAACGGTGTTCTGTTACGGAGGATGCCACATGTCGGTCACCCGTGACGAAAGCACTTCTGTGACGCGCGATTTATCGTCATGGAAGTGGACACTTCCGTGATGATAAATTTGGTAATGTCATGGAACACTTCTACGACAGCATAGATATGACTATGTTGATTCTGTCATAAAATCGTCATGGATGTACATGCATGACAGAAAACGTGACCTACTGTGACAAACACGTATCATCACGGAAGTATATTTTTTTGTAGTGACATGTGCTATCCTGCAATTCTCACAAACACATTAGTCCGTCAACCACATTTGTCGTCAATATTGCAAAACCAACTAGGGATGGCACTAGATGCACTTACACAAACCTATGAAAACTTTGAGAGAACTCTCTTTGTGCTCGAGCAAATACTTGCCAGCAAGAGACTGTGATCTTCACTGCGAGAGATTTGCCTCAGACCGAGGAGTTAGCATTACTTATTCCTCAAGTAATGTTACCATTGCTCCAAAATACGATCGTTGTGAATGTGTTGATTGGCCATTGGCTGGACCTCATGTCCAAAATGGTCATTTCCCATCTGGGAAGGCTGCGGCTATAAATAGACACCCCGTGTCGGCTTTGTCCGATGGCTGCTCCGTTTGATTTCTGAGAAAATTGTTGAACAACCCCCTCTCTGAGCGATCTGAGTTTGAAATCCACTGAGAGAAAAACCCTAGAGCCGAAGAATTAGATAGTGGTTCAGCATCACTGGAATCTAAGTTTAGTATGTTCCGCCTATTACTCTTGAGAGCTGCAAACTCTCTAGACGGTTAGGTGTCAAGTTGTTCAGAGATCAAGAGTAATTGTGGTTCTCGAAGAAGAAGTCTATAATGTTTTGGAGATCGCCTTAAAGTATCAACCATGATTGATCGGCATTGGTTGACACATTGATTGTTGAGGAGAATAGGGTGAAGAGACTTTATCTTCCGTATTAAGTCACAACCCCTCCAACCCGACGTAGTCGTTGTGCAGAAGGACGAACTAGTTGAACAAATTCCTTGTCGCCATCCAGCACCACCAGTTACCTCCGTTACTCCAATTTACCTTCAATGCATTTTATTTATGTATTTTACTTTGATGCATGCTTTAGTTTCCCTTTGGTCATATGTTCTAGTCTTCTTAGTCTGTTTTTTATTTATTCCGCTGTTGGGCTCTAAGAAATTAAGTTTTCCAAACAAAATTTAAAACTCCCATTCACCCCCTTCTGGTAGGCATACTTCATTCCTACAGGTTCCCTTTATAAAAGTTGTTCAGGTGGATGATTTGCCTTGAAATCCATGCCATACGACCGCTCATACGAGCGCTCGCGGTGGTATGGGATGTCGTCTTTTGTGATGTTTCTTGTGGCACATCTCCTGTTGATTTCGTCTTTATTTTCCATTCCTTTCCATGTTCTCACTTGATTTCTTCCCTTTTTGACCCATTTCCTGTGTAAACACATCAAAAATAGGATTGGCGAAAACCTTTGCATTCATTAGTCATTAGTAGCAATATCGGAGCGAATATCTCTTTTTAATTGAAATATCTCGGTTTAAACTAGGTTGAATGAGTGTAAAATATCACTCATCAACTCCCCCAAGCTTAAACTTGATCATCCTCGAGCAACATAGAGAGAAATCTGAATCATAGGGAACTCGGTTTTTTAAACCGAAATAACAAGAAGTGTTTGGTTCACTTACGGTTGGTATGCCTAGATAGCCCTCCATTTCTTGACCTGAAAACTTAGTGTAACTGTAGCAACGATATGGTTATTATGCAGGTGTGAGTGAAGCAAAGATGATCAACACAAAGCTCTTGATCTACTAGATAAAACAACTTTTGCAACACTTTATTCTATATATTCTAAACAACACTTGCTTGCCTAGAATGCACGAAAGAGTTTTCTTTGATAGAGCCATAAAAACATAAGTTAGGGAGTGAAAGGCATGTAGAAAAACATGATGCTTTAGTGCTCATAAACATACCCACAATCATTTCATCCTTGAGGCTCTTAAGCACTTTATTTCAATCATTGTTTGCTGAAATTTTGGTTTTCACGTGAAGGGACAGTGCCAAATAAGTGATCATGCATTGAGTTTCGTTGTGGCTTAATGTTCGAAAACTATGGAACTTTGATATTTGTCTCTTTCGAGATCTTTTGACCAGTCCCCTTTATTTACCACATATACACACATTCAAAAGAAGGCCGAATAATTTGTCGTACAGTAACAAACTCATAGCCGAAATACAAGATTTCGCTCTTGGTGGATCGTTCATTGCCTGCGAGTCCTCAACATAACATTAAGAAAGGTGACGAAGCCACATTTACACACATACACGTGCATATAGTAGCAGGGCCATGGCACCAGCGAGAAGCTGGAGCGCCAAGTAAGAGACACACCACGGATTTTTGGCACAATCTTGTTCATCCTTTAACTAAGTTACTCTAGATAATTTTAATCCACCAGTGCTACCAAGTCTACTGAAATTAACAATATGGGGTTAAACATTTCAAACATCATCTTCTCTACATTTTTTTCTCAACACGCAAGTCTTTGAAGACTTTCTCTTGTGCATGGTTATTCTTAATTAATATCATTTCATTTTAAAATAATCACACAACAAGTCTTGCTTATCTAGACTAAACAGAACAAACGCTACAAAACTATTTCACCTACTAGAACAAAACATTTGACTTAATTATCAAGAATTACTCCCTCCTTCACATATTACACATACCACTACTATATCTTCTCTAAGTATTTCAAGTGCAAAAGACGGGAGTTGCAGGGCATACCTTCATGGTTGTGAATAGACATACTTCTCTTTCTTACTCTTGCATTCCTCGTTGTCTGGTGTAGATCAACTCTTCTAAAAACAAAAATGCAAAATCAATTAAAAAGAGTAATAGCAAAGCAAGCTTATTCTATTTTGTTGTTTCGGGTTTTTTCAAAGCTAACTTGCAAACAAAAAATCGCAAAGGCTAAACGAAAAACAAAAACAAAGCAAAGTGTTGGAACAAACCAACTCGAGTGTTTTGAATCTCCACGAGCTTAAGACAACCTCATTACAATTTGTTCAAATAATACTGTCACATCTTGATGTAGACATGGAGATGACCTCTCCAAGCTTAAGTTTTTGCAAGCTCGAACTGGCGGAATCATTGTGGTGGTTGGTCAAGAGCCCATCCTTGGCTCTAGTTCATGAAGTTCATGTTCATGTAAGAGGACGTGCCTCGAAGGGACGTTACGAGGTTGCCCATGTCATCAATAGAGCGCTGGAGGATTCTAAGGTCCGCATAGGTGGTGTAGGTTTCTTGTTGTGCATGCTCTTGGTGTTGCACCTCTTCTTTGTCTACTTGTTCTGGTTCTAGGCCTTCTTGGTCAAAAGTTGCATCTCCTTCATGTGAAACATATGCAATTGTCCTTGTTCTATGAAGAAACGGTTAGGCATAGAAGTGGGCGACAAGTGTGCCACTCCAAGAATTCTGATGCAATGATGATGACGGCGAACTACTACCATTCTAGCACTAGTAATAACACGAATATTCACAAGGTTGTTACCGACAATGGGGCAAAGGTGATTGAAGTTGAGACCAAGGGATTTAGCCAACATGGTGATCACTCCTCCGCACACAATATCTCCTTGTGCATGATTATCTTGATGCATGAGGTGTAACAAAACTATTGCCCCTAAGTTGGGCGAATAGTCGACGTCAAGGTTTGTTGCTTTCCTGAGAACTAGCATGTTCTCATCATTCACCTTAGAAACTTCTCCTCATGCCGGCAATGAGTTAGTGATAACATAATAGAAATAATGTATAGGAGGACTTTCAATGCAACTAGTTGTTTGCCTTGGGCCATGGTGACTCATCTGAAAGAAGGATTGCCTTGGGTGCGGGTTAGTAAACTCATAAACATAACGGATGTCATCATGACTAGCAAGATGCCTAGGAATCCTCTACCCATCCCATGACTGGAAGTCCAACTTGATTAGCACCCCCTAGTCCAAGACACCGTCACTAGGGCCCCGGAAGACCAGTGCACAAGAACAATAACTGTCACTGATGATGAGATGCATTGATCGAATGAATCTAACTTGTAAACACATGAACAAAGACTTGACCCAAACATACCCAACAAATACAAATACTGGTCGAATCCCATGAGATCCACCGGAGATACACCTCCAAACGCACAACAACGTCACTAGATGTTCCTACGAAACTGGGGCTTGGCAGACAAGATCTTATTTCATCTTCAGAAAGTCGCTGCCATCCTACCTTCATGATTAGGCACACTACAAAAAAAGACACATCGGTGACATTTTGGTCCGAACTAAATTTTTTTTTGTCATGCTTATGACACTTCTATGATGATAATTGTGACGAAACCCGGTATCATCATAGATGTGGTGGGCTCCTACTTCTATGACAAAAAATCATGACATAAAATGGGCTTTTCATCCTGGGCGGGCCGGAGACGCAGCTGCATGACATTCTTTGGGTCGTCCATGACAGAGAAAACTGTGGTAGAAGCGAGGGCGAGGAAAATATCGGGGAGTTCCCGGTTATGGTGGGTGGTCGGGGGCCGGGCGATGCACGTTTCTCTGGTACACGTAGGCGCGTGGGTGCGAGGCGTTGGGCTCTAACTGAACCCGAGTGAGGCGTTGGGCCCTAACTGAACCGAAGCGATCGATTGATCCCTTGTTGTTAACTGAACCCGAGTAATTCCTTCACTACTGCTGCTAACTGAAGCGGATCGAACCGTGCTGCCTCCTTCCCTGGATGAACAGTGAGCGGTGTTGGGGGGGGGGTTGGATGAACATTTCCCAGTGGGGGGTTGGATGAACAAGAACCCATGGTAGTAGAGGCTATTGTCGCTGGATGAACAGGACCCCGATCGATCGAGACGGTGGATGAACAGTACCCCATGGAGGGCTAGATGAACAGGACCCCGTGGAGGGCTGGTTGAACAATAGTCGGTGGAGGGCTGGTTGAACAGTAGCCGGTGGAGGGCTGGATGAACAGTAGCTCGTGGAGGGGTGGTTCAACATGACCCCGTGGAGAGGGCTGGTTGAACAGTAGCCGATGGAGGAGCGCGCTATGGATGCTAGATGAACAGGAGCCCATGGATGAACATGAGCAGGTGGAGGCTGGAGGAGGTCGATGGTGGATGAACAGTAGCCTGTGGAGGCTAGAGGAGGTTGTCGGTGGAGATGAACAGTGTCCCGTTATGCGGTACGCCACACCCTTCTCGATGAACAGGACCCTCGTTTCGACCGTAGTGCTCCAACACAAGTCCGTTTCCTCCATTTTGCGGTACACCACACCCCTCCCGATCAATAGGACCCCGTTTCGACCATAGGAGGTCCGTTTCCTCCGTTTTGCGGTATGCCAGACCCCTCCTGATGAACAGGATCCCATTTTGACCGTGGCCGGTCGAACACAAGGCCGTTTCCTCCGTTCTGCAGTACGACAGGCCTCGTTTCGATTGGCTGTTCCGTCCAAGCCGGTTGGCTCCTGATGAATAGCACATGTTGCGTTGCCTCCCTATGAACACAACGCATTTCGTTGCCTCCCCATGAACACAACGACGACGCAGTTTCTCCGTTCCGACCCAGCCATGTACACGAGCCCTGGCTGTACGTATGCGCGAGTAGGCGTTCGAGACCCCGCCCATATGTATGTACGTGGCCGTATTTACTTTCTTGCACCCTGGCCGCTGTACGTACGTGTACATGTTATGTGCGCGCCTCTACTACGACACGTGCCCTTCCTTACACAGCCACAGTTCACCGCTGCATCCTACAGGCAGATCGATCGACCAGTATGTATGTACACGTTCGCGACGAGAATGACACGCTACGTACGCTTCGACTGGGTGGGTCCGACTATCAGGCACTTCCTTGCTTGCGAAGATGTAGCTGGTGGGTCCAGCAATCAGAGGAGACGTTTTTTTCCTGAAATACGGTGGCCCGTCCGGTGGGTCCCTGCTGTCAGGTGGAGGAATCATTATTTTCCACGTAATAATGAGGCACTTCCTTGCTGCGGCCGTGCACCCAGCTGTCAGCCTCTCCACGTACAGTACTCTTCCGATGGAAGTCGGTTGTTGACCACATTGACCACGCCGCACCGAGAGCACCAAGGAGGTGGACGACGGTAAGGCCTAGGAAGGGGACGACGTAGAGCCGGGGAAGACGCGGCAGTGGATGCCCATGCGGAGAGGAGTACGAGGGTTCACTGGTTCGGCTGTGGTGTGAGACTACTGTCACCGCAGGGATTGGCCAGCGGTGGGAGTAGTAGGGGGCGGTGAGACTTCCGCGGTAGGACAGCCGGCCACGGGAGGCAGGAGCAGGCGGCACGACCGGCGCTGCTTTGGGCAGATGGAGCAATAAGACCAGAGGTTGAAGAAGTACTACACCCGTTGGATGGACATCGTACTGTCATTGGAGCTAGAATCGTTCATATTGACTAAGTTGACAAAGCCCTCCGTCCCCGTCAACTTAGTAGGCCCACATGCTAGCCTCCCACTATGCTGGGTCCTAGGTAGCAAGGGGAGTATTCATTTTTGTGTGCGTAATAAGGTGGCACTTCCTTGCGTGCGAAGATATAGCTAGTGGGTGAGACCTGTCAGCAGGGGGGCGTTTTTTCATGAAATACAGAGGCCCTTCTGGTGGGTCTCAGATGTTAGGTGGAGGAATTATTATTTTGCATGTAATAAGGAGGCATTTCCTTGTGTGCGGCCGTGGACCCAGCTGTCAACCTCTCCACGTAAAGTCCACGTCCGATGGATGTCGTTCGTTGACCATGTTGACCACGGCGCGCCGAGAGCACCAGGGCGGTGGACGACGGCCAGGCCTAGGAAGGGAACGACACAGAGCCAGGGAAGACTCGACAGTTGTTTCCCATGCGGAGGGGAGTATGAGGGCTGGTTCGTCTACCGTTGCCGGAGAATAATAGCAGGTGTGGTGAGTAGAGGGATGGCTAGGCCAGCGATGGGAGTACGGTGGGGCGGTGAGGCTAGCACGGCAGCACAGCCGGCCGCCGGAGCAGGGAGCTGGCAGTCCCGCCACTGCTTGTTTGAGCGGCTGGAGCAGGAAGAGCAGAGGGATGGCCTGGCCAGTGATGGGAGTACTAGGGGCGGTGAGGCCTCGGCGGCAGCACAGCCGGCCACAGGAGGCATGAGGAGGCGACATGACTGGCATTGCTTTGGGCGGCTGGAGCAAGAAGACCAAAGGTTGAAGAAGCATGACGGCCATTGGATAGGTATCGTACCGTTAGTGCACCTAGAATCGTTTATATTGACTAAGTTGACAAAGCCCTTGGCACGCGTCAACTTAGTAGGCCCACATGTCAGCCTCCAAAATGGTGCGCCCAAGATGTCAGGGGGAGGAATCATTTTTTTGGGCGGCTGAAGCTAGAATATCTGAGATTGAAGAAGAAGCACGACATCCGTTGGATGGACATCCAACGGCCACTGCTGCTAGAACTGTGTGTTGACTATAAGTTAACAAAGCCTTGCATACGCATCAAATTACTTATTTTTTAGGGGACGCGTCAACTTAGTAGGCCCACAATTGTGTGGCAGAGAACTTATAGCCCATTTGAGATTTGTAAGAATGTACAGCCTATTTTTGAATTCTAATGGAATTTACTACAGTCCATTTACATTTTGATAAAAGTACAACCCATTTTCTAGGACAACGATTAATAATTTCAACCAACTGTTCAAAACAGAATTCAATAAAATTTCCCACATTTTGATGGGATCCAAAATATTTTTACCCTAAAATTTCTAGTCAGATTAAATACAATTTCAATATAAATTTTTATTACGTAAGAATCCAACAAAACATTGCTCGTGCAACAATTAATGAAACTAAAATTTTCAAAATCCAAAAATAATATTTTATAAACTAATTATGTGTTGGTTGCATTTGTTTAGTTACTACCTAGTTTTTATAATGATATCCTATTTATTATTTCTTAAAGCCCATTTTCTTGTTAAGCCTAATGCATCCCTCCTAGGAAAGATTTGCAACCCAGCGGGGCGGAGAATAACAAGTTGACCTTGCCTGGGTATTCCTAAAAAGTACAGCTGGGCTAGCCATTTTCAGCTTGAAAAATTTTAGTATCTGGGCTGGGTATCTGGCATGGGCTAGATGGGCCACAGCCCGCCCAGTTAATACCCTGCTCTCCTCTCAACAACAACGAAAACATCGCTCAAGAAAACTCTGCAGTGCTCACACCTCAAAAACACAAATACTGCTCGAGATGCTTGGTCCCTGTTGTCGGCCGCTCCTTGTACAATTCTCTTGTTTATTGACTACATAGGTTGACAATGGTGTGGGACCATGATGTCAGGAACCCAGGAGGAAGCAAACAAAATTACAGTTGTATATAATAAGGAGGCACTTGCGTACATGCGGCTATGGCCCTGGTGGGTCCCCACTGTCATCCTCTCCAAGTAAAGTCATCTCCTCATTCCTCATGTTCGTTGACCATGTTGATAATGCGAGACGGTGGTGCCCCGGCTAGCGCAACAACTCAAAGGACGACGGAGAGGGCCTCGCGGGCCCTACGGATGGTCTGATACAGCGCCCGCTGCTCATCCAGGAAGCCAAGATCATCGGACACCTATGAGCACCTTCGAGAGACTGAGACGGCATGAATGGTAAGGCCGCGCTTGGGAGCTCTGGTTTATTTCCCACCTGTATTAAGATACAAGTGTAATTTACTCGTCATCGAAAACAACGCGTAAAATACAGGCGTAATGAAACTGAGGGCCCGAGGTCTGTAACAAAAACCGGCGTGTTACGCATGTAATTTGAGAGATCAGTGTATATTTTACTAGTCGAAATCGACCAACCAAGCGCTTTGCCCGAGACCATCTGCTTTTATTTACAAGCGTTAGTTTTATAAGCGGTGTTGGTTGGAAAACAACGATCCAATCACGGCCTAAGATGATGAGTTGGTCGGAAGATCATATGGTTTCACCTCTAACCTACCCGAGTTGTTGTATAGGCTATGAATGAAACATAAGACAATGAACTTCTTAAGCACGGAAACAAGAGAAGAGGATGATCTTCATAACATGAAAATCACAGGCATTAGCTCAACATGCAAAACAATATGAAGCATTATTCTCAGGAGGCACGGTGAACAGCTCGTGATGCCGCATGCCACATAATTCCATATACAACATTCAGAAGAAACTGATAAGGTCTGGCATTACATAGACAACATTCAGAACAAACTCTTAATATACCTTACATAAGTCAACATTCATGTGACTCCATCTCAACAGAGTAAATATTTCTGAACTGAAGACAGGAATAGGAAAAAATGATCAACGTTGCTCACAACAAAGGGCGTCCCACTCAAAAATATCGAATGCATGTCTTTTGGCTAACATCAATGAGAAAAATTTGACAAGGTTTTCCAATTCCAATATACTAAACTAATGTCTTCTTGCTAACATCAATGATTAAACTTTGAAAAGCTTTTCCAATTCAAAATATGTAACGGTTATGATTGTGGAACAGGCAGGCTTTGTCATCGATTTTCATCTGATAGTCGGGTGGCTCAAGGTGAAAATGAATGATTAGAGAACCATTCGATGTATTGTGCATGATGAAGTATTATGGAGGACACTAACCATCTGAACATTTTCTGCAGTTCCACTAAAATCAAGCTGAGCATCCCTCTGGATTTCGTATTTATATGCTGCAAGAAAACAAAGACACATCAGCACACACATGAATATTGGCCCCAATGTCAACCCACCAATCAGTGGACTAACAAACTGAAAGTACGGTAAATAGATTACCATACCCAGATGCCCCATCATTGTTGCTTAGAATGACATTGACAGACTTGGAGTCCTGTCCTGGGTTCTTGTACTTGTTTGGGCACTTTTTGCCCAGTGCACTCCACGTGTTGTCGAGTTGCCTATGCTCTCTACAGACTAGTCATGTCACCAGCATCTACTAATACTCTGTAAAGCTTCTCGATGATTCCTTGTGTAATGTAGCGCAAATAGTGACTGCTTCTTTCTGCAAAGTGGTAACACCAACTGGACCCACTAATGTAGTAGTTTGCCTTAGACACATTGGCTCCTTTTGTGCAGTTCAACTAAAATCAAAGTCGGAATAAAACCGAGCTTTAATTTTTATATCCCTGTAAGCAACAATAGGTATAAGGGAAACAATTACTGAGAAATAACGGTTGATGACCTGTACTCCCAGAAGAAAAACATCTACTGATCTACCTTATCTTAATGGGAAACAAAGTAGGAGAGTAGCAATTCTCAATTAGTGTGATTCATTCATATTAACTGAGACATTATCTTAATAATGCCTTGCTTCAACATGTATAAAGAACGACAAAGCAGAAAAGTACCATTCCTAAAACAATGCGACTGATTCATTTTAACAGAGACATTATCTTAACAATACTTGGTTAAACATGTAGAAAGAACTACAAAGAAGGATAGTACCATTTGTAAAACACTGTAACTGATATATAATAATAGAGACACTATCTGAATAATACATTTCTTAAACATGTACTACGAACGATCCCTAACAGAAATGGTACTCCCGCAGATCCCTAACAAGTGTTGCAGTTTTGAACTAAGATTCAGTAGTTAATTCTAAGGATAGTCGGTACGGACCTTTCAAGACCAAGATTTGAAACAACTTGTGAGGAAGACCTCAAAGCTATCTCAACACATATATGGAAATTCGGTCTCCTTTTGTGCAGTTCCACCAAAATTAAGCGAAGCAAAATGTTGCAATAGCAACAAGTTGTGACATCCCTGTTTTAACATAGGCAAAAAAGGAATCAATTACTGGCCAACAAAGGAGGATGAAACATGTGGCCACAAAAATGGTAATCCCGCCAATCCCTAATGAGTGTTGCAGTTTTGAACTAAGATTCAGTAGTTAATTCTGAGAGTTGCATTGCTTAATTTTACTAGTGGCATTAGATTAACAAAAAGCATAAGCAGTTCCAGGGGAGAGTGGGCGCAACAACACCATGTGCTTCCATCTACTTATAAAGGGGGTGATGTAGTGTTTTGTTGTAACAAAGAAACAAGCATCATGTCTTGGTTGGAACAATTTTTGCCCACTTAATGGTAAAAGACAGCAGTTCAATAGCTTCAATTCAACATTTATCCAAAACAGTACCAATACAAGTAGCACAACATCTCAAAGAACAATGCAACATCATGTGGATGAAAGTCGGTACTGACCTTTCTTTACCAAGATTTGAAAGAACTCGCGAGGAGGACTTGAAAGAAATCCCAACACATATATGAAAAATCCATGATCTCCTTTTGTGCAGTTCCACCAAAATTAAGCAAAGTCGCCGGTGTGAAATTCAAGTTGAACTGGACAAAACACTCTTAAAACAAAAGTGTTTCGTGTAGCGAAGCTAAATGCCGCAATAGCAACACGTTGAATAGATATCCCTGTTTTAAGAGAGGCAAAAAAGGAATCAATTACTGGCCAATAAAGGAGGATGAAACATGCAGCCACAAAAATGGTAATCCCGCCAATCCCTAACAAGTGTTGCAGTTTTGAACTGAGATTCGGTAGTTAATTCTGAGAGTGGCATTGCTTTATTTTACTAGCGACATTAGATTAACAAAAAGCATAAACAGTTCCAGGGGAGAGTGGGCGCAACAACACCGTGTACTTCCATCTACTTATAAAGGGGGTGATGCAAAGTTTGTTGTAACAAAGCAACAAGCATCATGTCTGGGTTGGTACCATTTTTGTTCACTACTCAATGGGAAAAGAGAGCAATACAATAGCTTCAATTCAACATTTATTTAAAATAGTACCAACACAAGTAACACAACACCTCAAAACACACTGCATGATCATGTGGATGAAGGCAAGTACCAACCTATCATGACGCACACAAGATCCCCTACAAATCTGCCAACACGAATAGGAAATCCAATCTCGTTTTGTGCAGTTGCAACGAAATCAAGCAAAATTGCCGGTGTGACATTTAAGTTTTCTATAGCAACAAGTTTAATTGATATCCCTATTTTAACAGAGGCAAAAAGGAAACAATTACTAGCCAATAAAGGAGGTTGAAACAAACGGCGACAAAAAAAAGCATCTAACTTATCTTGATGGAAAACAAAGTAGGACAGTAGCATTTCTAAAACGGTTGCATTGATTCGTATAAATAGAGATATTTCTCTTAAAACAACATCTGTTAAGAATGTAATTTACTTTTAATAGTGGCATTGCTTCAATTTTCCAGCAGCATTCTTAGATTAACAACAGAAAAATAGTTGTATGGGACATGGGACATGCCAGCACCATGTGCGTCCACATGTATAAATGGGTGATGCAAAGTATATAGCCAAGCAGCATATCTGCGTTGGTCCCATATTTGTTCTCTTTGAACCTTTTTACTATGTGAGGGCAGCAAATCTAGTCCTGCACAAACTACCGGACCCCCCAGTTTCTTTCCCTTTTCAACAATGAGATAGGTTCCTTACAGATGTGTGTACTGGGTTACCCCCTTTTTCCCTTTTCGACCAACAAAGCGGTTGGATAGCCAGTCTATACTACTTTCCCTCCCTCCTTTCCTCATTGAACACGTCCTAGATTCATGCTCCACCACACCATACCCTTCTTTCCTCTTTGAACCAAGACCTAGATTCGACTACAGAATCGAAAAAGATCCACATGCAGCTAGAGCAATGATGGTTTCAAAGAAACTTATACCTTCGGGTCGTCGGGATGTGGCAAGGCATCCGGCGGGAGGCCGGATCTGCCCACACTACGTACGGCAGCGAGGAAGAAGGGGTCAGTGGCCCTCCCACATAGGTGCTGGGTGAAAGAGAATAGCGCAGCCAGCAGTCGATTGCCTCCCTCGCCGCAGGCGATAGAGAGAACGCTGCACCTCCTCCCCTTCCCGGTGTGATGGGATCTGGACGCCTCCTTCAGCAGCTGTGAGGGGGGAGAGAGAGATAGAGGCCAACACAGTCTTGTTTAGATCTGGTGAAGAGGGTGAGAGACTGTGAATATAGCAAACCTAGCAAAGGAACACTGAGCCTCCAGCGTTTATATAAATATGTAGTACGGCGAGAGTGTGGAGAGTGCAAACCCTAGCGAACAAGCGCCGAAGCTCCAGCTTATATGGTGTACTACATATATACTGTATTACGGACTAAGCTCCGGTGCCTTAATTGCACCTGCCTTTGGCTGTATGATAGGTGGGACAGCCACATTTTGGGCCCACCTGTCATGCACCCAAAGGCAGGTGCTCTAAGTCAATGAAGTTGCGTCCATATAGTACTCATGTATACTACTAATATATAGTGGAGTGGTTTTCTTATTCTCTCCATAACAATCATTTTAAATTGTGTAAGTACGAAACGAAACTCTTTATTTAATGTACCAGTGAAGAAAACTACTACTTCCGATGAACTAACGATCCACGCGTCCTGGTCGCACTTCCTGTCCTTCACGTGTCGTACACTACCCTCCCTTAAGTGAACAACCACACATGTGCCAAATTATCGGAAACGTGTGAGAGTGTGTACAAATAAAGAATTTTAAATTCATTTATCGGAAAGGTTTGAGAGTATGTACAATTTGCGCTCTCTCAATAATTATGGTTTGTTGTGTTCGGCCTAAACTTGGTCAAACTTTACAAAGTTTGAGTTATGTCAAATCTATGCGGAGTAAATGAAAATGGAGGGAAACTACGTCCATCTAGGTTTTTAGTCCACACCATTTTTTAATCAAAGTTAATAGCTGGACAAATAAAACTACAGGGGAGCTGAAGTCAAAGTTGTGAGAAGGCTTAGAAATCAATACAAAACTTCTGCTCTTAGTACCAACGTCGATCCTTCTTCGAGGAAACATTTGGTTCATAGCCAATTGTGTGATAAAATTGCACCAATGTAAAAGACGACTGTGTCTCCAATGCAACCAAGCAAAGAGGACTGATGGAAGACATCTTCTTTTTCGTCAAAAATCGATCAGCTTCACCAGCCAACACAACCGAGAGGCACAACCATGAGCATCGATAGGTCATCATGGTGATGCATCATCCATTTGGCATCAAGTTTGGGTGAGGCACCTATGAAGTTTGACAAATCCTCAATGTGGTTTGTTTCTTCTCATTAATCAAGCTCGAGGAATGAAGAACCACGTGGCAGAGGAAAGTGAGACATAACAACAATGGCCATCCAATTTTGTGCAGTTCTACTAAAATTGAGGAAGACATGGCCGGGTATGGAGATACGCATTGCTATTTGCAAAAATATATAAAAGGGATATAGTATTGTTACTTTGTTTTGGCAGTGGTACAAGATTAACAACGACATCTCAATTGTCAATAGAATTAATGAAAAGTACACCAACAAACAGAAGCATCATGATTATCTTGATGGGAACTAAACCAGGATACCTGAGAAAAAAAGCATTTCTTCATTTAACTAGTGATAGTATTAGATTAGCAGCAGCAATAGGAGCATATGGACAATGACCGCACAACCACCATGTACTTTTTGTCAAAACAACATGTATACCTCCACTGAGGCGTAAATCAGGACAACTTTTCGAGTGGCATTTCCTCTATAATAGTAGGTGATGTTGGACCAGCCGATGAACCCTAGATACTATACATGGGGAGCTGGGGAGTAGTCGCATAGAAGAAAACCCGCATGCAGCAACATGGGGAGCTGGACCAGTACAACAAGTTATACCTCAGGTGGGCGAGATGTTGCTTAGGCGGGCGGGCGGGATCTACCCACACGACGGTAGCCTTCAAGGGTGCGGAGGACCTTCGTCCGTGCCAGCGCCGGCTCCGAGTGGATGGTGCACATCAGCTTCCTCCATCACCGACGGCGAATACGTCAATGCTGCACCTCCTCACCTCCCGCATCGGACGGGATTCGGCCGGATCTGGGACCACCGGTGAGGAGAGAGATATATTGGACACTGTCATCTTGTTTTGATATGGAGAGGGTGAGAGAGCGAGACGCGAGAAACCATATCAAACAAGAGGCTATATATACAATAGAGTAAAAAAATCTCTCCATAGCAGTAGTTTTAAATAGTATACGCGTGTTCTCGGAAAAAAGAAACGAATACTGGCAGAAAATATTTTAACGTACCAAAAAAGAAAACTCGCTCAAAAACACGCCCCCGCTTCCAGGTCGCAAGACTCGTCGCGTGCACACACATAGACATAGACATGCATATCCGTCTTCACGTAAAATTCCATCTCCATCTCCATCTCCATCTCCATCTCTAATCATATTTGTCCAGCTGGCACATTATTTACGTTGTTAATTATATATGCAGCAATATTTAACGTACATCATCTCTTGTTTGCGGGCGTCCGGACCACTGCCATGCCTGCTCCTGACCAACCTGAACCCTTTTCATCACCCGCGTGTGCTTCCCGCCCAAAACAGTCAGTGCCGCATTCATGCCCGGCCAAAGCGGACGCGACCTCTCACTGGCGCCAGCATTGAAGCGGCACGCCGGCCGAGAGAGCATCGCCCGTGCCACTTCCCGGTGCACGCGACTGCTTCATGTTCAAAGGTCGCAATAGCCGGCCACAACATGCATGTAAAAAGTTCTTGGGAGTCTGTGCTACAGCTAATTGCCCTCCCCCAACTTGTCAATCTCTTCCAGTAGTGCTAGTACTCCGTGGTGCGATCCATCAACAAGCAGGCGGGAAAGTTATCGTATACTCGGTTTACGGTGAGTGGCATGCCAAGTGACCATGTGGGATAGAGCTATGGAGGAGGGTGAGACACGAACATGACAGACGTGATTTAAACGTTGGTTTTGCTCGATGGTGAGATCCAACGAAACAAAACGTTGGTTTCTCTCCGTTCCCATTTTTTCTCCGGAAAAACAGAAACTTTCCACTCCATTTTCATTCCTACTCCAAGGTTGCTACAACATTCCATCAAATACAAAGGAAAACTAACACACATGGTGATGCATCTCAATGATTCACATATCATAGCCAATATTTACTTCACAACAAAGACAAAAGTTGTGAGAGCGTGTACAAAAGAAAAACTACTGATGGGGTCACTACGACTTAAACCCTAAACCCTGAACGGGATTTAATTTCCTGTCTAGGTAGAACCTCTCGAAGGAAGGATGGCTGGCACCCACGGATCATACGATGCTTTTGCGCAGTTCCACTAAATTCTAGCTGAGCATCCCTGATGTCAAAGATATTGAAGAAGTGTGACTAGAATAATAGTACTGGCACTAGTTCATGAGACATAAACTCATCACAAATAGAAGCCGATAGAAGTAGAGAAAGATCGACAAGGAGATGGAGCTACATGGGGAGCTGCGGCAGTGGAGCAATCCGGCTCCAAAAGGAAGATGTACTATCTGGGACATCGGGCTGTAGCTAGAAGGATAGTTGGGACATGGCATCAGCCCATACCGCGGGGACCCCCGATTGGGACACATCGACTGTGGGTTTTCTCCCTCGCCGATGTCGACCGCGTCTATGCAGAACATTGTTCCCTTCCCCCAGCGGCGGGAACAGGCCGGATATGTGACTAACGGTGTGGGCACCGTCGTTCTATGCTTGTGAAGAGAGCAACCCAAGCAAGTAGGCTTGTAGCTTAGGCTCCTGCTAGTGTATATATAGTGGTTTTCTTTTTCTCTCCATATCAACCATTTTATATTGCGTACGTGACATTGTAGAGTGAAATGATGGTTGCTTCTTCCGACTAACTTACTATTTGATTTGACTGCTCCTTAGTGGCCCCTACACATACTCCCCCTACGTGTATGACCTTTCCCGAGTCTCACTTGTACTTATCTCTATTTTCTTGCTTGACACGTAGATAGGATGCGCATAGAGGAATTTTGTTACGACACGTTGTTACGTAGTACTGTACTACTAGTACCTACTCCCTCCTTCTGGTTCACTAATGGTACTCCCTCCGTCCTCGCTTATTGGTCCCCTTTGTACTCAATTCATGGGCCGAGAGCTAGCTTGATGAAACACCTCGCTTCCTTCTTCTTTTTTGCAGGGTACCTCACTTCCTAGTGACCAGTCTCTTGGTTGATCATCCTAAGAATGCTTATACATGAATAAAGCTCTCTCATTTACCCGCAATAAAGATTAAGCCATATTAACCGGAAAGGAGGGAGTATGGACTAGCACTACTTTTTGGTGTGTCCCGTCAACTCGCAGAACTAGGAGAAGCTTGCAGGACAAAGTGAAGCTCGCTTACGCCTTTTGACTAATGCAACCTACCCTCACCCAGGCGGTGGACATGCATCAGTTCATTCGGTGTTAGATTGCCAGAGGCATACACTGTAGTACCCAACATGTGAAGTACCATCATTGTTCGACTTCACGAAGAGGCGAAGATCCAAGCGCAAGGTTTACTAGTATGGGTAGTACTACTACTAGAACCGCATGGTGGAGCGTCTGTACTCTTATTTTATTTTAATCTATGATAAAGTACACATTTATTCAAGAGAAGGGCGGAAAACGGCATCCCAATAGTATAGTATTAAAAAACATCAAACATGTAATGATGATATCGATCAACCATGCTCGGATATATCTTGGCCTCCGTGCGATCCCGTCTGTGTGTTCTCGCTCCTCGTCTCTCTCAAGGAATGGCGGGCTGGCCATTTTACCATCAATTGAGATCGGTTTGCTCACACTCCGGTCTCACATGTCAGTGATAAGCCAAGAGGAGGTGCGTTGACCGAGTGGCCATACGTGTACTTGGTTTTGGACCTTCATACTACTCCTCCCTCTGTCACAGTTCACAGTGAACGCTTCATTCTAATGCATTTCTCTCAATGCATTTCCACCATCAGAGAGACTTTAGACATGTTTGGTTTAATGCTTAATTAATTAGGGCGTGGTAACCACAATCATGTCCACAATTTTATCTCGATGTACTACGGAGTGGAGTAAGTGCATGCATGTGTGTACCTGGGGTGGAAGCACTGCATGCATGTGTGTACGAATTATTTCCTCTAGTAACAGACGTCGTGCTATAACTACCAATGCTATTTTTCAGGCCGATCACTAGTCGCCTTGGTCCCAAAGATTTTTTTTTGAAGCGCGCTCTACAAACAATGACGGATGGAGTAGTATGAGCGGATTCAAAGAATAGTGTATTGATGGTTGCTTCTTCTGAGCAACTTACAATGGGAAAGGTGGGGCTTATGGTTTGACTGCTCATTACTCACTATTAATGCAGTACAACGACCGAGCTGAGTCTCCCGTGCGGTTGTGCACTACTACCCCAGTTCTTAAATATACTCTGGAATATTTGTCTTTCTAGAGATTTCAACGAGTGACTACATACGAAGCAAAATGAGTGAATCTACACTCTAAAATATGCCCATTTGAAATTTGTAAAAAGACAAATATTTAGGAACGGAGGAGTATAATTTTGTGCATGGCACAAGGACCCGGATGCTGAAGAGGCTTCTGGCAATGCTATCAAGCTTCCAGCATTTGTTTACATAATTGATGTACTATACAAATAATTTTCCAGCGACATGAAATTGTACAATGCTCTGAGCCTTCAGCTTTTGTTTCATGTGTCTTGCCATCGATGCTCTTTCGGAAACAATAAAAAACTAACTTCCTTGCTAATGCATCTGAATGATTAGCAGATCAGAGCTAATATTTACATCACAACTGAAGACAAAGTTGTGAGAAGGTGTTAAATTAAAATTGATCCATGCTTTCATTGGAAGCAACGTCCCCCAGCTCTGTCTAAATCAACAAGGCATGTTGGGGATAAAAGTAGCTATCTGGAGCATGCAACATTCCGATCATTTTGTGCAGTTCCACTAAAATAGAGCTGAGCGTCCCTGTTCCAAAGATATTAAGTGTGATTACGATAATAGAGGACTGTTGATGAAACAATAAACACAGAAATAGAAGCCGACCACCTTGGCAGTCTCTCTTAAGACTAACTAGTTGGAGAAGATTAAGCAAATAGTTGGAGAATATTAGGCTCGGAGTTGGATGAGGAGGATAGAGCAAAACCAATCTCCCTTTGTGCAGTCGCACTGAAATGTAGAGACGTTGCCCGTGTGACATTTTAGTACAACTACACAAAACACTCTTAGGAAAAAAGTGATTTGTGCAGTTCACAAAAAGGTCGCAATAGCAACAAGGTGAAATGGATAGCCCTGTTTGCAAAAAAGAGGTAGAAAGGAAACAATTATTGGCCAATAACAGTTGATGGCACATACGACGACAAAAAATAAGCACATTCCTTGTCCTAAGGGAAGATAACAACATGGTTGTGTTTATCTAAAACGGTGTGAGGACGAGATTGCAATATGAAAAGTACACCAGACGAGCTACATTTTGGGCAAAGAACTATGGAAGATCCACATGCAAGATTTTCCACATGCAGCGACGTGGGAAGACGGGCAGTGGAGCAAGGCCGGAGGGGATACCTGGGGACATCGGGATTTAACTAGGTGAGCAGCGGCGGGAGGGGTCTGCCCATACTGCGGCAGCGAGCAGGTGGCGTAGGCCCTACCGTGTTGGAGCTTGGTCAGAGAGAATGGCGGGTACCGCAGATCGGGACGTGTTGCCTCGGCGCCATCGAACGGAGAAACGATGCAAATCCTCCCTTTCTGCCGGCGGACAGGATGCGGCCGGATCAGTGACCAACGGTGAGAGAGAGGCCACCGCCGCCTTGTGTGAGATACTCTAAAGAGAGACAAACCCAAGCAGGCAGGCTCCATTGTATGTAGTGGAGCGGACTACCTTTTTCACCATAAAAATCGTTTTATATTCTGTGTACGTGCCATTGAGCGATATAACTTTATTTTAAAATAACGCGCCAACGCATCAAGTAGAACTCTGTTTCGTGCACGCGTGGTACACGACCTCTGTAGGTAAACAACCACTACACGGGTTCAAATTAGCACGTGGGCTGCCATTTCGTACAGAAATGAACTCCACCGTGTACCCGCGCAGGTGTGGCTGGGCACGAAGCGTGAGTACGTGCACCTATTCTCTTCATGTATGTGCACCACCTACGTGGGGTTGTGTGAGAGGGATACAAATGTAGAGAGATATAGTGTGTGGGTTCGTGAGTGTTTTTTTGGGGGGGTGAAAGTGCTAGTTATCGACTAGAGGAGGGTGAATAGGTGATTTTTATGAAAGTCTTCAAAACACTGGGGCTTTGAAGACAAACACTACAAATGAACCTATTGATATGCAGCGAAAGGTAGACTACACTAGACAAGCCATAGTCAAGTAAGCAATAAAGTGAAAGTAGGAAGACTATCGACAGCTAGGTAGTATGGATCAGGATGGAAGATAGTATGAAGCCAAACAACAATACACAGTGAAGTCAATCAGATCAAGCAAGCACGCAAAGACTTCACGAAGACAAACTGTAAGTAAAGAGAGGTAGGAGATAGATCCAGTTGCTTCGTGAGGACAAGGATTTGTTGGACCAGTTTCAGTTGATGTGACAACTGTACGTCTGGTTAGGGAGGCTGAGAATCAACTCAGAAGACCGTGTCTTCACCTTATTCCACTTGAACTAAGGACACTTAGTCCTCTCCCAATCACTCTGGTAAGTCTTCAAGGTAGACTTCCAAACCTTCACAGACTTCGTTCACCGGCAATCCACATTGACTCTTGGATGCTCAAAACTCGACGCCTAACCGGCTGGAGGATTCACAGTCCTCAAGTGTAATAAGTCTTCAGATCACGCGGACAGAAAGACTTCAGTGATGCCTAACACTCTTTGGCTCTGGGTGTTTTGGGCTTTGTCCTCGGAAGGATCTCTCTCTCAAATGCTTCGGAGGTGGGTTGCTCTCAAACAACAAAAGCCGTGCACTAACTCTGAGCAGCCACGAATTCATGGTGTAGGGGGTGGGCTATTTATAGCCAGGAGGCAACCCGACCTGATTTGTCCGAAATGACCCTGGGTCACTAAGGAAATGACACGTGTCCAATGGTCAGATTTCAAACACACGCGGCAACTTGACTTGGGCTACAAGTAAAGCTGACTCATCCAGCTCTGGATAAGATTTGCTCTCATTGTCTTTGTTCGAAGACATAGGATTTGGTTGAGCATCACTTCAGTCACTCTGACTTTGTTCACTTGGACCCCACTTAACAGTGCGGTGGTTCCTATGACTCAACAAAGAAGAAAAGGAAACTACAAAACAACTATGTCTTTGCACTCCATAGTCTTCACGTGAATGTCTTCTCAAGTCATAATCTTTGTTGTGAATATCTTCACAGACCACCATTGTCTTCAATGTATTCACACGTTTTTAGGTGTCATCTCTGGTAGGAAAACCAAATCAATGAGGTACTACTACCTGTGTTATCCTACAATTCTCAAAAACACATTATTCCCTCAACCAAGTTTGTCGTCAATACTCCAAAACCAACTAGGGGTGGCACTAGATGCACTTACAGGGGGTCAATCAAAAAATGTAACATATGCAATGTGTGTGAATAGGAGTCCTGGATAATTCATATATAGGGAGGGGCGATCCACGAGAACGAGAGTAGGGTATCATCGGCTTGAGGTAATCCATAGAATCGAAGAGAGGTATGATGATGTGGTGTGCCTGCGGCGCGATTCTATAAGAGAGTGCCCAATCGAATTTGTGTGTGCCCACGACAAAGATAGAGACTGGCTGGCCTACTGGAACGTGAGAGGGGACAGGTGTAGTTTGTCTCTGTGGAATGGATACCTACCTACAGTGCTCGACTATCGGTGTGTGGTGGGCGGCATAATTAATTATAGAGGTACAATGGCTCGTATATGTGTGGAGGAGGAGAGAGGCCTACCTTATGTATTTAGGGACATCGATCGACATCCATGCATATGTGTAGGAGAGGAATAAGGTTGGGAGAGAGACAGAACTAGAGTGTTGGAGGGGGTGGTAGTGGTGTTGCTTCTAACAAATGGTGGGAGAGGCTTGCTAGACAAACGGAGGGCACGCCTGCAATATTAATAAGAGAGGGGATGGCTGCCTGTCTGTGCACGTGCGTGTGAGAGATGGGTCAGGAGGCAAGCACGAATGGATAGGGGGGACGATATGGCCATCGTAAGCAGACGTAACTACATAGGAAGATCAATCATCCTTTGTCAGGGAAAGGAGAGACATAACTTGTGAGGTACGTCGATCGATGGGTGGGCAGGAAATAGTTAAAGTCGACCTAGGTACATGTAGGGAGATCGATCGGTATACATGCATGTATGTCTTAGAAGCAAATACGGCCCGGGGAGAAGGATATAGAGAGAGGGGGTGCATCTAGGAGGTGGTGCGAGAGGCATACTATATCGAGGGGGAAGGAGTGTGCGAGTACGATATTGATGAAAAGAGTGGTGGGAGTGATGCATGGACAGTGAGAAGAGAAGAGGGGAAGCTTGTGTTTGTGGAAGGCACACCTGGCTGGAGAGGCATATCGATCGATGTGTGCCGTAAAGAAGGAGCTGGGGGGCCTACACACATCGTGGGTGAACGACCTAAAGTGAAAAGATGAATTTGCGCAATGGAGCTAGAGAATGCTGAGGGAGGGTGAGAGGGATGCGGGCGTGTGTGTGCATGCACGAGAGAAAGTTAGTGCTAGCTACAAAGATAAGAGGATTGTGTTGGTGTAAAAGACGAATAGAGATCATAATTCATTATAAAAAAGCGAATTCGGATATTTGAAGAATTTATCATAGTGTTTTAAATCGACGCATGCGTGAGTATATATAACAGTGATACACATGGTGTGGTTATGAACATGTTATACTACATATAATATATTTTATCTCTACTCTTATAAAAAACAGCGATGTTGATGATGGTGTGACTGCCATCTTGCAATATAGGCCGTCCGATTTATATCCAACGGATAGGAAGGAAACTATGGCAATTTTGAAAAAAGATACCCACACCCCTCTCCATATTTGCAAATAAGGCCTCCCCTTGATCATGTTAATGTTCCCTGGAATGCATGGGCATCTTGCTATTACTACATATAATATATAGAACATTGATTATAATTTGGGCTAATGTGTGGCTTTTGCAGCTCAGGGCTAAATACTTGTCATAATGTAGGGGGCGGGGCACTATACTTTGTGTGATAAACACGGTATACGTATGGAACATGGTTTAGAATATGAATATCTAGTTAATACATCAAATGTACTATTATTTGGAATCAACATAAAGTGTATTCAAAAAATTGAATTCGAGTTCATATAGTACACATAGTTCGTATCTATCTCTATAGTAATCATGTGGTGTGTTGTTAAGGTAATATACGAATGATGGTTGAAGTTGGCAACAATCATGATTGTAGATTCTTATTGAAATAGAGAAACGAATTCAAATTCAGTTTGAATTGCAGCGGTAGTATAGACATTTGGAATGCACAAAAATGTTGGTATGAGTAGGTTACAAGCATTATACAGCCAACGAAAAAATTTAATTGGACATAACATGGATGCATACTCCCTCCTTCCATCTATATAGGGCCTAATGCGTTTTTAAGACCGCCTTGGACTATTGACAAGATTAGTAGTACTTGACATGCACAATGTGAAAATTATATCATTGAAAGGTCCTTTCACACACGAATTTAATGGTGTGCTTTGTGTAAGTTGCATGTCATATATTATTGCTCTAATATTTGGTCAAAGTTAGCCTTGAAAAATGCATTAGGCCCTATATAGATGGAAGGAGGGAGTAGCTTTGAATAGCATTTGTATAGTAAAACGGGACAAGACTCTCTCTTTGTGTGGTGTGAATAGTTTTATTTTTTCGTTTTTTTTTCGTTAAGGGAAGTGTGAATTGATTTGGTACGTACAAGTACAATATTACACGTTAGGCTTGTCCCTAAAATTCAACCCGCGCCTTGTTATATCCCGAAAATTCACATATCATGCTCCCAAAACTGGCGCCTTGCTATCCAGAAATTACAACGCGCGAAAACTCCCTGCAGCTGCCAAATCCCGACACACGAAATCCCCCTTCTAACCCTGAGCCGAAAGGGCCGCTACTTCAAATTGGTGGAGGTACTTTTGTAACACACCCTACATTTTGGACAAGCGCGTCCCTAAGTCATGGTTCCCCCTCCCATCACCTCCTTTTCGCCATTCGAAATCACAGGCCGCCATAACCTCTCCGCTACAGCCGCAAAACCCCACCCTCCTCCATCCGCCACCTCACCGCTGCCTAGCCGGAGCCTCTTCCCCGACGATGTCATCCACCGCAATAGCTCGACGTCCCTCATTCACTTCCCCGAATGAGGATCAGTCGTCTATCTCGTCGTCTCGCCGGTTCAGCCGCCCCGTCCTCCACCTCCAAGGAGCTGCTCTAACGATTGCCTCATCTATCGTGGCTGCTCCATCCCCACAGCCCCGCCTTAACCTGCTCCACCGGAACCGTAGCATCCTCACCGACTCCTCGGACGAAGCCGATGCCTACTCAGCGCCACCAAAGAGGTTGTACACTCATCGTATCACACCTTCTAATTAACTCGACCTCCCGTCGCTATCGGTGCTCCATCCCTCACCGCCATGGAGCGGCAACCTCGAAGCTAGCGCCGCGGGCGACATCTCCATGTCGGCTCTCCCCAAGTGCGAGGCCCCTTCAGCGGCGGCGTCCATACCAGCCGGATCTGCTGCTGCTGCTCCGGCTCTCGCTCGCTCACGCTGCTGCTGCTCCGGCTCTTGTTCCCTCGCTCGCTCACCCAGCTGCTGCTGCTCCGGCTCTTGCTCGCTCGCTCACTCGCGCTGCTGCAGCTCTCCCCCTCGCTTGTGCTACTGCTCCGCTCCGATTTATCTACACTTCTGTCGACTGAATCGACTTTTGGGTCAGTCGATTTTCAGGGGGTGGGGGGTCTCGCCGGAGTTAAGGAAGAACCTCCCGTAGCTGGGAGGGGGCTAGCTGGAGAGGTACCCCACTATCTATCTTAGGGTTCTGGGTGGGGGCAGTGCTCGCCGGCGATGCGGGGGGGCACGGTGGTAGGGCGGTGGCATGGGGATCGTCGAAGAAAAAGCTTGGGGCGGGGGGAGGCTAGAGGGTTGGCCGGGGCGGCAGCGGACCGACGATGGGGAGTTGTTTCGGGGCGGCGAGGCGGCGGCAGACCGGCGGTGCGGAGTTGTTTCGGGGCGGCGAGGCGGCGGCGGACCGGCGGTGGGGAGTTGTTTTGGGGTGGCGAGGCGGCGCGGGGTTCGGCCGGTGGTGGTTGGCGGCTCAGGGGGTGCAGGTTGAAGATGAACTGCAGGCCCTCCCTAAACTATCCCATGTGAAGTGCCTCTCTCCTACCATTGCGTTCAGTTTTGACAGTAACATTCAGATTCCATTGTAAATTTCAGCTTCGACAATTAAGTTCAGAGTCAACAGTTTTTACCTCATCCGTTGTAGTCAAGTGGTTTTTGGTGATGTAAATTTTACATCTATCACTTTTTGGTAATGCATTTTACATCATCTATTGGTGATGCTATTAGAATCCCACTTGAGATTAACGATGCCTGTCTTGTGCTGCTTCAGTCTTGACGTCTTACGGCTCACCGGAGCTGCTCCAACGACGGAATGATCCATCACAACACAGCAGTGCCCTGGATGCCATCTACAGATTCCTCAAATCTTCCTCCACACCTTCGACGGCCACCTATGCCTCAACTCCTTCATAGACCAACCCAATGATGCTGAGGTCGACATGGCTACGGCAAACAGGTTGTTCACTTGTTGCATCACTTATTACTCTACATTCATGTCGATCCATTAGGGCTATTTTGGTTCAACGGAAAAACATAGCAATAGGAAATTTTCCTATGGCACTCTAGTATTCAATTATTCATGCATTTTGTCGAAAGGAATGGAGCAAAAAATCCACCTGGACCTACTTTTCAAAATCCTATGCACGAAAACAAGTGCATTAGTGGCAGAATAACATTCTAACTGTACACACTTTCATATGGTTTCACTTTATTTTGGCCATGTTTCTTTGCATTCCTCTGCTCCTCCCATTCCTGTGAACCAAACACCCAAGTTGACAGAAATCCTGTGTTCACAAATTCTCTATTTCCCATGTGCATTCCTATCCTATTCCGGTGTTTTTCCTGCTATCCCTGCATTTTTAGAATCATGCAAGCCAAATGAGCCCTTACAGAATTACATCAGTTACAGGTAGGTGTCAAAGAAAATTTTGTGTGGTTTGTCCTGCTCCTCCCGCGATGTCGTCCACCTCACCTGAGCTGCTCCATCGACAGAAGCATCCACCAAACCAGACATCACGACTCCTGACTGTGTTTCTCCGCCTCAGATCTCCTTCCCTGTCGTCGTCACCCACCGCAACGGCATCACCATCATTGACTCAGCAGCTGAACCTGAGGAGTACACGGGTCCACAAGAGAGGTTGCACTCTTTTGTTTCTGCTTATGTTATGCTTTGCTTAATATTACCTACTACTTATAGTCTTGTTCACCTCTTAGATTCCAAGTCAGGTCCAAATTGATGTTCAAATTTGAGTTCTAAATTAGTTGTGGGGCACATATCGAGGCAGCAATGAATAGTATCTTTGTCTAATATATGGTTCACCTAGGGTATGCCTATGTTGTTCATCTTGAGTGGGAAACAAATAGTAAAGCAATCATCATCTGTTTTTTAATTAAATTAAAGCAATCATCAGCCTGCTATCATTATTTTTGGATCCATCCTCTGGTTGATACCATTATTCTAGATTCCTGCATGCTCTCCTTACATAATCTCACTATATTTTTTTGCATGCATATTAGATATTGTACACAGTCATGCTGAACATGTAGAGAAAAAGAGAAGAGTTTTGCGCGGCAATACAATGTCATGCAGACATCGTTCCATGGTGGGTTCAATGGCAAACCCTCCCCCCCCTCTCCAGATTGTAATCCAGAGGAAGATATCTATTCTGAGGCGGATTCAGACACAGCTAACCACTCCTATTTACCCCCAAGGTGTTTGCTCTAACTTGGCATGATGATGTTAGTCATATCATGCATATGTTTCCTTGCAGTGCCTACTTTCGACATCATATATGTCATCTGCTTAGTTTAGACATGTTTTGTAATGCCACCTGTTTAGTTTCAATATCATATATGGGAATTATGCAGTCTCATGTCTTTTAGCCAGCCATAATATATGTGAAATGTGCAATGCCATCCTGTTTAACCAGACATCATATATTTGAATGATATCTAGCTCATCCTTTTCTTCATTAAATTTCCATTTGTCGACAATGTTCGTACATTAAACTACTCTTCCTGTGAATCAGCCATTTGAGTGGGTGATGGAAAAATCTAGAGTGGAAACAAGGCCTTCAGAGCAGACAGTGCTACCTGTCAAAGCAGATCTCTTGCTGGGTCCCGATAGCTTCTCAGAGATGGATTCAGAGATAGCTGACCTGTCCTATTTCCCCACCAAGGTGTATGCTCTAAATTGGCATGGTTCTACTGCTCATATCATGCATATGGTGTCTTGCATTGCATAGTTTAGACATCATATACACAACATTCAACACCATGTTCTTAGTTCAGACATCATATATGCGAATGTCCTCTGCTTAGCATATAAATCACATATGTCAATAAAATCATGCGATCCTGCTTACTTAGATAACATGTATGTGAATTATGTCATGAGATCCTGTTTAGTTAGTCATCATATCTTTGAATTATGTTATGCTATGCTATCCAGTTTAGATAGACATCATATATGTGAAATTATGTCATGATGTCCGTTTTAGTTAAACAATATACATGTCAACTATTTAATGCCCTCTTTTTTCCACACTATCTATTGCATCTGTCTCTCATACAGTGTCTGTACATTCAATTATGTTTCCTGTTTATCAGCCATTTGAATTGGAGTTGGTGATGGCAGTATCTAGCGGAGTAAAAACACGGTCTTCAAATAAAATAGTGCTACCTCTTGGTGGAGATAGCACCCCAGTTGTACATGCACGAGAACCAGCCCTACCACACATAACCCAGACTCCCGCAGATTTTACTCCTACTGCGATGGACAGAGAACGAGCTTCACCCAATCTAACCCCAACTCAAGCAGATAGTAACCCAGTTCCTATTGACACAGCACCATCTCCACCATAGAGCTCCCAAACAAGAGCAGTTAGTAAGGCAGCTTGAGTGCCGAAAGCGCCAGTACTACCACAGCGAACCCCCAACTCCACTAGTTAGTACACCTATTCCTGTGGAGGAAGCACAACCAGCCATTCATAGTTTAGCATCTATCGTATTTGATGTTGTTAAATCCTATGTGCGTATATTCCCATCATGGAAATATTATACTGAAGATGAAGGAAAATGCTAGATGCAGGTGTTTGTCCAGGAGTTATGTGTAAGTAATGTTATTCATGTCAATTACTTTGCTTTGTCCCATATATTCTACCTCCATGATGGTTATAATACAGCAAATTTTCCCATTTTCCTCTATAGAGAAGGACCAATTTGGAAACACAGGATGAGGTAACCTGTGCTAATACCTCTGCTATCCTCAAGAATGCTTGGTGGCAGTATCGGAATTACCTGAAGAAAACGTACTTCACTTGCTAAGAAACTCATCAAATTCCCTTATGTTCTCCTAAGACACATTTACTGGACGATGACTGGGAACGCCATGTTCTTTACTAGTCCCGAACCAAGAATGTGGTAAGGTCTATGAGCTCATTCTTTTTTAAGTACTATATGCGGGTGTCTTACTGTACTCTGTTCATGTAGAACAAGTGCTTAAACCTGAAGAACAACTGTTCTCATTTAAGATTCCATTGCTATCGTGCATACTTCTTTGCTCTTGTATCACTGCATTTACTCATACAAACTTATTTTTAAATTGAATGATCCAATGGAAACTCCAATGGCACAACAGGTATGCTTATGCATGTTTCTTTAACAGGTTTGCTCTTATAAATAGCTCTGTTGATTTCAATTTCAATTGTGTATATAGTTGACTTCTCATATCATGCACATTACTAGCATCATAACAGGGCCAATAGTGTTGTTGTACATGTAGACCCATGGTACCCATCTGAAATCTTGTTGTGTCGTGTAGTTCCCATGCTTTGTATTCTTTCAGTGTTGCTTTCTCTTGAACTGATATGATTTGAACTGTGTCTCTATTTTGATTTGGCAAGACAATGCAGTGACCATAGGACATAGATATATGTTTGTTTGATGCTTTTATAATGTACTACTTGGCAATAGAAGACTTGGTAGTTTAATATTGTCCACCTTACTAATGAACTGGTTCACCGAATGAGTTTCATATACTAGTACATGCTAAACCTGTTATGTGTCTACTTGTTTCTTCTTTTAGAATGCTGATGGAATATTGGGGAAGAGTGCCTTATTAAGAAATGACAAAGGAAGTAATGCAGATAAGGTTCAAGATCGTGAGACATCCTTGTTGGTCTCCAACAAATCTGATAAAACTGCTAAGGAAAACCATCTTGAAGACAGTGAGACAACCCCAAAGTCCTGTCTTGGTTTACTGTTTGAGTTACTGGCCACTACCACTTGCACAAGTTCTTGTCTTGGTTCACTGTCTGAATCAGTTTGGTTTCTTGAGTCTCAACTACAAGCTGAAAGACATCAATCAGCTATGCTGCGACAAGAAGCGGAAGGACTGCGGAAGTCCCTGGAGCATTCAGATGTACACTTTCTCGTGCAACAGCAAGTGTTGGAGGATTTTAGCGCCAAACAGGAAAAAGCTACTAAGCTTGCCAAGCTTATTGCCAGCATGGTGGATACCCCGGATAATGTTTCTTGAGCTCTTCTGAAGTTGTTTCAGTTATGGACTTGTTTTCCTGCCATGTTTATTTGCACTGGTGGCCATTTTTGACGGCCAGTGTATGTAATATGCTGCTTTGTTCCCTATATTTGCACTAGTGGCGAACTTTGATGCCCAATGGATGTAATATGTGTAATAGCTGTAATAGACTAGCATTAGTTGCTTGCTTATTTATTTCCTTATTGTCTTGTTTAGTTGTTTGCTTGTAGTCACTATAGTTCTTTTTCCGCGTTTTTCTAGTGTCCACAATAACCTATTTTTGGTATCTAGGCCACAATAATCATGGCAACACACGGATTGTTGTAACCATGGGCCTCCTGCGGGCCGTAGGATCCGTGGGCCTTCTATGGGCCGTAGGATCCATGGGCCTTCTATGGGCCGTAGGATCCATGGACGTTCTACGGGCCGTATGATCCATGGGCCTTCTACGGGCCGTAGGATCCAATGGTCTTCTACGGCCCGTAGGATCCATGGGCCTTCTACTGGCGTATAATCATTTCGCCAAACATGGTTCATACTATTCATGGACCATAACGGGCCGTTGATACGTCTCTAACGTATCTATAATTTTTGATTGTTCCATGCTATTATATTACCCCTTTTGGATGTTTATGGGCTTTATTTTACACATTTGTATCATTTTTGGGACTAACCTACTAACCGGAGGCCCAGCCCGTATTGCTTTTTTTGTGCCTATTTCAGTATTTAGAAGAAAAGGAATATCAAACGGAATCCAAACGGAATGAAACCTTCGGGAGAGTGATTTTTGGAACAAACGTGATCTAGAGGACTTGGAGTGCAAGTCAAGAAGCAGTCGAGGCAGCCACGAGACAGGAGCGCACGCCCACCCCCTCTGGGCGCGCCCCCTATCTCGTGGGCCCCTCGGGCGGCCGCCGACGTACTTCTTCCTCCTATATAAGCCTACGTACCTGAAAACATCCAGGGATCCAAGAAAACACAATTTCCACCACCATAACCTTCTGTATCCGCGAGATCCCATCTTGGAGCCTTCGCCGGAGCTCCGCCGGAGGGGGAATCGACCATGGAGGGCTTCTACATCAACACCATAGCCCCTTCGATGAGTTGTGGGTAGTTTACCACAGACCTTCGGGTCCATAGTTATTAGCTAGATGACTTCTTCTCTCTTTTTGGATCTCAATACAATGTTCTCCCCCTCTCTTGTGGAGATCTATTCGATGTAAACTCCTTTTGCAGTGTGTTTGTCGAGATTCGATGAATTGTGGGTTTATGATCAAGTTTAACTATGAGAAATATTTGAATCTCCTCTGAATTCTTTTATGTATGATTGAGTTATCTTTGCAAGTCTCTTCAAATTATCAGTTTGGTTTGGCCTACTAGATTGATCTTTCTTGCCATGGGAGAAGTGCTTAGCTTTGGGTTCAATCTTGCGGTGTCCTTACACAGTGACAGAAAGGTTTGCAAGGCACGTATTGTATTGTTGCCATCGAGGAGAAAAAGATGGGGTTTATATCATATTGCATGAGTTTATCCCTCTACATCATGTCATCTTGCTTAATGCGTTACTCTGTTCTTTATGAACTTAATACTCTAGATGCAGGCAGGAGTCAGTCGATGTGTGGAGTAATAGTAGTAGATGCAGGCAGGAGTCGGTCTACTTGTTGCGGACGTGATGCCTATATACATGATCATGCCTAGATAGTCTCATAATTATTCGCTTTTCTATCAATTGCTCGACAGGAATTTGTTCACCCATTGTAATACTTATGCTATCTTGAGAGAAGCCACTAGTGAAACCTATGGCCCCCGGGTCTATCTTTTATCATATTTGCTTTCAATCTACTTTTATTTGCATCTTTACTTTTTGTATCTATATTATAAAATACCAAAAATATATCTATCTTATCATACTATCTCTATCACATCTCACTTTTGCAAGTGGCCGTGAAGGGATTGACATCCCCTTTATTGCATTGGTTGCGAGTTCTTTGTATGTTTGTGTAGGTGCATGGGATTTTTGAGGAGCCTCCTACTGGATTGATACCTTTGTTCTCAAAAACTGAGGGAAATACTTACGCTACTATTGCTGCATCACCCTATCCTCTTCAAGGAAAACCAACGCAAGCTCAAGACTTAGCAAGAAGGGTTTTTGGCGCCTTTGCCGGGGAGGTCATCGCTCAAGTCAAGACATACCAAGTACCCATCACAAACTCATCTCCCTCGCATTTACATTATTTGCCATTTGCCTCTCGTTTTCCTCTCCCCCACTTCACCCTTGCCATTTTATTCGCCCTCTCTTTACCAATCTCCTCCTCTCTCTTTCGCTCGCTTTCTTCTTCCTTGCTTTTGTTTGCCATTATGTCTGAAATTGGGGAGATTATCATCGATATGGATAATAATGATAATATGGAAAATTCTGAGGCTCCGACCGAAGAACCCCCTATCTTGCATACTAAAAAGTTTCGAATCGGTAGTGGTAACATCATTGGAAAAGGTGTTATTCAAGATTTCTTTACTTGTGCCGGTGCTTTACCTTCCATGGGTGGTTCTATTCTTCATAGAACTAGTAGTCTTGCGGATGCTATAGCTATTCTTGTAGTTGAACTTGAAAGACAATTTATGCATATGCATCCTTGCATACAAAGAATTTTCCTAGAATTTTCTAATATTGAGCATTCTTCTGTTAAGCGTGCTGTTACTATCTTTTTGGCTCATGAGTTTAGATTTATCATAAGAGAGGCCAAAGAAATCTTTGCGCACTATAGGGTCGACGCTGGTCGTCCTCCCATAGAGGCGATCCTCTATGATCAAGAGGAATTTAGGCGTTTTCAATCTTCGGACTATGTTGCTTTCAATGAAAACCTTAGAAAAAAGGTTCCTAACAATGTCTTGGTTGATAAAATTTCCGAACTTAATAATGATTTCTCTCTTTGAAATAATGAGCTAGGATACTCTCTTGAGTATAGGCTCACGAGATTTTGCCAAAAGAATGCTTTTAGTGATGAATTAGTTGTGCATTATGAAGGGCTAAGGGAGGAACCCGTTCCTCCTGAGATTGATTTTGGGGACTTTTGTCCTGCTAAATTTAGCCCTTTTGATTAGTTTTGCTTGCCTCAAAGAAAACTTGCTGACGAACGTAGGGAATATGAGATGAGTTTTCAAGATCTATCTTATTATTATGGCACTACTTAGATCTATCTTCGCTTTTATGCCTAGCTAGGGGCGTTAAACAATAGCGCTAGTTGGGAGGCAACCCAATTTTCTTGGTGTTTTTTTGTTTTTGTTCCTCTTTAGTAATAAATTTTGCATCTACCTTCTGTTTAGATGTTTTTTTATCTTTTAATTATTGTTTGTGCCAAGTAGAACCTATAGGATAACCTATGATGATAGTTGATTTGATTCTGCTGAAAAACAGAAACTTTGTGCGCACTAATTTAGTTTTGTTAAATCACAGAAACGTCATTTTGCGTTGATTCTTTTTGATGCTGATCAATAGACAAATTTTCCAGGACTTCCTATTTTTGTAGGATTTTTAGAGCTCCCGAAATTTGCGTTAGTTACAGATTGCTACAGACTATTCTGGTTTTCACAGATTCTGTTTTTCGTGTGTTGGTTGCTTATTTTGATGCATCTATGGCTAGTAAAATAGTTTATAAACCATAGAGAAGTTGGAATACAGTAGGTTTAACACCAAAATAAATAAATAATGAGTTCATTACAGTACCTTATGTGGTGGTTTTGCTTTCTTTCACTAACGGAGCTTATAACATTTCCTGTTGAGTTTTGTGTTGTGAAGTTTTCAAGTTTTGGGTAAAGCTTTTATGGACCATGGAATAAGGAGTGGCAAGAGCCTAAGATGGGGGATGCCCATGGTACCCTAAGATATTCAAGGATAGCCAAAAGCCTAAGCTTGGGGATGCCCCGGGAAGGCATCCCCTCTTTCGTCTTTGTTCATTGGTAACTTTACTTGGAGCGATATTTTTATTAGCCACATGATATGTGTTTTTCTTGGAGTGTCGTGTATTATATTAGTATTGCTTTTTAGTTTACCAAAATCATCAATTCTGTACACACCTTTTGGGAGAAGCCCACTTGATTAGAATTTGCTAGAATACTCTATGTGCTTCACTTATATCTTTTGAGCTTGATAGTTTTTGCTCTAGTGCTTCACTTATATCTTTTAGAGCACGACGGTGGATTAATTTTGAAGAAATTGCTAGTCTCTCATGCTTCACTGATATATTTTTGAGAGTCTTTTAGAACAGCATGGTATTTGCTATGGTTACAAATTTGGTTCTAGAATGATGAGCATCCAAGTTGGGTATAATAAAAACTATCATAGGAAGTGAATTGGATGCTATGATCAATTTGATGATTGATAATTGTTTTGAGATATAAAGTTAGTAATGTTAGGGTCATGCTAGTGGGTAATTATGAAATTGAGAAATATTTTTGTTGAAGTTGGCAAGTCCCGTAGCATGCATGTATGGTAAAAGTTGTGTGACAAATTTGTTGCATGAGGTGCTCTTTTGATTGTCTTCCTTATGAGTGGGGGTCAGGATCGCGCGATGGTTAAATCCTACCAACCCTTCCCCTAGGAGCATGCATAGTAGTACTTTGCTTCGAGGGTAAGTAGACTTTTGCAATAAGTATATGAGTTCTTTATGACTAATTTGAGTCCATGGATATACGCACACTCATCCTTCCACTTTGCTAGCCTCTATTATACCGCGCAACTTTCGGCGGTATCGTGAACCCTTTATTCACCTCCCTCAAAACAGCCACCATACCTACCTATTATGGCATTTCCATAGCCATTCCGAGATATATTTCCATGCAACTTTCCACCGTTCCATTTATTATGACACGTTTCATCATTGTCATATTGCTCTTTGCATGATCATGTAGTTGACATCGTATTTGTGGCAAGACCACCTTCATAATTTTCATACATGTCGCTCTTGATTCATTGCATATCCTGGTACACCGCCGGAGGCATTCATATAGAGTCATATCTTGTTCTAGCTTTGAGTTGTAATTCTTGAGTTGTAAATCAATAAAAGTGTGATGATCTTCATTATTAGAGCATTGTCTCAGTGAGGAAAGGATGATATAGACTATGATTCCCGCACAAGTTGGGATGAGACTTCAGACTTTACAAAAAAAAGAGAAAGGCCAAAAAGAAAAAAAAAGAAAGGACAAAGCAAAAAAGGAAAAAATGAAAAAGAAAAGAAAAAGAAAAAAGAGAAAAAATAAAATGAGAGAAAAAGAGAGAAGGGACAATGCTACTATCTCTTTTTCCACACTTGTGCTTCAAAGTAGCACCATGATCTTCATGATAGAGAGTCTCCTATGTTGTCACTTTCATATATTAAGTGGGAATTTTTCATTATAGGGCTTGGCTTGTATATTCCAGTAATGGGTTCCTCAAAATGCCCTAGGTCTTCATGAGCAAGCGAGTTGGATGCACACCCACTTAGTTTCTTTTGTTGAGCTTTCATGTATTTATAGCTCTAGTGCATCCGTTGCATGGCAATCCCTACTCACTCACATTGATATCTATTGATGGGCATCTCCATAGCCCGTTGATACGCCTAGTTGATGTGAGACTATCTTCTCCCTCTTTTTGTCCTCACAACCACCGTCTTTTACCACCTTAGTGCTATGTCCATGGCTTACGCTCATGTATTGCGTAATAGTTGAAAAAAGCTGAAGCGCGTTAAAAAGTATGAACCAATTGCTTGGCTGAAACCGGGGTTGTGCATGATTGGAGTATTTTGTGTAATGAAAATGAAGCATGGCCTAACTATATGATTTTGGAGGGATAAGCTTTCTTTGGCTATGCTATTTTGATAGGACATGATTATTTTTTAGTAAGCTTTGAAGCATTATTATTTTTATGTTTTATAAGATTTTATCTTGAATCATTTGGATCTGAACATTCATGCCACAATAAAGAAAATTACATTGAGAATTATGCTAGGTAGCATTCCACATCAAAAATTCTGTTTTTATCATTTACCTACTCGAGGACGAGCAAGAATTAAGCTTGGGGATGCTTGATACGTCTCCAACGTATCTATAATTTTTTATTGTTCCATGCTATTATATTACCCCTTTTGGATGTTTATGGGCTTTATTTTATACATTTACATCATTTTTGGGACTAACATACTAACCGGAGGCCCAGCCCGTATTGCTGTTTTTAGCCTATTTCAGTATTTTGAAGAAAAGGAATATCAAACGGATTCCAAACGGAATGAAACCTTCGGGAGCGTGATTTTTGGAACGAACATGATCCAGATGACTTGGAGTGCAAGTCAAGAAGCAGCCGAGGCGTCCACGAGACAGGAGGGCGCACCCACCCCCTCTAGGCGCACCCCCTATCTCGTGGGCCCTTCGGGCGGCCACTGTCGGTGTCAAAACCGGTGGATCTCGGGTAGGGGGTCCCGATCTGTGCGTCTAAGGCTAATGGTAACAGGAGGCAAGGGACACGATGTTTTACCCAGGTTCGGGCCCTCTTGATGGAGGTAAAACCCTACTTCCTGCTTGATTGATATTGATGATATGAGTATTACAAGAGTTGATCTACCACGAGATCGTAGAGGCTAAACCCTAGAAGCTAGCCTATGATGATTATGATTGTCTCTATACGGACCAAACCCTGCGGTTTATATAGAAACCGGAGGTGGTTAGGGTTTACACAGAGTCAATTACAAAGGAGGAGATCTAATATCCGGATCGTCAAGCTTGTCTTCCACGTAAAGGAGAGTCCTATCCGGACATGGGACGAAGTCTTGAGTCTTGTATCTTCACGGTCCATCAGTCCGGCCAATGTATATAGTCCGGCTATCCGGATACCCCCTAATCCAGGACTCCCTTAGTAGCCCCTGGACCAGGCTTCAACGACGATGAGTCCGGCATGCAGTTTTGTCTTCGGCATTGCAAAGCGGGTTCCAACTCCGAATACTTCAAAGTAATTACCGAACACTTAAATCGTGTCCGGATCTGCAGGATGATCTTCACATATCAGCATGGAGAGAACGATATTTCACAAATGTAATCTGCTGACAACTTCAGACAATGTGACATGACACTACGATCGAGTCATTATTTGAACCGTTTTCCCACAACCAGCCACAGTGCATATTGCGAGGCGGTTTCCTCGGCACGTCTTGTCGAAGCAGAGATCACGTCCCCTTATCATGGGATTCCCATCAATACGGGTATGGGTAACCCAACCGCGCCATCAATCGTGGCGCTTGGGAAATAAGCGATCCTAAATGGGCAAGTGGGGAGGTGCACCATTTTCGTCGCCTCTATAAAGGGATAAGGATTCCCCATTTTTCACCCACGCCTTCTTCCTCCTTCTCTTATCCATTCTTACCCGCTCGAGCTCTAGCGCCCTAGTTCACACCTCCTCCGTACAGCTAAACATGTCCGGAGCAGGAGGCAAGTGGGTGGCCTCCACCATCAAGGAGGACCACATTACGAAGCTCTGGGCGCCCGGATACTTGGCCACAGATATCGTGCACCGGCTGCCGGACGCAGGGTAGATCATTCCGACTCCGGGACCCCATGAGAGGGTCGTGTTCCTTGCCTACTTTGTCCGTGGACTGGGATTTCCACTTCATCCCTTTGTCCGTGGGCTCATGTTTTATTATGGGCTAGACTTCCACGATCTAGCCCCAAACTTCGTCCTCAACATCTCGGCGTTTATCGTCGTGTGCGAGGCCTTCCTCCGCATCAAGCCTCACTTCGGCTTGTGGCTACGAATCTTCTGCGTGAAGCCGAAGATCGTGAGCGGCCAGCAAGCGGAGTGTGGAGGCGCCATGGTGGGCAGGATGCCCAATGTTACCTGGCTCGACGGCTCCTTCGCGGAGACCATGAAAGGGTGGCAATCGGGGTGGTTCTACATCACCGAGCCACGCGACGCCAACTGGGCGGCGGCCCCCAAATTCCGATCCGGAATTCCCATGCGGCTCACCTCTTGGGAAAAGAAGGGCCTGGCCTGGGGTGAGCCTGCAGAGCTGACCGGACTTCAGAACTACATCAAGAATATGATGGACGAGAAAGTCAAGCTTGTCAACGTGGTCCAGGTCATACTTGTCTGCCGAATCCTTCCGTGCCAAAGACGGGTATTTAATCTGTGGGAGTTCGTCCCGGCCAAACGCCAGACACTTCGAGAGCTCTATGGCATGACACACAAGGACGCATGGAAGGTGCTGTTCAAAGCCTCCGAAATACCTCCTCCCACATCTGAGGACCGCGGACTTCACGCCACGCGGCTCCCCTGTCCGGTGAGTTTTCTGACCATCACCAGATGTAGTTTTTCCCAGCATACTCATGGGAGGATCTTAAGTGATCGTGTGTATTTAATCAGGAGTATGTGGTGACGGCGGAGCGGATTGACTGTCCGGCTCCACTGCCAGAAGGTCCAGTAGACGCTCTCCTGATGGAGATGCTAGTCCCGGCGCCCTATAAGGTGCCGAAAAAGAAGGTCGAAAAGAAGGCCCCGGGGACCAGGAAGGGTCCCTGGCGTAAGGTCGTACCGGACGCCTCGTCTGAAGACAATGAGGCACACTCCTCCCCCAAAGGGGAGGAGGAAAAGGAAGGGGACGCCCCACCTGAGGAGGCCGAAGGGCCTAAGAGGGCGACCCAGGGGACCAGGAAGGGTCCCCGGCACAAGGCCGTCATAAAGTCATCGTCTAAACACGACGAGGCGGATTCCTCCTGCGGAGGCGGGGGGAAACACGAGGAAACTCTGCCTCCCCGCACTGGGGAGGAGAAGGAAAGGAAAGGCACCCAGAGGGGGACGCTAAGACGCCCAAGAAGGGAAAGGCGTCCCTTCCAGATTATTCCACCACGCCCGCCTACAGCGAGGAGGAGTGCCTGCCCAGGGGGAAGCCCCTAGTAAGATCGTAAGTATCCGCACTCTGTTGTACTTTAGTGTGACTTCACTTCGTAGTCTGTTATAACGCCGAACACGTATATGCAGTTTGGCCAGGGTCCATCCCGAGGTATCCTCTTCGGATGGGTCTTTGAACGATTCGGCGATGAACTTGCTCCCAACGGCCACTTCCCCTCGGCCTGCGGATGACACGGAGGTGTTGTCCCAAAGGCTCCCAGAGCAGGGGGAGGCAACTCTGGAGACGCCCCAAAGCGAAATTCCAGACGCCGGGCACACGGAGCGTAAGATCCCCACGGATTGTGCCGATGGGAGCCGCAGCAAGCCGGGCTCCCAGCGGGACACTATACCAAAACCCCCAAAGGTTCCGGATTCGAGCAGGCAGCCCCTCGCCAAGGAGGGAGAGCCGTCCGTGCCGATGACTTCCATTACACCAGAGGCGTCGGATAGTCTGCTAGAAGCGCTTCACGGTGCTTCCATGGATGAAGAGCACCATACTCTTATGAGTGCGGTGATTCAGAGGGTTCGGTCCACCAAAAGCGGATTGACCGAAGCCTGTACCAGCCTCCTAACAGGCTTTGATTTAAGTAATTAAAAGTTTGGGAAATTATCTCCCGATAAACAGTAGCCCCTGATACTCTGTTTGGTGTTCGGAAAGAAAAGCCAAACGGAGAGTCAATTAAAATTTGCAGGAGTCTAATAGTAGGTGTCTATGTGAATAAGCAGGCGGTGCTGCTTGCCGCTGCTGCCCGCACAGTGGAGGTCACCGGACTCAAACGGGACCTCGAGCAGGCCCAAGGAGAGCGCAGCCTCACGAAGAGGCAGCTCGAAGAGAACAAAGGTGAGTGATACCCCATTATCATATCATAAAGAATAGACAAAATTGGTGATGCTAATGAAAAAGCGTCATGATTGTGTAATAGGGGCCACGACCGAAGCGGCGTCCCTGAAGAAAGCGCTATCCGAGGCTGAAAACAAGGTGGCCATGGAGCGCATTGAGCGTGAAAAGCAAAATGCTAGGGTGGGTGAGCTATAGCTAGAGCTCCAGGAGCTCGGGAAGAAGTTCGAGTCCTTGGAGCGTGACTTAAAGACGAAGGAGTCTGAACTTGCGAAGGCCCTGTTGGGCATGAAAGACGCCAAGGCCGAAGCCGAAAAGGCCTAGCAAGAAATCCAGGTGGCCAAGAAGATAGCGGCGGGTAAGACATTCTTTATGCAAAGGAAGCATGTGGAGGAGATGTTTCTTTTACTTACCCGAATTCGGAGCTCTCCAGGGGCATTCACAGATCTGCCACGCAGCATATCAGATGCCGCGGAGTTCTACCGTGCCGAGGAGGGGCGCTCAACGGAGAAGCTGTTCTGGTCCCAGTATGCTGGAGCCAAACACCCGATGCCTCTGAGTGACCAATTGAAGCAATTGGTTGAACTCCACAGTGCAGCCGAAGTGGCTATGAAAGATTTCATAGTCCGGATGTGGCCTCGTGAGCCCCTGCCCGCCAGCTACTTCAGCCTGATAAAGTGGATGGTGAATGCCTGTTCGCGGCTTGAAGTGATCAAGCGATCCGTTTGTATTGAGGGTGCCCGCCGAGCCTTTGCCCGTGCGAAGGTGCATTGGGGCAAGCTGGATGCGGAGAAGCTGGTGAAGGATTGACCGCCGAAGGGCAAGGCGCATCGCTGTCCCGAAAAATATTATGATGGCGTTATGAAAGGCGCTCGTCTCGTGGCCGATGAATGTACCAAGGACACGATCTTTGAGTGAATGTACGTCTGTCGTTTTTTTAATATAAAGACGAAGTTATTTGCGCTATATAGCGCTTTTTTTGATTTAAAATATTACCTTCTGTGCGGCTGTTTATAAAATTCTGAAAGTAGGCCAGTCGTCGGCTTCCGCCCCCACACAACTAGTACTGGGGTGTTCGTGGAAAAAACTCAGACACTCTTTATCCAATTTTTTGGTCCCTGAGGGAGGTGTTTGGCGCAGTGAACAAGGCAATCAGACTATGCGGCTTTATAACTTTCACTTAGCCATAGAAGTCTACAATTTTAAATTTCGGCGAAGCCCCTAGAATTCGGAATGCCGAATTGGGGCGCTATATATGCCTAAATCGGACGAGGCCGATTCCTTGCCTAAAGCGGAAAAAATCTTTAAGGATTTTAAGACCTCTCGAACAGTGACTAGCTCTCGCCGCATCATGCCGGTCAGTTTTCGGCTTTCTCTACTGAGGTGCTCATCCGGAAGAACCGGGACACAATCGCAGTAGTTCTCCCTGTGCTACCTTAGCCGATATAACGGAACGTAAGGTACCAAAACAAGGGAGCCGGGCAAACCCAACTATTGACCCAGGACATGATTCGGAGCTGATGCATATAATACTATAAGTTCGGGGTGCCGCACTGTCAAAAGTGTTTGGACTTATCTTGCCGTATTATGGGGTGCCATAAGAAGCCCCTGGCAAACTAAACGTACCAAGGTGTACGGATGCAATATTAAATAAGCATTTATAGTAAAAATGTGTAGATAGGAATAATAAGCGGACGCTATATATTATCTCCCATTGATGAATAATATGTCTAAGCGTATGTTTACAATGAATACGTTAAGTAAAAGAAAATAGGACTATTTGACATGTCCTATCCAAGGGTGGGCCACATGTAGGTATATAAAACAAGTGTAACGATCGTGAATAGATTCCACCTGGGTATTCCCTTTGTGCGCCAAAGCCTTTTGCCTCCTTGGTTTTCTCTCCTATGAAAGTCCGGTAATCCGGCTCTTCCGAAGAGGCTGCCCTAAAGCTGGGTCTTGAAAGATAAAAGGGGGTTATTAAAGTATGTTGCGGCTGAACCGCACTGTTGACTACGTCACTATTGCGCCTCCGCCTATGCCCACGGTATTTTGAGTGCGTAATTTTGTACGCGCGGCACAAATGCTGCCTTAATGGGGCTGGAGCGGAGGCTGGACTGCTAGTCACGCTCTTGGCGTGCCTGGCGATCCTGTTGCGGGGTATGCCGGACTCGCTTGACGGTGTTCGGCGTTGTTATCGACGGATTGGTGGTTTGCCGGAGAAGGCTAGTTTGTACTTCTGCCGCGACGGCTGCGGTATGCTCTTCTGTATGGAGAGAGCGGTCCATGTTTCCGTTAACTATTATGACTTCGCGAGGTCCTGACATCTTGAGTTTGAAGTATGCATAGTGTGGTACCACATTGAATCGTGCGAATGCGGTTCATCCAAGTAGTGCATGATAACCACTATGGAAAGGGACGATATCGAAGAATAACTCCTCGCTTCGGAACTTATCCGGAGATCCGATGACCACTTCCAGTGTTATGGAGCCTGTGCAATGGGCCTCTACTCCTGGAATTACACCTTTGAAGGTGGTTTTGGTGGGCTTGATCCTCGAAGGGTCGATGCCCATTTTGCGCACTGTGTCCTGATAAAGCAGGTTTAGGCTGATGCCGCCATCCATAAGGACTCGCGTGAGGTGGAATCCGTCAATGATTGGGTCTAGGACTAATGCGGCTGAACCGCCATGACGGATGCTGTTAGGGTGATCCCTACGATCAAAGGTGATCGGACAGGCTGACCATGGGTTTAATTTTGGGGCGACTGGCTCCATCGCATAGACGTCCCGTAGTGCTCGCTTCCGTTCCCGTTTGTGGATGTGGGTGGCGCAGATCATATTAACCGTTTTCACCTGGGGAGGAAATTTCTTCTATCCCCCCGTGTTTGGACGCCGGGGCTCCTCGTCATCCTTGCTGTGCAGCCCCTTGTCCTTGTTCTCAGTGTTTATTTTACAGGCCTGTTTGAATACCCGGCAGTCTCTCTTAGTGTGGTTTGATGGCTTATCCGGGGTGCCATGAATTTGGCACGAGCGATCAAGTATGTGGTCCAGGCTGGACGGTCCCTGATTGTTTCTTCTGAACGGCTTTTTCCGCTGACTAGATTTTGAGCCACTGAATCCGGCATTGACTGCCGTTTCTTCAGTGTTGTCGTCGTTGTTCCGTTGCTTATGTCTATTGCGTCATGGCTTGCCGTTATTGTCGCGGACATCTGAAGTGCCGGAATTTATTGGCGTGGTGCTACTGCGAGCCAACTAGCTGTCCTCGCCCACACAAAAGCGGGTCATGAGTGTCATGAGGGCCGCCATGGAATTTGGTTTTTCCTGGCCGAGGTGTCGGGCGAGCCACTCATCGCGGATATTATGCTTAAAGGCTGCCAGGGCTTCGGCGTCCGGACAGTCGACGATTTGGTACTTTTTGGTTAGGAATCGAGTCCAGAATTTCCTGGCTGACTCTCCAGGCTGTTGGGTAATGTGACTGAAGTCATCAGCATCCGGTGGTCGCACGTATGTGCCTTGGAAGTTTTCGAGGAACGTGTCCTCGAGGTTTTCCCAACTGCTGATGGAATTTGCCGGCAGGCTATTTAGCCAGTGCCTGGCCGGTCCTTTGAGTTTAAGGGGAAGATACTTGATGGCGTGTAGATCGTCTCCGCGGGCCATGTGAATGTGGAGAAGGAAATCTTCGATCCATACTACAAGGTCTGTTCTGCCATCGTATGATTCGATGTTTATGGGTTTAAACCCTTCTAGGAATTGGTGATCCATCACTTCGTCAGTGAAGCAGAGGGGGTGTGCGGAGCCTCTATGCCTGGCTATGTGGCTACGCAGTTCGAATGAGTTTGGCTGGCTGTATTCGGCCCGGCCGGACTTGTTGATAGTGTGTCCGGCGTGACGATCATCGTCACGTGTTGCGGCGCGCCCCCACAATCCGTAGATCGATCTTGGTTGTCCTGCCTTGTTTTCCAGTATATCTTGCAGGTCCTGTCTATTGTCCCAAGCCGTAGTGTATTCGCGTAGGGGTGCGGGCTAGTATTCCGGTTGATACGCTCTTTTATCCCAGCCACGAGGTGGCCGGTCAGCCGTTTGGCGCTTGAGTCCATATTCCTCAGCTGCCAGGACTTCAGTCCATCTGTGTGTGAGCAGGTCTTGATCACCTTGGAGTTGCTGCTGCTTCTTTTTCAGGCTCCTCGTAGTGGCCATAAGCCGGCGCTTGAAGCGCTCCTGCTCTACGGGGTCCTCAGGCACGCCGAACTTGTCGTCACCGAGGCTAATCTCGTCTTCGGAGGGGGGCATGTAGTTGTCCTCCTCCAGATATCCGTCCGTCGCCTGTTCGCCTGGGCTGACCTGCCTGTCTTCCTGTTCGGCCTGCTCGAAGGCAGGCTGATCGGGGTTGTATTCATCTTCGGCACCATTCGGATTGTTTTCGTCTCCTGTGCCCGCATTGCTGTGGCGGGGCTTGGAGTGGCGTTGACGACGCCCATGCTTTGCTTTCTTCTTTGAGGGGTTATCCTCCATTGCCTCATCGCCATTGGTTTCTTTCGAAGTGTCCACCATATATATCATATGAGGAGGTGGCTGTCCACCGCCCCGTGGGCAGTGGTTCCTGTTCTTCTCCTACATCGTCGTCCACACCGTCGATCTCTTTAGAGTCGAAATCAAGCACGTCGGTCAAATCATCGACCGTGGCAATGAAGTGGGTGGTGGGTGGGCAACGAATTCCTTCGTCGCCTGCTTGCCACTCGAGCCGGACATAGTTCGGCCAAGAGTCTCCTGACAAAGAGAGAGACTTTAACGAGTTCAGTATGTCGCCAAAGGACGAGTGCTGGAGGATATCCGCAGCGGTGAACTCCATTATCGGAGCCCAACCAGATTCGGCGGGCACGGGGGTGCGCGGACTGGAACCTACACCCGGACACGAGTCCGGGGGTCCGGTGACACAGGTTTCCTTGGGGGTGAAGCCGGTGCTCGGCTCTACCGCCGATGAGTGTGCGGCCTCCAGGGCGGGTTCCATCTATCCGTCCTCGGATGACGCGATCAGCCCTGGATTTAGGTCCGGAGCTCCTGCAGGTGCGATATCCCGAGTATTGTCAGACAGTAGGTCTAAGCCGTGCTGGTCGTGACTGTTCAGCGCTCCTGGCATAGGCCTGAATCCGTCGAAGATCAAGTCTCCGCAGATATCGGCCATGTAGTTCAAGTTTCCAAATCTGACCTGATGGCCAGGGGCGTAGCTGTCGATCTGCTCCAGATGGCCAAGCAAATTGGCTTGCAGTGCGAAGCCCCCGAACACGAAGATTTGTCCGGGGAGAAAAGTCTCACCCTGGACCGTGTTGTTGTTGATGATTGAAGGAGCCATCAAGCCTTACAGCGGCGTTTTTACAGAGGAACTCTCAATGAAAGCACCAATGCCGGTGTCAAAACCAGCGAATCTCGGGTAGGGGTCCCGATCTGTGTGTCTAAGGCTAATGGTAACAAGAGGCAAGGGACATGATGTTTTACCCAGGTTCGGGCCCTCTTGATGGAGGTAAAACCCTACTTCCTGCTTGATTGATATTGATGATATGAGTATAACAAGAGTTGATCTACCACGAGATAATAGAGGCTAAACCCTAGAAGCTAGCCTATGATGATTATGATTGTCCCTATATGGACCAAACCCTCCGGTTTATATAAACACCGGAGGGGGATAGGGTTTACACAGAGTCGGTTACAAAGGAGGAGATCTAATATCCGGATCGCCAAGCTTGTCTTCCATGTAAAGGAGAGTCCTATCCGTACACGGGACGAAGTCTTGAGTCTTGTATCTTCACGGGCCATCAGTCCGACCAAAGTATATAGTCCAGCTGTCCGGATACCCCCTAATCCAGGACTCCCTCATCCACCGACGTACTTCTTCCTCCTATATAAGCCTACGTACCCCCAAAACATCCAGGGAGCCAAAAGAACACAATTTGCACCGCCGTAACCTTCTGTATCTGTGAGATCCCATCTTGGAGCCTTCGTCGGTGCTCCGCCGGAGGGGGAATCGACCATGGAGGGCTTCTACATCAACACCATAGCCCCTCTGATGAGTTGTGAGTAGTTTACCATAGACCTTCGGGTCCATAGTTATTAGCTAGATGGCTTCTTCTCTCTTTTTGGATCTCAATACAATGTTCGCCCCCTCTCTTTTGGGGATCTATTCGATGTAAACTCCTTTTGCGGTGTGTTTGTCGAGATCCGATGAATTGTGGGTTTATGATCAAGTTTATCTATGAGAAATATTTGAATCTCCTCTGAATTCTTTTATGTATGATTGAGTTATCTTTGCAAGTCTCTTCGAATTATCAGTTTGGTTGGCCTACTAGATTGATCTTTCTTGACATGGGAGAAGTGCTTAGCTTTGGGTTCAATCTTGCTATGTCCTTACCTAGTGACAGAAAGGGTTGCAAGGCACATATTGTATTGTTGCCATCGAGGATAAAAAGATGGGGTTTATATCATATTGCATGAGTTTATCCCTCTACATCATGTCATCTCGCTTAATGCGTTACTCTGTTCTTTATGAACTTAATACTCTAGATGCAGGCAGGAGTCGGTCGATGTGTGGAGTAATAGTAGTAGATGCAGGCAGGAGTCGGTCTACTTGTTCCGGACGTGATGCCTATATACATGATCATGCCTGGATAATCTCATAATTATTCGCTTTTCTATCAATTGCTCGACAGTAATTTGTTCACCCACCATAATACTTATGCTATATTGAGAGAAGCCACTAGTGAAACCTATGGCCCACGGGTCTACCTTCTATCTTATTTGCTTTCAATCTACTTTTATTTGCATCTTTACTTTTTGTATCTATATTATAAAATACCAAAAATATATCTATCTTATCATACTATCTCTATCAGATCTCACTTTTGCAAGTGGCCGTGAAGGGATTGACAACCCCTTTATTGCGTTGGTTGCGAGTTCTTTGTTTGTTTGTGTAGGTGTGTGGGACTTTTGAGGAGCCTCCTACTGGATTGATACCTTGGTTCTCAAAAACTGAGGGAAATACGTATGCTACTATTGCTGCATCACCCTTTCCTCTTCAAGGAAAACCAACGCAAGGTCAAGACATAGCAGCCGTTAATAGGCCGTATTTGATAACGCTATGAAAACAGCCCAACGGGTTAATGGGCCACAAATGGGCCGAATGTAACCAGGGGCTGAATTTGGCCCACAAACGGAACATGCTAGTAATGGACTGTAACTAACCGAATTCTATAAATGAGCCCAAGAATAAATGGGCACTTAGAAGGCAGAAAGTTAACATGGGCTGGAAACGGCCGACGGAATAGTGGGCCGTTAATGGGTATAAAGTTATACACTGTTCATTATGGGCCAGTTTCATCTCGGGCCTTTAATGGGCCGAGAGTTACAAAGGGTCTCATATGGGCCGAAAGACATCATGGGCCATACATGGGCCAAAAGTTACAACGAGCTGGAATCATATTGGATGGCCCAGATGAAGCTACTGGGCTTAATTCCTATAGGCCGTAACGGACCGGTAGTTAGCTGGCCATAAATGGGCTATATACGAACATGCCGTTAATAGGCTTTCCATCGGCTTGCCCGTTACCTTTTGACCAAGTCAAACGGGCCGACCTATTCACCGGAATGGGCCTCTGTTGAGTTGTGCCACGTGTCGACGTATCATAGGCACCTCCTGTCCAATGAGTGGATGACATATGTCCCAACGGTGAGCCAACACGTGTTTCCTCTGGCCAATGAGAATTTTACACGTGGAAAATCCCCATTGGTCCGGGCTGTTAATGGGTTATCGGATCCAAAACCACACTCGATAGCTTAACGGCGACCTGTTACAGTGGATGCCTCGTGTCGGTCACCCTTGACGAAAGCACTTCTATGATGCGCGATTTATCGTCATGGAAGTGGACACTTCCATGATGATAATTTTGGTAATGTAATGGAACACTTCTATTACATCACATATATGACTATCTTGATTCTGTCATAAAATCATCATGGATGTACATGCATGACAGAAAACGTGACCTACCGTTACAAACATGTATCATCACGGAAGTGTATTTTTTTGTAGTGAGGACACAAACCTTAATCGAATTTAAAACTTTAATTAAAAATAAAGAATGACCTCTCCTACCAGCAAGGGTCGATGCCCAACGAGCCTCCTTCGCCCTAAGGCCCCTCGAGACAAGGCCGATGATGGTAACGCCAATGAGATTCAGTTGAACCCTAATCACCTTGTCTGCCTGGAAGCACAAGAAGAATGGGCATGCTGGGGGTTTCGTCAACATCCATTAAAAGAGGGTGTACAGTGATGGTTACATGCATTCTTTCATATTCTCTCTCTGATTTTGAAGCTAATCTTTTTTAATGATATATTAACTCCCCAGTGTCTTCTAAACGCAAATTTTGTTTTTGATCTTTTTTATATATATTTGATATCCTCGCAAAAAGGTAAATCTTTCATAAATTAAATTAATTTAAATTTCAAAATAAGTGAAATAGTTATTGAAGAATGGAGATGGAGTATATTAGTAACAATCTTCAAGAACAAGGGGGGTTGTTGAGTTGTACTAATTATCATGGAATAAGCCGATGAGCCATACAATGAAGCTATGGGAGAGAGTTAGTGAGCACCGCTTAAGAAGAATGACCATTGGTGCAGAGACGTGCTATACAAAAGGTTTTTACCCCCTTTCTGCAATGGAGTTTTAAACCGTCACCTAGTGAGTGTGTGTGATAGGGGGGTCCTTCCCACACGACCCAGAAACACGTCGGGGATGGGCATTGAAGCCCAATCATTTCCATTCGTATGTACATCCCACACAGTGAATCCCAGAAAAACGTTTCCGTTCATATGTATATCACACACAGTCTTTTGTATGGAAACGTTTGTGCAAGGTGTCCCAACGCAAAAAGTTCTCTGTCGGAAGCCATGTGTGATTGTTAGTTAATCCAACACACGTACTTTCTAGAAACTATTTGGGTTCTTTGAGTTCATCGCCCACGGTGTTGTCTGAGTAATCGTCTGCAATAGAAAACCCCAATAAGCAGGGTAATTAGCCTATTATTTGATAATCCATCTATTAATTAAATTGACATTTCTTAAAAAACACACCAAACATTCCATATCCGTATAAAGACAACCAGGATTTCATAATCAAATTACGTCAGATAGCTTCAGCACTCAGTTACACCAAAGAGGGATATAGCTAGCTACGCTATTACACAACAACAGCAAGTTTCACATGCAACATCGAAAACCTTTGGAAAAGTAGCATCATACATGGTAAATAGACATATGAATCTCATCTGGGAAACTACAAAAGCGGAAGGCGAATATTGAGCCTTTACTGATGTTGAATGTCCTTGCAACTTTAGGCCAGTGGCTATGGATAATTGCCCGCCCAACCTTCGTCCTCTTCGGGAAGACTTCAATATTGTACCGTGGCTGTTGAATTAATACCTTCCTCACCTCTTGACCATGCAGGTGGTTTGAGAGATAATCATCAGTGAACTTATTTGAAAAGTACTGAAAACAAAGATATGCATAAATCGTTGTTATAAATTTTGAAATTGTCGTGGAAGTGTCACGGCAAATGTCCTTATGGAAGGACATAGTTGTGGAGCCATTGCGAGGAGGTTAGCTTAAAGGGTTAAACGGGACAAAGGACACGAGGAGTTTATGCTGGTTCGGCCCCTTGCGGTGAAGGTAAAGGCCTAATCCAGTTTGGGGTGGTATTGCTAGGGTTTCAATTACCAGGGAGCGGATACGCTTTGCCTGGCTTCCGATCTATTGTTTCTTGCCCTAAGCCGCTGCCGGGTCGTCTCCTTATATACATGGGTTGACGCCATGCGGCCTAAAGAGTCCCGGCCGGCTCATACAAACGTGTCCGGCTCGGTGACTTATCTTACATGCCTTATAATACAAGTTACATAAACATGGCGGTTTATACTCATGGGTCTTAAGCTGCCTCTCGGTTTGGGCCCTTTAGTAGGCGTACTTCATGAACCACTATCTTGAACATACTCATGGGCTTTGTCTTAGATGAACCGTCATCGGGATAACCCGGCCCCTCCTGGGCGGGTCATATCCAATAGTCATATCCCCAACATTAGGCCCCGGGTTGATTTGAACTTGTTCATGTCAATCTTCAACACTTAGAAAAATCCTTCCTCATCTTCCTGTGAAATATTGTAGCCCGCCATGACATCATCTCCGGAAATTGCGGTAAACCGCCGTGATGTCACATGTAATTAATACTACACATAGCCCAAATCTGTAATAAATCTTTTCCTTTACTGACCCTCCGAAAATTGAGGCACCCGCACCGTCACATATCCATTTTCCTGTCTCCTCGATTCCCGTGCATGCCACTTATCCTTCCAGCCTCATAAATAGGGCCACAGGTTCACTTTTCCTTCTTCCCCTTTTCCTTCTCGCCTTCTTCTTCCTCCTCATGACGCTCCAGTGTGCCCAAGCTCCGCCGTTGTCGACCTTCGTCTCCTGCCTCGACTCCGGCCGCTGCATCACCCTGAACGGACCAGAACGCCGCGGCGCCTCTCTGCTGTGGAAAAGCTCGATGAGTGGAGAGCCACCATCCGGAGCCTTGTCGGCGTTGCCAACAAAGATGAGCCGCGACCAGCGTGGCCCTCAGGCCAATGCTCTGTCAAGCCACCGCATGCCAGTGGTGGAAGGACCAGAGGTGCTGCAGCTACGGTGCACTCTCCTCTTCCACGCCCGCCACCGCGGGTGTTGATCCGTCGTGATGACGCCTGTGATAACATTTCCATAGCGTCGTCCGACAAATGGACCCACGGCAATCAGCGCCAAGTTCTTCGGGAGAAAGCCCATGAAGACGCTCGAACCACCATCGAGCGCCGTTGCGATGCACGCCACTAGTCAGATAGGCGGGCATGGCCCACTATGGACCACCCAGCACCGGGAGGCTCCGGTGGCCTACCCTACGAGGAGGGTTGCCCAGCCTTTACCTGTGAGCTGCGGAAGTTCCGTTGTCCGTCTCACCGCATGTTCAAGCCCGACGTCGGCGAGAAGTACAACGACAAGACCCACCCGTCGGAGTTCCTCAGCATCTACACCATCGCGATGCAAGCCGCTAGAGCTCGTGACGACAAGGTGCTTGCCAATTACTTCTTGTTGGCGCTAAAACCCAATGTCTTGTCATGGTTGATGCACTTGCCAGTGGATTCCATTTCTTCTAGCACTACAAAAAAAGACACATCCGTGAAATTTTGGGCCGAATGAAATTTTTTTCTGTCATACTTATGACACTTCTATGACGATAATTGTGACAAAACCCGGTATCATCATAGATGTGGTGGGCTCCTACTTCTATGACAAAAAATCATGACAGAAAATGGGCTTTTCGTCTTGGGCGGGCCGGAGACGCAGCTGCATGACATTCTTTGGGTCGTCCATGACAGAAAAAACCATGGTAGAAGCGAGGGCGAGGAAAATTTCGGGGAGTTCCCGGTTACGGTGGGTGGTCGGGGGCCGAGCGATGTGTGTTTCTCTCGTACACGTATGCGCGTGTGTGAGAGGCGTTGGCTCTAACTGAACCCGAGCGAGGCGTTGGACTCTAACTGAACCCGAGTGATTGCACCACAGGCTACGCGTTACTGAACCCGAGCGATCGATCGATGGCTGTTAACTGAACCCGATCGAGTGATTCCTTCGCTACTACTGCTAACTGAAGCCGATCGATGCTGCCTCTGGATGAACAGTGAGGGTTGCGGGGGGGGGGGGGTTGGATGAACAGTGAGCGGTGGGGGTGGATGAACAGGACCCCGTGGTGTTACCTCTGGATGAACAGGACGACCCCGTGGAGGGCTGGATGAACAGTAGATGGTGGAGGGGTGCCCGTGGAGGGGTGGTTGAACAGTAGCCGGTGCAGTAGCTCGTGGTGGAGGCTGGATGAACAGGAGCCCGTGGAGGCTGGAGGAGGTCGACGGTGGAGATGAACAGTATCCCGTGGAGTCCAGTTTTATGGTACGCCACACCCCTCCCGATGAACAGGACCCCCGTTTAGACCGTAGCGCTCCAACACAAGTCCGTTTCCTCCGTTTTGCGGTACTCCACACCCCTCCCGATCAACAGGACCCCCGTTTCGACCATAGGAGGTCCGTTTCCTCCGTTTTGCGGTACGCCAGACCCCTCCCGATGAACAGGATCCCATTTCGAACGTGGCCAGTCGAACACAAGGCCGTTTCCTCTGTTCTGCGGTATGCCAGGCCTCGTTCCCATCGCCTGTTCCATCCAAGCCCTCCCGATGAACACGACGGCACATTCCGTTCCAACCCAGCCGGTTGGCCTCCCATGAACACGCCGATGGCGTTGTTTCTCCGTTCCGACCCATCCATGTACACGAGCCCTGGCCATACGTATGCGCGAATAGGCGTTCGAGACCCCGCCCGTATGTACACATATGTGGCCGTATTTTCTTTCTTGCACACTGACCGCTGTACGTACGTGTGCATGCTACGTGTGCGCCTCTACTACGACACGTGCGCGACTCTACACTACTAGGAAAAGGGCAATAGATAATATGGACATTAATGGCACACCACACATGTGGTGCGCCATTACCATATACTAATGGCGCACCATGTGTTGGTGCGCCATTAGTGTCCAAATAATAATGGCGCACCACATCCTAGGTGCGCCACTACTAACAATTTTTTTAAACTAGTAATGCCGCACTAGGGAATAGCGTGCCATTACTAGTTAAACTAGTAATGGCGCACCACACCCTCGGTGCGCCACTACTAATTGTTTTCTATTTTTTCTATTTTTTTATTTATTTTTTTCAAAACTAGTAATGGCGCACCACACCCACGGTGCGCCATTACTAGTTTTGACAAAAAATCCACCGAATGCGCACCCCCCCCCCCCGTGGACCGCCTTTTAAGTTTTTAAAAATAAAATAAAATGATGGAAATGTCAAAAAAATAAAAGAAAATAAGTTTCCCATGTGAAATGTGGTCTACTTGTTCGGAAAATTACAAATATGAATTTCGACTTTATTTGCAAAATCTCTCTGGAATTTGTAAAATGGGCATAACTTTTGCATACGAACTCGGATTTAAAAGTTTTTTATATGAAAAATCATCTACTCAAAAATTTACATCCGAAATTAAAAATCCTCAAAAGCCTTTTCAAAATCCTGTTAAAAACCTAATAGGAAAAAAGTTACGGGGCTTTTAAGATCTAGAGGGGGAAAATGGAAAAAAAATTCAAACTTACTAGTGGCGCACCATTTGTTAGGTGCACCACTAGTAACAGAAAAAAAATTGGTTCCGAATTTTTTTGGATTTTTTTCAAAATATGATACGTAATATGACCAGGAAGTTTGAAATATTTTTCAAAATTTCATCATACTCATGAACATGAACAAAGTCCTAGACATCAACAAGGTTTAATAGGATTGATATGATAGATATATCAACAAGTGCCTGTTAAGTGAGGTGGTGCTGGGGTTGGATAGAACTGCGAAGTTAAGCATGCTCGGGCTGGAGTAGTGTGAGGATGGGTGACCTTCTGGGAAGTTTCACCACTTAGTGCAATTTGACTTGAGATTAAGCATATTGACCCGAGATTAAGCCATAGCGAGCCGAGATTAATAAAAAACGGAAAAAATTGAAAAAAAATCTGAAAAAAAATTGAAAAAAAATTGTTAGTAATGGCGCACTTCTATGTGGTGCGCCATTACTACGTCAGATAGTAATGGTGCACCGTGTGATATACTAATGGCACACTCCCTGGTGCACCATTAGTATGCCAACATTAGTATCTGGTTCTAATGGCGTGATGCTAGTGGCGCACCTGTAGTGCGCCATTAGTAGCCAAAACAGGTGCGCCACTAGCAGACCTTTTCCTAGTAGAGAAAGCACGAGTACCACCACTCCGAACCCCAAGTCAACACTTAAAGCAGAAGAAGAATTGTTCTCAGGTCAGGTTCCGTAGCTATGGTTCATACTATTTTGCTCTTGCATCACTGTATTTACTCATACCAACTAATTTCAAATTTGAAGGATCCAATTGAAACTCCAATGGTGCAACAGGTATGTTTTAAACCTATTTCTTTAACGTGTTTGCTATTGTAACTTGCTCTATGTTGATTTCAGTTTCAATTGAATAAACAGTTATATTCTCATGCCATGCACCTTACAAGTGTTGTTATTGCTGTGTAGTTTCCCACACTTATATTCTGTCTAAGCTGCTTTGTCTTAAATAGATATGATTCGAATTGTATCTATCTTGATTTGGCAACATAACCTAGAATGATATAGACCATACAGTGACCATACTACATAGATATATGTTTGTTTCATGCTATTATTCTGTCCACCTTACTACTGAACTGGTTTACCAAAATGAGTTTCATATACTACATTGTAAACCTATGATGTGTTTGTTTGTTTTTCTTTTAGAATGCGGATAAAATATTGGAGAAGAGTACCCCGTTATGCAATGGTACAGGAAGTAATGCAAATAAGGTTCAAGATAGTGAGACATCCCTGTTGGTCTCCAAGAAAGCTAATAAAAACTATATTGAAGACATTGACACAACCCCAAAGTCCCGTCTTAATGTAGTGTTCAAGTTACTGGCTACTACTGCTGGCACCAGCTCTTCAAACTCGCTGCCTGAATCAGTTCGGCTTCTTGAGTCTCAACTTCAAGTTGAAAGACATCGATCAGATGTTATGCGACAGGAAGCTGAAGGACTGAGGAAGTCCCTGCAGAATTCAGACGCATACTTCCTGGTGCAACAGCAAGTGCTGGAGGATTTAAGCGCCAAACAAGAGAAAGTTAATAAGCATGCTAAGCATCTTGCCAGCATTATGGGTACCCAGGATATTATTTCTTAAGCTCTTCTAAAGTGGTTTCAATTTTGGACTTCTTTTGCTGCGGCGTTTATATGCTGCTTTGTTCCCTATATTTGCACTGGTGGCGAACTTTGATGCCTAGTGGATGTAATATGTGTAATAGCCATGATAGTCTAGTATAAGTTGCTTGCCTATTTATTTCCTTATTATCTTGTTTATTTGTTTTCTTGTAGTCAGTGTAGTTCTTTTTCCGCGGTTTGCTAGTGGCCGCAATAACCTATTTTTTAAAACTAGGCCACATTAACCATGGGCTACATATTTACTATAGTTCACATGGGCCTCCTACGGGCCGTAGAAACAATGGGCCTTCTAAGGGCCGTAGAAACAATGGGCCTTCTATAGGGCGTAGAAACAATGCGCCTTATACGGGCCATAGGCACAATGGGCCTTCTACGGGCCGTATCATCAATGGGCCTTCTACGGGCCGTACGATCAGTCGGCCAAACATGGGCCAATAATAGACCACATTATGGTCGTAAATGGGCTAGAGTTGAAATCATCCGTTCATGGGCCGACCATAATGGGTCGTCGTTAATCGGCCGTATTTGATGATGCTATGAAAACGGCCCAATGTATTAACGGGCCACAAATGGGCTGACTGTAACCACGTGCTGAATTTGGCCCACAAGGAGAAAATGACAGTAATGGGCCGAAAGTAAACGAATGCTGGAAATGAGCCCAAGAATAAAGGCCTTGAGAAGGCCGAAAGATAACATGGGCTATAAACGGCCCAACGGAATAATGGGCCGTTAATGGGTATAAAGTGATACAATGTTCATTACGGGCCAGTTTTACCACGGGTCGTTAATGGGCCGAGGGTTATTAAGGGCCTCATATGGGCCGAAAGACGTCATGGGCCATACATGGGCCGAAAGTTAAAACGGGCTGGAATTATATTGGATGGCCCAGATGACGCTACCGGGCATAATTCGGATAGGTCGTAAACGGGCCCTGGGTTAGCGGGCTGTAAATGAGCTATATGTGAACATGCCATTAACAGGCTTGCCGGGGGCCAGCCCGCAACCTTTTGACCAAGTCAAACGGGCTGGCCTTTTCACAGGAATGGGCCTCTGTTGGGCCATGCCACGTGTCGACGTATCATAGGCGCTTTGGGTCCAATGAGTGGATGACATCTGTCTCAACGGCGAGCTGTCACGTGTTCCCTCCAGCCAATGATGGTTTTACACGTGGAAAATCCCCATTGGACGGGGCTGGTAACGAGTTATCGGATACAAAACCGGACCCGATAGCTTAACGGTGTTCCGTTACGGTGGATGCCACGTGTCGGGTCACCCTTGATGAAAGCACTTCTGTGACGCGTGATTTATCGTCATGGAAGTAGACACTTCCGTGATGATAATTTTGTTAATGTCATGGAACACTTCTTACGACAGATTAGGTATGACTATCTTGATTTTGTCATATCATGGATGTACATGCATGACAGAAAACGTGACCTACTATGGCAAACACGTAAGTGTATTTTTTTGTAGTGTTGGTACCTGTGGGTTGCTAGTAGTGTTGATTACTCCTTGTAGTTGAATCTAGTTGGTTTATTTGGTGGAAAATCATATGTTCAGATCCTTTATGCATATTAATACCCCCCAGATTATGCACATGAATATGATTTGTGAGTAGTTACGTTTGTTCCTGGGGACATGGGAGAAGTCTTGCTATAAGTAGTCATGTGAATTTGGTATTCATTCGATATTTTGATGAGATGTATGTTGTCTTTCTTCTAGTGGCATTATGTGAACGTCAACTACATGACACTTCACCATTATTTGGGCCTAGGTGAAGGCATTGGGAAGTAATAAGTAGATGATTGGTTGCTAGTGTGACAGAAGCTTAAACCCTAGTTTATGTGTTGCTTCGTAAGGGGCTGATTTGGATCCATATGTTTCATGCTATGGTTAGGTTTACCTTAATACTTCTTTTGTAGTTGAGGATGCTTACTGGAGGGGTTAATCATAAGTGCGATGCATGTCCAAGGAAGGGCAGTACCCAAGCACTGGTCCACCTACATATCAAATTATCAAAGTAACGAACACGAATTCCCATGTGTCCTCGGGAGCGTTTTCCTTTATATAAGAGTTTATCCAGGCTTGTCCTTTGCTACAAAAAGGATTGGGCCACCTTGCTGCACTTTTTTTACTCTTGTTATTTGTTACCCGTTACAAATTACCTTATCACAAAACTATCTGTTACCGATAATTTCAGTGCTTGCAGAGAATATCTTACTGAAAACGGCTTGTCATTTCCTTCTGCTCCTCGTTGGGTTCGACACTCTTACTTATTGAAAGGACTAGGATAGATCACCTATACTTGTGGGTCATCAAGACTCTTTTCTGGTGCCATTGCCGGGGAGTGAAGCGCCTTTGGTAAGTGGAATTTGGTAAGGAAAAATTTATGTAGTGTGCTGAAATTTACTGTCACTTGTTACTATGGAAAGTAATCCTTTGAGGGGCTTGTTTGGGGTATCTTCACCCCGGCAGTAGAGCAAAGACTTTCTCTTCAACCTACTGAACCTACTGAAAATGTCTACTTTGAAATTCCATCGGGTATGATGGAGAAACTGCTAGCTAATCCTTTTACAGGAGATGGAACATTGCATCCCAATTTGCACCTCATCTATGTGGATGAAGTTTGTGCATTATTTAAGCTTGCAGGTATGCCCGACAATGTTATCAAGAAGAATGTCTTCCCTTTATCTTTGAAGGGAAAGTCATTGACATGGTTTAGGCTATGTGATGATATTGGATCATGGAACTACAACCGACTGATATTGGAATTTCATCAAAAGTTTTATCCTATGCATTTGGTTCATCGTGATCGTAATTATATATATAATTTTTAGCCGGACGAAGGAGAAAGCATCGCTCAAACTTGGGGGAGGCTTAAGTCAATGTTATATTCATGCCCCAATCATGAGCTCTCAAGAGAAATTATTATTCAAAATTTTTATGCTCGGCTTTCTGTCAATAATCGCTCCATGCTTGATACTTCTTGTATTGGTTCTTTTATGATGAAGACTATTGTTTCAAATGGGATTTATTGGAAAGAATTAAACGCAACTCTGAAGATTGGGAACTCGGCGAAGGTAAGGAGTCAGGTATAACACCTAAGTTTGATTGTGTTAAATCTTTTATGGATACCGATGCTTTTCATGAATTTAGCACTAAATATGGACTTGACTCTGAGATAGTAGCTTCTTTCTATGAATCCTTTGCTACCCATGTTGATCTCCCTAAGGAGAAGTGGTTTAAATATCATCCTCCCATTGAAGTAAAAGTAGTTGAACCTATTAAAGTTGAAGAAAAGACTATCACTTATAATGTTGATCCTATTGTTCCTACCGCTTATATTGAGAAACCACCTTTCCCTACTAGAATAAAGGATCATGCTAAAGCTTCAATTGTGGTTCGTAAGAGTAATACTAGAACACCTACACCCCCTGAGCATATCAAAGTTGAGCCTAGTATTGCTATGGTTAAAGATCTCTTGGTTGATAATATTGATGGGCATGTTATTTACTTCTATGATGAAGATGCTAGAATTGCTAGACCTGATACTAAAAATAAACATAGACCTGTTGTAGGCATGCCTATTATCTCTGTTAAAATAGGAGATCATTGCTATTATGGCTTACGTGATATGGGTGCTAGTGCGAGTGCAATACCTCATTCTTTATACAAAGAAATTATGCATGATATTGCACCTGCTGAGTTAGAAAGTATTGATGTTACAGTTAAGCTTGCCAATAGAGATACTATTTCACCAGTTGGGATTGTTAGAGATGTTGAAGTCTTGTGTGGGGAAGTTAAATATCATACTGATTTTGTTGTTCTTGGTTCCCCACAAGATGACTTTTGTCCCATTATATTTGGTAGACCCTTCTTGAATACGGTTAATGCTAAGATAGATTGCAAAAAGGATGTTGTTACTATTGGTTTAGGGGATGTGTCTCATGAATTTAATTTTGCTAAATTTCGTAGACAACCCCATCATAAAGAATTGCCTAGTAAAGATGAAATTATTGGTCTTGCTTCTATTGTCGTGCCTCCTTACCTTATATTGTCGCGCCTCCTTACCTTTAGAACAATATTTGCTAGACCATTAAAATGATATGTTTATGAATGAAAGAAGGGAAATATATGAAGTATTCTTCAAATAGGGACCTATTTCGAAACACAATTTGCTTGTTGAAATTTTATGGGATCCTCCTCAACCCAAGTGTGATCCCGTGTTTGAGCTTAAACCATTACCTGCTACTCTTAAATATGCTTATCTTGATGACAAGAAGATATATCCTATTATTATTAGTGCTAACCTTTCAGAGCAGGAAGAAGAGAAACTATTGAAAACTCTGAATAAGCATTGTGCTGCTATTGGATATACTCTTGATGATCTTAAGGGCATTAGTCCCACTCTATGCTAACAGAAAATAAAATTGGAGAAAGACGCTAAACCAGTTGTTGATCACCAAGGACGGTTAAATCCTAAGATGAAAGAAGTGGTAAGAAAAGAAATACTAAAGCTTCCAGAGGCAGGTATAATTTATCCTATTGCTGATAGTTAGTGGGTAAGTCCTGTCCATTGTGTCCCTAAGAAGGGAGGTATTACTGTTGTTCCTAATGATAAAGATGAATTGATCCCACAAAGAATTTTTACAGGTTATAGAATGGTAATTGATTCCCGTAAACTAAATAAAGCTACTAAAAAGGATCATTACCCTTTACCTTTTATTGATCAAATGCTAGAAAGATTATCCAAACATACACATTTTTGCTTTCTAGACGGTTATTATGGTTTCTCTCAAATACATGTGTCAAAAGAGGGTCAAGAAAAGACCACTTTTACTTGCCCCTTCGGTACCTTTGCTTATAGACGTATGCCTTTTGGTTTATGCAGTGCACCTGCTACCTTTCAAAGATGTATGACTGCTATATTCTCTGACTTTTGTGAAAAGATTGTTGAGGTTTTCATGGATGATTTTTCCGTATATGGAACTTCTTTTGATGATTGCTTAAGCAACCTTGATCGAGTTTTGCAGAGATGTGAAGAAACTAATCTTGTCTTGAATTGGGAGAAGTGCCACTTTACGGTTAATGAAGGTATTGTCTTAGGGCATAAAATTTCTAAAAGCGGTATTCAAGTAGATAAAGATAAAGTTGATGCTATTGAAAAGATGTCGTGTCCTAAGGATATTAAAGGTATAAGAAGTTTCCTTGGTCATGTAGGTTTTTATAGGAGGTTCGTTAAAGACTTCTCAAAAATTTCTAGGCCTGTGACTAATCTCTTACAAACAGATGTTCCTTTTGCCTTTGATGATGATTGTGTAGAAGCATTTGAAATACTTAAGAAAGCCTTGATTTCTGCACCTATTGTTCAGCCACCTGGTTGGAATTTACCCTTTGAAATTATGTGTGATGCTAGTGATTAAGCTATAGGCGCTGTTCTAGGACAAATAGTTGATAAGAAATTAAATGTTATCCAATATTCTAGTAAAACTCTAGACAGTGCCAAGAGAAATTATGTTACTACTGAAAAAGAATATTTAGCAGTTGTATTTGCTTATGATAAGTTCAGACCTTATACTGTTGATTCTAAAGTAACTGTTCACACTGATCATGCTGCTATTAAATATCTTATGGAAAAGAAAGATGCTAAACCTAGACTTATTATATGGGTTCTCCTACTACAAGAATTTTATTTTCATATTATAGATAGAAAGGGAGCTGAGAACCCCATTGCAGACAACTTGTCTAGGTTAGAGCATGTTCTTGATGACCCACTACCTATTTATGATACCTTTCCCGATGAATAATTAGCTGTTATAACTGCTTCTCATAATGCTCCATGGTATGCTGATTATGCTAATTACATTGTTGCTAAATTTATACCACCTAGTTTCACATACCAGCAAAATAAAATGTTTTTCTATGATTTAAGACATTACTTCTGGGATGACCCACACCTTTATAAAGAAGGAGTAGATGGTGTTATTAGACGTTGTGTACCTGAGCATGAACAGGAACAAATCCTAAGCAAGTATCACTCTGAGGCTTATGGAGGACACCACGCTAGAGATAGAACTGCACATAAGTTATAGTAATCCGGTTTTTATTGGCCTACTCTCTTAAAATATGCTCGCAAGTTTGTCTTGTCTTGTGATGAATGACAAAGAATTGGTAATATTAGTGGACGTCAAGAAATTCCTATGAACTATTCACTTGTAACTGAACCATTTGATGTTTGAGGCTTTGATTATATGGGACCGTTTCCTTCCTCTAATGGGTATACACATATTTTAGTTGTTGTTGATTACGTTACTAAGTGGGTAGAAGCTATTCTAACTAGTAGTGCTGATCATAACACCTCTATTAAGATGCTTAAAGAAGTTATTTTTCCGAGGTTTGGAGTCCCTAGATATTTAATGACTGATGGTGGTTCACATTTTATTCATCGTGTTTTTCGTAAGATGATTGCTAAGTATGACGTTAATCATAGAATTGCATCTCCATACCACCCACAGTCTAGTGGTCAAGTAGAACTGAGTAATAGAGATATTAAATTAATTTTGCAAAAGACTGTTAATAGATCTATAAAGAATTGGTCCAAGAAACTTGATGATGCATTATGGCCCTATTGAACTGCATATAAGGATCCTATGGGTATGTCTCCGTATAAAATGGTTTATGAAAAAGCATGTCCCTTACCTCTCGAACTAGAATGTAAGGCATATTGGGCCATTAAAGAGCTCAATTATGATTTCAAACTTGCCGGTGAGAAAAGGCTATTTGACATTAGCTCACTTGATGAATGGAGAACCCAGGCCTATGAGAATGCCAAGCTGTTTAAAGAAAGAGTTAAAAGACGGCATGACAAAAGGATACAAAAGCGTGAGTTTAATGTAGTTGACTATGTCTTGCTATACAACTCTCATTTAAGATTTTTTGCAGGAAAACTCCTCTCTAAATGGGAAGGTCCTTACGTTATCGAGGAGGTCTATTGTTCCGGTGCTATAAAAATCAACACCTTCGAAGGCACAAATCTCAAGGTGGTGAACGGTCAAAGAATCAAACATTATATCTCAGGTAATCCCATAAATGTTATAACTAATGTTATTGAAACCGTAACCCAGAGGAATACATAAGGGACACTTTCTAGAATGTTTCAGACTCTAAAAAGGAATATGTATGTGGTATGGTAAGTAAACCGACTCCAAAACAGTTCTAATAGCAATTTCTCTCTGTTTTGGAATATTTCAGAAAATAGGAAAATGAGAAGTAGTCCGGGAAGGACACGAGGCATCCACGAGGGTGGAGGGCGCGCCCTACCTGTAACATCCCAAATTTCCAATTTGGAATGTTATACATAGGTCATCCATGCATATCATATTTTTATTGAATTTCGTTTTGCGATCCTCGAAATTCTAAGCAACTCAAGGACCTACGGAGAGAGTTGGAGATTTCACGTTTTTCATATTTCAATTTTATCAAATATCGAAACAAGGATCACTTTGATTCTTATTATTTTTCTCTCTGGAAATATTTAATATTAAAATATATGAGAGGTGATAATATGACTTCCCCCAAATAAATGAAATATTGGAGGAAAACTTTTAAACTCAAATAAGAATTTTTATTTGGATTTTATTGCAATTTTATTTGAATTAGGAAAAATATGTGTCGTTCAAAATTGCATTAGAGGCCCAAATAAATGTTTAATTTGTCCGCAATATTATTAGAGGACCGCAAAATTTATTTCAGGATTTTTGGAGTCCGTTTAGTATTTCTTTTAATTGTTTTTCCGCGTCAGGTTTTATTAATAAAAACTAACCGACCTATCAGGCCGTGTCCGGCTAGGAAACTGCACTCGGGGACCCTTTAAAGCCCGCCCGAGCCGGCGCCTCAGCCCACTCCAGCGCCCGCCCCGAACCCTAGCGCGCAACTGCCTTTTCGCCCGCCCGATCCGCACCACCGCCGCCGCTTCACCGCGCTGCCTCGCCGCCACCTCGCTGCCCTGCCGCCGGACCCGATCCCGCCGAAGGTATAGCCACCGCTGGTTTTCGCGAGAAAACAGTTTGTTTTTTATTAAGAAACCCCAGTTCGTTTTTTTAGATCGGTTTTATTTCGGGTTTTCTTGGTTCACTTAAATAGTGGACGCTCGTCCATACGTTCTTTTTAACGAACGCTGTTCATCTGTAAGCCGCAGGCAGCGAACGTTCGTTCGTTAGCATGTTCGTTAGTTTTTCTTTTTCCAGGGTTTTCCGCGATTATTTTCGATCGCGATTTCTGCCGTGATCTTGTATCTAGTATAACTTTTTGCTCGTTATCCAAATCAGGTGAAACAAGCGTCTAGATCTTCGTCTCGAAGCCCTCTTTCTGTTTAACCAACTTGAAAAAGATTTTGGTATTGTAAAATTTGACTTTAGTCTAGATTAGTAAATGAATCTTGCTTCTTTCGTAGTTTGAGTTTCGTTGCTCCGTTTGATTTGATTCTTTTTGCATATCGAATATCTTTAGTTGAGTTTTCATATTCAATCTTCTTATTTGAGGTTTACCAGTGCATCTTCGCTTGAGTGCTTAAGTATGCTATTGTTTGTTTGCGATAGAATTCCCGGAGTGCGAAGCGTGCTACTACGAGTCACTAGATTTTGTGGATCGTCAGCAAGGCAAGTAACACTTTGATCATACCCTTTATTACCTAGATTTTATGCATAGCTCCAATCCTCAAACATTGCATGATTAGGATGTGATTAACTTGTGGGTATTGGGAAGTATATGATGAGGTAGAACCTATTGCCCTGTTTATTACCAAACCCTTGTGAGTTACTTCAATGTTATGCTTATATTGCTATGCTATGCTCATAGACGTGGTTTGGGTGAGTGAATCAATGACAAATGTGACATTGTTAATTAATTGTTCAACTTAAGGTGGCAACTTTAATACACATCTAGGTGGATTATTGGTTTGAGCACCTGGAGAATCCAGTCTTGTATTAGGATATCCCGGAGTAACCGTGTGATCACCCTACGGTCCGCCACCCAGGCTGAAAGGGATCATAAGATTATTCATGCTAGAAACTTCCGTGTGCAGCCACAAGCTATTATGTGCTCTAGCATAGTTGAGTATGTTGCATGACCTATTTCAGTGGTGGGCTAGCAGATGTAGAGGGAAAGTATATGTAATTGTTCACCCAGAGTAAAGAGTTAGTGTTTCTGAAAGACCGTGTCTCGGTCATCTGTTTCTCAAACACCTTGTAGTGCAAGAAATCCAACGGAGGAGATCGACTCTTGTGGGGAAAAGTGCGCAAACCTATGCAGAGTGTACAAACTAATCATGGTTAGCCGTGTCCCCGGTTATGGACATCTTGAGTATCTGGTTCTTGGATTTTCATATGGATCTCATCACTCTAATTTAATTTGTTGGGTTGATAATTACTTTTAATTGGGATTGAGTTGGGGGAACCTTCTCAATGTTTCTCAACTACCATGATAGTTAAATAATATATATTCCTTTGTTGTAGGAAAAAATTGGCTTTTCGCAAAAACATATTAACTTAGAGCCTCCACCAGCCATATATGCATGTAGTGATAGCATTTATTCTGTTCATTGCTCTATTGTGTTACGATGCCAGCATATTCCATGTGCTGATCCGTTTTCGGGCTGCAACGTATCATGTTGCAGACTTTTCAGACGAAGAGTAATGTTTGCTAGGCCATTGTCGTGCACTCAGCTATGCTGTTGGAGTTGATGGACTCACCTTATCTTCCAAGCCTTCCGTTGTTATCATATATAGATTTCCTTAAGCCATATTTATTGTAATAAGTTCTCTTTTGAGACACTCGATGTAATAAGTGTGTGACTGCTACTCTATTATAAATCCTTCGAGTACTGTGTGTGTCAGCATTACCGATCCAAGGATGACACTTAAGCACAGAGACTTGACCGTCTGAGGTCGGGTTTCTACAAGATGGTATCAGAGCACACGCTGAATGTAGGACACGACCAGTAAGATGAGCCATAGGTCACTCTTCTCTACTTATTTCTGACTCTTCATTTTCTACTCCTTGGATGGCGGACTCAAGGAACAAGTTTGCACAACTGGATGAAGACACACCCTTTGGACGGCACATGAAGGAAGTCACTCGGTACCTGAACATAGGAATACCAAGCTTCACCGGGACCTACACTGCCACTTTACCAGAAGAGGAGCGTTGGATGATTCGAGTTCAAGTTCCAGGAAGGACGTTCACGCCAGTCACTGAGCCCATAGAGTTTTCCTTTGATGCACCAACCTGGAGTCTAGGCAAGAGTATGGTAGCCCACATTGCTATGGGACGTATTGGAGAAGTCTACAAACATGAGCTGAAGAACACTATCTACCAGATATGTGAGCGCCAAGATGAGCAATGGGAGATGATCAGCACCAGGAAGGACAGGTCCATTGCAGCTTTCATCCAGGAGTTAAACCCGCACATTCGACGACAGGAGAATCAGATGTGCGCTAGCATGATAGATTTGAAGAAGGTGATGACCAGGAATATGGAGCTAGAAGAGGAACTCAAGTCCACATGCGACGGATACAAGGAGGAAATCGCAACACTATTGGAGAAGAATGACAACCTGATTAAGAATCTCGGAGTATTCATGGGAAACCCCGCGCCAGGAGGAGATGACGACCATCCTGAAGACATTCATTCTAAAGGCTACATCATCATTGATGACACCGAAAGTAGTGATGATGACTATGAAGACGAAGCTCGAGCGGATATCATGGAGTCTTCCACTGATCAAAATTTCTAGTAGACCGTCATATGATCAAGTAGTATTTCCCCCCATGTATATAGTATAGTCTGAGCACTGTAACGATAGCTAGATCGATTGTATGCCCTTGCTTGATTGATTGAGTGGTATGATATGATTATGTTTGTCTCATGTACATATGGGTAGTGCTTTCTCAATAGACCTCATTCTATTCTAATCTCTTCTCTAAACCCATCAGATGCCTCCGACACATGATACCGGATTTGTCTTCCCACCGGAGCTCACTTAGTTAATCCAACAGCAGAATGCCTTGATGCAGCTTTTTGTCCAGAACCAAGGCAACAACAACAACAACCCACCGCCACCACCTCTAGTTGACAACTTATCCAGTTTTCTGAGGTTGTAGCCGCCGGTGTTTTCTAGTAGCACCAAGCCAATAGTTGCTGATGACTGGCTACGCAGGATTGGAAACCATACTGGATGCCCGTGAATGATCTAGATGAGATCAAGAAGGAGATTAAGGAGTTATTGGAGAAAGGTTACATCCGACGAAGTTCGTCACCATGGGGAGCCCCAGTACTCTTGGTTGAAAAGAAGGATGTATTGTTGAGGATGGTTGTTGACTATCGTGCGCTGAATGAAGTGACGATCAAGAACAAGTACCCATTGCCGATGATCAATGATCTGTTTTACCAGTTGCAAGGAGCTACAGTGTTTTCGAAGATCGATCTGCGATCAGGATACCACCAGTTGAAGATTCGAGAAAAAGATATAACTAAGACAACTTTCACCACAAGGTACGGGCTTTATGAGTATATGGTTATGTCATTTGGATTGACTAATGCCCCTGCCTATTTCATGAGTATGATGAATAAGGTATTCATGGACTTCTAGGACAAGTTTGTTGTGTTTTTCGTTGATGATATCTTGGTATACTCAAAGAACAAAGAGGAGCACAAGGAGCATTTGCGTTTAGTTCTCGAGAAGATCAGGGAACATCGGTTATATGCCAAGCTTAGCAAGTGTGAATTTTGGCTGAAGGAAGTTGGATTCCTTGGACATGTTATATCAGGAGAAGGTATAGCAGTAGAACCCCAGCAAGGTTAAGTCAGTCACCGATTGGCTATCACCCACCACAGTTGGATAAATCCGCAGTTTTCTTGGACTTGCTGGATATTATCGGAGATTTATCGAGAATTTCTCTAAAATTGCGAAGCCCATGACAGAGATGTTGAAGAAGCAGACTAAGTTCAAATGGACGGAAGAATGTGAGGCCAGTTTCCACGAGTTGGAAAAACAACTGATTACAGCCCCACTACTGATTTGCCGGATATACGCAACGATTTCCAAGTGTATTGTGATGCCTTTCATTTAGCACTTGGAGGAGTGCTTATGCAGGATGGAAGAGTTGTTTCATATGCTTCACGTCAACTTCGACTGCATGAGTTAAATTCTGCCACTCATGATTTGGAGTTAGCAGCCGTAGTGCATGCTCTCAAGACTTGGAGACACTTTCTTATTGGAAACCGGTGTGATGTGTACACGGATCATAAAAGTTTGAAGTACATATTCACCCAGAAGGAGCTGAGCCTTAGGCAGAGGAGATGGTTGGAGCTCATAAAGGATTATGACATGAAGCTGCATTATCATCCAGGAAAGGCCAATGTCATAGCAGAAGCCTTGAGCCAGAAGAGTTATGTTAATACTCTCCTAACGGGAGGGTTGCCAAAGGAGTTAGACGAGGATCTCAGGGAGCTTAGTTTGGAGATTGTTCCTAGATGTTTTGTTGCAGCGATGGAAGTTCAGTCTACATTGTTGGGAAAGATTCGTGAAGCTCAGAAGGATGGCAAGGAAGTTGCCGAGGTAAAGGAGAGAATGAGCATAGGAAAAGCCAAAGGTTTTTGTGAAGATGAGAACGACACCTTGTGGTTTGAGGACCGTGTATATGTGCCCAATAATACAGATATCGGGAAGTTGATACTACAGGAAGCTCATGACTCGCCATACTTGATACTCCCCAGAAAAACCAAAATGTATTTGGATTTGAAGGAGCGTTTCTGGTGGACTGGTATGAAGAAGGATATTACTGAGTATGTAGCCATATGTGATGTATGTCAGAGAGTGAAGGCAGAACATCAGAAGCCAGCAGGATTACTACAGCATATGCCGATACCCGAATGGAAGTGGGATAAGCTTGGCATGGATTTATGACCGGATTACCCAGGACCCGATCGGGATATGATTCTATCTGGGTACTAGTGGATTGCTTCACCAAAGTAGCTCACTTTATCCCAGTGAAACCACTTACACAAGTGACAAGGATCATGTGTCTGCATGGAGTTCCGAGGACCATCGTATCAGATAGAGGAACGCAGTTCACTTGAAAGTTTTGGCATTAGTTGCACTAGACTTTGGGTACCAGGCTAGAGTTTAGTACAGCCTTTCATCCGCAGACAGATGGACAGACCGAGAGAGTCAATCAGATTCTGGAGGACATGTTGAGAGCTTGTGCGCTAGACTATGGATCTAGTTGGGATGATAATTTTCCATACGCAGAGTTCTCATACAACAATAGCTACCAGGCCAGTTTGAAGATGGCATGGTTCGAAGCCCTATATGGAAGAAGGTGCAGAACACCGTTGATGTGGGATGAAGTTGGAGACCGTCAGTTGTTTGGACCAGGTTTGATCAAAGAGTCAGATGAGAAGGTTAAGCTGATTCAAGATAGACAGAAGATAGCTCAGTCCAGGTAGTAGAGTTATGCAGATTCAAAACGCAAGGAGGTAGTCTATGAAATCGGAGACCGAGCATATCTTCATGTGTCACCTCTGCGAGGAGTTAAACGTTTTGGAGTTAAGAGAAAGTTAGCCCCAAGATTTGTAGGACCATACCGAGTTTTGGAACATATGGGAGAAGTGGCCTACAAGTTGGAGTTACCCGAAGGACTGTCAGGAGTTCATGATGTGTTTCACGTTTCCCAGTTGAAGAAGTGTCATGCTGGGATGGCCGATATTCCTCTGAGAGATACAGTGCCCCTAGAAGCAATTCAGGTGGACATTGATTTGACCTATGAGGAGAAACCTGTCAAGATTCTCGAGTTTGCCAGCCGGGTTACTCACAGCAAGATTATCAAGTTTTGTAAAGTTTAGTGGAGCCACCATACCGATGGTGAAGCCACCTGGGAACGAGAGGATGATCTACGGAAGGACCACCCACACCTATTTTATAGCCAACCCGAATCTCGACGGCGGGATTCATCTTAAGGGGGGTAGGTTTGTAACATCCCAAACTTCCAATTTGGAATGTTATACATAGGTCATCCATGCATATCATATTTTTATTGCATTTCATTTTGCGATCCTAGAAATTCTAAGCAACTCAAGGACCTACGGAGAGAGTTGGGGATTTCACGTTTTTCATATTTGAATTTTATCAAATATCAAAACAAGGATCACTTTGATTCTTATTATTTTTCTCTCCGAAAATATTTCATATTAAAATATATGAGAGGAGATAATATGACTTCTCCAAAATAAATGAAATATTGGAGGAACAATTTTAAAGTCAAATAAGAATTTTTATTTGGATTTTCTTCAATTTTATTTGAATTAGGCAAAATATGCGTTTTTCAAAATTACATTATAGGCCCAAATAAATGTTCACTTTGTCCACAATATTATTAGAGGACCATGAAAATTTATTTCAGGATTTTTGGAGTTCATTTATTATTTATTTTAATTGTTTTTCCATGTCATGTTTTACTAAAAAAAGTAATCGACCTACCGGGTCGTGTCCGGCTAGGACACTGCGCCTGGGGCCCCTTTAAAGTCCGCCCTAGCTGGCGCCATAGCCCACCCCAGCGCCCGCTCTGAACCCTAGCGTGCCGCCGCCTCGCCGCCCACCCGATCCACGCTGCAGTGCCGCCTCCTTGCCGCCGCGCCACCTCGCCGCCCTGTCACCGTACCCGATCCCGCCGGAGGTATAGCCGCCGCCGCCAGTTTTCGCGAGAAAACCGTTCATTTTTTTAAGAAATCCTAGTTCGTTTTTTTTTCTACATCGGTTTTGTTTCGGTTTTTCTTGGTTCGGTTAGATAGCGGACATTCATCTGTACGTTCGTTTTGACGAACGTTGTTCATCCGTTAGCCGTAGGCACCGAACGTTCATTCGTTAGCCTATTCGTCAGTTTATCTTTCTCCAGGATTTCCGCGATTATTTTCGATCGTGATTTCTGCCCTGATCTTCGTTCTAGTATAACTTTTTGCTCGTTTATCCAAATCAGGTGAAACAAGCGTCTAGATCTTCGTCTCGAAGCCCTCTTTCTACTAACCAACTTGAATAAGATTTTCATACTGTAAAATTTGACTTTAGTCCAAATTAGTAAATGGATCTTGTTTCTTTTGTAGTTTGAGTTTCATTGCTCTGTTTGATTTGATTCTTTTTGCAAATCGAATCTCTTTAGTTGAGATTTCAGATTCAATATTCTTATTTGAGATTTACCAGTGCATCTTTGCTTGAGTGCTTATGTATGCTATTGTTTGTTTGCGATAGAATTCCCGGAGTGCGAAGCGTGCTACTACGAGTCACTAGGTTTTGCGGATCGTCAGCAAGGCAAGTAACACTTTGATCATACCCTTTATTACCCAGTTTTTATGCATTAGTCCAATCCTCAAACATTGCATGATTAGGATGTGATTAACTTGTGGGTATTGGGAAGTAGATGATGAGGTAGAACCTATTGCCCTATTTATTACCAAACCCTTGGGAGTTACTTCTACGTTATGCTTATATTGCTATGCTATGCTCATAGACGTGGTTTGGGTGAGTGAATCAATGACAGATGTGAGATTGTTAATTAATGGTTAGACTTAAGGTTGCAACTTTAATACACATCTGGGTGGATTGTTTGTTTGGGCACCTGGAGAATCCAGTGTTGTCTTAGGATTTCCCGGAGTACCCGTGTGATCATCCTACGGTCCGCCACCCAGGCTCAAAGGGATCATAAGATTATTCATGCTAGAAACTTCCATGTGCAGACACAAGCTATTATGGGCTCTAGCATAGTTGAGTATGTTGCATGACCTCTTTCAGTGGTGGGCTAGCAGATGTAGAGGGAAAGTTGGTGTAACTGTCCACCCAGAGTAAAGAGTTGGTGTTTTTGAAAGACTATGTCTCGGTCATCCGTTTCTCAAACTCCTTGTAGTGCGAGAAATCCAACGGAAGAAATTGAGTCTTGTGGGGAAAAGTGCGCAAACCTCTGCAGAGTGTACAAACTAATCATGGTTAGCCGTGTCCCCGCTTATGGACATCTTGAGTATCTGGTTCTTGGATTTTCATATGGATCTCATCACTCTAATTTAATTTGTTGGGTTGATAATTACTTCTAATTGGGATTGAGTTGGGGGAACCTTCTCAATGTTTCTCAACTACCATGATAGTTAAATAAAATATATTCCTTTGTTGTAGGGAAAAATTGGCTTTTCGCAAAAACATATTAACCATAGAGCCTCCACCAGCCATATATGCATGTAGTGATAGCATTTATTCTGTTCATTGCTCTATTGTGTTAGTATGCCAGCATATTCCATGTGCTGACCCGTTTTTGGGCCGCAACGTATCATGTTGCAGACTTTTCAGACAAAGAGTAAGGTTCGCTAGGCCGTTGTCGTGCACTCAGCTATGCCGTTGGAGTTGATGGACTCACCTTATCTTCCAAGCCTTCCGCTGTTATCTTATTTAGATGGCCTTAAGCCATATTTATTGTAATAAGTTCTCTTTTGAGACAATCGATGTAATAAGTGTGTGATTGCTACTCTGTTATAAATCCTTTGAGTACTGTGTGTGCCAGCATTACCGATCCAGGGATGACACTTAAGCACAGAGACTTGGCCGTCTGAGGTCGGGTCGCTACACTACCCCCCTGGGTGCACCCCCCTGCCTCGCGGGCACCTCGTGTGCCCTCCGTACTTCGTTTTCTTGCACGATACTTCTTTTGGTCGATAAAAATTCATTATATAATCTCCCGCAGATATCCTCTGCTTTTGACCACCATACCACACAAATATCCTCTTCTTTTTGTTTTGAGTTGTTTCTACCGCAGATTAGAGCAATATGTCTTCTCAAGAGTCAGTGGGGGAGAGTCGGGTGTCTCATCGACACCGGGACCAGGAGCAAATAGTGATGCTGACCACTTTGGGCCATCAACGAAAGAAGAGATGGAGGCCGACTTGAAAAGGATAGATGCCATGGAAGAGGATCAAGAAGTTACTTCTCGTTTCTAAACCGGATGCACGATGGGGGAACTACAGAGCTCAGCTATTCCAAACTCGGTCATCCCTTCCAATGTTAGATTTCTTTCTTATATGAAAAAGAGTGTTACTTGGTCTCTCGCAGCTATGCAACATCCATGGGTGAAAGGAGCTTTAGCCGTCATGGGCAAGCTCCGTAAGGAAATAATGCACCTCAAGCAACAAGCCTATAAGCTCGAGGAAGAGAATTGTATCATGAGGGGCATCATTGCCAAGAATATCACATCACCACCTCTGAACAAAGAAACATAACTACATGGGTATGGGCACTCCATTTGACAACCGCCAAGCTTGGGGGAGGTGCCCCGGTATCGTATCACCATCACACTTCTATCTTTCACATTTTTCTTAGTTCGATCCTTTTGGTAATATCTTGATCTAGTAGAATAAAGTTTTAGTATGATCTAGTTTTGAGTTTTGCTTTATGATCCTTCTATGTAATCTAGTCCGTGAGCTATGTATATATAATAACGATTAGTCTTGAGTTGAGGGCTTGGTTATCTTGCTATCATCTTGAGGGAATAATAGTAAAAGAAAAGAATAAAAAGAAATAAAAAGATCATATTAATCTTATGGAGAGTAATGACATCACATATAAAGAGTATGATGAATAAAAGTTGTTGAGAGTTGACAAACATAGTTTTGGTCATCGTTGCAATTAATAGGAAGTAATAAAGAAAGAGAGGTTTTCACATATAAATATACTATCTTGTACATCTTATACGATTGTGAGCACTCATTCAAATATGACATGTTAAAAGGTTGATGTTGGACAAGGAAGACCACACAATGGGTTATGTTTTCTTATATCCGAAATAAAGTATATTGTCATGGATCATCCAACATGTTGGGCTTGCCTTTCCCCCTCATGCTAGCCAAATTCTTTGCACCAAGTAGAGATACTACTTGTGCTTCTGAATATCCTTAAACCCGGTTTTTCCATGAGAGTCCACCATATCTACCTACGGATTGGGTAAGATCCTTCAAGTAAGTTGTCATTGTTGCATGCAATAAAAATTGCTCTCTAAATATGTATGATCTATTAGTGTGGAGAAAATATGCTTTATACGATCTTGTGATATGGAAGCAATAAAAGCGATAGACTGCATAATAAAGGTCCCTATCACAAGTGGCAATATAAAGTGATGTTCTTTTGCATTAAGATTTCGTGCATCCAACCATAAAAGCACATGACAACCTCTGCTTCCCTCTGCGAAGGGCCTATCTTTTACTTTTGTCTTATATCTTATGCAAGAGTCGCGGTGATCTTCACCTTTCCTTTTTACACTTTATCCTTTGGCAAGCACATTGTGTTGGAAAGATCCTGATATATATATATATACATATATATATATATATATATATATATATATATATATATCCAATTGGATGTAAGTTATCATAAACTATTATTGTTTGACATTACCCTTGAGGTAAAAGGTTGGGAGGCAACACTATGAGCCCCTATCTTTCTCTGTGTCTAATTAAAACTTCATACCCATAAGTATTGCGTGAGTGTTAAAGACTAAATGATAGTTGAGTATGTGGACTTGCTGAAAAGCTCTTATATTGACTCTTTCCGATGTTATGATAAATTGCAATTGCTTCAGTGACCGATATCATAGTTTGTTAGTTTTCAATGAAGTTTCCGATTCATATTGGACATTGTGAATAGATTGTTACTTTAGCATAAGAAATTATATGACTATATATATATATATATATGTTGTTGTTGTAAGAATGATCATGATACCCTCATGTCCGTATTTTATTTTATCGACACCTCTATCTCTAAACATGTGGACATATTTTCCGTTATCAGCTTCCGCTTGAGGACAAGCAAGGTCTAAGCTTGGGGGAGTTGATACGTCCATTTTGCATCATGCTTTTATGTCGATATTTTTTGCATTATGGGATGTTACTACACATTATGTCACAACACTCATGCCTTTTCTGTCTTATTTACAAGGTTTACATGAAGAGGGAGAATGCCGGCAGCTAGAATTCTGGGCTGGAAAAGGAGCAAATATTAGAGACCTATTCTACACAAATCCGAAAGTCCTGAAACTCCACGAAAGTCAGTTTTGGAATATATAAAAAATACTGGGCGAAGAAAGCACTAGAGGGGGGCCACACCCTGTCCACGAGGGTGGGGGCGTGCCCTACCCTCTGGGCGCGCCCCTGCCTCGTGGGCCCCATGGCAGGCCTCCGGTGCCCATCTTTTGCTATATGAAGTCTTTCACCTTGGAAAAATCAGAAGGAAGCTTTTGAGATGAAGCGTCGCCGTCTCGAGGCAGAACCTGGCGAAACCAATCTAGGGCTCCGGCGGAGCTGCTCTGCCGGGGAAACATCCCTCTGGGAGGAGGAAATCATCACCATCGTCATCACCATCAATCCTCTCATCGGGATGGGGGTCAATCTCCATCAACATCTTCACTTGCACCATCTCATCTCAAACCCTAGTTCATCTCTTGTATCCAATCTTTGTCTCAAAACCTCAGATTGGTACATGTGGGTTGCTAGTAGTGTTGATTACTCCTTGTAGTTGATGCCAGTTGGTTTATTTGGTGGAAGATCATATATTCAGATCCTTTATGCATATTAATACCCCTCTGATTATGAACATGAATATGATTTGTGAGTAGTTACGTTTGTTCCTGAGGACATGGGAGAAGTCTTGCTATAAGTAGTCATGTGAATTTGGTATTCGTTCGACATTTTGATGAGATGTATGTTGTCTTTCCTCTAGTGGTGTTATGTGAACGTCGACTACATGACACTTCACCATTATTTGGGCCTAGGGGAAGGCATTGGGAAGTAATAAGTAGATGATGGGTTGCTAGAGTGACAGAAGCTTAAACCCTAGTTTATGCATTGCTTCGTAAGGGGTTGATTTCGATCCATATGTTTCATGCTATGGTTAGGTTTACCTTAATACTTCTTTTGTAGTTGCGGATGCTTGCAAGAGGGGTTAATCATAAGTGGGATGCTTGTCCAAGGAAGGGCAGTATCCACATACCAGTCCACCCACATATCAAATTATCAAAGTAATGAATGCGAATCATAGGAGCATGATGAAAACTAGCTTGACGATAATTCCCATGTGTCCTCGGGAGCGTTTTCCTATATATAAGAGTTTGTCTAGGCTTGTCCTTTGCTACAAAAAATATTGGGACACCTTGCTGCACCTTGTTTACTCTTGTAACTTCTTACCCATTACAAATTACCTTATCACAAAACTATCTATTACCGATAATTTCAGTGCTTGCAGAGAATACCTTGCTGAAAACCGCTTGTCATTTCCTTCTGCTCCTCGTTGGTTTTGACACTCTTACATATCGAAAGGACTATGATAGATCCCCTATACTTGTGGGTCATCACCATACTGTTGAGCTTCTGTATCTTTTCTATCCTTGCTGCTTCTTTGAGTTCAGCGTCGGTCGATGAGCAACTTTTATAGGGGGGAAATAATGTAACACCGGGGCCCAAAAGAAGCAAATAAAACAACTCAACCAAACCAAGGAATAATCACACAAAAACAATATGACATATATGCTATCCACACAATATGCACACCAACTTAAGCACACAAATATCGGGGATACTCTGGTACTACGATTTAACATGTTTTGACAGTGTGCACGAAGGCGAATTAATGTGTGGGAAAAGTTGGTGTAAGCATTGATACACGAAGTGCTAGCCTAGCAAGGTAGCAACCTTGACTAGCTCGGAGACGAGGACGTACTTGGTAACCATGTAGAGGGACACGGATGTCGCGACCACATTTTTATCAAGCTGACGGAAGGGATTCGTACTCGTCCACAGAATAGGATAGCAAGGAAAACTGAGTCTGCTGACATTGCCCTTTCTTGATGGCTAAGATCATTAAGGGTTGCCAACACGACAAGACAAAAAGCATGATTCGGGATAGAAGCATGTCTACCACCGAAATGATAGGTGGGGCTGAAAGAAGGATATCGGCGCGATACCTGAGCACCATTTTCTACAAACAGTGTCGGGATCACTTGGCATCACTCTGCCGGTACAGAAATGACGTCAAACACCAAAAGAAAAAGGAAACTAGAAGAATGCAGAGGCTGAGCTATAGTGGATCAGGATCCGATGCCATCTATACTCACCAGATAAATCATTAGCAACAAATAATTAGGCTATATGTATGCTATGCAACAAACAAATGCAGCAACCAATGCGGCAAACAACCCAGACTCTATACTACCGCTTTCTACTGCTCGCACTGAATAGGGTGTCCTACAGCCAAACCTGCTCTAATACCAAGCCTGTGGCACCCCGGCTCAAAGAAACTGGAATGCCCCGTATTCTAGCCTAGAGATCGAGGAGAAGTCTTCTAGAATACGGCCCTGCTTGACATAGAACAAAGAAGCTCTTATTACAAAGGATAAATATACGGGTCTGATGTTACAAAGGATCACATCAGCACGGCGACACTACGCCGGCGATACTACGCTTGCTCTATGCTAGCAGCGGAACAACTCGTAGAAGCGGAAAATCTTCTAGCAGTGGAACAACGACGAAGGTGGTGAACTCCACTCCGCAGGGACTTTGGCTGGGACACGATCTAGCTCGCACACACGGTAACCTTGACAAGCAATCAATCAATCATGGCATCACCTGCAATCTGGCATGACAGGCCAGGTCAATACATTGAATGTACTTGCAAGCTCACAACACCCAAAAGCATCAAGGCAAGACAACAACATCACATTTAAAAGGTTAATTAATTAACTGCTACCAAGATGTGGAAACAATAACTAAGCATGATATAAAACTACTAGAATACTGATGAGCCATCATCTCAATCTCAACAGCCCATCTCACTCTTGGCTATCCGGCCAAGCAATATACCATCTCGATCACATTGTGATCCACATGATCACCTTGTGATCAAAACATCCACGTGACCACCTTGTGATCAAAGCATCCACGTGATCACCTCGTGACCACACCACAAACTGAATGATCATCCTCGAGATCATCTCAACATCATCATCTGCATCCTGCCAAACTGTTACAGATCATAATATCAACATATAAATCATCTATAAGTCATTGTGTCATGTGAATGTTGATCGAATGATGTGACCTAGTACGAACTTGTGCCCATGATCGAGGATGCAACTATCGATAGATTAAACACACAGACTCAACAGAGGTTAGTACACTGTACCCACACCATGGAACCCATGGCCTTGCACTCCCATTCGGGTGGACCAACGGCATTCCGACAAAACCGATCTACTGCCATGACACTCTCCCGGCCACTCCGACCAACTCCCCTCTGGACTAAGTCATGGGTGGCCCTGATGTCAACAATTGATATCCAATGGCTACCGTCGTGGCAAAACCAAAAACGGTCCCAAACGGGGACAAGAGATCTCAATACCAACCACAGGCACACAAGGTTATGTCTACTTACCGAGCCAAGGTAACGCACGCCCATAACCTTCCCTCGTTGGAGGCACCGGCGAGAGACACAACAATAGATCGCATTAGGGCATTCCCATAAAGGCAAATGTGGTCGCACTGGAAAATCCCGGTTCGGTGGCACCTGACAAACTTAATGATGGAATTTATCCCCAAAAATACAACAGTGATAACTGATACTCCAATATCATCTATCAACCTGTAATCCAAGTCATAGCTCTATCCAACAAATAATCCAAAGCATAAAATCGTCATATCCAAATACTCTGAGGGCAATATATCACTACTATCATGATGAATCAAAGTACCAACATACTACTAATCCAATAACAAGATCAATATATTAACCTAAGATCCACATGCAGTCATCATATCCAACCTAATACTCCAAAGCATAATATCAGATATCAACATGAAAATAATCATAATATAAGCCACTAATAATCCAATAGCCACATGTCATCCTCAAAAGTTGCAAAGTATAAGTCCTAGAACTCTAAGTAACATCATGGCAATACAAAGATCAAAATATCACTCCGAGAAATTCCATGAAGAGATCACAGGAAGATAAAGCAATATTTTAGGCATGTTCAAATAAATAAACCATGTCACTGCATTGCAATCATGCAAACAGAGGGTTTGGCTTGCCTCGGATGGAGGGATACACCGGGAGGAAGTGCGAGAAGCTTGCGGAAAGAAACGCCGGAAAACATTATCTCTCGGAGGGGGCTGATTAAGGGCAAGAGCATAATGGTCATTTTTAGAATGTTAACACATGATGAAAGTGATGCCAACAAAACGGGCTTGACGAGACGAATAAGTGGGCTTTGGAATTACATCATTTGGAGTTGGGATCAAAAAGATACGGTCGTTCATTCGTTAGACAGAAAACAAATAAAAACTTATTCATTTCTGCTCACCGATGAATGTTCACAAAATAGAGGGTTCGGCCAGTGGCTGGAAAAATAGAAAGAGCCTTTTCAGAAATACGCCTTCAGATCAAGGAAAATGTATTTTGGTCTAAAGAACACTAAAGTCCGGTTTAAAACCTGGAAAATGTATTTACGTGGATACGTTTCCACTTATCCAGGTCAGCAGCACCTGGTCAACGCGTTTTGAGGCTGACACGCGGGGCCTGCCTAGGCCGTTGTCGTCTTCTACCTCTATTGCCCACGCGCAGCCGAGGCAGAGGCGGTGCTCGACGGCGATAGCCGGAGCTACCGACCATCTCCAGCGACGCCTGACCTACCCACGTGCTCAGGGCAACGAGGCTGACCCATTCACGGGTAGCTCGGTCACCGAGAAGCTCGGGAACGGCGGTAGTGTCGACTGCAGCTGATGGAGGCTCCGCCGGAGTTGGGCTCGAGGCCCTGGTTACTCCGCCGACGAACTGAGAGAAGGGAGAGATTCGTCGGTGAATGGGTGTAGCTCTGGTGGTGGAATGGAGGAAGGAGGGAGCTTGGCTTGACAGAATTTAAGAGGAGGAGGCCGGCGGCCGAGGCGGCCATGGAAGGGCTAGGAGTGTCCTCGAGCTCGCCGGAGTGGCTGGGCGGGGTACTGGGAGCGGGTGGAGGCTGGAGGTCAGGAGAGGCACGGTTGGGAGCAGCTTAAATAGCCAGGGGAGGAGGGGGTCGAGCTGTCGTCGCCGCGGACGCGTGGCCAGAGCCATGGACGCATGTGCACGTGCTTGAGCTCAGAGGTAGACAACGGGGAGGCACAGGGAGGAGCTCACGGGGGCAGAGGGAGCCAAGGGAGCACAGGGAGGAAGAAACAAACTCCATTAAAGCCCTGTCGGGGCACTGTTCGCCCGTGGGCGCACGGCGGCGAGCGCCGACGAGGAGGTTTTCGGAGGGGGAGAGTGGTCCAGAGAGAAGGCAACAACAAGAGGAAGACGTTGGACATGGTCATGCGTGCAAAGTCAACGAGAGGAGGAGAGGCCGAAGCACAAACGACGTCCTGGACACGTCATAGTGAGTAGAGCGCGTGCACAGGCTTGTTGTCATCATAGTCACCACGTTAACTGGGGCATTCAACGCTCTCTTGCACCCAAAATGTTGTCTACCTGATAGTCCTTCCAATGTAGATCATAAATGAGGCTATCGCCTGATCTGGGGTGTTGTGGTTAAATGGTTGTGATCGTCTGAAGTTTGTTGTAGCAAACTTGGTTGTGCACTGGTGATCCATAGGGAATTGATTGGAACCACAGTTGGTGTCTGGGGTGATTATCTAAGGAAGGACTATGATCCTAGAGGTTTTGAGGATAATTGGACCACAAAACAACAGGGTTGCTTTGTAACTGCATATTTGTTCCAAAAAATGGATTATGATGATGCACTCAAATGAAGAAGCCACTTGAGCTGAAATTGGGCAAGGCAAGGTTATTTTGCCATATGAAGCTATAGTAAAAATTTCACACAAATGGACTTGCAAAATGGTACTTGCTTCACAAACATCCTCACTGTCCAGAAAATTGCAATAATTTTGGAGGGGAAATGGCTTAATGAAATAATCCCAAATTTTGTGGAGAGATGTTATTTGGGTAGGAGCACGATCTGGTAATTTCTTAGAATTAGTGAAGCAATATAAAATATACTTGCTTCACAACCTGATAATGTTAACAGAATCAAAGATTTGAGGATGTGCTCACATAGATGATTGGATGAATCTGAAAATTTGAGGAGTGTAATGACATGAGCACGTGAAGAGGCATGCAAAATTTCAACTCATTTGGAACCGGGACTTCAAAAATGTTTTGAACACCACGGAACATATAAGATGTTCCAAGAGTTGAAATTTGTATTTCAGACTCATGCCCGAGTCAACAGGTATGAGACCTCTGACAAGTATTTTGCCTACAAGATGGAGGAGAATAGCTCAACCAGTGAGCATGTGCTCACAATGTCTGAGTACTATAATCGCTTGAATCGAGTGGGAGTTAATCTTCCAGATAAGATAGTGATTGACCGAGTTCTCTAGTCACTATCACAAAATTACTAGAACTTCATGATGAACTATAATATGTAAGGGATGACGAAAACGATTCCCAAGCTCTTCGCGATGCTGAAATCAGCGAAGGTGGAAATCAAGAAAAGCATCAAGTGTTGATGGTTGACAAGACCACTAGTTTCAAGTAAAAGGGCAAGGGAAAGAAAGGGAACTTCAAGAAGAATGGCAAGCAAGTTGCCACTCCCATGAAGAACCCCAAAGCTAGACCCGAGCCTGAAACTGAGTGCTTCTACTGCAAAGGAAATGGTCACTGGAAGTGGAACTGCCCTAGATACTTGGCGGATAAGAAGGATGGCAAAGTGAACAAAGGTATATTTGATATACATGTTATTGATGTGTACTTTACTAGTGTTTATAGCAACCCCTCAGTATTTGATACTAGTTCAGTTGCTAAGAGTAGTAACTCAATATGGGAGTTGCAAAATAAACAGAGACTAGTTAAGGGCGAGGTGATGATGCGAGTTGGAAGTGATTCCAAGGTTGATAAGATCACCATCGCACACTCCGTTTACCTTCGGGATTAGTGTTGAACCTAAAATAAATGTTATTTGGTGTTTGCGTTGAGCGTGAATATGATTGGATCATGTTTATTGCAATACGATTATTCATTTAAGTCAAAGAATAATTGTTGTTCTATTTACAAGAATAAAACCTTCTATGGTCATACACTCAATATAAATGGTTTATTGAATCTCGATCGGAATGATACACATATTCATAATATTGAAGCCAAAAGATGCAAAGTTAATAATGATAGTGCAACTTATATGTGGCATTGCCGTTTAGGTCATATTGGTGTAAAGCGCATGAAAAAACTCCATGCTGATGGATTTTTGGAATCACTTGATGCTTGCGAACCATGCCTCATGGGCAAGATGACTAAGACTCTGTTCTCCGGAACAATGGAGCGAGCAACTGACTTATTGGAAATAATACATACCGATGTATGCGGTCCAATGAGTGTTGATGCTCACGGCGGGTACATTGTTTTCTGATCTTCATAGATGATTTGAGAAGATATGGGTATATCTACTTGATGAAACACAAGTCTGAAACATTTGAAAACTTCAAAGAATTTCAAAGTGAAGTAGAGAATCATCATAACAAGAAAATAAAGTTTGTATGATCTGATCGCGGAGGCAAATATTTGAGTTATGACTTTGGCCTTCAATTAAAACAATGTGGAATAGTTTCACAAACTCATGCAACCTGTAACACCACAACATAATGGTGTGTCCGTACGTCATAACCGTACTTTATTGGATATAGTGCAATCTATGATGCCTCTTACCGATTTACCACTATCGTTTTGGGGTTATGCATTAGAGGCAGCTACATTCACGTTAAATAGGGCACTGTCTAAATCCGTTAAGACGACACCATATGAACTATGGTTTGGCAAGAAACCAAAGCTGTCGTTTCTTAATGTTTGGGGTTTCAATACTTATGTGAAAAAGTTTCAACCTGATAAGGTCGAACCCAAATCGGAGAAGTACGTCTTCATAGGTTACCCAAAAGAAAATGTTGGGTACACCTTCTATAACAGATCCGAAGCCAAGATCTTTGTTGCTAAGACTGGATCCTTTCTAGAGAAGGAGTTTCTCTCGAAAGAAGTGAGTGGGAGGAAAGTATAACTTGATGAGGTAATTGTACCTTCTCCCAAATTGGAAAGTAGTTCATCACAGAAATTAGTTCCAGTGATGCCTACACTAATTAGTGAGGAAGTTAATGATGATGATCATGAAACTTCAGATCAAGTTACTACCGAACATCGTAGGTCAACCAGACTACATTCCGCACCAGAATAGTACGGTAATCCTATTCTGGAAATCATGTTACTAGACCATGATGAACCTACGAACTTTGAGGAAGCGATGATGAGCCCAGATTCCGTGAAATGGCTTAAGGCCATTAGATAGGATCCATGTATGAGAACAAAGTATAGACTTTGGTTGACTTGCCCGATGATCAGAAAGCCATAGATAATAAATGGATCTTCAAGAGGAAGACGGACGATGATGGTAGTATTACTATCTACAAAGCTCGAATTGTTGCAAAAATGTTTTTGACAAGTTCAAGGTGTTGAATATGATGAGATTTTCTCACTTGTATCGATGCTTAAAAGTCTATCCGAATCATGTAAGCAATTGCCACATTTTATGAAATTTGGCAAATTAATGTCAAACCTGCATTCCTTAATGGATTTCTTAAAGAAGAGTTGTATATGATGCAACCAAAAGGGTTTTTCAATCCTAAAGGTGCTAACAAAGTGTGCAAACTCCAGCGATCCATCTATGAACTGGTGCAAGCATCTCGGAGTTGGAATATATGCTTTGGTAAGGTGATCAAAGCATATGGCTTTATATATACTTATGGTGAAGCCTGTATTTACAAGAAAGTGAGTGGGAGCACTACAACCTTTCTGATAAGTATATGTGAATGAAATATTGTTGATCGGAAATGATGTAGAAGTTTCTGGAAAGCATAAAGGAGTGTTTGAAAGGAGTTTTTCAAAGAAAGACCTCGATGAAGCTGCTTACATATTGAGCATCAAGATCTATAGAGATAGATCAAAACGCTTAATAAGTTTTTTCAATGATTACATACCTTGACAAGATTTTGAAGTACTTCAAAATGGAACAGTCAAAGAAGGAGTTCTTGCCTATGTTGCAAGGTGTGAAGTTGAGTAAAGACTCAAAACCCGACCACGGCAGAAAATAGGAAGAGAATGAAAAGTCATTCCCTATGCCTCAGTCATAGGTTCTATAAAGTATGCTATGCTGTGTACCAAACCTATTGTGTACCTCACCATGACTTTGGCAAGAGGGTACAATAGTGATCCAGGAGTGGATGACTGGACAACGGTCAAATTTATCCTTAGTGGAATAAGGATATGTTTCTCGGTTATGGAGGTGACAAAAGGGTCATCGTAAAGAGTTACGTCGATGCAAACTTTGACACTGATCTAGATGACTCTGAGTCTCGATCTGGATACATATTGAAAGTGGGAGCATTTAGCTATAGTAGCTCCGTGCAGAGCATTGTAGACGTAGAAATTTGCAAAATACATATGGATCTGAATGTGGCAGGCCCGTTGACTAAACTTCTCTCACAAGAAAAACATGAACACACCTTAGTACTCTTTGGGAGTTAATCACATTGTGATGTGAACTAGATGAACTAACTATAGTAAACCCTTTGAGTGTTGGTCACATAACAATGTGAACTATGGGTATTAATCACATGGTGATGTGAACTATTGATGTTAAATCACATGGCGATGTGAACTGGATCATTGACTCTAGTGCAAGTGGGAGACTGAAGGAAATATGCCCTAGAGGTAATAATAAAGTTGTTATTTTATATTTCCTTATATCATGATGAATGTTTATTATTCATGCTACAATTGTATTAACCAAAAACTTGATACATGTGTGAATACATAGACAAACAAAGTGTCCCTAGTATGCCTCTACTTGACTAGCTCGTTAATCAAAGACGATTAAGTTTCCTAGCCATAGACATGTGTTGTCATCTGATGAACGGGATAACATCATTAGAGAATGATGTGATGGACAAGATCCATCCATTAGCTTAGCATAATGGTCGTTTAGTTTTATTGCTATTGCTTTCTTCATGACTTATACATGTTCCTATGACTATGAGATTATGCAACTCCCGAATACCGGAGGAACACCTTGTGTGCTATCAAACGTCACAACGTAACTGGGTGATTATAAATATGCTCTATAGGTGTCTCCGAAGGTGTTTGTTTGGTTGGCATAGATCAAGATTAGGATTTGTCACTCTGTATATCAGAGAGGTATCTCTAGGCCCTCTCGGTAATGCACATCACTATAAGCCTTGCAAGCAATGTGACTAATGAGTTAGTTACGGGATGATGCATTACGGAACGAGTAAAGAGACTTGCCGATAACGAGATTGAACTAGGTATGAGGATAACGACGATCGAATCTTGGGCAAGTAACATACCGATGACAAAGGGAACAACGTATGTTGTTATGCGATTTGACCGATAAAGATCTTCATAGAATATGTAGGAGCCAATATGAGCAGCCAGGTTCCGCTATTGGTTATTGACCGGAGATTAGTCTCGATCATGTCTACATAGTTCTCGAACCCGTAGGGTCCGCACGCTTAACGTTCGATGATGATTGTTATTATGAGTTATGTGATTTGATGACCAAAGATAGTTTGGAGTCCCGGATGAGATCACGGACATGACGATGAGTCTCAAAATGTTCGAGAGGTAAAGATCAATATATTGGAAGGCTATATTCGGACATCGGAAAGGATCGGAGTGATTCGGGTATTTTTCGAAGTACCGGAGAGTTACGGAAATTGGCCGGGGGAAGTAGTGGGCCTTAATGGGCCATACGGGAAAGGAGAGAAGGGCCTCAAGGGGCGGTCGCGCCCCCCCCCCCCATGGGTTGGTCTGAATTGGACTAGGAGGGGGCGACGCCCCCATCCTTCCTTCTCCCCTCTTCCTCCTTCCCTCCTTCTCCTACTAGGAATAGGAAAGAGGAGGGGAATCCTACTTGGACTGGGGAGTCCTAGTAGGACTCCCCACACCTGCCCCCCCCCCTTGGGCCGGCCACTCTTCCTTCCCCTCCTTTATATACAAGGCCAGGGGGCACCCCAATAGCACATCAAAGTTTCTCTTAGCCGTGTGCGGTGCCCCCTCCACAGTTACACACCTCGGTCATATCGTCGTAGTGCTTAGGTGAAGTCCCACACTAGTAACTTCATCATCACCGTCACCATGCTGTCGTGCTGGCGAAACTCTCCCTCGATCTCAGCTGGATCTAGAGTTCATGGGACATCACCGAGCTGAACGTGTGCAGATCGCGGAGGTGCCGTACCTTCGGTGCTAGGATCGGTCGGATCGTGAAGACGTATGACTACATCAACGACGTTGTTATAACGCTTCCGCTTTCGGTCTACGAGGGTACGTGGACAACGCTCTCCCCTCTCGTTGCTATGCATCACCTAGATGGATGTTGCTTGTGCGTAGGAATATTTTTGAAATTGCTACGTTCCCCAACACTAGCTAGCTTGAAGATGGCCCCTTTCAAAGCTTTGTACGGAAGGAGGTGCAGGACACCATTGATGTGGGATGAAGTTGGAGACCATAAATTATTCAGACCAGATTTGATTAGAGATTCAGAGGAGAAAGTGAAGCTGATATGTGACAGACTCAAGGTAGCCCAATCCAGACAGAAGAGTTATGCCGATACTAAAGGCAAGGAAGTAACTTATGAAGTCGAAGATAGAGCATATCTTCGTGTGTCACCACTTCAAGGTGTTAAACGATTCGGAGTCAAAGGAAAGTTAGCACCACGATTTGTGGGGCCTTACAAAGTTTTAGAACGCATGGGTGAAGTTGCCTACAAGTTGGAATTACCCGGAGCCTTGTGAGGAGTTCATGATGTGTTTCACGTTTCCTAGTTGAAGAAGTGCCATGCAGAGATGGCCGACATTCTTTTGAGAGATACAGTGCCACTGGAGGCCATATAGTTGGATAGTGATCTGACCTATGAGGAGAAGCCCGTCAAGATTCTCGAGATTGCAAGCAGGGTTACCCACAGCAAGGTCATCAAGTTTTGCAAGGTTCGATGGAGTCATCATACCAAGGAACAAGCCACCTGGGAACGAGAAGAAGATCTTCGATAGGACCACCCACACCTTTTGGCTAGCCAAACCAAATCTCGAGGGCAAGATTCATCTTAAGGGGGGTAGGTTTGTACCATCCCAATTTTCAATTTGGATGTTTATAAATAGATCATTCATATCCATCCATGATTTATGCATTTTTGCTCCATTTGTTTTATTTGAATTTTGATCCAAGGAACTTTGAGCAACTCAAGGGCCAAAGGAGAGACTTGGAAGTTTCCCTAAAACCATTTTGAAAATTTTAAAGTTAGGAAATTGGATCAAACTTGGTTCCACCAAAATTCATTTCCATTATTTCAAAAATAAAATAAAGAGAGAAGATAATAGGACTTCTTCAAAAACAGAAGGAAAATATTGGAAATTGAATTTGAAATCAAAATATATTTGTTGGATTTTATTTGCAATTTATTTTATTAGTTTAGCAAAAATGTTTATGTTTAAAACTTGCATTTTAAGCAAGATAAAAGTTCACAAGGTCATATATAAGATCATATATCTATGTGAATTTTCTGGGATTTTAGGAGTAATATTATTGTATTTCTTTGCCCTAAGTTGCTTCTGAAAAATCAAATATTAAAAAAAAAGGGAGTCATGCCGCCAACAGGCCAAGGCCCAGCCAGGCCAGCGCGGGCACAGCCAGGCTAGTGCTAGCAGCAGCAGCGCCCCAGGTTCTTAGAAAAAAAATGGTAGATCGCTCCACCTCTCACTCGCCTCACGTGCGCCGAGCGCCTCCACTCGTTCGCTATCCCTCCCTCACGTAACCCTCTCCCTCTCATTGATTTTTTTCCTGACTGCTGGGCCCCGCGCACCTCTTCTTCTTCCTCCACCACGAACAGAAACATACCCGTTCGTGCCCCCGACTTTGCTTCTTTTCCAATCCCTTGAATTCATTTCTCTAGCTCACCTCATGCCCAATTAAGATGTCCTATAGATAGCCACGACTCTTCTAGACCGATTTAGTCAAAAAAAAACATCGCCAAACCCACCTCTAGACAACGCACTCAATGTTCTAATCTCGCCTCATAAGCCGCAGTTCATCGGCAGATTCCGACATCGGTGAGCCATCTAGAGTCTTCTCCTTTTGTGTTTTGACTTTTCACGATCCCTACAACCGTTTTGACAAGGTCTTTTGATCCCTCTGGATCTACAGAGACCATCCCGACCACATTGTCTTCACCAGAGCACCCAGAGCACCGAGTTTTGCCGCTTCGTTCCGTCGCCGTTCGTCACCTCCGATCATCACCGACTCCACCACCGGACGAGCCACTCTCCACCGCATCTCCTAGACACCTCCGCCTCCACCCACGATCGCCGGAGCCGACGCCACCACCATGTCAGAGCCGCCCCTAAACCCTTCCTCCTCTATGTAAGTGTAGGACATGTTCGTTCAGTTAAAAAAAAACGTTTTGGTTTTTTTAGATTGGTTTTTCTGGTTTAGTTCGAACCGGACGCACAGTTTTTTTTCATAAACCGTTGCTACCGAAACCTTTAGTTAGCAAATGTTCTCTCCAAAATAACCTCAGCAAACACCCCAGCCAATCAGAGAGCACCACATGGCCTCTGGCCAAATTTTTTTTCTTCTCTTTTTTCAGTATTTTTCCAACCTCAGATTCTTTAACAAATCTTCTTTCTAGTATATCTTTTGATCTATAGATCCGATTTCGTTGATTCTTTTGCCTACAAGTTCATAAAACTATCCTGTATCCATAGAACCGAACGAAAAATATTTTTGAAAATTTTAAATTTTGAATTCAAATAGATCTGAATTCAAACTTCGTTTGGCCGTAACTCGAGTTTCGTAACTCCGTTTGAGGTGATTCTTTTTGCAAATTGAAGCTAGTGACATGTAATTTCTGTTAAAACCAAAATAATTTATTTTTGTTGCTGTAAAAATTACGTTCTGTACAGAAACTTTATTTGGTTGTTTTTGGTGTTTTTCGAAGTCTTTTATTTGTTTTCTTTTTGGATATTTGCTTGTATGATTATGTATGTTATTGCTTGCTTACGCTAGATCATCTGGAGTGTGAAGCTTTCTACTATGAATCTTTAGAGTTCAATGAACGTCAGCAAGGAAAGTTCATACTTTGATCATACTTTTCAATACCCAGTTTTACTATGCATTAGTTTCACCCTCAAAGATTGTATGAGTAGGATTGGGAACATGTGGTTATGCTTTGTAGTTCATGTGGTAGGAACCTGTGACCTTTGATCCGGGAATATTCGTTATGTCATATATTGCTTAGCCATGCTCGTAGACGGGGATTGGTATGTGTGATCCATGCAAGTTGTGGCAACTTTAATACACATATGGGTGGATTGTTTGGTGCACCTGGAGTAACAAGTGCTTTCCCAAGGGGAATCCGAAGTACCGTGTGATTACCCTAGGTCCGCCACCCAGGCTCAAAGGGATCATAAGATATTTCATGCCTAGAAACTTCCATGTGTAGCCACAAGCCATTATGGGCTCTGTCATAGTTGAGTAAGTTGTGTGACCTCTTTTCGTGGTAGACTAGCTGATGCAGGGGAAAGTAGGTGTACCGGTCTACCCAGGGTTAAGGGGAAACACTTCTGAAAGACTATGTCTCGATCTTCCGATCATGGAGGTGGTCGAGTCTTGTGGGGTAAAGTGTGCAAACCTCATGATTAGTCGTGTCCCCGGTTATGGACAACTTGAGTATCTAAAAGTGAATTATTGGTTGATCTCATCACTCTATTTAATGAAATTATTGGGTTACTAATAACTTGGAAATTTTGGGATTGAGTTGGAGGAACCTTCTCAATAATGGCATTTTAATTTAGTAGTAAATATAAATTTATTCCTTTGTTGTAGGGAAAAGTTAGCTTTATGCAAAATTAAACCTAGAGCCTCCATCAGCTAAATTTGCATCTAGAGATAGTCTTTTTCATTATTATTATTCTATGTTGTGAAATTGCTAGCATATTCCATGTGCTGACCTACAGGGCTACAACGTCTCATGTTGTAGAGTTTTCCGACGAGGATTAAAGGTGCGATAGGTCATTGTTCTGCACTCAGTTTGCCGTGGAGTTGGATGGACTCATTTACCTTCGATGCTTCCATAGTTATTTTTATTTAGATGGCCTTTGGCCATATTATTGTAATAAATACTCTTTTGAGGTCCTCGATGTAATAAAGTGTGTGATTGAACTCTGTTATAACTCCTCGAGTACTGTGTGTGTCAGCATGTCGATCCAGGGATGACAAATAAGCAAAGAGACTTTGATCCATTTGGGTCGGGTCGCTACAGGAGGCCTGTGGGGAGCACAATCCGCCAGGGAGCGCCCAGGAGTCCAGGCGCGCCCAGGGGACTTGTGCCCCCCACGTAGCTGTGACGCCCGGGTAATTAGGCTATAGTAATCCCACGTTAATGATGCCACGTCACCACAATTATTGTTGTTAATCTGGTGTTAGTTCAAAATCGATTCGAAATTCAAACTTAAAATAAAGTCAAATGATAAAGATTTTCAAACTTTAAAACTAAAATGTTCGAGAGGTGACAAATAATGCATAGGTAATTATGGTGGAGAAAACATCTTTTTATAAAGTAGTTAAAGGAACTAAATTAATAAAAACTGTAGTAAAACTAGTAATTAAATGTCTTTTAAATACTAAACAAATATAAACTAATTGTTTAGGGTGCCAAATCAATTGTGGTAGTGTCATAAGTATTAGTACTAATTTAGGGGCTAGATTTATAATTTATAAAACAAAGGTAAAAATAAACAGAAAAGAAATTAAAAAAAGAAAAGAAAAACTAGCAAACAAAAAAAGAGGAAGAGAGAAAAGAAAACAGGACCCCCCCCCCCGCTCGGCCATGTGGCCCAGCTGGCCTCAGCCGCTCGAACGGGCCGACCCACCCCGGTCCACCTCCCCTACTAACTTCCCACCCCCGTAACCCTAACCCAACCACTCGCCCCACTCCCTCTCCCCGTCCCGATCCGATCTCGATCGGTGACGAAACTCCCTCTTCCCCCTCTACTCTCGATCCCATCTAGATCGGGGAGGGGCCCGACCCCGACGCCACCGGCGCCCGTCCCGCCGTCATCGCGCCGACGCCACCCAGAGCGCCCCCGCCTCGGCCACCTCATTGTCGACCCCGTCGCTGCTTCGCCGTCCTCCTCCTCATTTCCTCCTCACCGAACGCCGCCGCCCTGCCCGACGCTCGCCGTCGTCCTCACCCTCCTCCCCGTCCCTAGACCGGAAGGGGCCCTCGACGTCGCCATCCGCCGCACCGTCGCCGGAAACGCATCTCCGTCCCCTCCATCGAGCATACCGTTGCACAACTACAAGGCTGGTGAGGACCTCCCCGTCCGACCCCATCTCCCCTCCCAACGGTCACCGCGCTCGCGCTCATCCACGCGGCAACCGCCCGCAGCTCGTCGCACCGCTCGAAACGGCGCCCGCGGCCCCCTGTCGACCACACACTATGTGTGCACCCGCGGCCCTCGCTCGCCTTGCCTGACCACCGCGCGCATGTGCGCCACCCCTCTCCGCCGCTGCCCCGTCTCCGACCGCTCCGGTCGCCGCGACCGGCGTCTCCCCTGGCCGACGCCGTGGCCACCGGCGCTCTGCTGCGCCGGGTCTGGGGCTCCGCCCGCTAACGGGTGCCCCGCAGCGCCCTGCGCCCATTCACCCGTTAGGCCCCTAGGGCCATTGACATGTGGCGCCCGGCCAGAACATTTTTAATAAAATAAAAATAAAATAAGTAAAAATGAATTAATAAAATTTATAATTAATGAATTAATTAGTGAATTAATTAAGTTAATTAATCCTCTTTAATTAAGCTAATTAACCTATTAGTTTAAATAATCAGTAATTAGTTTAACCTAATCCCTATTTAGCCTAACAATGAATGACAGGTGGGTCCCACTGGACCCACACGTCAGTTTGACCAGTCAACACCTCTGTTGACTGCTGATTTCATGCTGATGTCATGATGATGTCAGCAAACACTATTCTGGATAATGTTGTATTAAAATAACTAAATTAATCCTAACATGATTTAAATCTTTTCAAATTAATATAAAATAAACCGTAGCTCAGATGAAAATACTTTCTACATGGAAGTTGCTCAGAACGACGAGACGAATCCGGAAACGCAGCCCGTTCGTCCGCCATGCATCCCTAACCTATCGAACTCGCAACTTTCCTCCTCCGGCTCCTCTGCCCGAAAACGCGAAACACCGGGAATACTTTCCCGGATGTTTCCCCCCTTCACCGGTATCACCTCATACCGCGTTAGGGCACGCCTAGCATCACACATTGCTTTGTCACGCACCATTATGCATCTGTTTGCATTGTATTCATTGTTTCTTTCCCCTCTTCTTCCGCTAGACACCGAGACCGACGCTGCTGCTACCCAGTACGACTACGGTGTTGACGACCCCTCTCTCTTGCCAGAGCAACCAGGCAAGCCCCCCTTGATCACCAGATATCGCCTATTCTCCTCTATACTGCTTGCATTAGAGTAGTGTAGCATGCTACTGCTTTCCGTTGATCCTATTCTGATGCATAGCCTGACATTGTTGCTACATCTGTTGATACCTTACCTACAATCCTAAATGCTTAGTATAGGATGCTAGTTTATCATCATTGGCCCTACATTCTTGTCAGTCTGCCTTGCTATACTATTGGGCCGTGATCACTCGGGAGGTGATCACGGGTATATACTATACATATATACATACTACAGATGGTGACTAAAGTCGGGTCCGCTCGAAGACTACCCGCGAGTGATTCACGGATTGGGGGCTGAAAGGACCTTTGTCCCGACGGCCCTTTGTGTGCATCTTTGTGGCGGAGCGATAGGGCAGGTTGAGACCACCTAGGCGAGAGGTGGGCCTGGCCCTGGTCGGCGTTCGGGTTGCTTCATAATAACACGCTTAACGAGATCTTGGTATTTGATCTGAGTCTGGCCACTGGCCTATACGCACTAACCAACTACGCGGGAAAGATATGGGCACTCGACGTCATGGTATCAGCCGAAGCCTTCTAGACGTCAGCGACTGAGCGGCACGCGCCGGATTGGAACGTAAGCCTGCTCTTGTATTAAGGGGGCTAGTTTTGCTTTCGGCCACCCGCGCAACGTGCAGGTGTGCAATGGGCGATGGGCCCAGACCCCTGCGCCATAGGAGTTAGACTGGCGTGCTGACCTCTCTGTTAGGCCTAGGTGGGGCTGCGACGTGTTGATCTTCCGAGGCCGGGCATGACCTAGGAAAGTGTGTCCAGCCAAAAGGGATCGAGCGTGTTGGGTTATGTGGTGCACCCCTGCAGGGAAGTTAATCTATTCGAATAGCCGTGTCCCTCGGTAAAAGGACGACCCGGAGTTGTACCTTGACCTTGTGACAACTAGAACCGTATACTTAATAAAACCCACCCTTCCAAGTGCCAGATACAACCCGGTGATCGCTCTCTAACAGGGCGACGAGGAGAGGATCGCCAGGTAGGATTATGCTATGCGATGCTACTTGGAGGACTTCAATCTACTCTATTCTACATGCTGCAAGACGGAGGCTGCCAGACGCGTAGTCTTCGATAGGACTAGCTATCCCCCTCTTATTCTGGCATTCTGCAGTTCAGTCCACCCATATTGCCTCCTTACACATATACCCATGCATATGTAGTGTAGCTCCTTGCTTGCGAGTACTTTGGATGAGTACTCACGATTGCTTTTCTCCCCCTTTTCCCCCCTTCCCTTCTACCTGGTTGCCGCAACCAGATGTCGGAGCCCAGGAGCTAGACTCCACCGTCGACGACGACTCCTACTACACCGGAGGTGCCTACTACTACGTGCAGCCCGCTGACGACGACCAGGAGTAGTTAGGAGGATCCCAGGCAGGAGGCCTACGCCTCTTTCGATCTGTATCCCAGTTTGTGCTAGCCATCTTATGGCAACTTGTTTAACTTATGTCTGTACTCAGATATTGTTTCTTTCGCTGACTCGTCTATGATTGAGCACTTGTATTCAAGCCCTCGAGGCCCCTGGCTTGTATTATGATTCTTGTATGACTTATTTATGTTTTTAGAGTTGTGTTGTGATATCTTCCCGTGAGTCCCTGATCTTGATCATACATGTTTGCGTGCATGATTAGTGTACGATTGAATCGGGGGCGTCATAGTAGCCCCCCTACACCGCCTCTTCGCCCTATAAATCCCAAATATTCCAAAAACCCTAGAGAGTCGACAAAACACAATTCCAGCCGCCGAAAGTTCCAGAACCATGAGATGCAATCTACACCATCACGGAGGGGTTTATCATCCTCATTGGTGCCTCTCCGATGATGCATGAGTAGTCCACCATAGACCTACGGGTCCGTAGGCAGTGGCTAGATGGATTCCTATCCCCCCCCCCGCTCTCTCTCTCTTTTGATTCTCAATACAATGGTCTCTTGGAGATCTATTCGATGTAATGTCTTTTTGTGGTGTGTTTGTTGGGATCCGATGAAGTTTGAGTTTTATGATCAGATCTATATCCATGAAAGTTATTTGAGTTTTCATTGATTTCTTATATGCATGATTTCTTATAGCCTCGTATTTCTTCTTCGAATCTTTGGTTTAGTTAGGCCAACTAGATCGATTTTTCTTGTCATGGGAAGATGTGCTTTGTGATGGGTTTGATCTTGCGATGTTCTTTCCCAGTGACAGAAGGGGAAGCAAGACACACATGTATCATTGCTATTAAGGATAACAAGATGGGTTCTATTCCTACATGAATATATCTTCTCTACATCATGTCACCATTCTTATTGCATTACTCTATTTCTCCATGAACTTAATACACTAGATGCATGCTGGATAGCGGTCGATGTGTGGAGTAATAGTAGTAGATGCAGAACTGTTTTGGTCTACTAATCTTGGACGTGATGCCTATATAATGATCATTGACTGGATATCGTCACAATTATTTGATCGTCTATCAGTTGCCCAACAGTAATTTGTTTACCCACCGTATGCTATTTCTCGAGAGAAGCCACAAGTGAAATCTACGGCCCCCGGGTCTATCTTTTATGATATTGCTTTCTGATCTATTTTTATTCGCTTTTATTTCCAGATCTATTATTCCAAAAACCCAAAAATACCTTGTTGCACTTTTTCTTTCTTTCTTTTATTTTCTGTTATTGCGAGATCTATTTATCCAACATCATACAAACCAATCTATCTTTTACCCGAGGAGGGATTGACAACCCCTCTTACGCGTCGGGTTGTAAGTATTTGTTCTTTGTGTGCAGGTACCGTTAACATAGCTTGTCCTGGTCTCCTACTGGATTGATACCTTGGTTTCATAACTGAGGGAAATACATAACATAGCTGTACTGCATCATCCCTTCGTCTTTGGGGAAATACCGATGCAGTCTCAAGCAACATCAAAAGGAATTTCTAGCGCCGTTGCCGGGGAGGATCAAGTCAAGATTCATCAGGTTCCTAATCACAAATCTCATCTCCTTGTAATTTACATTATTTTCCATTTGCCTCTCACTTTCATCTCCCCCACTTCATAAAAATTTGCCGTTTTACTCGCCCCCATTGCCGTTTGCTTTTTCTCGTTAGATCTATTTTTTGTTTGCAATCTTGTGTGATTTTTCAAGAAAATACCATATTGTGTGATTTTTCTAATACCAATAATGATGATTTTATTAAAACTCCTATTTCTTCTGCCGCCACTAGTGCAGAATCTTGTGATATTATTGCCGCTTTGTTGAATCTTGTTATGAAAGATCAATTTTGCGGTACGCCTAATGAGGATGCCGCGTCGCATCTAAACACATCCGTAGAATTGTGTGATATGCAAAAGAAAAACTATGTGGACAATGATATTGTGAAGTTGAAATTATTTCCTTTCTATTTGAGGGATCTTGCAAAAAATTGGATTTCGTCTTTGCCTTGCAATAGTATCGATTCTTGGGATAACTGCAAAGATGCTCTTATTACTAAGTATTTTCCGCCCGCGAAAATTATTTCCCTTAGGTCTCAAATCATGAATTTTAAGCAACTTGAGCATGAACATGTTGCACAATCTTGGCAAAGAATGAAATTGATGCTAAGAAATTGTCCTACTGGTGGTTTAAATCTTTGGATGATTATACAAAAAATTTATGCAGGATTGAATTTTGTTTCTAGAAATATTTTAGATTCCGCCGAGGGTGGTACTTTTATGGAAATTACTTTGGGTGAAGCTACTAAATTGCTGGATAATGTTATGGCAAATTATTCACAATGGCATACCGAAAGAGCACCCATTAGTAAGAAAGTTAATTCGGTCGAAGAAATTAGTATGTTGAGTGAAAAAGTTGTCGCTCTTACGAAATTGGTTGCTAATAAATGTGCTCCTATTTATCTTAATAATGTGCCTTTGTCTACTTTGATTGACCAAAATAGTGATCCCATAGATGTGAATTTTATCTCGCGAAACAATTTCTATAACAATGCTTATAGAGGTAATTTAAATCCCAGGTCTTTTCCTGGAAATTCCTCTAATAATTATGGTAATTCCTATGGTAATTCTTCTTACAATAATAATAGGACACCCTCTGATATTGAGAATAATATTAAAGAATTTATCAATTCTAATACTACGATAGAAGAAAAGTTGAATAAGATTGATGAGATGTATAGGAGTATTGATAGAATTTCCCATGATGTAGAAAATCTCCAGTTGAAAAGTTTTTCACCCAAGGTTGATGAATCAATTAAAGCTTTATATGTTTCTATGGATGGAAGTAAGAAAAGAACCACTATGCTTAGAGCTAAAAGAGAATTTTTAGAAAGAGCGTTTTCTAGTGATTGCTTTCATAAAAATGATGAAGATCTTAAAATGATTGGTGTTTCTTCTATTGATTCCTTGTTTAGTAAAATTGAAATTGATGATAAAGGGACTGGAGAAGAGTCAACTTTATCTATTGGGTGTCCCAATGATTCAGAGGGTGAAAATCTTGATGAAAAAATGGATAAAAGTGGGTTTGGAGAGGCCAAAACTTTAATCAGTGATGTGCCCACTCTTTTGGATTACAAAGACTTTAATTATTATTATAATTGCTCTTTGATTGATTGTATTTCTTTGTTGCATTCCATGATTAATTCACCCCTATTAAAAAGCCTTTGGGAAGAATTAATGATGTTATTATTCTCGCAAATAGAAATTATGTTCCCATAGACTTTATTGTTCTTGATATTGATTGCAATCCATCTTGTGCAATTATACTTTGTAGACTGTTTTTACGTACTATTGGTGCCATGATTGATATGAAAGAAGGCAATATTAAATTTCAATTTCCACTAAGAAAGGGTATGGAACACTTCCCTAGAACAAGAATCATGACACCATATGAATCAACCATGAGGGCATCCTATGGATCTACAACTAAAGATGACAATACTTGAGTCTATGCTTTGTGCCTAGCTAGGGGCATAAAACGATAGCACTTGTTGGGAGGCAACCAATGAATAAATTTTGTTTTTGTCTTTTTCTTTCTGTTTTTGAGTGTTTGAACAATTATTCTACTATTATGATTGTGTTATTTATGTTTTAATTAGTGTATGTGCCAAGTAAAGCCTTTGGATCATGTTGGGTGATAGTTGATTTGATTTTGTTTGAAATCACAAACTTTTGCGTCCAGTAGAAGAATTTTGTAAAATCATAGATGCGATGAAAAACTCTGAATTTTTTAAAAGAGATTGATATACAAATTTCCCACGTTGTCCTAGTTTTTCAGAATTTTTGGAGTTGCAGAAGTATGGTTAGAGTCCGGATTACTACAGACTGTTCTGTTTTTGACAGATTATGTTTTAGTTGCATTGTTTGCTTATTTTGATGAATCTATGGAGTATATTGGGGGTATAAGTCATAGTAAAGTTGGAATACAATAGGTAAAATGCAATAATAAAATATGAATCGGTTTGCAATAGTACTTAGAGTGGTGATTTGCTTTGTTATACTAATATATCTCACGAAGGTTTTTGTTAAGTTTTGTGTGATTGAAGTTTCAAGTTTTGGGTAAGATCATGATGGATGAAGAAATAAGGAGTGAAAAGAGCCTAAGCTTGGGGATGCCCATGGCACCCCAAGAAAATATTCAGGGATAAATAAACAACTAATTTTGGGGATGCCCCGGAAGGCATCCCCTCTTTCTTCTAACAACCATCGGTATTTTACTTGGAGCTATATTTTTATTCGTCGCATATCATGAGTTTTGCTTGGAGCGACTTGTATTATATGAGTCTTTGCTTGTTTTGCTTTTTCATATGTCACAAGTATCCTTTCTGGACACACCTATTTGAGGGAGTCAAAATTATGCTATGATTTGTTAGAATTGCTCTATGTGCTTCACTTAAATTTTTTGAGCTATGGAATTGCAATAGTGCTTCACTTATATCTTTTTGAGCACGGTGTGCTTTAATATTTTTGGAGAAATACTCTCATGCTTCACTTAGATTTATTTGAGAGTTGGTAATTTTGAAGAAATTCTCTCATACTTCACTTATATTATTTTGAGAGATGAAAATCTTTATGCTCATGTTCTTCACTTAAATTTATCTCTCAGTTTAAGCTTTGAGCTCTGGCACCTCAACAAATCCCTACTTCCCTCTATGAAGGAGCTATCTATTTACGTTATGCAATTTTATTTTTTATTTGAGTCTCCACCATCTCTTATAAAGCACCAACTAAGGGGCACTATGATCGTACTTAAGCATTGGATGTAGCTAATATCCGAGTGTGTTTCATGAATGGATCAATGATTGAGCATGATGGGCTAGGGATAGCTTTCTTTAGTGTTGATATTTTGAAAGACATGGTTGCTTGTTGATATGCTTGAGTATTGAAGTCTTCATGTTAAATATAGACTATTGCTTTGAACCATCCAAAATTCCAAATGTCCATGCTACAAAAGAAAAGAATATGTGATGAACATGTTAGGCAGCATTCCACATCAAAAATTCTGTTTTCTATCATTTACCTACTCGAGGATGAGCAGGAATTAAGCTTGGGGATGCCGATATGTCTCCAACATATCTATAATTTTTGATTGTTCCATGTTGTTATATTATCATTCTTGGATGTTTTACAATCATTTTATAGCAACTTTATATCATTTTTTGGGACTAACTAATTGACATAGTGCCCAGTGCCAGTTACTGTTTTTTCCTTGTTTTTAACGTCGCAGAATATCAGTACCAAACGGAGTCCAAATGCAGCAAAACTTTTTGGAGATTTTTTCTTGACCAGAAGACATCGTATGGGCCAAGGAAGTACTAGAGGGGAGGCCTGTGGGGAGCACAACCCACCAGGGCGCGCCCAGGGGGGTTGTGCTCCCCACGTAGCCCCCTGCACCGCCTCTTTGCCCTATAAATTCCAACATATTCTAGAACCCTAGGAGAGTGGACAAAACACAATTCCAGCCGCCGCAAGTTCCAGAACCACGAGATCAATCTACACCATCACAGAGGGGTTCATCATCCTCACACTGCAAAAAAATACACTTCCGTGATGATACATGTCTGTCACAGTAGGTCACGTTTTCTGTCATGCATGTACATCCATGACAATCTTATGACAGAATCAAGATAGTCATACCCGTGCTGTCGTAGAAGTGTTCCATGACATTACCAAAATTATCATCATGGAAGTGTCCACTTCCATGACGATAAATCGCGCGTCATGGAAGTGCTTTCGTCAAGGGTGACTGACACGTGGCATCCACCGTAACGGGTCGCCGTTAAGCTATCGGTCCGGTTTTGGATCCGATAACCCGCTAATAGCCCGGACCAATGAGGATTTTCCACGTGTAAAATTCTCATTGGCCGGAGGAAACACGTGTTGGCACAACGTTGGTACAGATGTCATCCATTCATTGGAGAGGAGGTGCTTATGATACGTCGACACGTGGCATGGCCCAACAGAAGCCCATTCCGGTGAAAAGGCTGGCCCATTTGACTTGGTCAAAAGGTAATGGGCCGGCCCATGGAAAGACTGTTAACAGCCTGTTCGTATATAGCCAGCCCATTTACGGCCCGCTAAATCATGACCCGTTACGGCCTATCGGAATTAAGCCCAATAGCTTCATCTGGGCCGTCAAATATGATTCCAGCCCGTTGTAACTTTCATCCCATGTATGGTCGATGATGTCTTTCGGCCCGTATGAGGCCATTTGTAACTCTTGGCCCATTAACGGCCCGTGGTGAATCTGGCCCACAATGAACAGTGTACTCCTTTATACCCATTAACAGCCCATTATTCCATTGAGACGTTTCCAACCCGTGTTATCTTTCGGCCTTCTCAGGGCCCATTTATTCTTGGGCTCATTTCCAGCATTCGGTTAGTTACGGCCCATCATTGGCCTTTTCTGCTTGTGGGCCAAATTCAGCCCGCGGTTACAATCAGCCCGTTTGTGGCCCGTTAATCGGTTGGGCCGTTTTCATAACGTCATCAAATACGGCCGATTAACGGCGGCCTATTATTGTCGGCCCATGAATGAATGATTCCAAATCTAGCCCGTTTAAGGCCCATAATGCGGTATGTTATTGGCCCATGTTAGGCCTATCGATCATACGGCATGTAGAAGGCCCATTGATGCTACGGCCCATAGAAGGCCCATTGTTTCTACGGCCCTTAGAAGGCCCATTGTTTCTACGACCCATAGGAGGCCCATGGTAACTACGGTAAATATGTAGCCCATGGTTATTATGGCCTAGTTTTAACAAATAGGTTATTGCAGCCACTAGCAAACCGCAGAAAAAGAACTGCACTGACTATAAGCAAACAAATAAACAAGACAACAAGGAAATAAATAAGCAAGCAACTTACGCTAGGCTATCACGGCTATTACACACATTACATCCACTGGGCATCAAAGTTCGCCACCAGTGCAAATATAGGGAATAAAGCAGCATATCATATACACTGGTTGTCAAAGTTGTTGACTTGTGCAAATAAACGCCACAGCAAAACAAGTCCAGAACGAAACCACTTCAGAAGAGCTCAATAAACTATATCCTGGGTACCCATAATGCTGGCAAGATTCTTAGCAAGCTTATTAACTTTTTCTTTTTAGCACTTAAATCCTCCAGCACTTGCTGTTGCACCAGAAAGTATGCATCTAAATTCTGCAGGGACTTCCTCAGTCCTTCGGCTGCCTGTCGCATAACATCTGATCGATGTCCTTCAACTTGAAGTTGAGACTCAAGAAGCCAAACTAATTCAGGCAGCAAGCTCGAAGAGCTGGTGCCAGCAGTAGTAGCCAGTAACTCGGACACTACATAAAGACAGGACTTTGGGGTTGTCTCAGTGTCTTCAATATAGTTTTTATCAGCTTTCTTGGAGACCAATAGAGATGTCTCACTATCTTGAACCTTATCTGCATTACTTCCTTTACCATTGCATAACGGGGTACTCTTCTCCAATATTTTGTCCGCGTTCTAAAAGAGAAACAAACAAACTCATCACAGGTTTACAATGTAGTATATGAAACTCATTTTGGTAAACCAATTCAGTAGTAAGGTGGACAGGATAACAACATGAAACAAACATATATCTATGTAGTATGTTCACTGTATGGTCTATATCATTCTAATTTATATTCCCAAATCAAGATAGATACAGTTCGAATCATATCTATTTAAGACAAAGCAACATAGACAAAATATAAGTGTGGGAAACTACACAACAATAACAACACTTGTAATTTGCATGGCATGAGAATAAAACTGTTTATTCAATTGAAATTGAAATCAACATAGAGCAAGTTACAACAACAAACACGTTAAAGAAACAGGTTTAAAACATACCTGTTGTGCCATTGGAGTTTCAATTGCATCCTTCAAATTTGAAATCAGTTGGTATGAGTAAATACAGTGATGCAAGGGCAAAGTAGTATAAACCATAGCTACGGAACCTGACCTGAGAACAATGCTTCTTCTTCTTTAAGCGTTGACTTGGGGTTCAGAGTGGTGGTCCTCGTGCTTTGGGCACTGCAGTTGCCTTACTAACTGCTTATGTTTGGGTGCTCTATGGTGGAGACGGTGCTGTGTCAACTGGAACTAGGTTACTATCTGCTGGGGTTGGGGTTAGAAGGGGTGTAGCCTGTTCTTTGTCCAACTGGGTAGGGGTACAATCTGCGTGAGTCTTGGTTATGTGTGGTGGGGCTGGTTCTTGGGCAAGTACAACTGTGGTTCTATCTGCATTGACAGGTAGCACGATCTTTTCTGAAGACCATGTTTTTACACCCACAGATACTGCCATCACCCCCTCCAATTGAAATGGCTGATAAACAAGAAAAGTAATTGAATGTACAAACATTGTAATATAGACAGGTGCAATGGATAGTAGGGAAGAAAACAGGGCATGAAATAATTCACATTTATGTTGTCTAACCAAACAGAATAGCAGGACATAATTTCACATATATGATGGCTAATTAAACAGGATAGCATGACACAATTTCACATGTATGATGGCTAACTAAACAAAATAGAATGACATAATCCAAAATATGATGACTATGTAAACAGGATGAGATGATATAACTATATTATGTCTTTAGAAAATGGGTTGGCATGCCATAATTCAGATACATGTTGTCTATGTAAACATCTTGGCATGATATAATTCAAATATATGATTTATATACTAAGCAAGTGAGGGCAATCGCATATATGATGTGTTAACTAAGGAGATGGCATTCAATATTGTGTATGTGATGTAAGAACTAAGCATTGCAATACAACATATGCATGATATGAGTAATATAACCCTGCCAAGTTTGAGAATACACCTTAGGGGGATAATAGGACTAGTCATCTACCTCTGAATCCTTCTCTGAAGAGCTATATGTAATCAGCAAGATATCTGCTCCAGCAGGTAGCATTGTCTGCTCTGAAGACATTGTTTTCACTCTATATTTCTCCATCACCAATTCAAATGGCTAATGCACAGGAAGAGCAGTTGAATATACAAACTTTGTCAACAAATGCAACGAGAAATACAAAAAAAAGGATGGCATGATATAATTCACATATATGACGCTTGGCTAAATAGCATGGCATTGCATAATTCACATATATAATGCCTTGCAACAAGATAGCATTTCATAATTCACATATATAATGTCTTGCAACAAGATGGCATCGCATAATTCACATATATGGTAATTAGACACTAAACAGGTGGCATTCACACAAAGCATGTCTAAACTAAGCAAATGACATAGCAATGCAAGATACCATAGGCACGATATGAGCAACATAACCCTACCAAGTCAGAGCATGCACCTCGGGGGGGGGATAGGACTGGTCATGTTTTTCTGAATCCTCCTCTAAGGAGCTATCCGTAACCAGCAAGACATGCGCTTTGTCAGATAGCATTGTCTGCGACCTTGTTTCCACTTTAGATTTTCCATGACCGTGCCGAATGGCTAATGCACAGGAAGAGTAATTGAATGTACTAAAATTGTTGACAAATTTAACACGTAATAAAAAATGATGGCATGATATAATTCATATATAAGATGACTGGCTAACCAGTGTGGCATTGAAAAATTCACATATATGATGCGTGGCTAAACAAGATGGCATTGCATGATTCACATATACGATAAAGAAACTAAATAGATGGCATTGACACAAAACATGTCTAAACTAAGCAGATGACATATTTGATGTATACAGTAAGCAATGCAAGGCACCATATGCATGATATTACCAACATCAGCATGCCAAGTTAGAGCGAAGACCTCAGGGGGTAAATAGGAGTGGTCTTCTCCTTGTGAATCCCCCTTAGAACAGTTATCTTCCTCTTGATTATGGTCCGAAATGGGTGGAGGGAGGGCTGCCTTTGCACCCACCATGGAGCGACGTCTGCATGAAATTTTATTGCCACGCAAGGCTCGTCTCTTTTGCTCTACATGTTTAGTTCCATTGTGTATGATAACTGACATGCATAGGAATAAAACACAGTGAGATTATGTAAGGAGTGCATGCACAAATCCAGAGTGATGGTAGCAACCTGTGGATAGACCCAAAACCAATTATAGCAGGCAGATAATAGCTTTAGTTAAAAATACAGATGATGGCTCCTTTAATGTTTGTTTGCACCCAACATGAAACTCATAGTAGGCACCCGAGATTAACAAGATAGTAGACATATAGTACTGATTGCTGCCCCAATATGTACCCCTCAACCATTTAAAGACTCAAGTTTCAGCATTAGTTTGTACCTATCTCGGAGTCTAATAGGTGAACACGACAATAAAGTAGCATGTCATCATATTAAGCGATGCATAACGTAAGCAGACACATAAGAGTGCAACCTCTCTTGCGGACCCGTGTAGTCCTCAAGGTCATCTGATCAGTGATGATGGTAATGCAGTTGTCGTGGCTCCGGCGGCGGGGAAGAAGATCTGAGGCAGCGAAAGACAGTCTGGAGAGCGGATCCCTGCTGTGGTGAACCCTTCCGTCGTTGGAGTAGCTGAGCTGGGGTGGAACACAGCGCAGCAGGAGCAGTACAAACCACACAAGGTTTTCTTTGACACATATCTATAAAAGAAGTAATTGTGTAAGGGCTTGTTTGAATTTGAGGATTCTAACAATGCAGGGATAGGAAATAGACGGGAATAGGACAGGAATGCACGTGCAAAACAGAGAATTTAAAAACACAGGATTTCTGCCAATCTGGGTGTTTGATTCACAAGAATTGGAAGATCACATGATGCAAAGAAGCATGGTGAGATTAAGTCAAACCACAAGAAAATATACGGTTATAATGCTATTATGCTACTATCTCTTAGTCTTGTGCTTCATGAATAGGAATTTGAAAAGGAGGACAAGTGGAAATTAAAATTCCTGCGGTTTTTCTTTCAAGGAGACACTAAAGGAACAAATCCTAAAGTTTTCCTTTGCTCCATTCCTTTGAACCGAATTCATGAATAGTAGTACCATAGGAAACTTTCCAATTCCTATGTTTTTCCTTCACTTTTCCGTTCAAGCAGTGGCGATTCTAGTAGGCAGGCTTGAGCAAGGAAAAGCCTACACTCAAAAAATGTTTTTGTGCTACTACTATTACTTTGGACCTAGGCCACTGCCCTACTAGCTCAACTCCCAGTCCCATCGATAAATGCACAGCTCAAACGCGCAAAGATTAATAATGATGGCATTCAAGAGAGTCCATTACAGATAGCTAAGTTGCCTGGTACCTCACTGCTTGTCATATACTAGGATAAAATAAGCATATTTCACGTTACTACGTGTGCTCAGTGGACAATATATATAACATGTAGAGTAAAAAAGAGATGCAACAAGTGTACAATCTCTTTGGCGAAGCCAGGTCAATCTCAGCGTGATTGGGTTAGTCAGTGAGGATGCTCCAACTGACTTGGCTGTCGGAGGAGGGGAAGAAGATCTTGGGCGTATGGAGATGGAGCCCGGGGTACTGCTCCGCTGTGATGGAGGGTTTCTTCGTTGGAGCAGCTCCGGTGAGTTGTACGACGCCGAGGCTGAAGCAGGACAAGAGAAACAACGTTAACCTGAGTGGAATTCTAATAGCACCTCAAGAGATGATGTAAAATACATAACCACACAGTGCTAGATGTAAAATACATCAGCCGCTCATCTCTGAAATTAAATGTCAAAACTGAATTTAACTGTCGAAACTGAATTTAACTGTCGAAACTGAATTTAACTATCGAAACTGAATTTTGCTATCGAAACTGAATTGTACTGTCGAAACTGAACGCACTAGTAGCAGAAAAGCAGTAGCAGCAGCTGCGCGTGCGAGAGCCGGGGCAGCTGCGCGTGTAGCAGCATCAGGTGAGGCTACACGTCAGTCGACTGAATTTTTCATCTCTGGTCATTCGATTTTCCAGCCGTTGGATATGAAATCAAGGGCCTGCAGTTCATCTTCAACCTCCACCCACCTGAGCCGCCAGCCACCACCGGCCAAACAGCCGCCCCTCGCCGCCCCGCCTGCCCCGAAACCACTCCCCACTACCGGTCCGCCGCCGCCCCGGCCATCCCTCGAGGCCCCCCATGCCGAGCTTTTTCTTCGACGATCCCCACGCCATTTCCCCACCACTGCCGGCGACCACCGCCCCACCCTGAATCCTAAGATAGATAGTGGGGTACCTCTCCGGCGAGCCCCCCTCCCCGCTGCAGCTGGTTCTTCCTTAACTCTGGTGAGCCCCCCACCCCCTGAAAATCGACGGACCAAAAAGTAAATTCAGTCGACTGAAGTGTAGCTAAATCGGAGCAGCATCACAAGCAAGAGCAAGAGCGAGAGCAGCAGCGCAAGCAAGAGCAAGAGCAAGAGCAAGAGCAGATCAAGCAGGGGACTGAGAGCAAGAGCAGAGCATCAGCGCGAGCAAGAGCTAAAGCAGAAACAGCTCCTACTGATGTGGACGTCGCCGCCGAGGGAGCGACACCGTGGAGGAACTGGCCGATGATGCCGTCGTGGATGGAGCCGCGCCATGTTGGCTCGGGACCGAGCGGCGGCAGCATCGTGAGATCGAATCAAGAAGAAAATGCGGCGATTAGTGTACAACCTCTTTGGTGGCGCTGATTAGGTCTCAGCTTCATCCGAGGAAACGGTGATGATGATGCTCTTCCGGTGGTGCAGGTGAAGACGGCGGTGTGGGAATGGAGGTGGCGCAAAAGATGAGGGGAACATCGGACAACTCCTTGGAGGTGGAGGATGGGGTGGCTGAACCGGTGGGACGATGAGATTGACGATGGATCCTCATCCGGTATGGTGGACGAGGGACGTCGAGGTGTTGCTGTGGACAACGTCGTCGGGGAAGAGGCTCCGGCTGGGTGGCGGACGAAGGAGGGTGTGGGGCTTCGTGGGTTTTCGCGGGCTCGATGTACGAATGGGTGGGCGGATGGGATGGGAGTGGGGAACCATGGCTTAGGGATGCGCTTGTCTGAAATGTGGGGTAAGTGACAAAAGTACTCCCACTGATTTGACCAAGGTGGTTCTTTCAGTTCAGGGGTATCACGGGCATTTCGCGTGTCGGTATTTCACAGGAGGTGGGAGTTTTCGCGCATGTTGTAATTTTGGAATAGCAAGGCATGGGTTGAGATGGAGGGAGTTGTCGGAGCACAATGAGACAATGATATATCTTAAATATTTCGGGGTAACAAGGCGCGGTTTGAAGAGGCGGGAGTTTTGCAGCACGATAGACAAAGACGCTAGCTTGAAATTTCGGCATAAAAAGGCGCGGCTTGAAATTTCGGGAGAACAAGCTTAACGTGTACCAAAAAAAAGACAATTCACACCTCATCACTAGAGAGAGCTATGTCCTGTTTTATTATATTACTAGAAATGTATTCAAATAATACAAAAATAAACAAATTGGGACAACAAACATAACGTGTACAGTACCAAAACAATTTGCACTTCCCTCAATAATAAAAAAAATGTGTGTTGTCTAGCATATGGACTAAATTTGAGTACATTTTCCCTGTTTGAATGGGATTGTACTCGGGTAAGTTATACAACCATCTAAATATTATCTTCACAACAAATGACATGAATATAGGAGAAGTAAATTCCTATATAAATATGAACTACATGTACATGTGATCTCAAATTCAAATATATGTATCCATTTTTTGTTGAATTCAAATCATAGTACATGTATCCTCTAGCTAGATGTTCGGAATCTAAACCATGTATGATATACTACGTACAATGTGTTTAACAAGCACAACACACACACACAAACACCATTTAGACTAGCAAGGTACACGTGCATTGCACGCATGAGATTTGGCAACCAAAGTATGAATAAATACCACATTATAGCATGTAAGCTTTGAGTCATATATGCATGATGTAGATGTTCGTTTAATTCTTATAGTTCATTTCATTCAAAATCATCTAGTTTTTATAACAAAGCTAATCTATTTTAAGATTCATGGAATTGTGCGTTGTAAGGCATAAAGTAAAAACAAATAATGGCAAATCATGTAGAAAAACATTTGGGCAATTCTGATACGGAAGATTCTAGAACAAAGAAGAAGTGCTTGTGTTTTGAGGTTTGTGCATTATGCTTAAGTTCAACCATGGAGTCTTCTAGATTGTACATGTGGCAAAATCTGGTGGAATCTAGATGATATCCAACGGCCAGTTGTGCTCAAATTTGCCATCTCTGCACCATCAAATTGGCCTCATCCAACGACCATCTTTCAAAATTAAAGTTATCTGCACACTATATAAAAAATATAAATGTAATCTATATAGGGGTATAGATATAGATACGTGATGCGAAAGCCACCCATCATCTCCAATTAGAATAGTGTGTCCATGCACGGATGTAATGTGGCCAAATGATGTCTGTCATCGATATCTTAAATTCAAATCAGTCTGACCTTGTTCAATGTGTATACAGTATAACATACTCATTTCCAAACCACACCACGCATATCTCAGTTATATTCATGCATGCATGGGTTTCAAACATCATGATCTCTTATTCAAATATTTGAATTCAACTTTACATTGATTAGGACCTCACTTAGTCTTTTACACCCACAAAGTCGTCTTCTCTTTATAATTGTACCACTAACTTTCTCTCGTGCATGCATGCACACACAGTTTCAGTCAGCATTATCCATCACATACATGCAATCTTTTTCTTCAGGTCGGTCTCCCATGCATGCACACACACACACCTCCCCCTCTCCATCATATCGGGCATTCTTTATCTCTCACGTGCATGCGCAACGATTGATGTTCCTCTATGTTTGTGTATATATAGCTAGGTCTTTCATAGTTTTCCACACAAACCGATCAATCTACATATCTAGTGAGGTCTCACCTTCTTTCCCACGTCTGCATCGATCAATCTATACCTCTCTATATAGGATTACATGGCTAATACACCCACATTAATTATATATCCAACATCCCCCTCTCATTATCCATGCCTTCCGCTTCATCTCTCATATGCGCGCACAGTGGCGAAGACAGGGGGCAGCAAGAGCCCAGCCCCCCTAACATCACTATATATCGAGGCCAATATGAATGTGATCATTAGACAATTGCTGGTAAAATGGTTTAAGTTGATGAATTAGCCCTACTTGTAAAGGATTAGCAATGCTTGGCCCCGTAGCTCATTTATTTTTCATGGCTCCGCTACTGCACGCAACAACGCACGTTCTCGCCCCCTCTCTTTAAATATCGATCTCGCACTTGTGCACTCCTTCATAGTCTCCCTCCACTTGGCCCCTCGCACCATCTTCTAGCACCCACCGGATTTTGCCACATGTACAATCTAGCAGACTCAATGGTTGAACTTAAGCATAATGCACACCCCTCAAAACACAAGTGCTTCTCCTTTGTTCTAGAATCTTCCGTATCATAACTGCCCAAACTTTTTTTCTAGTTGAATTTCCATTATTGGTTTTTATTTTATGCTTTACAATGCACAATTGCATGAATCATAAAATAGATTAAGGGCTTCTTTGATTCAAAGGATTCTAAAAGGAAATTTGGAGGATTCTAATCCTTAGGAATTTTTCCTATCTTGGTTGTTTGATTCGTAGGATTATAAACCATAGAAATTTTTCCATAGGATTAATTTGCACTAGATTTCATAGGAAACATCCCGTCCACTCAAACCTCTTTGAAAGAATCATGCATTTTTTCTATGCACAATCAAACACTCGTACAATCCTATACGATTCAAGACGACATGCCACTCTAATCACTGGTGCGCGTTTGTCCTAAACAAATGGGTTTTAACCCCTTTCTGTGACAACATTTGGAACCATCGCCAAGTGAGTGTGGGCGATAGGGGGTCCTCCCCACACGACCCAGAAACGGTCGGGGATAGGGAGCCTTGATGCATACAGTTGTCCCTATATAAACATTTCCGATATCTCGAATATCCCAAACGCTTCATCCTTGCTACTCGTTTGTGCTCGCATTGCCATCGCAGTCGGAGTTTTGTGGTTTTACCCAAAACCAGGCAGATTCTAGGCACGGGAGCTTTCCAGGTAGATTCCAGGCACGGGAGATTTACAATGCCTGGCACATCACAAACAGTTCATGATTATAAACTATGTACGATAGGTAGACAATCACACACATTTAGTTTCCCCGCACCGTATGTGATAGTGTCTGACATCACACACGCTTTGCGAACGCCAACTATGTGCATGCTTGCACACGTTTCCTCTCTGTGAACCGTCTCGGGTTATGGTGTATATTGCAAACATTTGTGTTTTACCAACCGTGTGTGCCGTAATGACCTGCAGAACATAATTTCGCCCCAATTTAATTGCTGCTATTTAAAATTGTACCTAACTTAAACTTGAAAGTAGGCTATAGCTTTATTCATATCCATCAGGTTCAAACAACCAATGCATTATACGATTCACAGGTACATATGTTTAAGAATTACATAAGTGCCCAATAAAGAATGATGTACCAGGGTTCTATACTTGTACTATTACAAATGGTAAAGAAAGAGACATTCCAGTTGCTGAACAAGGTGAAGCGAAATGGCCCTATTGTGATCTCGTGGATGCAGAAGGCATGCAGGACTCTAGTCCAACCCCTTGTGATGGCCGGCCGCCAATCATGTAGTTTGAGAGGTAATCTTGAGTAAACTGCTTCAGGATCCACTCCAAAAGAAAAAAGTTTCAGATATTGTCATCTAACACAACTCATTACGGGTAGTAAAAAGAAGGCTACATGGTTCTTACTTACCATCCTGCAGTTCACTGTTGTCTTGCATAAAGTGTAAAAAAACAGTTCGATTGACATCTTTTGACACATTTTAATAACAATCTTTATCAGTTTCCTCACTTGATGCTGGTTCATGAATATCTCATTGCCCCATACGCAGAAAGGGTCGAAGTGTGGATCTTTGGCAATGATATATGTACCTAAAAGCACCAAGTTAATATTAGAAGCTAAACAACAATTGAAAAATGATGTAGTACAACACTGCATCCATCCCATTATATAAGATTTTATTACATGTATATCTAGACATCATCAGAACAATAAGGTAACACTCTTCCTTGTTGCTATGTAGCCTGGGATTGCGTATTTAGTCATTCAGTACAATGCATGTTGCTAAACAACAACTGAAAAACGAAAAGGTATGTTAATTGCAACATCCTTAACAGCAACCAAATATCGTAATTCATAGTGGTATTGTTAAAACAGTTATTGATGAAATTGAACTGCACGACAAATAGTTGCACATATAGAGCATCACTTTGTGAAGAACTGAAATAAACAAGTCATCAGGACATATCTAGGCGATCCTTAAAAAGTTAAATGACTAAAACCCTTAGTGGATATATATATATATACGCCAGCAATTTTTGGCCTTTTCTAGTCGATCCCCTAAACTTAAGGTTGTAAACTTCAATTTGATCAAGTTCAAAGCAGGTTCAACTGAAAGTAGCATGCATTCAAACATAAACATAGATAGTTTTGCATAACCGAACATAAAGCATAAACTTAAACTAAGCTAAACTACTTCCGGTCGAAGTAGAGGTCGAGGCAATCCTTCCTCGTCATGTACGGTGTGCCGCGAGCCGAGTTCGGTCCAGTACCATCATTGGGGTCGTTGGGGAAGGCACTCCTCCACTCATCGACATCGATCTCCTCGTCCTCGGGGCCCACCTCGCCGCCCTCTGCGCTGCCGCTGCCTTCTACCTCGTCATCAGAGGAGAGCGCGATAACCTCGCCGCCCTCCGCATCACTCTCCTCGCTGCCTTCGACCTCGTCATCGGAGGAGAGCACGATAACCTCGCCGCCCTCCGTGCCGACAAAGATCGCCCGCTCCGCCTCCACGAGCTCTGGGTGCTGCCGGCGGATCTCTTGCATGTAGGCCTCGTCGGCAGCCTCGGCCTCAAGGTTCTCCCACGCCTCACGATCCTCCCGCTCCATAGCCGAGCTCACCACCCCTGGCTCCGGCGGAACGAGGTGGACCGGACGTGTGCCGAAGGAGAAATTTAGCCTAGTCGCCGTGCCCTGGTAGCGGACCTACCAGCGATCATACTCCATGTCCGCGAGCTCGGCCGTGTGGAAGCTACCGAGCCACTGATAGGTGTGGGTCTCTTGATCTGTAATGTCGGCGACCCACGTCCCCCACCGCCACTGCCGGACCCTGAGGTAGGACTTCGTTGGCTGCCGGGTCTAGGGAGGACAGGGAATTCCTTGAACCGGCGTAGGGGTGAGGCGGCGGGCGGATTGGGGGACCGGCAATGGCGGATCGGGCCCACGGAGGATGACGGGGACACCTCGGCGGCCACCTCGCTGGCGTCGGGCGATAAGGCCGCGATAAACCTCTTTTTGGCCATTGGCTCCTCGAGCTCCCCGCTACACGGGCAGTGGTTGAGGACGGAGGCGCCGGCGATGGCGGTGACCTAGCAATGGTTTTGAGGGTTGCGTGTGTCTGTGAGAGCAGAGGTTTTGGGGTGTGTGTGGAGGGGGGCGGGAAAGATTGTGTTTGAGGAAATACTATGGCAACTGAAAATTTTACTAGGCGGGAGTAACAAGTCGGGGCTACTGAAAATTTGGATCAAGGGCAAGCAGGTATTTTTGAGATTGCGAGGGATGCATAGGCGGGAGTAAAATGCCGGGGCTACTGAAAATTTGAATCAAGGGACTGAAGCAGAGCGGGAGTAACAAACATCGCACACGGTCCACACATACTAATCGTGTGCTATCAAACATTCATAACTTCCATGCGGTAGATATTTTCGAGATTGTGAGGGATGGAGAGGAGGGAGTTTTGGGGGAGTGAGCTAGTGTGCTTGACACGCCGGCTGTGGACTGTAGCCGACGCACCTTCCCGCATAAGCCATAGGCGTACTATACACCGACGGCGCTCTAAGATATTCTGTACTACATCTCACATGGTTGGTGATAATAAATTGTGTGGGATCTACATGATTTGAATTAAAAAATGTGGTCACAGCGACAATGGACGTTGTTTGAATTGCTAGACCTTTTATCTGCTGTTGGAATTTTTCAGGGTTTGTTTGGACATTTTATATAATAAACTGGTTTTCTAGCCATTTCACATGCACAATTCAAAATTAAACTACATGCACATGCTCCGGTGCATACAAATTGGTTGACAAAATCAAATATGTGTCCTTCAGTGCATGCTTAGGTCCCATGCAAGAAATGGGAATGAATTTTTCAGGGTTCGTTTGGCCTTTTTTATACATTAACTGGGTTTTCTAAGCATTTTATGTGCATAATTCACATTTAAACTACAAGCACATGCTCCAATGCACCAAAGTTAGTTGAAAAATCACATGTGTGTCCTTGGGTGAATTTCTAGGTCCCATGCAAGAGATGGGAATAAATTTAAAACACCAGGGCACTATTGATTGCCGGCAAAATTTTGAGATACCTGGTTTTTAAACTCTAGTAAATCCAAAACTCATTTGAAATTCATGGAACTTGGCATGCTATCATGGAGCGGCATCAACGTGCCGTGGTGAAAATTTTGTCCCATTTAGGGCAGGTTTGGGTATAAGCTTCTCAGAAACAAGAGCTTCTAACAAAAAGCATGATGGTTTCGATAGGGAACATACCACCTTCGGGGATTGGACGATATCCGTTGCCTCTTATTGCTTTCAAAAAATTTCTAGTGTCAACATAAAACAACACGAGTGTTGTGTTTAATCTTGGAATTTTTCGGGGTTCGTTTGGCCTTTTTTATACATTAACTGGGTTTTGTAGGCATTTTATGTGCATAATTCAAATTTGAACTACAAGCACATGCTCCAATGCACCAATTTGTTCGAAAAATCACATGTGTATCCTTGGGTGAATTTCTAGGTCCCATGCAAGAGATTGGAATGAAATTCAAACACCAGGGCACTGTTGATTGCCGGCAAAATGTTGAGATACCTGGTTTTTAAATTCTAGTAAATCCAAAACTCGTTTGAAATTCATGAAACTTGGCATGCTATCATGGAGTGGCATCAACATGTCGTGGTAAAAAATTTGTCCCATTTGGGGCAGGTTCGGGTATAAGCTTCTCACAAACCAGAGCTTCTCAGAACAAGCATGATGGTTTCGATAGGGAACGTCCCACCTTTGGGGACGAAACGATATCCATTGCCTCTTATTGCTTTCAATTTTTTTCTCATGTCAACATAGAATAACAGGAGTGTTGTGTCAACTTTTAGGATTTTTCAGGGTTCGTTGGACATTTTTATGCATTAACTGAGTTTTCAATGCATTTATGTGTATAATTCAAATTTGAACTACATGCACATGCTCCAGTGCATATAAATTGGTTGAAAAATCAAATATATGTCCTTGGGTGCATGCTTAGATCCCATGCAAGAAATGGGAATGAATTTCAAACACCAGGGCACCGTTGATTGCCGGCAAAACATTGAGATGCCTGGTTTTTAAATTCTAGTAAATCCAAAAACTCGTCTGAAATTCAGGAAACTTGGCATGCTATCATGGAGTGGCATAAACATGTGGTGGTAAAAATTTGTCCCATTTAGGGCAGGTTTGGGTATATGCTTCTCACAAACCACAGCTTCTCACAACAAGCCTGATGGTTTCGATAGGGAACGTACGTCCCACCTTTTGGGACGAAACGATATCCATTGCCTCTTATTGCTTTCAAAAAATTTCTCGTGTCAACATAGAACAACAGGAGTGTTGTGTCAATTTTTGGGATTTTTCGGGGTTTGTTTGGACATTTTTATGCATTAACTGAATTTCTAGGCATTTTATGTGCATAATTCAAATTTGAACTACATGCATTTGCTCCAGTGCAAATAAATTGGTTGAAAAATCACAAGTGTGTCCTTGGGTGCATGCTTAGGTCCCATGCAAGAGACAGTAATGAAGTTCAAACACCAGGGCATAGTTGATTGCCGGCAAAACATTGAGATACCTGGTTTTGAAATTCTGGTAAATCCAAAACTCGTCTGAAATTCATGAAACTTGGCCTGCTATCATGGAGCGGCATCAACATGCCGTGGTGAAAATTTTGTCCCATTTGCGACATGTTTGGGCATAAGCTTCTCACAAACCAGAGCTTATCACAACAAGCATGCATGATGGTTTCGATAGGGAACGTACCACCTTTGGGGACGGGACGATATCCATTGCCTCTTATTGATTTCAAAAAAATTCTAGTGTTAACATAGAACAACTAGAGTGTTGTGTTTAATCTTGTAATTTTTGGGGGTTCGTTTGGCCTTGTTTATACATTAACTGGGTTTTGTAGGCATTTTATGTGCGTATTTCAAAGTTGAAGTACAAGCACATGCTCCAATGCACCAAAGTTGGTTGAAAATCACATGTGTATCCTACCGGTGAATTTCTAGGTCCCATGCAAGATATTGGAATGAAATTCAAACACCAGGGCACTGTTGATTGCCGGAAAAATGTTGAGATGCCTGGTTTTTAAATTCTAGTAAATCCAAAACTCATCTGAAATTCATGAAACTTGGCATGCCATCATGGAGCGGCATCAATATGCCGTCGTAAAAAATTTGTCGCATTTGGGGCAGGTTCGGGTATAAGCTTCTCACAAACCATAGCTTCTCACAACAAGCATGATGGTTTCGATAGGGAACGTCCCACCTTTGGGGACGAAACGGTATCCATTGCCTCTTATTGCTTTCAATTTTTTTTCTCATGTCAACATAGAATAACGGGAGTGTTGTGTCAACTTTGGGATTTTTCAGGGTTCGTTTGGACATTTTTATGCATTAACTGAGTTTTCAATGCATTTATGTGCATAATTCAAATCTGAACTACATGCACATGCTCCAGTGCATATAAATTGGTTGAAAAATCAAATCTATGTCCTTGGGTGCATTCTTAGATCCCATGCAAGAAATGGGAATGAATTTCAAACACCAGGGCACCGTTGATTGCCGGCAAAACATTGAGATGCCTGGTTTTTAAATTCTAGTAAATCCAAAACTCATCTTAAATTCATGAAACTTGGCATGTTATCATGGAGCCGCATAAACATGTCGTGGTAAAAAATTTGTCCCATTTGGGGCAGCTTTGGGTATATGCTTCTCACAAACCCGAGCTTCTCACAACAAGCCTGATGGTTTCGGTAGGGAACGTACGTCCCACCTTTGGGGACGAAACGATATCCATTGCCTCTTATTGCTTTCAAAAAAATTTGGGTGTCAACATAGAACAACAGGAGTGTTGTGTCAATTTTTGGGATTTTTGGGGTTCGTTTAGACATTTTATGCAATAACTGAGTTTTCTAGGCATTTTATGTGCATAATTCAAATTTGAACTACATGCACATGCTCCAGTGCATATAAAAATAGCTACCACTTTAAAATCTCAAACATTTGTAGAATTCAAAGTTGTGTGCGATGTTTTAACCATTCACGTGACGCCACGTGTCTTGGTTTTAATGGTCGTATGAGGTGCCGTGCGGACAACTGCTTGACCTTGACTGAACGGGAGGCGTGCGAGCACAATCCGGTGTATAGGCTGACCGAGAGGCATGCAAGCTGCCCTTCAATGCACAGGCTCACCGGGAAGCGAGCCCTTTGACTTCCATGGCTGCCCGCCATCCTCTCCATTAATGGCGCCCGAGCCGCTATTTAATACGGATAGCCTTAGAATTCGCCTTTCAGATCGGGGCAAGAATAACGGGGTCGTTTCCGGCCCATTCCCTCCATGGAGAAGATGATTGAACAATGGTAGAAGGAAGGGTTAAGGAAAATGGAGGGAGGAAGAGCGTGCGACAGCAGTTCCAAATCGAGAGGGAAAGGCGAAGAGGCGGTGGATGGTTGCCATGGTACACGAAGAGGCGCCTGGGGAGCGAACGGTTGCCACAGAGGTCACACACTGACGACAAGGGCCGAGTGAACCGCATGCATATATCGCACACACCTTGATCTGGCTGACCGTTTCTTTTGTGTTGCCTAATCACAAATAGTTCATCCGAGTGAACTGTATGCTGTATATCGCACACACCTTCATCTGGCTGCCCGTTTCTTTTGTGTTGCCTAATCACAAACAGTTCATCTGAGTGAACCGTATGCTGTGTATCGCACACTCCTTCATCTGGTTGCCCGTTTCTTTTGTTCCTCCTCATCGCAAACAGTTAATTGAACTGAACCGTATGCCCTTCATCGCACACGCAACTAAAACCTGAACCGTGTTTGATGCATCTGTCATTGCAAATGTTTTATACATTTCTAACAGTTTTCATACAGCACCATTTGTGATTATTGCATCGCACACAGTTTCTTGAAGGGTCTCTGATTGTAGTGTCGCGTTAGCAACATCCTGCAGTAGTGAATCCCATGTTTTTCCTATTCCCGCGTTTTGGAAATCCTAAGAATCAAAGAGGTCCTAGCTTTTTTATAAAAACTAATTTATTTTGATTGAGATGAACTATAAAAATTAAATGAAGGTCTACATCAGGCATATATGACTCAGAGCTTACATGCTATAGTGTGGTATTTATTCATAATTTGGTTGCCAAATCTGATGCGTGCAATGCACGTGTACCTTACTAGTACTTCGAGTATGTGTAAAACACGTAAATTAGAATTCCAATGGTACGCTACACAGTGTCTCTCTTACAGTTCATGAAGCCATGTGGCACATGTGGAGGCATTGTCGCGACCTCCTTGTGTGGATTGATCACAGTGACGTGCTACTGGTTCCAGAAGAATGTACTCGTCCTCTCTGAGCCACACTGGCGGTACATGAACGAAGCGAAGATGTGCACGCACGCCACACACGCACTCATTCCCTCGCACGCACACGTGGGTACACAGGGGGCACATTTTTGTACGAAGATCCACCCCATGTGATAATTTGACGCGTGTAAAGTCCTTCATTTCATTGCTGGTCAATTAATACAGCGCATGCAAATTGACTAGACATCAGGGCGGAAGAAAGACATTACTACTTCACTGCGCATGCGAGTAGTTAAATCATGGGATGCTAGTACTTCCATTGGTCTCATTCGTATTTTGTGCCAATTTTCGACCATATTTGTAAGTAACATAATATTTATGCATGTCATAAAAAGTGGCACAAAAAAGGAGGCCAATAAACCAGGATGTAGGCAGCATGATCAATTTTTGCCAGGGCTACTGTTGGTGGCCTTTGTATCTAAATATGGACGTAGTGGAGTAGTACTATCTTTATCTTATACTCGTAGGGCTCTCCCAGTGCCTAGGCTCACCTCACCGCCTCACCCACAAGATCCCGCCATGGAGGATCCCGCCATGGATAATCCCTTAGATCCCAGGATCCCACGGGCTGCCCTCTCGCTGCGGCACACAGCACTGCCGCCTTTGAGCGAAACCCACATGTGTTTTAGAGGGGATCCATTGCTCTAGAATCATAGATCGGTGGTGCCGGAGGACATGCCAGGGCTGCATTTCTGGTGGTGGGTAGCAAGGGAAAATCGGATCAAGGAAGCGTCACATTGATTGGAGAGAAGTTCCAAGGAGATGCGCCTGGCGCAGCACAAGGCGGAGGCGCAAGTCGATCTTAGGGGTGAGATGCTGAGGGATGTCAGCATCTGGTAGCGTCGCATTGATTTCGAGCTAGGGCTAATGTCAAAGATCATATTCACGGAGTCGATTGCGGAGGAAACAACGCGCATGCCTGCGCAATGGCATGACCAGCCGGTGCAACTGTTCAAATGGGCGGTAGGAGAAGCCAAATCCCGGGACCAGTTGCGGCGGCGCCGTTTGGCATGCATCGTAGGCGTGGTGAGCTGCCCTCCTTCCCCACCAGCGATGCAGTGAGCTAGTTGGTTGCTGCTGTAGTGAACTTGCAACGCCATGTCGGTTTGCAACCTTGACACTCACTCCATCTATATGTATTGTATTCCTTTGAAAAATACTTGGTCATTTGGAAAAAAGATGGTAATTGATTTATCTGTAGTTTTAGAATGCTTGGTCGTGACAATAAACCGAAGCCACAACCAGAAGTCTCCATCGCGTAAGTACTTTATGGTCGGTCGCACCAATAGACGGTCGGCCGGACCCGCGTCTCACCGAAGGGACACACATCGGCTTGGTCCGACATGTACGACCAGTTACATCACTGACTTGTTTGACCGCATTTGAGAAGTGTAGTACTCCCGCTATCTCAGTTTACATGTCTTGCACGTGTACCTAGTTTGTTAATTTGACCAACTTAATAAGAGGCATACATTAGGAAAAATATATCATTACAAACTTCAAATATTCTATTTTTTAATGATATATTTTTTATCTTAAACAATTTATTTTATATAAGTTACATTGATGACCTAGATACACACGCAAGCCTTGTAAATTCAGATGGAGGGAGTACTTGAAAATTATGTTCCACTAAACTCACCGGGAGCTGTTTCGGGCCTCGAAACCAAAACCATCAATTAATATTTACCTTGTTCCCATCACATTCCAAAGTACTAGTTCTACAATTAAGTGCAAGCCTTCTCACACCTACTAGTACGTACCAAACCTGAATGTGTTCCCACTATGCAGGTTTTAGTACTAGTTCTAGTACTTAGGTTATAAAAAGGGGAACTAACTAACCGAAAATTACTCTACCTTCCTCCTCATAAGTCCTCCTTCTTCGTCCGTCCTTGCCATGGCCGGTGCGCAGAGCTCTAGGTCGAGAACTACTCGTAACAAGGGAGCGGCAACCAAGGCTGTGGAAAAAAAGAGAGGGCTCGCCGCCACGCAGAGACCTCGAAAGATCTCTCACAGGAAGGCGATGGCTCCCAGGAGCGCCCTAGTTGCGGAGGTGAACATGCCGAGCTGGCAGCGCTGGAGTGGTTATCCCTCGACGACATGCCCGACCAGCTCAATAAGAACCTCAATAAGCAGAAGGAGTTCATCCACGGCTTAGTGGAGCTGCTGAATGGGAGCCTCGATGGCATGCCAGCTGAGCTCAATGAGCAGGGGGAGTTGACTGCCGGCTTGGTGATGCTGTCAAAAAAGAGCATTGCTTCGGAGAAGAAGGCGCCCGGCGAAATCCTGCAACTTCAGGAGGACAAGGCAAAGCTCTGCCACAAGCTCGACCTGTTGAAGGAGGAGAACACCGGCTGGAAGAAGCTGCAAGAGAATAGTAGTTCCTCGATGAAGATGCTACAGGCCCTTGTCATGGAATAGAAGGAGGAGTTGGCGAAGCTCCGCATCGAGCACCCGGCTTGCGGCTGTGGAACAGATGATGAAGGCTTGCGTTGAGAAATCCCGCGTCATGGACAGAATGAAAGATGGTGGAGGAGACACGTAAGGAGATGGAGGTCGTGGAGGCAATGAAGAAGCAGTTACGACTCCGCGGCTAGCAACCCTTCATGTAGTGAGAGCAGCGCCCCAGACTTGTGTGTGCATCTTCCTTCTTTTTTTGGGGTGATAATCTCCCTTGTTCTTTTGCTCCTATGTTTCTTCTTTTGCTTCGAGTGTTTCACCGCACGTGTCATGTTCTCTGCGAGGTATGAATAGAACAATGCTAAAAAGGAGATGACTAGCAAATTAGATCATTTTTTATCGCCACTAGCAAGATGCTCGTGCATTGCATGGAACATCAAGATGCATTTTTTTACAAAACACCTGTTCTGAACCCATGTAGGAGTAATCCCATGTGTAAAAACTAATGATATCTCAAGAATTTTATCGAAAAAATGGTATCTCGAGAATTTCATTGAAAAAATGATATCTCGAGAAAGATGAGAGATAAGGTGAGGAGGAGTGGGGCGTGGTGGTGACTGGTGGTCAGACTGGGCGGAGGCATGGGGATGGACGGCGCCGGCAGGTTGCAGCGGCCACCATGCTAGATTATTCCAGAGACTTCCTTTTTTATCGCTCAACAATGAGGTTGTGGGCGGTAAGGATGAACGAGCCAAGGCCTTATCTGTAAATGTGGAGAGAGGTGCGGGTATCTTTTGCAAAATTGTCATAGTTTGCTTTCTATCCATTAGATATAGAGCGGACTGTCTATATTACAAGATGGCAGGCACACCATCATCACCAACTCTGGTTTTTATAATCTCTACTCTTATAAAAAAACTGAGTTGGTGATGATGGTGTGCCTGCCATCCTGCAATATAGACCGTCCGATCTATATTTGACGGATAGAAAGCAAACTATGACAATTTTGCAAAAAGATACCCGCACCCCTCTCCACATTTGCAGATAAGGACTTCCCTCGTTCATCTTCGGCTCCCACGAGATAAACAGCTCGTATAAATGCATATTGATGTTCCATGCAACGCATGGGCCTCTTGCTAGTAATATAAAATAAGAGTAGAAAGTAGAGATATGGCACTAGACTGCCGTGTTTCATGCTCCTCCGTCGTACTCTAGTGGAAAACTTGAGTATACTGCACAGTTCTTTCCTCCTCCTCAGGTCGTTGGCACATTTATAGAGCAGTCAAATCACAAGGCCCCGCCTTCCAGCAGTGATGAGCCGTCAAATCACAAAGGACCTCGCCTCTCTTGGAACCGACCTAGCTAGACTGCCCACGAGCAGTCAAATCACAATGCCCCGCCTTCTAGCAGTAATGAGCCGTCAAATCACAAAGGCCCTCGCCTCTCTTGAAACCGACCTAGCTAGACGGCCCCGTCTTCTAGCCTTTAAAAAAATGTATACTTTTGTACAGTAGTAGGATCGATGGATTGCGCCATGGAGAAAAACATGAAATTATATAAAAAAGTTGGTACATACAGAGAGCGCTCATCGCCAAATTATGCATATAGTACTATTAAAAAAGCTAGTACGTGCTTAAATGGTGTGCTAAATTCTATTAAAGAAATTAGCATACCTATTTAATTCTTGGGTTCTTATTATTTATGCCACTAGTTGTGTATCACTACTTAGTTTTTCCATCAGAAGTTACAACTAATCAAAAATGCCATTGATCCGTGAGGTGCCTGCTCAAAAATGCAATTAGATATCTAAAAAATGCCATCGTTAAGTTAGATGTTTGCTCAAAAATGCCATTAGACATTGTGATTTTCACGTCAAACCCATTGACCATGTTACATGACAAAAATAAGCCAATTCTCACAATGATAAGTGTGGCCCCGCTTGTCAGGAGTAACCAAGTGAACAATTTTACAGGAAAATAAGAACGCTGTTGCGATCAAGTAGGCCCCACACTTTATTTTACTGTAGTGAGATAGAGGGAGAGCTGGCATGTTGGTCCATCAGTATTTATGTCATTATAACATGGCAAAAGAGATTTGATTCACAATAATGGTGTCCGGCACAACACACCCCTCAAATAAAACTAAGCAGCCTGAAATTCTTTGACAAAACTAAGCCCTCTGAAATTCTTTGACAACTAAACTGCTGGCTATATGATGTTGGCCATATATATCATACATATATAATGTGAAGAAACAAGTGGTAGTCGTAGTACTATACCAACTAAAAGATGAACTATGCGAAATACTAGTATGTACATACTGAAGAGTTAAAGTAACGAGAAGAAACATAACATAGTTCTGCTGGGGGCTTAGCACAACACACCCCTCAAATAAAACTAAGCACACCTGAAATTAAACTAAGCAACAAATAAGGTAGACACTGCATTAGTACCACCATGAGCAACGACACTGCCACCTTACACGGAGTCCTCGTCCATGTCCTCGACTTTGTCCTTGTCCCTGTTCCTCTTGGCCGATACTTCTTTGCTTGAACCGCACAATTGGCTCTTGCTCTTCATCCAACCCTTGTAGATATTGAAACAAAGGTAGCCATCCATTACAGTGTAGTGGATGTGGTCTATATCTAGTACATTCCACTGCCATGCACGATGAAACGTGTGCGGAGGTTTATTCAGTTTACTGTACGAATGATGAACCATGGCTCCTGTCAGGGTCAACATTGAAGGCTTATCACGGGAGGACACCAGCCCATTATTCTGGAGGTCGAATGGTTTGCCTACAACGAGGCCTATTCAATCCAGGACTCTTATGTCGTTCACAAAGTCTAGAGTAAAGAGTTTGACTCGGCCGCCCTTGACGAAGTTCTTAAATTCCTCGCACTCAACGTCGGCATGGCATATGTGGTAGACCAAGCATAAGTCATGCACGCAAACCTGGATCATGGCAAGCATCTTCTTCTCTTCCTCCTTTAGATTCTTCTCTTTTCCCAGGACTGTGGTGTACTCAACATCTAGCCCAGCGACCCACTCATCATATGAGTTTTCGAACTTGCGTCAGAAGCGATCAAGGCATGCTTTCACCGTCACGGAAGAACGGGTGTAGATGACGTCGAACTCATCGCCGGTGATGGTTCTAACATTGTACTCACCGCCGATCATGAAGATTTGGGACGCCATGGATTTTGGAGGAGGGTTTGGATTAGTGGAACTGCCGTAATGTGAAAGGATGTGAAGACTAGTAGCAAACTATCGTAATGTTAGAGGACGTTCGGGGACGAGTAGGAGCGAACTGCCAGCGGTTTTTCTATTGTAAAAATGCTGAGTGGGGCGTGCGAACGGAAGGGTAGTGGCTTGCCTGGTGGATAAATGGATTCATGCATAGTAATATCGGGGGCCAATTAGATGTCATGTCTACTCGACTCCCAATTAAATGGCTTTCGATGTCATGTCAAGCGTCGGGAAAATTACAGGTGGTACGAAGCTTTCCATTCTCCCATGATACGAGCTTCTGAGAGCCCTTGGATCTAAGATCGAATAGTCGCATGGCGTGATTCTAGACCTATGGGTGAATATCCTATCTTGGAGGGTTATTTTGGGAATTTTCAGTAACTTCGCATGCGACCGTTCAATCTCAGATCCAAGGGCTACCAGCAGCCCATATCATGGTCACGCCTACCACGACCGTCGCCTCGCTCGTGTGGTCGCGCCCTTGGAGATTTAACACGGTGCATTAGGCTATCTGATGTTCGCATGTCATACATAGTCATCACTTAGTCACTCATACTACAACAAGGTTGGCTATAAGAGTATTTTTTGTTTACTTCCCTCTATCTCTTTCTTCATAGTATCTATTACATTTGCCAAGGAGTGACCTCCTCCAATGAAATGGTGCTTAGATGAGGTGCTCTGGGCATTAAATAGCTTAGCAACTCAAGTCCCCAATGCATAGGTGCTTACTTTTTTGTTGCTAAGTTTGCTTCATCTAGGTACATGCGCTTAGCACCGTTTCTTCCTGGGGACACCAAACTAGTCTCTCTCTTCTTAATTAACTTGCCACATTAGACTTTATGCATATGTGGCAGGCTTAGCACTTGTAGGATCAAGTACAATAGTGGGCTATACGCCCGCTTTACATGGCATTTTTTTCATATGTGGGGGAAAGAGGCAAGGAAAAAGTGGAGGAGTGGGCTCTCATGCAAGAGCCCGCCTCTACATGGTGGAGCATCGGGAGAGGCACCTGTATGGAGGTGGTCAGGAATCAGGAGACTCACGTCGGTCATAGCATTGCAGTTAAAATGATAATGGCAAGTGAAGTCACGGGGCTCCACCTGTCCAGCAGTAACTCGCTGTCAAATCACACATCCCTAAGTTTGGGGCAGCCTACTCCCTCATCTTCTCGCATCTCTGTCGAACCGACTAGGCGGAACTGCCCCACCTACCACGCGGGGAAAGCCCCGCCCTCGACTTTTAAATAGTACAATATACTAATTTTGTATCCATGGATTGCGCCATGGAGCAAAGCCTCAAGAAAACGGCGGTACACATGTACGGAGTATACAGCATGCCCGTCGCGTTTGCGTTGCACCCCAGACGGTCGGTCGGTCTGGCACGCCGCTCTCCGAATGGAACGTGCGGCATATTGCGTTTGCACAAACATGTGGGACCGCAGTTGAGAACCGACCATAGGCACACTCCCCGGCCCCGCAAGCTGGGTGAGTTAATAGGAGAGAGAGACGAGCGATAGTACTAGAGAAGTGTTGTACAGACATTGGTGCCTGGACGATCCCTGCATGACACGGAAGATCAGTTCGTCCATGCTTGTAACCAAACTCCAGCAGACACGCCTGGATTGGCTATCGTCTACATATTGTGCAGGCTATGTTGTACAGGGCTGTAGTTCTGGTGAGAAATCTCAAAAAAGGTTTTTTGTCATCTCGCAAAATTAGGTGTCATGTGCTTTAGATCACTGCGAGGGTTAAACAGCGACAACTGAGTTCGTCCAAGGTGCTAGTCATTGGGGGCACATGCATGAAGACTACTCGGCTACCATCTAGGTCAAGCCGGCTATGTTAATTAGGGCATCAATCGATGGACCCCTTTTCTACGAGTTTATCTTTAATTTGAGCTTTGATCCTCGTCTAGTTTGTCCGTCGGGATTCATATTGTCTCCTTTGGGCAGTGAGGTTATGGTTTCTTGTCATGTGGCATTTTTCGTGTTATATGTTATAATTCGGTGCTTCAGATCAAAATGACGACAACTACGCCTCCGGGGCACGTGCATGAAGACTTCTCGACAGTCATTGCCGAGGTCAAGCCGGCTTCGATAGACAAAAGAAAACTAGTAGTACTCCACTATATAGGCAGGAGCATCCGCGCTTGCTTGCTAGTGTTGCTCTCTTCACACTGTCTTATCCTCTCTAGATCTAAACACCACAGCGGTGGCCACTCTCTCTCTCTCTCTGCTCACCGCTGGTCACAGATCCAGCCAGATCCTCTCCACCGGGGAAGGTGAGAAGGTGCAACGTTCATGCGATCGTCCTCGGCGATGGCTCTTACCCACTACCGGCGCGTCCCGATCAGCTTGCCTTGTTGTTCTCTCCCAAGCACCATTGGCTAAGGAGGGCCTTCGACCACTTCTTCCTCGCTGCCATAGTGGGCAGATCTGGCCTCCCGCCGCCCACCTAGCGACATCCCGATGACCCTCAGGTATAACTTCCTTCGAAACCAGCCTTTCTCTACTTCCCGAGCACCTAACATCGCTGCATTTGTATCTTTTACTATTTCTCAGGCCCCCTCGTAGATAGGATCGATCGGCTGTTCGAAAGCCACCTAATTTTTTACTATTAAGAGGTAAAACTAGTTCATGCACTCGAATCTAGTACTACTTGGTTCAAACAAGGAAGAAAGAGGGTGGGGGTGGGGGTGGGGGAAGATTTGTTACCTGAATCTAAGACTTGGTCAAAAGAGGAAATAATGGGGCGAAAAGTAGCAGAGACTGGCTATCCAACTGTTCTTTAGGTCTAATAGGGAAATAAAGGGAAACACAGTACAAACTCAATATAAACCCGTTCTATTGGTTGAAAAAGGAAAGAATGTGGGGACTGGGGGACAAGTCAACAGAGTAAGTTCAGCCCTAGATTTGCTAGCCTCACACAGTATAAGGTGGCTATACCGAACAAAAATGGGACCAAACCAGATATCTTGTTCTGATTTTTGTTACCCCGAGCCACTCTTATGTAATGCCACTGGTAAAATGTAGCTGTTGCACTACTAAAAGTAAGGATATGTTAAACCAATGTTGTTTTCAACGTAATGCCTCCAATAATATGAATCAATGGCAGTTTTTTTCATGTCCTGGTAAATTTCCCATTAAGATAAGTTGCTTCTTTTTATTAGAAATGCAACTATCCTGGTCCGCCTACTCTCCCGTGCCCAAATATCGACTCTGTAGCAGGTGTTAATGTAATGCTGCTGGTAAAATGAAGCAATGGCACCATTAAAGTAATGTCGTATTGAACAGTTGTCATAGTTAATCCTAATGCCCACACTAATATCTAGCAATGATGCTGCTTTAGAAATTGCTACTGTGCTTTTAGGATTGCCATTCAGATAAGGAACATGCTTATTTTCATTTGATGTATGTTTCATCACTTGTTTGTCACCCTCCTTTCCACCTTTTTTGTGCAAAAAGAGACATACATTTCACGCTTGACCTTAGTTGAACTGCACAAATGATATCCAAATTATAGTTGAACATTCCAGGAGCTTCACAACCAACCTTGATGTTGCTCAATTTTAGTGAAAATTATGAAGAAGAAGCTCTGTGGGTTTCGTTTACTGATGGAAATGGAACCGGGGTTGGAGCCCTTTTCTTTAATTTTTTTTGAAGAAGAAGCTGCTAGCTCATGGGACATTGCTTCATTTTAGGTGAATTGCACCAAAAGGTCCCATGAATTGAATCGTCCATGTTGGTGACTGGTGTCATCCCTTCTATGATGGTGTTGACTGCATACATGGTTTCCATCACGAGGTGTTCCTTTTTGGTCTGACCGTTTGCCAAAGATCCTGCATGTTGAGTCTGCTCTTGTGCTACTATTTTGGCATTGCCATGATAAAGAAGTATTGTTATTATTTTGCACCTTAATCTAGTGGCACTATTAATTTGGGGCAATGTTTTGGCACCGCTAGTGCCATTGATTTTTTTATATATCTAAAGAGGGGGTTTCCTCCGATTTCATTAAAGAAATCCAACCATAGAGAACCATTATCTGACAACATTTCAGTGTAAACGGGCAGTTATGCAATTACTACTAGAACGTGCTGAGTACTAGCAGGAGACAAGTTCGCCACTTAAGCTAGGTAGGTAGGGGGACGCAGCACTAGCTCGATGAAGTTTGGATTACAACCCAAATGCTACCACAGAAACATCAGAGGGGAAGACAGGGACTGAAAGAGCCACCTTCGGCATCCCAGTCTAAGCACCCCCGACTTCCATCCTTATGACGCACGGTACACCTCGTTTGCCACCTGCTCGACCCTAGTGCCACTGATAAAATGAAGTAATAATAGAACTAAAATAGAGAGAGTGTCCTCTCTATCATTTCATTTCCAATGTAGATAAAGAAAGTGCTTCTCTTTGTTAGTATATGTTTCATCAACAGTCCCATTGTTAATGTTCAAGCGTTTTTGCAAACTGGGGTGCTTAATTTTAGTTGATCTGCACAAAAATAGAGATTGGAATGTCTCAAGGCCCCTCCTTGTACTACCACTGTACACTGATGTTCATCACTGGCAGAAGGTGTATCGGGGAGACTTGGGTCGATTTCCAGTATGAGGCGTACCGTATGAGGCTTTGCAGGGCCCATCTCGCCCTCGCAGCATGGCATACTATGATACTATCGCTATAACTTCTTCTATTTATTAGTGTATGTTTCATTAACTAGTGCCACTGTAATATAATCACGCTTTTTCATTATCTGTGCAAATAGGGCTATTCAGCTGCATTTTGGTGGAACTGCACAAATGTACGGATGGAACCGGCATATATGCAGAGTGCGAGGTGCCAAGTAAAAATTACCGACACCAACCCTGCTCCATCTAAGCATTGGTATCCACCACCATCAGTGGGATGTGTGGTGCTCACTGTGGATGGATCTTTCTCGGCAGCAAATCCTCTAACCAAATACTAGTACCTTAGACTTAAAAAATACTAGTAGCTCATATTAGTAGTTTTCTAGGGAGTACTCCTTTCTAAAAGAAGCACCAATCTGTTTTTCTTTATTTGTACACAGTGTCGCAACTTTGACACAAAGGTCCAGAGGTATTTTAGGGTGATTGGCGTAGTACTCAGAGACTGATTGTAAGCATGATTTTTATTAGCTGTCACTTTCGTGGAATTAACACGTCAGATGTCCTAGTAAGAGGACTTAGTCGTGGAGCCATCACAACGAGATTAGCAAAAAGGGGTTAAACCGGACAAAGGACACGGGGAGTTTATACTGGTTTGGCCCCTTGCGGTGAAGGTAAAAGTCTACGATCCAGTTGTGGTGGAATTGATGGGGTCTCGATGAGCAGGGAGCGAATCCGCTTTACCTATCTCTCGAGTTGTTGTTTCTTGTCCCTGAACCGCCGCCGGGTCGTCCCTTTATATACACAGGTTGACGCCCGACGGTTTACAGAATACCGAGGTCGGCTCATACACGTGTCTGACTCAGTTTCTACCTTTCCTAACTTACAACACAAGCTTACACGTCTCATACCAGTTTACGTTTATGGGCTCTAAACCGCCTTTGGGGCCTAGGCCTCTAAGCTCCAATGGTAGAGCGCCATACTCCTTGTCTTCATGGGCTTCAATATGGATGAGCGTAAACCGGCCCCTTCTGGGCGGTTTACACTCAGTAGTTATATCCCCAACATTAGGACCCAGATTGATTTGAACCTGTTCATGTCAATCTTCAACACTTAGAAGAATTCCTTGAACATCCTCCTATGATCTTTGTAAACCGGCATGACGTCTCCTTCATATGAACTTGGTAAACCGCCATGACGTCATCTTCTAAAATTGCAGCAAATCCTGATGATGTCATCTCTGTATAAAAACCTGTAAATACTTCGTTTATTAATTAATCCCTGAAGACCGAGGTGACAGCTGTATCAGATATCCGATTTTTGGCTCCTCGATTCTCGCGCCTGTCATTTATCCCTTTTCCCTTATAAATACGGCCGAGGGTCCTTTCCATTTTCCCCCTTGCCTCTTTATCTCTTCTTCTTCCTCGCGACCCCAAAGTGCCCGAGCTCCGCCGCGGCCGTCGACCTTCGCATTTGCACCAAGAAGGCCACTACATCAACCTGTTCTTGACTAAATAAACTGCGACGCTCCTCCGCCGCCCCGCAGCACCTGTAAGTACTCCTCTTCTCAAATATCAGATCTGCATTAGGGTTCCACTGTTCTTCAGTGTTCTTCATTGTTCGTCCTTTTTCTCTCTTAGATCTCATAACTTGATCTGAAACTGATAATAAAGATGTGCAGTAGTAGTTCACCGCCCCTAGTCACCCTCAGAAACCACCTTTTACTGCATGAGATCCCGTCCAAGCATATGCGCTCTTCTGCTGTCGCGACCTTTAGATTTAAAATTTCTCCCCTTCTATAGAACTGTGGTAGATCCGAAATTATCACATCATCTTGTCAAACCTGTTTGTGCAACACTTAAGAAAATTTCAGATCTGTTCCTTCTGCAACATTGTAGGCGGTTTAACTGTTAGAAATTGACAATCCGCCAGGTACCGTTAGCCATCTCTTAAACCGCCATTTTTACCGGAGCATCTGTATCCGGTTTAACATGTATATTTTCCTAATTTGATCCCTTTCCCCGACCTGACGCTGGTTTATACATATTAATCTTGAACCGTAATCCGGCATCTAAACTTCTTTTACATCTTTTCACCAAAAATGACCAAACAGTTCTTCTCCTGCAATTGGGCTCCCTCCCGGGTTACGGAAGAGGAGCTTACCAGCTATGTTGTGACTGGCGCTTTAGCAAAACAAGAGACCATCCATTGGAGAGCCCCGGGTACTGAAAACCCTCCTGAAAAGTGTTTCCGGGATGTACTTGCTAGCTTCCAACTCCACCCTCAAGATATTGTACCAAACTCTGTGTCCAATATTTGCAATTTCCAAGTGTTTTGTGAGGTTTACCTGCAAGAAGAACCGACCGTCGATTTATTCAGAGACTTCTTCCACTTGGACCGCCATACTGAGTTTACTGACGGCCCCAACACTAAACTTGGCGGGGTGTCTATTCAGAAAAGGAAAGAAGTCAATTTTCCTCACGCCAAACACCACAACCACCCCAAGGACTAGAATCAAACATGGTTTTACTGCCGGAATACCGCTCCTGAATATGAAAATCCTCTGCCAGGTTATCGTGCTCACCGGCTCAGTAATGAACATACATTGCCTCAACGGCTTACTGCCAAGGAACGATCGAAATATCCACAACAAATTTCCAAGATCTGGGATTTTATGGCAAACGGTTTAACGGGTATTGACCTTGTCCGTTGCTGGGTTTCGTGGAGTATCTTTCCCTTAAGCCAGCGTCCCAGTTTAATGTGCGAGTACACAGGAGAGTTAAAAGATCCTCAACGCCATATTGATGTCCAGCTAAGTGATGAAGCAATTACTGAAGCTGTCAAAAGGATGTTGGATGAACCGATATCTGAGTGCAACAAGAATGGGCTGCGTCCTCCCATAAACCGCGAGCGGTAAGGATTGTATTTTTCTGCTTTTAATTCGCCCTACTTGCTGAAGCTTTTTCTGATGACCGCAATGACCCGTTCTGGAAAAGAAAATCTCAAGAAAAACCGGCTAATCCACAAGACAAACCGGTGAGAGCGCCTCGTGCTAAGAGAAAGGCCTCAAAGAAACCAGCAAAGAAGAGAACCACCAAGTCCCCTGATCCGGCCGAAGATGTTGATGACTCGGAATCAGAGGTAGAACTTGATTCCCTTGGCTCATTTTTCATGCACCTTATTGACAATGATCATTATCAGGATGATGCGGAAGCCAGCCGTGCTGATCATGTAGAGGTAATTCCCCTTTCTTCCGGTTCAGATCATGTGCCAGTACGAAAACTCTGTCGCGCAGTCCGGAAAGTAAAACGTTCACATCCTCTCGCTTATTTGGATCCACACTTTTCTTTGAAGACACAACACCCTGAAGCTCGTCACAAAACCCGACACAATGGCCAACAAGTTACCTCCTCCAGCTTACCGCACACCCCGGTTCGAAAACGCCGTCTAGAGGTCTCTTGTACTTCTAAGAAATCTTATCCCAAGGCGGGTTACTTCCGATACCCTCTTAATCTGTCTGATTCAAATTATCAGGGTACTTCCAATTCCTCCTCTCGCGATTCATCGACTACCCAAATGCCTCCTCTCAAGACCGTCCCTAGGTAAGCATAGTAATTTTAGCTTTGTTTTCTTGCACCGGTTTATCATATTAACCTCTATTTGTTACTTGCAGTGCCAAAGCCCGACTCAGTAAAAAGGCCAAGCTGACTGCTCCCACTGATGATAATCCGTCGTTTGAACCGGAGAGGACCTCAGAAGCTGCTGATCGAGATGCTGATATCGCTCTGGATGATCCTGTGCCACAAGGTCAGGACACTTATGTTGATCCACCAGAAATTCATCCGGCTAGTCCTCATGCTGGTCCGCCAAGCCCAGCTGCCGATCCACCAAGTCCAGCTGCTAATCCACCAAGCCCAGCAAGAGCCTTTGCTAAACCGTCGAACGCAGATAAGATTGTCGATGGCACGACCGATGATATGGTAATTACCGGTTTTGGCCAACTGCTCCTGGCAACCCTGTCACTTTGTCAAAGCACAGTGCCAAAGAGGAATTTACTGCTGTGGACAAAGGCAAGTGGAAGACTGATTTGTCAAGCTATGCTCATCTCAATGCTCAGGAACTCCACTCTGGATATCTAAACCACCTGTATATAAGTCATGATTATGAGGCCGGTTTAGTCAACTTGATGAAGGAGCGCTATGACGTAATTTCTATTCAAACATTTTATAAATTTTTATGTGCTTTATATCAAATCCATTATAGCCCACAAGGACCGGTTTATCTCTTCCAGATGAACCGGGACTTTTGATAAAAAAGACTTCAACCGTGTAGCCCCCAAGGGTCGGTTTATCACTTCAAGATGAACCGACATTTCCTGTTGTAAAGCTTGTCCTTGCTGAATTCCTTCACCTCCGGTTTATCTGATCAATTAAGCATTAGCCCCCAAGTGCCAAGATTAATACTTGTATTGAGCCTTGGGACTTAAAATATCAGTTAAGAAGCAATCTGCATTAGCCCCCAAGTGCCAAATGTATAACTTGTTATGTGCTTGGGAGTTTTGAGAAAATACTAACAACTTTATTATCTGTCTTTTGCAGGCTGACTTGAGTAACAAACACTCCCAAATCGCCGATCTTCAAGAAAATATTAAGTCCCAGCAAGCAGAAACTTCCAAGGCCAAAGATGAATTGAAGGGCGCTTTAACTACCATGGAGCAATTAAAGGATGGCTTCAAAAGCGAGCGGGCAGACTGGGAAACTAAGAGGGCCAATCTGTTAAAACGGGTTGAGGATGCTGAAACGGCTCTTAAACCAGTGGCGGAAGAGCTAACTGGTTTAAAGCGTCAGATTGATGCTATGACTTCTGCTATATTTGGTAAGCATTCTTTGCAAGTGGCTTTCTTAAACATCTTTGAAACTGCCGGTTTAACAGCAAGTTCTTAAACCGTTGCAGGTAGTCATGTTGCTCATCTGTGCTCGGATATGCATAGGAAATAGAAAGCAGCCTATCCCTTGATAGAACAACTATATACCGGTGCTCAACGAGTCATCTGCGTGGCCTCGTACAATAAACCGCCACCAACCTTAATGAAGGATACATTGGCCAAATTATCTATGACTCCTGCCCAGATAGAAGAGGTAAAGAGATCTGTTGCAAGGGCTGGCGCTCTATCTGCACTAACACGGGCCAAAGCTTGGATAGCTGATCTTGATCCGGAAGATATCGGAAAGGGCTATCCTATCCAACAAGAAGACGGGTCAGAATTTGATAATGAAGCCCTCAAGGCCTTGACAAAGGAGATGCGCCCGCTTGCAAGCAGATTGGCCGAAGAAGTTGACTTGTCTGTCCATCGGTCCAACTATGATGCCAACAACAAACGGGTTGATGCATCTGTGAAAGAAGTGCAGAATCTTATCCCGCCAATCCATAAGCATACTTATGCCCCTGACGTTGAACCGTCCAATCTTATAAGTGACGAAGTTGTCTTCCAAGCTTTAACCGGGATTGACTGGGCAACCATTGACTTCCAGCCACTGGGTGGGGAGGAGGAGGTTGAATCGGCGCAAGGTGATCCGCAAACCTCTCACCAAGCCGAAGAGGAATCATAATCCGGAAGCCGGTTTACCATTTGTGTACCGTCCTCTATAGAAAAACAATTATTTTGTTGGGCGGTCCAAGCGCCTTGTAATAGGCTTGCTTAAAACACTTGGTATGCTATGCCATCGTGCATAGCTTGAAACACTTGGTCTGCTATGCCGTGTAATCACTTCCCTGAGACTGCCACTTTGTCATAAGATGCAATGTGTGCTTATGATTTTTATCGGCGTTATGCAATCTTCTATTTTGCATGTCATAAATTGAAAACTTATCCTGGCGGTTTACCGCCGGACGGGTTACGGTGCCCAATATGAAGTCATAGTTTATAACCAAGGCTGTAAAGATAATGAAATATGAGAATACCTCATACATGTGATTTAAATCACATCATTGGTTTACCAATCATTTTTGTAGTAAGGGTGATAACCCAAATCCTAAGCGTTGATAACTCTCACCATGATGTGCTGGTATATAATAAGCCACGCCGGGTTATGATAAACACCGGATGATCATCCTGGCAACTTATAGTGAATGCCAGACCGGGCTAAGAGCACCGGTTTATAATTGATTTCGTGTTAACAATTGATAACTGAAAGTTGTGCCGGGTTGAGAAACACCGGGCTGATGAAATGACTTATAGTGATGCCGGGTCAATAGACGCCGGTTTATTTTAAAACCTTATCAAAGGAAAGAAAACTTGCAAAAAACAAGATCAAATAAAAACTTGTAGTCGAGGCTTTTCAAGGGCTGCCAGGCCCAAATTCGAGGCTTTTCATGGGCTGCTAGGCTGCTGAGTTAAAACATTTGACAAAGCCTTTTAAGATGGGCCTCCATTTAACCAATCGTCGTTTTAACTTTGACAAGTTCAGGGTCTGCATAAGATTGACTTGTCAAATGTTCGGCGGGTCATACCAGGATTACCAGGACAGAGTGGCTTACTTGATGAAGGTAGGTTAACCCAGGCTTTTAGGTGAATACACCTGGCTTCCAAGCCTGGCTTGATAGCCTATTACAAGGTTCCTTTCAAACTCTTTGTTGTAGTGCACAAAGAGCCCCCAAGTAACATTGTGAGTTGTGCTCAATGGGTACCTATGTTTGAGCTGTGTGTGGCAACAAGCTCTCTTTGGTCCCTTGGGTGTGAAGCTCCCAAGCTATGTTGTGGCTTTATAAGCAGGTTTACTGGAAAACTCTGCTTTGTAAGCATGAGCCCCCAAGTAATCAAGGAGACATATAAGACAAAAACGGCAGAGGCCCCTCTTTAGCAAGGATGTCGGTTTATTTATTGATCATAATATGTACATTGTCAAAAATATATACCTAGTAGGAGCCTATGGCTCAGGTGTAGTAAGGCCGAAGATGAGCTATATTCCACGGCCGGCGAGCCTCCTCCTCTGATTTGCGTGAGTCTTTGTGCTCTTGAACATCGATGAGGTAGTATGACCCGTTGTTCAAATTCTTGCTAACCAAAAAGGGTCCTTCCCAAGGTGGAGACAACTTATGCATGTCAGTCTGATCTTGTATAAGCCGGAGCACCAAGTTGCCTTCTTGGAAAGTCCTGGTTTTAACCCGGCGGCTGTGATAACGCCGCGGGTCTTGCTGATAAATTGCCGAGCGAGATGCCGCAATATCCCGTTGTTCATCTAACAGGTCCAAGGCATCCTGGCGTGCTCTCTCATTATCCGCTTCAATGTAGGCTGCCACTCGGGGCGAGTCATGACGTATATCACTTTGGAGAACTGCTTCTGCTCCATAGACCACGAAGAAGGGTGTGTAACCCGTAGACCTATTGGGGGTGGTGTTAATACTCCATAGAACGGAAGGCAACTCCTCCACCCAACAACCCGGCTTCCGCTTCAAAGGGACCATAAGCCAGGGCTTGATAACCTTTAAGATTTCCTGATTAGCTCTCTCCGCTTGACCATTAGATTGGGGGTGGGCTACCGATGACACATCAAGCCGGATGTGCTCACGTTGACAGAACTCTTCCATGGTTCCCTTAAAAAGATTCGTGCCATTATCTGTTATAATGTTGTGCGGAAAGCCAAACCGGAAGATCACCTTTTTCATGAACTGAACCGCCGTGGCTGCATCATAGTTGCTCACTGGCTCTGCCTCCACCCACTTGGTGAATTTATCAACCGCCACCAGGAGGTGGGTCTTCTGATCCTTGGATCTCTTAAAAGGCCCAACCATATCCAGCCCCCAAGTTGCAAACGGCCAGGTAATTGGAATCATCCTCAACTCCTGAGCCGGAACATGAGCTCGACGTGCAAATTTCTGACAGCCATCACACCTTCGGACCACATCTTCCGCATCAGCATGAGCTGTTAACTAGTAAAAACCGTCCAGGAAAGCCTTAGCCACCAAGGATTTTGAACTGGCATGACGACCACAATCTCCTTCGTGGATTTCACGCAAGATCTCACAGCCTTCTTTAGAAGAAACACAACGTTGAAACGCCCCTGAGACATTGCAGTGATGTAACTCGACATTGACAATAGCCATGGACTTAGAACGCCGGATTATCTGTTTGGCTAAAACTTCATCCTCAGATAACTTGCCCCGGTTCATGTACGCCACATATGGGAATGTCGAGTCAGGGATAGCATGAAGAACCGCCACCAGTTGAGCCTCCGGATCAGGAATCGCCAGATCCTCCTCCGTCGGTACCTTGACCGACGGATTATGCAGAACATCCAGGAAAACATTAGGCGGCACCGGTTTACGCTAGGATCCGAGCCGGCTTAAAGCGTCTGCCGCTTCATTTTTACGCCGATCAATGTTCTCGACCTGATATCCCTTGAAATAACCTGCAATGACGTCCATGTCCCGGCGATAAGCCGCCATGAGTGGATCCTTGGAATCCCACGTACCGGATACTTGTGGAGCCACTAAATCGGAGTCACCAAAGCAACGTACCCGGATTAAGTTCATCTCCTTCGCCATCTGCAGTCCATGGAGTAAGAACAACTCCAGCCCCCGAGCCCTCCAATTGTCTGGATCCATCAAAATGAATAGTCCAGTATGTGTTACCCGGTTTATCCTCGGGTGCCTACAGCTCCGTCCAGTCATTGATGAAGTCTACAAGCTCTTGGGACTTGATAGCAGTGCGAGGCATGTATTTCAACCCGTGAGGCCCAAGATCAATAGCCCACTTAGCAACCCGGCTAGTTGCCTCCTTGTTTTGAATGATGTCTCCCAATGGAGCAGAACTGATCACAGTGATGGGATGGCCTTGAAAGTATTGCCTGAGCTTCCAGCTCGCCATAAACACTCCATACACCAGCTTCTGCCAATGGGGGTATCTCTATTTGGACTTGATAAGCACCTCACTAATATAGTAAACCGGCCGTTAAACCGGATATTCCTTACCAGCCTCCTTGCGCTCCACCACAATAGCCACACTGATAGCTCGGGCATTAGCAGCCACATATAACAGCAATGGTTCCTTATCAATGGGGGCAGCAAGGACGGGCGGCGCGGCCAACTGCTTCTTTAAATCCTCAAACGCCGCATCAGCAGCGTCACTCCAAACAAAGTTGTCTATTTTCTTCATCATCTGATAAAGCGGGATCGCCTTCTCTCCCAACTGGCTGATAAACCGGCTCAGTGCTACAATCCGACCTGCCAATCTTTGAACGTCATTACATGCCAGTTTAGCCAGGGATGTGATAGCCTTGATCTTTTTCGGATTAGCCTCAATGCCCCTATTGGACACCAGAAAACCCAAGAGCTTGCCAGCCGGTACACCAAAAACACACTTAGCCGGATTAAGCATGATTTTATAAACCCTCAGATTATCAAAAGTTTCCTGCAAATCAGTTATGAGTGTCTCTGCTTTCCTGGATTTCACCACAATATCATCCACATAAGCATGAACATTACGCCCAATCTTATTATGAAGTCAATTCTACACACACCACTGATAAGTCGCCTGAGCACTCTTGAGCCCAAAAGGCATAGATACATAACAGAAGGCTCCAAAAGGAGTTATAAAAGTTGTCTTCTCCTGGTCCTTAACTGCCATTTTGATCTGATGGTAACCCGAGTAAGCATCCAGGAAACTCAAACGCTCAGAACCCACCATAGCATCAATGATTTCATCAATACGAGGGAGGGCAAAGGGATCAGCTGGGCAAGCTTTGTTCAAATCTGTGTAATCCACGCACATATGCCAAGTTTCGTTTTTCTTAAGTACCAGCACCGGGTAAGCCAACCACTCAGGGTGAAACACCTCCACAATAAACCCTGCCGCCAATAGCCGGGCTACCTCTTCACCAATGGCCTTGCGTCTCTCTTCATTAAAGCAGTGAAGAAACTATTTGACCGGTTTGAACTTCAGATATATTAAGAGTGTGCTCAGTGAGTTCCCTTGGTACACCTAGCATGTCAGAAGGTTTCCTTGCAAAGATGTCCCGTTTCTCACGGATGAACTCGATGAGTGCGCCTCCCTATTTCGGATCCAAGTTAACGATGATGCTGAACTACTTGGATGAATTGCCAGGAACAAAATCAACCAACTTAGTCTCATAAACCGATTTAAAATTCAAAGCCGGATCTTGCTCTGTAGTGGGCTGCTGCAGAGAAGTCATATCTGCCGGATCAACATTGTCCTTATAGAACTTCAACTCCTCCTTTGCCCAAACCGACTCAGCATAAGCTGCATCAACTTCCTCGCAATCCAGAGCAATCTTGCGGCTACCATGAATCGTGATGGTCCCCTTACGACCCGGCATCTTGAGCTGCAGATAAACATAACACGGCCTTGCCATGAATTTAGCATAAACCGGCCGTCCAAACAGGGCATGGTACGGACTTCTGATTTTTACTACTTCAAAGGTCAGTGTCCCGGACCTTGAATCATGATCATCTCCAAAAACTACCTCCAGAGCTATCTTACCAACCGGGTAAGCCAATTTACCAGGTACCACACCGTGAAAAACGGTGTTTGACGGTTTAAGATTCTTATCTGTTAACCCCATACGCCGGAAGGTTTCATAATACAAGATATTGATGCTGCTCCCATCATCCATGAGCACTTTGGTGAACTTATAACCCCCAACTTGCGGTGCAACCACCAATGCTAGATGACTAGGATTATCAACCCGGGGCAGATGATCCTCCCGACTCCACACAATTGGCTGTTCAGAACAGCGCAGATAACGGGGCACCACCGGTTCAACAGAGTTTACTACCCTTTTATGGAGCTTCCGATCATGCTTGCACATACTAGTAGTGAAGACATGATACTGTCCACCATTTAACTGCTTCGGGTTGCTCTGATAACCCGACTACTGCTGTTGCTGATTCCCCTGCTGATTATAACCACCTTGGTTGCTCTGATTGCCTTGATTACCCTTTCCACCTTGGTTACCTTGAAAACCTGAACCGGAATTACCTCCACCATAACCCGGTCCGTGAAACCTGGGTCCTGATCCACCAGACGGTCCATGATCATATCGAAAGAGGTCTAAATTTTTGAACTCTCGCATAATGAAGCAATCTTTCCATAAATGCGTAGCCAGTTTTTCTTGCGTCCCGTGCTTTGGGCAAGGCTGGTTCAACAAACGCTCCAGATTCATCCCCGATCCTCCGCCCCACGGGGGTGGTTTACCCTTACGACGCTAATTATTGCCCTGAACATTGGTGTTAGCCACAAAATCAGAATTGTTGTCTGCCTTGCGCTTACCGTTATTCCCATGGCCAGTTTGGCTATGTTGTCCTTTTGCACCGGCATTCTTCTTTCCCTTCTCCGGCTTCTCTTCATCAGACTCGGGATCCTTGGTATTATCAGAATCGGCATACTTAACCAGAGCTGCCATGAGCGTTCCCATATCATTGCAATGACGCTTGAGCCGTCCCAAATTCATCTTCAGCGACTTAAACCGGCAATTGCCCTCCAACATTATAATCGCCGAATCAGCATTGATGCGGTCCAATGAATGCAGGATTTCCGAAACCCGGCGCAGCCAATGAGTGTTTGATTCGTTGTCTCCTTGGACACAAGCAGCCAGATCCACAATGGACATGGGTTGTTTGCACGTATCCTTGAAGTTCGCTATAAACCGGGCCTTCAACTCGTCCCAGGAACTTATCGAGTTAATGGGCAGACTCTTTAACCAGGTGCGAGCCGTTCCGTCTAACATCATGGTGAAGTATTTTGCACATGCCGCTTCATCCACATCCAGCATCTCCATTGCCATCTCATAACTTTCAGCCCACGCGTCGGAGGGTTGATCGGCGGTATAATTAGGCACTTTACGCGGACCCTTGAAATCCTTGGGTAGCCGCTCAATACGCAGAGCCGGGGTGAGGCACGGCACTCCCCAAGAGCTAAAAGCCAATCCACGTTCAACTGATGCCACTGGTTGAACCGGAGCGGGTTGATGATTCGGGTACTGCGCTGCCAACTGCGCCGCTAACTCTGCCTCTCGTCGTGCTCTGCCATTGTTTACCACATCCTGAGCATTCATACCACCGCGCACCGGATTAGGCTCTCTAGTGGCGTCATGGTGCCGCGCACTGCTTGACACAGCCAGTTCATCAATGTGCATGCTATAACTCTTGCTCGGACGGGGGGTTGAATGTATCATGTCCCGACTATATGAATAAGCCTGCTGTTGCACCATGGCGGTTTGAAGAAGATCCCTGGCCCGTTGTGTTTCAACCGCCGCTAGTGATTCGCCCTCCATCGAAATAGCTACCAAACGAGAGACCGCAGCAATCATGTTATCCAAAGGGCTAGAGAAGTGACCTGGCGGCGTTGGTACGTATTGCGGCGGGTTATTCGTCCGTCGAGGCGGGTCCATCACCTATGACTGACCCAGAGCTCCAGTCCCAAGTGCCTCGGTCCGGTTTACTGCTGCCGGATCACTTGGCCCGGCCCCCGGCATATTGAAGAGATTCATTCCTTCATAAACCGGCGGCAGACGAGATCGGTGCCTCCTCCTTAGCACTTCGTTTGACGCGTTCTGATCCAACATAAGCTGGTAATTTTGCGCCTGGATCTGCTGTGACTGGGCGTCTAAAGCGGCCCGTTCTTCAGTCATCCTAGCTTCCTCAGCCGCCAAGTCCTCCTTGTCCTGAGTTATCTGATCCCTTAGTTTTGTAACCTCCGCGTTATGCTGATCCTGAGTCTCTGGGGTAACTGTCGCAGTCAACAATGTCGTCCAAGCATCCAACAAACCGGACAGAACTTGAGTCGACCGGCGCGTAGGGCCTCCTGCCCCGGCTGCTGATCCGGAAATCATTACTGCTGCAGATGAATATTGCAACGTGGGTTGTGTACCGGCCATGAAGATTGCAACCCGGTTCGGCGGTTCAAAGGGGTCCGGAATACTGTCGCCATCGGAACAGCCCCCAATCCGGCTGTCTTGCAATTGGTACAACGACTCGGTTTCGCTAGTGGATGATTCGCCATCTGAGTAGATGGCCATCTCACTATCGGACACTGGTTCAGATCCCGCACCATGGATGAATCCTAGGAACGCACGCTTCACGGCGGGCTGAACCCGGGCAGGACTCGCACGCTGAGCCGTCTCGACGAGGTCGGTGGAGATGTCCAGCAAAGGGCCCGGTTCGCCGATCTTGCCGATGAAAACGTGAATTCCACCAAAGGGGACCCGGTACCCATACTCAATTGAGCCAGCCTCGGGGCCCCATCCTGCGTCATCGATGTAGAGCTTGCCGCGATGACTCTTGGTCATCCGGCCAACTGCGTATCCCTTGAGTCCTTCAAAGATGCCCTTTAAGAACTCGAAACCATCGTGTGATAGCCCCACGGTGGGCGCCAATTGTCGTGGAATTAACACGTCGGATGTCCTAGTAAGAGGACTTAGACGTGGAGCCATCGCAACGAGATTAGCAAAAAGGGGTTAAACCGGACAAAGGACATGGGGAGTTTATACTGGTTCGGCCCCTTGAGGTGAAGGTAAAATCCTACGATCCAATTGTGGTGGAATTGATGGGGTCTCGATGAGCAGGGAGCGAATCCGCTTTACCTATCTCTCAAGTTGTTATTTCTTGTCCCTGAACCGCCGCCGGGTCGTCCCTTTATATACAAAGGTTGACGCTCGGCGGTTTACAGAATACTGAGGCCGGCTCATACACGTGTCCGGCTCGGTTTCTACCTTTCCTTACTTACAACACAAGCTTACACGTCTCATACCGGTTTACGTTTATGGGCTCTAAACCGCCTTTGGTCCCTAGGACTCTAAGCTTCAATAGTAGTGCGTCGTACTCCTTGTCTTCTTGGGCTTCAATATGAATGAGCGTAAACCGGCCCATTCTGGGCGGTTTACACTCAGTAGTTATATCCCCACACTCATTGTAAGCATGAGAAGATGGAAGATTAGGTTAGTGCTAAACTTACCTTAAACCCTACCGATGCCGTTGAAATGTGGCGAGCGTCGAGGGAACCATGGAGAATGGCGGGGAAGCGACGTCACGCCATCCGACCTCCTATTGCGGTGGGAGAACGAATACTCCTGTGGCTCCAGCTGGCTCTACACCCTCATGAACGGCACACCGTACTCGATCGATTCGTTATCCTTTGGGTGCTCGACCTTCAACCTGTACGCCCACCACCTCCGCCTGACTTTCCCCTCGGGCGAATCTATCTGCTTCATTGCCCAGAGGAGATACTCGATGAAGTCGAAGGACTGCGGCGTGACTGCCGCCAAGGAGTACATCGCCGCCCTCATCGCCGCCCTCGCCGTCCTCAAAATCTCCCACTCATTGTCAAACCTAGTAAGGATCTCCTTCAACCTGGCTAACTTTGCCTGGTCGCCGCCGGCGATCTGCCTGATTTGCTGCTGCATCCTCTCCATAGATGTCCTTCTGAGTGGTCTGGTGCTAGCTTTGGAAGATGGGAGGAGAGATGGTGCTCTTTCAATAGAGAAGAGGGGGAGGCTAGATGGTGGTTTTGGAATGGAGATGATGGAGAGGAGAGGGGTGGTTTTGCAATGGAGAAGAGGGAGAGGCGAGACGGTGGTTTTGGAATAGAGATGATGGAGAGGAGAGGTTTCCCTCCCTTTCGGTCACTGACAGGTGGGCCCCACGCTTGGTGGGACCAATGTGTCAGTGTCTCAATGGTAGGATGGCTACGTCAGGGGATCCTCCTCCGAGGAGAGAGGAGGTGGTTTTGCAATGGAGAAGAGGGAGAGGCGAGACGGTGGTTTTGGAATGGAGATGATGGAGAGTAGAGGAGGTGGTCTTGCAATGGAGAAGAGGGAGAGGAGCATGCGACAGCGATTTAAGATTGGACGAGAGGGCCGGCACGCTGTGACTGGATCAATATCAAAATCAATTTACCCTTCAATTAAGAAAGCGACACCACATTAACTAGTCTCCCTTTTATTCCGGGTCATAATTGACCATGATTTTCACAAATAAAATATATGTTATATGTTGCAAAAATAATATAATTTGAAAGTACATTAAGATACAAACCAAAGGATACAATTTTTGGTGACATCCATTGACATTTTGCTTGTCAAATACTGTACCTGGTCAAACTTTGACCCAAAATATGTAAAAAAAATACTTCCAAGACCAGCGCCGCTCCTCTCCCCTTAAACCACTGCCGCTCGTCCCCTGTTTCAATCTAAATCCAGCGCCGCTCCTCTCCTCTTCCATTTCAAAACCACCGCTGTCGGATTTCGGGTTCCGGTAGACCCTTGAGGTTCGAAAACTGGGGTGCACACGGAGATTGCGCCCTCTATCTACCTGCCCTCGCCGAATCGCTAGGATCTAAACTACGAAATAAACAACACAAGAGACACAGGGTTTATACTGGTTCAGGCCACCATGGTGGTGTAATACCCTACTCCAGTGTGTGGTGTGGTGGATTGCCTCTTGGGCTGATGATGAACAATACAAGGAAGAACAGCCTCGCGAGGGTCTGTTCTTGACTGATGCGATGAACTGCTAGGAGGAGTTTAGTTGCTCTATCTACTTGTTTCTTGGTGAGGATCTAGATGCCTCTACCCTGGGGGTGGCTAGTCCTATTTATAGGCAAAGGCCCTGGGCCTCTCCCCAAATATTGAGCAGGAAGGGCGCTAACAATTGGCCATTTTGAAGGGGAACAATGGGTACACCTATCCTGACTAAAGTTGGTCCTCGCCTGTCAAAGGCTCTGGTGGTGATGCCTGCTTGGGCTCCACAATGACTTCCTCCCTGCCGTTGGGCTGGTCTTGGTCTTGTTGCACCGAAATGGGTGCCTTTGCTTGATGCTCTCGCCTGCGCTTGCTCCCTTTGCACCAAAGAGGAAAGGAGGACACTGCGCGGGCTGGCACCCGACTAGCGCCCTTGGTCGGCATGGCTTGCGTCATGGGCACCTCGCGAGGTACCCCGCCTGGAACACTCTGCCTCCTCGTGAGCCAGCCTGATGAGGTTGTTCCTGAAGAAGCTCCTTGTCGTCCGCCCCACGAGGCTTGGCCCCTCGCGAGGGTCTTGAGCTTGTGTTGATGAAGATGGGCCACGCTGGGCCCCCTTTTGAGCCACGCCGCAGGCCGCAGGCAGGCAAGTCTGGGGACCCTCGTTCCCAGAACGCCGACAGTAGCCCCCGGGACCCACGGCGCGCCCGGACTTGGCCGAGCAGAGAGGCGAAAGGGCAAGTGCGAAGCATCACGGGCCCTAATAGCCTGCGGCCTCGGGCGCCGCATGGCGGTTGATTGGACATGGGTACCTCAGCAACCGCGCGAGTTGATAAAGGAGCGGCGTATGTCCCTTGCCTTCTTTGCTTTCTCCAGTTGCTGCTCAGATCCCCTTTCTTGCGCCTCTCCTCCCTGCTTCCGAAATCTTCAGATCTACTCCGTTCGCGCGCCCTAGCCAGACATGGCGCCTCGCCAAGCCCCGGCCGGAGCTTGGTATTCGTCCGCCTTGAACTCGCCGAAAGTGTCGGATGCGAGCCTTGCCCGGGTGCGCCAGATGGCTGCGGCGTAGGGCATCGACGGGGCGAAGGTGTTCAAGGCCGGCTCTGCCCTCCATGAAGGCCAAGGGAGCACCTTCTATCCGCTCTTCGTGAGAGCCATTGTCGCCGATCTGGTGCCTCCCTTTTCTGAGTTCTTCTTCTCTGTCCTCCGCCACTATAACCTTCAAGCTTTGCACCTTCATCCCAACTCTGTCCTTCTCCTGGCAATCTTCGCCTATTATTGTGAGGCTCACGTAGGGGTGAAGCCCTCTGTGGCCTTGCTGTGCCACTACTTCTCCCTCCGGACCTCTCGTGGTTCCGTCTCTATGTGTGCGAGCATCGTCACGTAAGGCAGCTCCATCGCCATCTTGAACCCTGGGAAAAGGATCGAGGGCTTCAGGAGCAAGTGGCTCTTGGTGGATTCTAGGCGCATCCACCCTTGGCTGATCCTGCCCACGGGCCACCCCGCGAGCTTCGACGACTGGTCCCGAGTGGAGCTTGTGGATCCCCGCGCGAAGCCGGTGTTGGAGAAGATGGACGCGGATCTGAGGCCGGCCAGCGTGGCGGCGGCAAAGCTGACCGGTGCATCGCTGCTGAGGGAGTTCCTGGAGCACCAGCTAGCTCCGCTTCGTCAGTACTCACTTCCGATGTGGAGGCCCCACCCGAGCCCCGCAGTTTTGGCCAATGAGGATCTGGCTGCGGTTCTCCAGTCTTTGGTTGGGGGCGATGTGGCGAGGTTGGAGGGTGCTCCTACGCCCCTGTTCCTCCGCGAGGACTGGGAGCAGGTAGTGGGGTCCATGCCCGCCTTCAATGGGGACGGGCCCGTGCCCGCGGAGGCTCCTGAGGACCCGGTGGACGTGTCCTCCGGCGACTCCAGCAAAGTGAAGGAAGGAGGGGAGCAGGAAGAGGGGGCTGACTCCGAGGCAGAGTCAAGGGCTCCCCCCCTCCGGCGCAGGTCCTGCGCTCTCCGCATCTCTCTGAGTGATGACGACAAGGATGATGGCGAGCGGGGCAGCGGGAGCCTTCCCCCGATCCCGCAGAAGGACCGGACCGGGCTGATCCCCCGCAGGTCTGCCCTAGCTCCGAAGCGATCCGCAGGCGCGCCTCCTACTGCCGAGCTCCTTGAGGCTGACACTTGCAGCCGGCTCTCGGGCTTCAAGTACGGCCGGAGGCTGCTCGAGCCCGCAAGCGACGACCTGTAAGTGCTTGATTCATGTCTTGTTTATTGTTTTGTTGCTGAGGCTTGACGCTCGTATCTCCCGGCTAGGCTGGCGCCTGCGGCAAAGAAGTCGAAGGGATCTCCTGAGGTTCCATCCCTGGCAGCGCCTCTGCCCGTGAAAGAAGGTGACCGTGACGCACGGGCCTCTCCTGCCTGTTCGCCCTCGCGGGGCCTAGCTGAGCCGGCTGGGGCGAGCTCAGCCCCCATGGCCCAAGTGACTCCTGAGGTGCCCTTGCCTGATGCCGCCACCACAACCGTCGTGGCGCGGCAGGTGCCACCTCAGGATACCGTGATCGCGCTGCCGTCTTCTCCTCTTACTCCTCCGACTGCTGCTTCCCCGACCACCGTTCTGGATCACGCCGTTGCCGAACTGGACCGTCTGCGGCAGGATCTTCTGGGCGCTGACCCACGTCTAGTGGCCCGGTGCTTGGAGCTAGCTTCTGGCTGGATTCGCTCCGATGCTTCCATTCGGGCGGTGCTGGTCCAGGCCTCGACGGCTTGCGACGAGGAGAAGCAGGCCACCCTTGGGGCGAAGGTTTCCGGCGACACCGCCTTGGGGGAGGTGGCTAACTTCCGAGGTTGCTGCGAGGCGCTGGAGAGCGAGCTGAAGGGCCTGCAAGACCAGCTCGCTGAGGAGACCCGCCTTCGCCAAGAGCAGGAGGAAAGCATGAAGGCTCTCGAGGCGGCCATCAAGGACCGGGACGCCAAACTCAAGAAGCGCCATGACCGCCTGGGTGCGCTGGAGCAAGAGTTGGAGGCGAGGAAGGTTGAGCTGGACGACAACGCACGTGTCCTTGCCGAGGATCGCATGGCCTTTGCGGAGATGGAGGAGAAGGCTCGCACTTCATTGAAGACGCTTTACGAGAGCGGCCTGGAGAGCCCGCTGGCCGGCGAGGAGGATGGCCCCGCCAAGCTGCTTCCCTTCCTGGTTCGTGCTCTTGAAGATGTCACCCTTGGCCTTGGCCCTACAGCTGAGGCCGAGGCGCGCGTCTTGTCTTCTGCAGCGCTGACGTGGGTCTTCACCCACATCTATCTTCGCGCCCCCAACGTCGACCTTGACAGCCTAGTGGAACCAGCGAGCGGCGAGCTTGCCGCTGCCGCTACTAAGGCCGTGAAGGGTCGTGCGGAGGCTCTGCTGGGGAAGTTCCGAGCCTTCAGCACCAAGCAGAAGCGGAGCTCTGCTGGCCCTGCTGCTCCACAAGGAGAACCCGCTCCATGCAGCTCCACCGCCGGCAAGTGACTCCGTCGTGGCTCCCGTCCTGCTTTTAATTCCTGCACATGTACCATGCCTCGGAGAGGCGTTAAAACTTGCATTTGGTGCTGTGATAACAGTATGGACTGTAATATTTTCTTTTGAATTCCCTAAAATTTGCGCTATTCCTTCCGACTTGCTTATGTTCTACGCCGGCAGAGCCCGGCCCCGCGCATACCTCAGCCGCCGTTAGCCCCGACCGGAAACCAGGACGGGGCCAAGGGGTGAGGGGCTATGTGACAAGTTAGGCTCCTGAGTCGCGATGCTCAGGAGTCCCCCTTGGCGCTCGAACAACAAGTAGGGAGGTGAGATGTGGGGGTGACTCCTTAGGGAGGTGAGATGCGGGTGGATCTACCGTTCTACGTCTGCAGAGCCCTGCCCCGCGCATACCTCAACCGCCGTTAGCCTTTCAGAACTAAGGAGTGAGGGGCTACGTGACCAGTTGGGCCCCTGAGTCGCGATGCTCAGGAGTCCCCCTTGACACTCAAACGGCCTTCGTACCTTGGCTCCACTCGGGGAGGGGCGTGCGACGAACCAGGCCCGGGGGGCCTGGCTGGGTGGCGTGCGTCTAGGCGTAACCCAGGCGTAGCCCCCGTGCCCAGCCCCCTTGCGCGGCACTCCTGAGGGGAGGCATTGCGATGAGGCTAGACACTGAGCACTGGGCTCCCTGAGGTTGATGCGGCCTGGGGGCCACCCTCAGTTATTTATCACCAGCGTAGAGCATAGCGCTTCTGTATGTGTACGGGCATAGCCGCTCCTCGGCAGTGTCGTCAGCCAGCGTGGAGCATGGTGTTTCCACTGGTGCGTGGGAGGGGGCTCCCCTCTGGGAGGAGCCCCCGGGGCGTGTACAGCCCCGCCCTGACACGTGGCTGGCACGGTAGGGCATGACGAGGTGTATCCGGGCACCCGTGAGCCAGCGCGGGACTCACAGGGCCCTACCTCAAGGCGGGTTGCGCCTGGCTCTGGGCCTTATCTTGGAGTGTGTTCCTCCAAATTTGGCTAGATGCAGGTGCTCTATGTCCTCGGGTCCCGGCACTCGAGCTGGCCTCAGCCATCGCTGGCATGCCAGGTCGCGATGCCATGGACAAGACCAGAGGGTGAGGGCTGGAGAGCCGGTAGGAGCCCTGAGTCGCGATGCTCAGGAACCCCCGCTTTAATGCGCAAGCTGGGTTAGATGTCGAAACTCTACGTCCTCGGGTCCTGGGCCTCGAGCTGGTCTCAGCCATCGCTGGCATGCCAGGTCGCGATGCCATGGACAAGACGAAAGGGTGAGGGCTGGAGAGTCGGTAGGAGCCGTGAGTCGCGATGCTCAGGCACCCCCCCTTTAACGTGCAAGCTTGCGACATCCAAGAAGAGAAGGTGCCATGGACAGGCGCCAAATAACAAACATGATGGGTCGAAAGCATGACCCTAAGATAAACGTAAGAAGGGTACACGCTGCTGGGTCAGACCCGAGTGGCTTGGGGATGATGCAGCCCGAGGGGCGCCCCCAATAAAGTAAGCTAAGAACATGAAATAAAAGGGATACACGCCGCAGGGACGGACCCACACGGCCTGGGAATAATGCGGCCCGGAGGCGCTCCCAGCTAGAAATGAAACTTGAAATATGTCACCTGATGATGTTGGGGCCGAAGGGGTGTTGGTGTAACAGACTCAGTGGGCTGCGGGAGCCGATTCTCACGAGCCCCCAGGCCCAGGGGCCTCAGGGGGCCCCGGAGGCGCTGGTGGCTCCTCGCGGACCATCTCCATCTCCGCCAGCGCTGCGGTGCACCTGACCTCTTGAGCCTCCAGGATGGCCCTCATGAGGTGCTGGTACGCGGCAGCCGCGTTTGGCAAGCCATAAGGCGTGCGAACGTAGTTGTGGGGCGGACCCTCGCAGCGTCCCACTTGTGAGGGCCAGAGGCACTCTTGAGACGCGGCTTGGTTGAGCCCTGGTATGTTGATGCAGACGCGCTGCCCACCATCCTCTCCTGGATGGGGGGCCACAGTGGGTAGGCGGCGGCTGCCTCTCATGACTCTTGACCCCTGTAGCTCCTGAATGGCCTTGCTGACGAACTCCTGAGGGTTTCGCCCTCCTTGCCTTGCTCCTTCTTGAGGGAAACATGCTTCGAACACGCCTCCACATGGTGCCCAAGCGCCTCCCTCGTGACCTTGGCAAGGTCGGTGGCCCTCCAGGGGAGAGCCCCCGAGCCCTGCCTGAGGAGGGCACCGGGCGCGCTTCCCTATGCGATGGAAGGAGGTTCCCCCTGAGCAGGCACGGACCCTGAGGGGCCTGCCTCCTGAGGGGTCGGGCCGGACGATGTCTTCTTCTTCTTGGGGGCGGCCTCGAGAAGCCTCCTGCTTCCGTGATCCGGGTCTTCCAGTGATGCGGCGTGAAAGGCTCGCTCCAGGGAGCACACTGCGGCTCTCTCTTCGCAGGGCACCGTGATGACTCCGCCACTTCCTGGCATCTTGAGGACGTTGTAGCCGTGGTGGGTTACGGCCATGAACTTGGCCAGCGCTGGGTACTCGAGGATGGCGTTGTACGGCAGGCGAATGTGGGCGACGTTGAAGTTGATGAGCTCGTTGCGGTAGTTTTCGCGTGCCCCGAAGGTGACAGGGAGGCGAACCTGCCCGATAGGGACCATGGAGCCGTCGGTGACTCCGGAGAACGGCTTGGTTGGTTGAAGCTGATTGTAGGGTACTTGGAGATTGTTGAACATTTCCACGGAGAAGACATTGAGCCCTGCCCCACCATCGATGAGGGTCCTGGTGACCAGCACGTTGCTGATGATTGGGGAGCAAAGCATCAGGAGGACTCCGGCCGTGGCCGCGCACTTGAGCTGATCCGCTGAGCTGAATGTGATGGCGCACGCCGACCACCTGAGAAGGCACGTGGCCTCGAGCTTGGGGAGGACTGCATTCACTTTGCGGGCAAATTGCTTGAAGATGCGCTGAGAGGCTGGGGCTTGGGCTCCGCCTAGGATGCAAGCGATCGCACGTGGTTCCTGGACGCCCCCAGCCTCCTCGTTCTGATGACGGTCTTCATTTCTTCTTGGCTGTGGCGGCAGCGGAGGGAGGCCTGCGTTACCTTGTGGGAGATCCTCGCGAGGCTGATCCCTCTAGCCTCCCTCGCGAGGCGGGTCCTGCCAGCGATCCTCGCGAGGTTGGTCGCGCCACCCTTGGCGCGGGCCGCGGTCATCCCAGCATCCGGCGTTCCTCCCTCCTCCTCGGCCGTAGCTCCGGTCGCTGCGGTCGGGTCGTCGGCCGACCCTTCCTTCATGCACGGCCCGAAGCTCTTGGCATTCGTTGGTGTTGTGGGTGTGGAGGTCGTGGTACACGCAGTACCGACTGCCCTTGGAGGGTTCGGGCTGATCTCTGCCCCGCTTGGTGTCTGGCTCTACCGCGAGCACGGCAGCCCCCTTGCACTTCACGTCCTTGGCCTTGGGCTTCTTCTCTTCTGGGTCTGCAGCAGGCAGCTCGAGGAGGGAGAGGCGCCCCTCCTCAGCCCTGGCGCACTTGGTCGCCAAGTTGAACAGCTACAAGGAGGTGCACAGGTCTTCATGCATCGCCAGCTCCTCCTTCATCTTGACGTCGCGCACACCGTCGGAGAAGGCTGAGATGATGGCGTCCTCGGTCACCTTGGGGATCTTGAGGCGCGCGTTGTTGAAGCGCTGGATGTACTTCTGCAGGGTTTCCCCTGGTTGCTACTTGATACGGCGCATGTCGCTCACAGCGGGTGGCCGGTCGTGAGTACCCTGGAAGTTGGCGATGAAGCGGGTGCGCATCTCGTCCCAGGAGGAGATCGTTCCTGTAGCCAGATTCAGGAGCCAGGTGTGGGCCCCGTCCTTGAGCGCCATCGGAAACCAGTTCGCCATGACCTTCTCTTCTCCGTTGGCGGCCTCGATGCCCAGCTCGTAGAGCTGGAGGAACTCTACAGGGTCAGCCGTGTCATCGTAGCGAGGACGCAGGTCTGGCTTGAACTTGCCGGGCCACGCGACGCTGCGTAGCTCGGTGGTGAAGGCGCGGCAGCCTGCTGTGGCCACGGGAGGCCTTGGGCGATGAAGAGCTTGGTCCTGTGGGTCCCCATGCGCTGCAGCTGGGAGCAGTGCGGGGTCTTGACGTGCTGGAGCAGGGAGCGCTCGGGAAGCTTCTCTAGGGCGAGGGACTTCTTGGCAGCTCTGCTCCTGCCGCGCTGGCGCCTGACGGAGCGGGTTCCGCCCAGGGGCCGCGTGCCTTGGCGCCAGGGCGCCTTCTTGAGGGGGAGGCGGCTGAGGCGCCCCAGGAGCTTCATTGCCCGCGCAGGGCGAGGCACGGTGCAGCGAGAAGGACGGCACGGGGGAGCCCCCAGCGGCACGGACGAGCTCGGCGACTCGGTCGAGCCACTCTTCGTAGACGTCGTCGACTGGGCGGTAGCGCAGGAGCTCGTTTGCCGCGATGAGTGCATCTCGAGCCTCCATGGCCGCGTGGGGCGCGCGAGACGAAGAACCAGCAGGGGTGAGCGAGGGTGTAGCAGTGTGACTGAAAGTGCAACTATCCCTAGGTGGTTTTGGTAATTAATAACAACATATAGCTCATTGAGCTAATGCTATTCCAAGACTATTATTTTAGGAAATCTCAATGAATAGCATGGCATGGATGATGAAAGTGGATCCCTCAAAATACTAAGGACAAAGGATTGGCTCAAGCTCAAAAGCTCAAGACTCTTCATTTCATATTTTAGTGATCCAAGATCACATTCAGTCTATAGAAAAAGCCAATACTATCAAGGAGGGATGAGGTGTTGCTTAATGAGCCTCTTGCTTCAATGCGCTTAGTGATATGCTCCAAAAACCCTCAACTACTTTCCCACTTCCACATATGACCTAAACCCAAAGCCAAAATCGGTCACACCGAAACTTCCTATCCGGCGCCACCGATTCCAAAACTCATAGCCATTGCCACAAAACCTAAGAAAATCGGTTTTACCGATAGGGATCTCGATCTCACCGAGATGGGGTTCCAATCTCTCTGTTTCCCTTCATAACATTTCGGTCTAACCGAAGTGAGCGATCGGTCCCACCGAGATTGCAATGTAAACTCTTTGTTTCCTTTTTGTAACATTTCGGTCTCACCGAAAAGAGAAAATCGGTCCCACCGAGTTTACCTGACCAACTCTCTGGAAAGCTTATTACCAAATCGGTCTCACTTAGTTTGTGTAATCGGTCTTACCGAGATTAGTTATGCCCTAACCCTAACTGAATCGGTCTCACCGAGATGCATGTCAGTCCCACCGAAAATCACTAACGGTCACTAGGTTTACTAAATCGGTCCGACCGAGTTTAACAATTCGGTCCCACCGAGTTTGGTAAATTGTGTGTAATGGTTACATTTTGTGTGGAGGCTATACATACCCCTCCACCTCCTCTTCATTCGTGGAGAGAGCCATCAGAACGAACCTACACTTCCAACTTACCATTTCTGAGAGAGAACCACCTACTCATGTGTTGAGGCCAAGATATTCCATTCCTACCATATGAATCTTGATCTCTAGCCTTCCCCAAGTTGCTTTCCACTCAAATCTTCTTTCCACCAGATCCAAACCCATTGAGAGAGAGTTGAGTGTTGGGGAGACTATCATTTGAAGCACAAGAGCAAGGAGTTCATCATCAACGCACCATTTGTTACTTCTTGGAGAGTGGTGTCTCCTAGATTGGCTAGGTGTCACTTGGGAGCCTCCGACAAGATTGTGGAGTTGAACCAAGGAGTTTGTAAGGGCAAGGAGATCGCCTACTTCGTGAAGATCTACCGCTAGTGAGGCAAGTCCTTCGTGGGCGACGGCCATGGTGGGATAGACAAGGTTGCTTCTTCGTGGACCCTTCTTGGGTGGAGCCCTCTATGGACTCGCGCAGCCGTTACCCTTCGTGGGTTGAAGTCTCCATCAACGTGGATGTACGATAGCACCACCTATCGGAACCACGCCAAAAACATTCGTGTCTCCAGTTGCGTTTGAATCCTCGAAACCCTTCCCTTTACTTTCTTGCAAGTTGCATGCTTTAACTTCTGCTGCCTATATACTGTTTGCATGCTTGCTTGAATTGTGTGGTGATTGCTTGACTTGTCCTAAAGTAGCTAAAATCTGCCAAACTCTAAAAATAGGGAAAAGGTTAAGTTTTTATTGGTCAAGTAGTCTAATCACCCCCCTCTAGACATACTTCAAGGTCCTACAAGTGGTATCAGAGCTTTGGTCTCCATTTGCTTCGATTTCCATAGCTTTTGGTGGTCATAGCCTTGATTTCACAACCTAGGAGAGTATGGTGTCTAGCGAGGGAAATTATCACCGTAGAGGTCCTTACTTTGATGGTACTAATTTTGCTAGTTGGAAGCATAAGATGAAAATGCATATTCTTGGACATAACCCCACCGTTTGGGCAATTACTTGTATTGGCTTGCAAGGTGAATTTTTCGATGGGAGAGAACCGAACTGTGAAGCTAATGCGGAAGAATTGAAGATGCTACAATACAACGCTCAAGCTTGTGATATCATCTTCAACGGATTGTGCCCTGAAGAATTCAACAAAATCAGCCGTCTTGAGAATGCAAAGGAAATTTGGGATACTTTGATTGATATGACTGAAGGTACCGAGTCTGTCAAGGAATCCAAGTTCGATGTGCTCCAAAGTCAGCTTGACAAGTTCAAAATGAAGGATGGTGAAGGTGTCGCTGAAATGTACTCTAGGCTTGCTCTTATCACAAATGAGATTGCTTGCTTAGGGAGTGAAGAGATGACCGACAAATTCATCATCAAGAAGATCTTAAGAGCATTGGATGGAAAGTATGATACCGTGTGCACATTGATTCAAATGATGCCAAACTACAAAGATCTCAAGCCAACGGAAGTGATTGGAAGGATTGTTGCTCATGAGATGTCACTCAAGGATAAGGAGGAACTTCACAACATGTCAAGTGGTGCCTACAAAGCCTCATGTGAAGCCCCCACATCATTAAGTGAGAAACCAACCTTCAATGAAGAATTGAGCTTAATGGTGAAGAACTTCAACAAATTCTACAAGAGTAGAAGCAAAGAAAGAAGCTCCAAATCAAGGTCTTACAATGACAAGAGATCTTCTAGTCGAGAGCACAATTGCTACAATTGTTTGAGACCCGGACACTACTCAAATGAGTGTACAGCACCCTACAAAAGAAGAGAAGATTCTCCAAGAAGAAGGAGCAAAAGAGAAGAATCACCACCAAGAGAGAGGAGGAGTAGAGATGATCGTTATGAACGAAGACCCTCATGGAGAAGCAAGGATTCGGAAAGGAAGGACAAGTCATCAAGGAGCTACGCAAAACGAAGACATCAAGCTCATGTTGGTGAATGGGTATCCGGCTCCGACTCCGACAATCACTCCGAGAGAAGCTATCACTCCGACTGCGAATATACTCAAGATGAAGGTGTTGCCGGTCTAGCACTTGTGTCAACCAACTCCTACGACATATTTGATTCACCAAATGAAGGTGTTGGAAGATGCTTCATGGCCCAAGGTCCAAAGGTAACACATCCCGAGTATGTTGATTTCAATAGTGATGAAGATGACTTGCTTGTGGATGATGATTTACTTGTTGACAACTCTAGTGATGAATACTATGATGAAACGTCAATTAATCATGCCAATCATGCTAAAACGAATGACAATGATAAGGAGAAGATTGAGCTTCTAACTAAAGAATTAAACTCTCTTAAGTTAGCTCATGAAACTATCTACGAAGATCATTGAGAACTTTTAAGGGCTCATGAGAAGTTACGCTTTGAAAAGCTCAATCTTGAGCAAGAGCATGAGTTCTTAAAAGCAATCAATGATGATCTTCGCAAGAAAAGTTCTTCTTACATTGCCAAGCATTTACTCTTATCTACTTACATGCCTCAAGTCAAGTCTAGTAACAAGTACAAGAAAGATACTTCCTCTAGTAGTAACAATAATCATGTCAAATCCAATATTGTTGCTTCTAGTAGTTCTCTTGATTCCACTAATGATTCTCTTAGTCAAGTTACACTTGAGCAAGAAAATAGCTTATTGAAGGGAATTATAGAGAAAGGTGTTTACAAGAGCCTTGCTGTGAGTAAGCAATTCGAGGAAATTGTACGCAAGCAAGGAAGGCACCGAAAGAATCAAGGTGTTGGTTTTGAACGAAAGTTCAATGCCAATGGAGTTGAGTGGGAATAAGATCAATACACCAAGACGAAGTTTGTTCCTCAACAAGAGAAGTATGATCCTACTTCCTTCAAGGGAACACAAGCTCAAGATGATCTTCCACCACAATACCACAAGAACAAAGGCAAGGACAAGCTTCAAGAAGAGATTGATGCTTTTGAAGAAGCACCCAAAGCCTCGTTCAAGTGGGTCCCCAAGACTACGTCAAGTTCTACTTCATCAAGTACAACTACAACTCCAAGGATTCCCATCAAGATGATGTGGATCCCGAAGAATAAGAACTAGAGAGTTCTTGAGGGTGACTCCGCCAACATTTTTCACTCATATCATTTTGGCAAGAACAAGTGCAATCAACTTCCACATCTTGCACTAGTTCAAGGAGTCACAAACCCTCATGTTGGTAAGACAAGGGACAAGGTAACCCAATGATTTCATGGACATCATCTTGTGTGTGCATCACTCTATGTCTATGGATATTCTTGTTTGTTCCTTGTGGGACTAACCCATGTAGGGAAGTTGAAAGTGCAACTCACTCCAAAGGATTGCTCCAAATGATCTACATCAACATTGAGCATCTACATCTTCAACACCTACATGAAGTCATCATCGACAAAACCCAAGGTTAGTTCATCCCTCTAAGGGGGGATCTCACATCTAGGTGGAGCTTAACTCTAAGAATTGAGTCAAAGCAACTCTAATGGTGTGAACACATTAATGCATTATGTAAAAGTGGTAACCCCACTTGAGCTTAAACGATGAGTATGACCTATGATCAAATGTTCTCATTTGACCCTAAGGCAATACACTCATATATAGATGACCTAGTCATCGCCAAATTTCTTGATAGATGCTAGAATTGGTTGTGCATGCTTTGCCACATATTTCATTTGCTATCTTACTGTGTGAGCATGTTGGTGCATATTTTACTCATTCAAGGACATCCACTTGTTGTTTTTATTGTTTGGTTTATTTTCTTTGTGCCAAGTGGATGGACAAGAATGACTAAGAACCTTCTTTAGCTATCTATGATTTTCTCATCTCAAACTCTATTCATGCTACATCACAAAATTTGATCAAGTCAGATTCGAACCACTCTGTGTGAGGAGCACTCGGAGTCCCCGATTCGTCATAGACTTAAACTTCCAAAACCTCTTTGTGATTCTCGGTCTGATTGATTCTCCCATTTTTGTCCTACCGAGATCACCAAGTTGATCTGAGTTTTCAATCTCGGTGCAACCGATTTGAACTTTTCGGTCTCACCGATTTGCTATAACTGAACATAGTTATGCATCTCGGTGCCACCGAGTTGTTCCACTCGGTCACACCAATAGGGTCGGGCTATATATAGCCACGGGCAAAAGTTTGGAAATTTCTCTGAAACCCTTCACCCGCACAATAGCTCACCGATTTGTTCCACCGATTTGCTATAACTGAACATAGTTATGCATCTCGGTGCCACCGAGTTGTTCCACTCGGTCACACCAATAGGGTCGGGCTATATATAGCCACGGGCAAAAGTTTGGAAATTTCTCTGAAACCCTTCGCCCGCACAATAGCTCACTCTGCCATCGTGATCTCCGGATCGTCTCCTCGCCGCCAGCAGCCTCCTGTCACTGGTCTTCGATGCAGTCAATAGAAATCGTCCCCGCCATTGCCGCCGTAGCAAGTCCATCGCCAAGTTAGGGTATGGACTTGATCTTTGTGCTATCCACATCTGATTCCTAGCACATTGTTTTCATATTCATTCTTGCCACAATTGAGATACTTCTATCCAACCAAAAAAAAAGTAGTTCGTAGATTAGATGTGATTCAAATTTTTAGGGTTAGGTTTCCGCCGAAACCATCTCAGACCCACCGAGATGAAAAACTCGGTCTCACCGATTTGGCGTATGCCATTGCACTAGTGACTCTCGGTCTGACCGAGAAATACTAATCGGTGTGACCGATTTGAAGATTCTGTGAAACCCTAGCAGTCTCGGTGCCACCGAACTGAAACTCGGTCCAACCGAGATCATCAGTTTAGGTTCCAAAACTGCTTCGGTATCACCGAGTTTGAAAATCGGTTGATCCGAAATGCTTTCTATGGAAAACTAAAACTGAACTTTTGAATCATTCTTTTGCAAAAATCTCTACATTTTGTGATGCTCATCTATTCTATCTCATCTATAACTCTTCACAGGGTCAGCAGTCAGCTTTTGCAGTATGTCTGATCAGAGTGACAACCAGAACAGGTCTGAAGAGCACATGGACTTCAGTGAGGGCACTAGTCCCTTAACTTCAGATGATGGGAGCAGAAGCACTCCTAGCAACTTGCCTAAGGCTGCAACTAGGCAAAGGAAGAAGAGAACCTCAGACTCAGAAGATGAGGATTACAAAGCTGAGGAGGATGAGGCCACTTCCAAGAAAGTGGTGCTCAAGAAATAGTATGGCTCTGCACAAAGCACAAAGCCAGGCCTAAAGAAGAAAGTTCCTGCCAAGAGAACTCCAATGCCAAAGGCCAGGAAGTCCACCCAAGTGCCAGCTCAAGCTCAACCCAAAGTGGCACCTGCAAGCAAAGAGCCACCATCAAAACCTCAGAAAGTCCCCACTGGTGCAACCATGAAGTTCACAATTGAATCAGAGGATGATGGTTATCAGGACAAGAAAAAGAAGAGAGCGAGAACCACAACTGCCAAGGTCCTTGGAAAGCCCTCAATGAGAAGGGATTCTGATGAAGAGGAAGAGGATGCTGCACCAGCTCCTAAGGCAACTAAGCTTATGGGAGATGCAATCAGGTCAGGGGCTGCAACATCAAAGCCCAAAGATGCACCCAAAGCTGCGTCCAAGGCCAAGCAAGCTCCAAAGAGGAATACTAGAAGTATTCCAGCTGCTGAAAAGAACAAGGCCCCAGTGCCAAATGTTGCAGAATATGAAGATGAAGAAGGACAAGTCCTCAGAAAGCTCAAGCCCAAGATACCAGACCACAATGATGCCCATCCTGTGGCTGAGGACATGAGAATCAGGAAGGATTCAGGTCTGAGGCTGTGGAGGCTGGAAGACCCATATGCTTCAAGAAGAAGAACTGTTGTTGACTACAGGTTCCACACAAAGGAACAGCAGGACTTTTATGAGACCATTCTGTTGGACAAGAAGCCCATTGTCTGTGATATGAGGTGGGTTGACTGGAAATTCATCAAGGAGAATGATTAGCACTACCCTGGAGTGGAGGAGAGCTTTATTGCTTGTGGAGTAGCAGATTTTGTTGGACAAAAGTTCACCAACTGGAATGATGAGCTTATCATGCAGTTCTACTCCACAGCACACTTTTATCCAGATGGTAGAATTGTGTGGATGTCTGAGGGTACTAGGTACCAATCCACTGTTGAAGAATGGGCAAGTTTGATCAATGCCCCCAAGGAAGAAGAGGATGACTTGGACATATATGCAAAGAAGAAGTTGGGTCACAATTCAATGGCTCACATGTACAAGGAGATTCCTGACAAGGCTGTAGAGACTCACAAGTTTGGATCAGTCCCTTTTCTGCTGTCAGGATTGGCAACCATCAACTGGATTCTGAGGCACACCTTGTTACCCAAGTCAGGTGACCATAATATGATCAGAGGGCATGCCATCAACATGCTGCATGTGTTTGATGTGCCCCAGAAGTTCAAAGTCATGAGCCTCATCATTGAAACAATCAACAGGACTGCAGCAGATCAGAAGAGGAGCTGTGGATATGCACCTCAAATTCAAGAATTGATCAACTCCAAGATGGGCATAGGGAAATACCAGTTGGATAAGGAACATTTTCCAATTTATCCAGACTTTGAGGACAATGAGGTTGTCATGAATGAAGATGATCCACAATCTGTCCAAGCTCAGGAGAAGAAGGGGAAGGCAAAACAGGAGAAGGCTGCCAAGATGCCAACTCAAGAGGAGGCATCTGAGTATTTCTTGAAGACCAAACAAGAGCAGCTTGGTTACTTGATAGCATCAGCTCTGAGGATTGAGAAAGGGTTGGCCACCCTAACTCAAAACCAGGAGAGCCTGGAGAGAATCATGGAACAAAAGTTCTATGATCTAGAAGTCAAGGGAACTGAGATTCTGTCAGTTGTAGAGCAGCTGCAGGATGACATGCAGGAGAGGAAGGGCAAGACAACCACCAATGTGTTTTCCAGAGTGCCCAGAGCCCAGAGCCCAGAGGTCAGTTGCAGTGCCAGTGACAGACACTAGAGCTATAACTTCAGCACCAGCTACTGCACCAACAGTTCTAGTGCAACCAGCTCCAGCATCCACTCCAGCACCCTCTACTTCAACTGAAGCCTTCGTCCAAGGAGCTATCAGGACACCACCACCAGAAGATCAAGCCTGAGAGTTGATCTAGCACTATGCATTTTCTATGAACTTTTTGGTAACTTGTTGCCAAAGGGGGAGAAAAATGTATAGATCATAGGCTTTGAGAGAGTGTGTTGCTTTTGTTCTCTCTTGCTTTATTTGGTGGTTTTTCAAACTTTGTTTGCTTTTGGTTGAGATACTATGCCTGTGAGACATTGATGATCATGTGTTTGATCATAAGCTACACTTATGCATGCTTGATTTTATCCTATCTATCTTATGTGATCACTCACTATGCTTGGTGATGAGTGCATGTATTCATTGTTTATTATTTTGAGCGCTCCAGCAAGATGTATGTGACATGGAAGAGTAACCCATGAGCCTAATTCATTGTGCATTTGCAGTCCAAAGCAAATCTTAAACTATGCACAAATTTAGGGGGAGCTCTTGCTTATCACATACTTCTCAAAGCGACGATGTTATTCAATCTTATTATCATTTGTCGAAGCTTTGATCTATATGTTGTCATCAATTACCAAAAAGGGGGAGATTGAAAGTGCAACTATCCCTAGGTGGTTTTGGTAATTAATAACAACATATAGCTCATTGAGCTAATGCTATTCCAAGACTATTATTTCAGGAAAGCTCAATGAATGGCATGGCATGGATGATGAAAGTGGATCCCTCAAAATACTAAGGACAAAGGATTGGCTCAAGCTCAAAAGCTCAAGACTGTTATTTTATATTTTAGTGATCCAAGACACATTGAGTCTATAGGAAAAGCCAATACTATCAAGGAGGGATGAGGTGTTGCTTAATGAGCCTCTTGCTTCAATGTGCTTAGTGATATGCTCCAAAAACCCTCAACTACTTTCCCACTTCCACATATGACCTAAACCCAAAGCCAAAATCGGTCACACCGAAACTTCCTATCTGGCGCCACCGATTCCAAAAGTCATAGCCACTGCCACAAACCCTAAGCAAATCGGTTTTACCGATAGGGATCTCGGTCTCACCGAGATGGGGTTGCAATCTCTCTGTTTCCCTTCGTAACGTTTCGGTCTAACCGAAGTGAGCGATCGATCCCACCGAGATTGCAATGTAAACTCTCTGTTTCCTTTTTGTAACATTTCGGTCTCACCGTAAAGAGCAAAGCGGTCCCACCGACTTTACCTGACCAACTCTCTGGAAATCTTATTACCAAATCGGTCTCACCGAGTTTGTGTAATCGGTCTTACCGAGATTACGTTATGCCCTAACCCTAACTGAATCGGTCTCACCGAGATGCATGTCGGTCCCACCGAAAATCACTAACGGTCGCTAGGTTTACTAAATCGGTCCGACCAAGTTTAACAATTCGGTCCCATCGAGTTTGGTAAATTGTGTGTACCAGTTAGATTTTGTGTGGAGGCTATATATATCCCTCCACCTCCTCTTCATTCGTGGAGAGAGCCATCAGAACGAACCTACACTTACAACTTACCATTTCTGAGAGAGAACCACCTACTCATGTGTTGAGGCCAAGATATTCCATTCCTACCATATGAATCTTGATCTCTAGCCTTCCCCAAGTTGCTTTCCACTCAAATCTTCTTTCCACCAGATCCAAACCCATTGAGAGAGAGTTGAGTGTTGGGGAGACTATCATTTGAAGCACAAGAGCAAGGAGTTCATCATCAACGCACCATTTGTTACTTCTTGGTGAGTGGTGTCTCCTAGATTGGCTAGGTGTCACTTGGGAGCCTCCGACAAGATTGTGGAGTTGAACCAAGGAGTTTGTAAGGGCAAGGAGATCGCCTACTTCGTGAAGATCTACCTCTAGTGAGGCAAGTCCTTCGTGGGCGACGGCCATGGTGGGATAGACAAGGTTGCTTCTTCATGGACCCTTCTTGGGTGGAGCCCTACGTAGACTCGCGCAGCCGTTACCCTTCGTGGGTTGAAGTCTCCATCAACGTGGATGTACGATAGCACCACCTATCGGAACGACGCCAAAAACATTCGTGTCTCCAATTGCGTTTGAATCCTCCAAACCCTTCCCTTTACTTTCTTGCAAGTTGCATGCTTTAATTTCCGCTGCCTATATACTCTTTGCATGCTTGCTTGAATTGTGTGATGATTGCTTGACTTGTCCTAAAGTAGCTAAAATCTGCCAAACTCTAAAAATTGGGAAAAGGTTAAGTTTTTATTGGTCAAATAGTCTAATCACCCCCCTCTAGACATACTTCAAGGTCCTACAGTGGCCGTCTCGCCTCATGGATGGGTGCTGGGACGGTGCTTGCTACTCGTTCCCCGCCGAGCCGATGGCGGCGTTGACGGGAGCCGTCTGGGCGACGCGGGAAGCGAGGGCGGCTCGGCGCTCGGCGCGAGCCCGACGAGCGTCTGACATGGATGCGATGGTCGGAGAAGAACCAGGCGACGGGAGACGAATTCCGGCGCACCCCTACCTGGCGCGCCAAATGTCGGATTTCGGGTTCCGGCAGACCCTTGAGGTTCGAACACTGGGGTGCGCGTGGAGATTTCGCCCTCTATCTACCTGCCCCTCGCTGAATCGCTAGGATCTAAACTACGAAAGAAACAACACAAGAGACACGGGGTTTATACTGGTTCAGGCCACCATGGTGGTGTAATACCCTACTCCAGTGTGTGGTGTGGTGGATTACCTCTTGGGCTGATGATGAACAATACAAGGAAGAACAACCTCGCGAGGGTCTATTCTTGACTGATGCGATGAACTGCTAGGAGGAGTTCAATCGCGCTATCTACTGGTTTCTTGGTGAGGATCTAGATGCCTCTACCCTGGGGGTGGCTAGTCCTATTTATTGGCAAAGGCCCTGGGCCTCTCCCCAAATATTGAGCAGGAAGGGCGCCAACAATTGGCCATTTTGAAGGGGAACAGCGGGTACACCTATCCTGACTAAAGTTGGTCCTCGCCTGTCAAAGGCTCTGGTGGTGACGCCTGCTTGGGCTCCATAATGACTTCCTCCCTGCCGTTGGGCTGGTCATGGTCTTGTTACACCGAAATGGGTGCCTTTGCTTGATGCTCTCGCCTGCGCTTGCTCCCTTTGCACCAAAGAGGAAAGGAGGACACTGCACAAGCTGGCGCCCAACTTGCGCCCTTGGTCATCATGGCTTGCGTCATGGGCACCTCGCGAGGTACCCCGCCTTGAACTCTCCGCCTCCTCGTGAGCCAGCCTGATGAGGCTGTGCCTGAAGAAGCTCCTTGTCGTCCGCCCAGCGAGGCTTCGCCCCTCGCGAGGGTCTTGAGCTTGTGTTGATGAAGATGGGCCATGCTGGGCCCCCTTCTGAGCCACGCCGCAGGCCGCAGGCAGGCAAGTCTGGGGACCCGCCTCCCAGAACGCCGACAACCGCCCCTCCTCTCCAGTTCCAATCCAAAACCAGCATCGCTCCTCTCCCGTTCTATTCCAAAACCAGCGCTGCTCCTCTCCTCTTCCATTCAAAAACCACCGCCGGCGAGTGAAGGTGCTGTGGAGAAGTAGATCGATGGAGGAGTACAACCGATACGTGAGGATCACAGACGATGACCCTTTGAAGCTAGCTAGGATGTTGGAGATACAATATTGGTTTGACAACAAGGACCAACTAGCCGCAGAGGCGACATCCATGGCCAAATATCTGCAACAGAGCGAAAAGGCAGCGATACTCCCGAAGGGAGGTGCGCGGGAGTACAAGAGCTGATCCTCTGGGCCATGGAGCAAATAAATTCACCGAATCGGATCGTGAGGGGGCGGTGGTGGGAGTATCGATCCCAGATGGAGCATCCACCAGAGATTGAAGGATCGAGCATCTACAGGGTGTCATTTATGAGGGTGTCGTGCCAGAGCGAGCCGGTGGAGTCTTTGTTAAACGAACCCAGCTGCAAGAGGAGAAAAGCAGTTGGCACGACAACGCTTCCTCGCCACCCTCTCCCTCGCCGGTCACATCGTCTCACGAGCGGCTGTCTGCCGCCAAGGAATAGGAGGGTACTGCCCCCCAGCCTAATAGTCGGGCAGGTTGTGAATTGTCAGGAGGAGCTTAGGGTTGTTGGTATTTGCAGGTTGTGAAGTGTGTTTTGTGTTGTGTATTTTGAGAGTACTTTCGGATATGAATGTCTTTTGAATTTCAGATTTGCAGTATTGAGCATATGAAGTATTTTATGAATTCTAGAGATCTATTTTTAGCACTTAAAAATGTAGTTTCATAGGAGTATAAAAGTGCAAACAATGTGATTCTCAGAGAAGAAACTGCAAGTCTCAGTTTCACATAAGAAACTGCAAGTTCAGTTTCAGATAAGAAACTGCAACTTTCAGAGGCAGAGCATTTATATTTACACGGCCTTTTCAAATGGTCAAAAATGGAACTACCAGCCAGTTAACATCATGCTGATCAATTGTAACGCCCGGATAATCATGCTACAGTAATCTCACGTTAATGGTGCCACGTCACCTCTGTCACTGTAGTTAATCTCAGGTTAATTCAAAACCGTTTCGAAATTCAAATTCAAGTTAATGTCAACAAATAAATTTTTCAAAAGTTGAAACAAAAATGTTCAGACAATGCCAAATATGGGATAGGCAATTATGGTGTAGATGACAAAAATTTATAAATTACTTAAATGCCCAAATTAAATAGAACAGAACACAAAGAAAAAAAAGAAAAGGAAAAGAAAGGGAAAAAGAAGAAAACCCCCCCTTCCCCCTGGGCCGAATGGCCCAACTAGCCAGCAGCTAGCCACCCAACCGGCCCAGCTCCCCGCACCGCACCCTCTCCCTGTTCCTCGGTTCCGCGCTGCTACAGGGCACGGTCTCCACCAGACCCCCTCGCCGGCGCCGCAAGGGGATAAGATCGCCAGCGCCCCCCCGCCTCCTCGATCCCGCCTCCCACTCGCCCCCACGCTCGCCCTCGGCCCCCGCACCTCTCCCTCTCCCCTCCAGATCCATCTCCCCCTCGTTCCCCACAGCAACCGAGCGCCGCCATGGCCTCGCCGTCGTGAATCGCGCGGCCACAGTCACCGCCTCGCCGCGCCTGCGTGTCCGTCATCACCGCCGTCGTCTTCCTCGTCGACCAGTGGCCTCAGCTGGAGCTGGGGAGCCCCGAGTCAACGGATCCCCTTCACCCACATCTCCGGTTGCTGCGTTCTTCTTCATCTCCGACGCCGGCCTCTGCTGCTACTAATCCGTCACGGGCCTACGTGTGAGCCGCACGGTGAGACCTCCTGCCTCCTGCTCCTCCCCGTGATCTCCCGCACGCGTTATAGCTATCTCAGTGTCGCGCCCGAGAGCTCAAGCCGCCGGTCGCTTCGCCGCCGTGGTCATGGCCTCTGTCGTGCTCGCCTGAGCACGGCATCATGCCCCTGATGCTCACCGGAGCCCTACGCGCCCGCGCACTAGCCTCCCCTTGCCTCCTAGCATGTTTCCCGCCGGGGACCCGACTGCGGCGCCGCCTGCGCGCGTCGCCGGTGCCGTTCCGGTGACCAAATGGCCACAGGGCCGAGCCCTTTGTGCTCAGCGCGTCGAGTAGCTCCACCCTAGCCTTCCCGTCAGCCCCGACGCGCGCTACGTCGCCGTCTTCCTCTCACGCCCGAACCACCTCGCCGCCGTCGAGCCTGTAGCGCTCGATTCCGGCCACCCCCGCCGACGTGCTCCCCTCCATCGGACGCGGCGCGAAGAAGCCGTTCCAGAGAGCCTGGCCGCGCTCGATTTGGTGCCCCATGGGCAAAATCCGACGCTCGCCCGAGCCGCGTCGCCGCGAAAACGAACTCGCCGGCGTCTAAACGCCGGCCGGCTGACGTGACATGCATGGGGCCCCACCCTGGGTCACTGCCAGTGGGCCTGGGGCCCCAACTGGCCAAGTTGACCGGGTCAACTACACTGATGTGGCAGCTACTGCCACTGACATGCGGGCCCCATCCCATAAAACAAATAAAAACAAATAGATAAACTGCTAATTAATTAAATTGATTAATTAAAACCTAATCTCTCACTGACTACTGGGCCCTACCTGCTAATTAACCCATTTAATTAGTTTCAAAACTCTATTAATGCCCTTGACAATGACATGTGGGACCCACTGGACCCACCTGTCTGGTTTGACTGGTCAACCGACCAGTTGACCTGCTGACATCACTCTGATGTCATGCTTGCGTCATCAAACACTGTTCTGGATAATGTTGGCTTTAGATAAATAATTAAAATCAGAAAATGATTTAAATCTTTAGAAAATCATATCTTTTAATCCGTAACTCGGATGAAAATACTTTCTACATGAAAGTTGCTCAGAACGACGAGTAGAATCCGGATACGTAGCCCGTTCATCCGCCACACACCCCTAGCATGCCGAACACGCAACTTTCCCCCTCCGGTACCTCTGCCCGAGAATGCGGAACCCCGGGGATACTTTCCCGGATGTTTCCTGGATGCATTTGTTTGCATTGTATTCATTGTTTCTTCCCCCTCTTCTCTCCGATAGACCACGAGACTGACGCTGTTGCTGCCCAGTTCGACTACGGAGTTGACGACCCCTCCTTCTTGCCAGAGCAACCAGGCAAGCCCCCCCTAATCACAAGATATCACCTATTCTCCTCTATACTGCTTGCATTAGAGTAGTGTAGCATGTTACTGCTTTCCGTTAATCCTATTCTGATGCATAGCCTGTCATTGTTGCTACAGTAATTGATACCTTACCCGCAATCCTAAATGCTTAGTATAGGATGCTAGTTTATCATCATTGGCCCTACATTCTTGTCAGTCTGCCTTGCTATACTATTGGGCCGTGATCACTCGGGAGGTGATCACCGGTATATACTATACATATATACATACTTCAGATGGTGACTAAAGTCGGGTCGGCTCAAGGAGTACCCGCGAGTGATTCACGGATTGGGGGCTGAAAGGACCTTTGTCCCGATGGCCCTCTGTGTGGATCTTTGTGGCGGAGCGACAGGGCAGGTTGAGACCACCTGGGAGACAGGTGGGCCTGGCCCTGGTCGGCGTTCGCGATTGCTTCATAATAACACGCTTGACGAGATCTTAGTATTTGATCTGAGTCTGGCCACTGGCCTATACGCACTAACCAACTACGCTGGAACAGTTATGGGCACTCGACGTCGTGGTATCAGCCGAAGCCTTCTTGACGTCAGCGACGGAGCGGCGCGCGCCGGATTGGACCGCGTAACGTGACTTCCTTTGTAATGGAGGTTGCTAGGTCTGCTTCCGGCCGCCCTCGCAATGTGCAGGTGTGCAATGGGCGATGGGCCCAGACCCCTGCGCGCATAGGATTTAGACCGGCGGGCTGACCTCTCTGTTGTGCCTAGGTGGGGATGCGACGTGTTGATCTTCTGAGGCCGGGCATGACCCAGGAAAGTGTGTCAGGCCAAATGGGATCGAGCGTGTTGGGTTATGTGGTGCACCCCTGCAAGGAAGTTAATCTATTCGAATAGCCGTGATCTTCGGTAATAGGACGACTTGGAGTTGTACCTTGACCTTATGACAACTAGAACCGGACACTTAATAAAACACACCCTTCCAAGTGCCAGATACAACCCGGTGATCTCTTTTCCACAGGGCGACGAGGGGAGGATCGCCGGGTAGGATTATGCTATGCGATGCTACTGGAGATGCTACTTGGAGATGCTACTTCTAGATGCTACTTGGAGGACTTCAATCTACTCTCTTCTACATGCTGCAAGACGGAGGCTGCCAGAAGCGTAGTCTTCGATAGGACTAGCTATCCCCCTCTTATTCTGGCATTCTGCAGTTCAGTCCACTGATATGGCCTCCTTACACATATACCCATGCATATGTAGTGTAGTTCCTTGCTTGCGAGTACTTTGGATGAGTACTCACGGTTGCTTTCTCCCCCTTTCTCCCCCTTTCCTTTCTTTCTGGTTGTCGCAACCAGATGCTGGAGTCCAGGAGCCAGACGCCACCGTCGATGACGACTCCTACTACACCGGAGGTGCCTACTAATACGTGCAACCCGCTGACGACGACCAGGAGTAGTTAGGAGGATCCCAGGCAGGAGGCATGCGCCTCTTTCGATCTGTATCCTAGTTTGTGCTAGCCTTCTTAAGGCAAACTTGTTTAACTTATGTCTGTACTCAGATATTGTTGCTTCCGCTGACTCGTCTATGATCAAGCACTTGTATTCGAGCCCTCGAGGCCCCTGGCTTGTATTATGATGCTTGTATGACTTATTTATGTTTTGGAGTTGTGTTGTGATATCTTCCCGTGAGTCCCTGATCTTGATCGTACACATTTGCATGCATGATTAGTGTACGATTGAATCGGGGGCGTCACATCAACATTCATGCATAACACATCTTCATATGATGCACAGTCAAAAAGATATGTTGTTTTCAAAATGCCCACACAATGTCGAGTGTGCAAAAAACAGAGAAAACGAGGGACGAAGTTTTGGAAAGTGTTGGGTGTGGTGTGCGTAGATGACAATGGGGACCCACATGTCAATAATGGTAGAGGCCAAAAAGTTGGTGATATTTTCCCTGCATTAGGAGGAATCGAACCCGGGCGGAACAGTTGTCGGGTAGTGTCACTTGGCCATTGGGCTAGTTTAGTACTTCCGTTACAAATAAGGCACTGCCTCAGGTGGTCCGATCTCCTCTTGCGCCTTTGTGCGCTCGCCACGGCGCCGCTGTCTGCCGTTGTGAACATGCTGAACAAATGAGAGGAATCTCGAGAGGACTGTACGTGGAGAGGCGGAGAGTCGGGACCCACCAGGTCTTTGGCCATACGCAAGCAAGTGCCTCATCAAAAAAATACTTCCTCCTAATGATGTACTGACGTTGGGGCCCACGGGTTTGTCAACATAGTTGCAATTTTTAGGTGCTTCAATATAGGAGATAAATTCACAACGAAGCTGGGGAGCTGGCGGGTAGTATCATTTATTATCATTGGGGCAGCAAGTATCTGCTGGGTTTTGGGTTGCCCCGTCTAGGCTTTGTTTTTTAACATGCGTAGCCCACGACATGTCGGTTTGTATTTTTTTAGGGCCGTCATGTATCGACCGGCCTATGGACCTCCCATCCGAGGTTTTATTTTTCCTGAAACATCGGCAGCCCAATTTATGTATTTTATTGAAGAAAATGTAGAGGTCAGTTCTATTTTTCTATATAAGAATAGGAACGCCTGGTCCAACTTGTGTTTCCCTTCTAACAATATTATATATATTTAAATTATTTTATATGTCATTATATATTATTGTTATTGTCATAATATATTTAACAGATACTTACATATGTAAGAAAACAATATCCCACATCTTATTAACTTATAAAAATAATTTCTTAACAATAAACTCCTGGATTTTTTTGGCAACGAAAATCCTGGTGATTGTGTACAAAAGCTTGGTAAGATTTAAGGACCAATGTAATAATAAACCACTTATTACTTAAAGATATTTATAACGAAATGCTCAGCCCCTGTTTATTTTTTGATAACATTGCTGCGCCCAACCCAACATTATAATTAGAATCAGCCTAGCAAAATCGTGTATTTCGAGAAAGTGCAAATGGCCTGTAATTTTTTAGGAAAAAATATATGGGGCGCATGGACGCTACATTATTTGTTCACCCAGCCCAGCAAATGGACTGTAATTCTACAAAAAAGATCAAATTGACTGTAAATTCTGAAAAAATGGGTTGAATATGTGCTGCATTTTTGGAGGTTGAAATGTGGGCCAATAGGTCGAAGCCAACGCAAGTCATTGTCAACTTAGTCAACAAATGATTCTGACATCATTAGCCCTTGGATTTACATCCAACGACCTGCATCCATCTTCAATCTCTCGTCTTCTTCCTCCAGCGTTGCCGGGACCACCTGCTCCCGCCTCCTGCTGCTAGCAGCTCAGCTTAGCACGCTTCACTGTGAAGCGCTACCCCACCGTTGGCCAGGTCATCCCTCCACCCCTCCACACCTCCTGTTCTTCTCCACCGACTGCCGAACCACACCGCACCAGAACCAGTTAACCCTCGTACACCTCTCCGTCTGCGACTCTACTCCCGTGTCTTCCATCTTCGGCTCGTTGCTCTCCGGGGCCTCGTCGCCACCACCTTGGATGCCCTCAGCGCGGAGTAGTCAATGTGGTCAACGAACAACATCCATCAGAAGTAGACTATGCATGGAGAGGCTGACAGCTGGGTCCACGGCCGCACACAAGGAAATGCCTCCTTATTACGCGCAAAATAATGATTCCTCCACCTAACAGCTGGGACCCATCGGAAGGTCCTCTGTATTCCGCAAAAAAAATGTTCCCCTCGCTGACAGGTCGGACCCACCAGTTATATCTTCGCACGCAAGGAAGTGCCTCATTATTACGCATAAAATGAATACCCCCTACTAGTTGGGACCCACCATAGTGAGGCTGACTTGTGGGCCTACTAAGTTGACGAGGACGGAGGGCTTTGTCAACTTAGTCAATATGAATGATTCTAGCTCCAGTGACCGTACGATGTCCATCCAATGGTCGTAGTGCTTCTTCAACCTCTAGAGGAGTACAACCGATATGTGAGGATCACAGACGATGACCCTTTGAAGCTAGTTAGGATGTTGGAGATATAGTCTTGGTTTGACAACAAGGACCAACTAGCCGCGGAGGCGACATCCATGGCCAAATATCTGCAACAGATCGAAAAGGCGGCGATACTCCCGAAGGGAGGTGTGCGGGAGTACAAGAGCTGCTCCTCTGGGCCATGGAGAAAATAAATTCACCGAATCCGATCGTGAGGGGGCGGTGGTGGGAGTATCGATCCCAGATGGAGCATCCACCAGAGATTGAAGGATCGAGCATCTACAGGGTGTCATTTATGAGGGTGTCGTGCCAGAGCGAGCCGGTGGAGTCTTTGTTAACCGAACCCAGCTGCAAGAGGAGAAAAGCAGTTGGCCCGACAACGCTTCCTCGCCATCCTCTCCCTCGCCAGTCACAATGTCTCACGGGCGGCTGTCTGCCGCCAAGGAATAGGAGGGTACTGCCCCCCAGCTTAATAGTCGGGCAGGTTGTGAATTGTCAGGAGGAGCTTAGGGTTGTTAGTATTTGCAGGTTGTGAATTGTGTTTTCTGTTGTGTATTTTGAGAGTACTTTTAGATATGAATGTCTTTTGAATTTTAGATTTGCAGTATTGAGCATATGAAGTATTTTATGAATTTTAGAGATCTATTTTTAGCACTTAAAAAATGTAGTTTCATAGGAGTATGATAAGAAACTGCAAGTTCAGTTTCAGATAAGAAACTGCAACTTTCAGAGGCTTTTCAAATGGTCAAAAATGGAACTACCAGCCAGTTAACATCATGCTGATCAACATTCATGCATAACACATCTTCATATGATGCACAGTCAAAAAGATATGCTGTTTTCAAAATGCCCACACAATGTCGAGTGTGCAAAAAACAGAGAAAACGAGGGACGAAGTTTTGGAAAGTGTTGGGTGTGGTGTGCGTAGATGACAATGGGGACCCACATGTCAATAATGGTAGAGGCAAAAAAGTTGGTGATATTTTCCCTGCATTAGGGGGAATCGAACCCGGGCGGAACAGTTGTCGGGTAATGTCACTTGGCCACTGGGCTAGTTTAGTACTTCCGTTACAAATAAGGCACTACCTCAGGTGGTCCGATCTCCTCCTGCGCCTTTGTGCGCTTGCCGCGGCGCCGCTGTCTGCCGTTGTGAACGTGCTGAACAAATGAGAGGAATCTCGAGAGGACTGTCTGTGGAGAGGCGGACAGTCGAGACCCATTAGGTCTTTGGCCATACGCAAGCAAGTGCCTGATCAAAAAAATACTTCCTCCTAATGATGTACTGACGTTGGGGCCCACGGGTTTGTCAACATAGTTGCAATTTTTAGGTGCTTCAATATAGGAGATAAATTCACAACGAAGCTCGGGAGCTGGCGGGTAGTATCATTTATTATAATTGGGGCAGCAAGTATCTGCTGGGTTTTGGGCTGCCCCGTCTAGGCTTTGTTTTTTAACATGCGTAGCCCACGACATGTCGGTTTGTATTTTTTTAGGGCCGTCATGTATCGACCGGCCTATGGACCTCCCATCCGAGGTTTTATTTTTCTTGAAACATCGGCAGCCCAATTTATGTATTTTATTGAAGAAAATGCAGAGGTCAGTTCTATTTTTCTATATAAGAATAGGAACGCCTGGTCCAACTTGTGTTTCCCTTCTAACAATATTATATATATTTAAATTATTTTATATGTCATTATATATTATTGTTATTGTCATAATATATTTAACAGATACTTACATATGTAAGAAAACAATATCCCACATCTTATTAACTTATAAAAATAATTTCTTAACAATAAAATCTTGGATTTTTTTGGCAACGAAAATCCTGGTGATTGTGTACAAAAGCTTGGTAAGATTGAAGGACCAAAGTAATAATAAACCACTTATTACTTAAAGATATTTATAACAAAATGCTCAACCCCTGTTTATTTTTTGATAACATTGCTGCGCCCAACCCAACATTACAATTAGAATCAGCCTAGCAAAATCGTGTATTTCAAGAAAGTGCAAATGGCCTGTAATTTTTTAGGAAAAAATATATGGGGCGCATGGACGCTACATTATCTGTTCACCCAGCCCAGCAAATGGACTGTAATTCTAAAAAAAAGATCAAATTGACTGTAAATTCTGAAAAATGGGTTGAATATGTGCTGCATTTTTGGAGGTTGAAATGTGGGCCAATAAGTCGAAGCCAACGCAAGTCGTTGTCAACTTAGTCAACAAATGATTCTGACATCATTAGCCCTTGGATTTACATCCAACGACCGGCATCCATCTTCAATCTCTCGTCTTCTTCCTCCAGCGTTGCCGGGACCACCTGCTCCCGCCTCCTGCTGCTAGCAGCTCAGCTTAGCACGCTTCACTGTGAAGCGCTACCCTACCGTTGGCCAGGTCATCCCTCCACCCCTCCACACCTCCTGTTCTTCTCCACCGACTGCCGAACCACACCGCACCAGAACCAGTTAACCCTCGTACACCTCTCCATCTGCGACTCTACTCCCATGTCTTCCATCTCCGGCTCGTTGCTCTCCGGGGCCTCGTCGCCACCACCTTGGATGCCCTCGGCGCGGAGTAGTCAATGTGGTCAACGAACAACATCCATCAGAAGTAGACTGTGCGTGGAGAGGCTGACAGCTGGGTCCACGGCCGCACACAAGGAAATGCCTCCTTATTACGCCCAAAATAATGATTCCTCCACCTAACAGCTGGGACCCATCAGAAGGGCCTCTGTATTTTGCAAAAAAAATGTTCCCCCGCTGACAGGTCGGACCCACCAGTTATATCTTCGCACGCAAGGAAGTGCCTCATTATTACGAAAAAAATGAATACCCCCTGCTAGTTGGGACCCACCATAGTGGGAGGCTGACTTGTGGGCCTACTAAGTTGATGAGGACGGAGGGCTTTGTCAACTTAGTCAATATGAACGATTCTAGCTCCAATGACCGTACGATGTCCATCCAATGGTCGTAGTGCTTCTTCAACTTCTGGTCTTCTTGCTCTAGCCGCCCAAACCAGCGCCGGTCATGCCGCGTGCTCCTTCTTCCCGTGGCCGGCTGTGATGCCGCGGAGGCCTCACCGTCCCCTACTACTCCCACCGCCGGCCAGGCCATCCCTCTACTCGCCCACACCCCCTGTTATTCTGCGGCGATGGCAGCCTCACACCGCAGCTGAACCAGTGTACCCTCATACTCCTCTCCGCGTGGGCAACCACTGCCGCGTCTTCCCCGGCTCCGTGTTTTCCCCTTCCTAGGCCTCGCTGTTGTCCACCGCTCTAGTGTTCTCGGCGCGGCATGGTCAACATGGTCAAGGAACGACTTCCATCGGAAGAGTACTCTACATGGAGAGGCTGACAGCTGGGTCCACGGCCGCAACAAGTGCCTCCTTATTACGTGGAAAATAATGATTCCTCCACCTGACAACAAGGAGCCACCAGATGGGCCACCATATTTCACCAAAAAAGCATTTCCCCCTGACTGCTGGGACCCACCAGCCACATCTTCGCACACAAGGAAGGGCCTGACAGTCGAGACCCACCAGGTCGAAGCGCACGTAGCATTGTCATTCTCGTCACGAACGTGTACGTACATACGATCGGTCTGTCTGCAGGCTGCAGCGATGAACTGTGGCCGTGTAAGGAAGGGCACGTGTCATAGTAGAGGCGCGCATGTGTCGTAGTAGAGGCGCGCACGTAGCATGTACACGTACGTACAGCGGCCAGGGTGCAAGAAAGTAAATACGGCCACGTACGTACATACGGGCGGAGTCTCGAACGCGTACTCGCGCATATGCACAGCCAGGGCTCGTGTACATGGCTTAGTCGGAATGGAGAAACTGCGTTGTCATCGTGTTCATGGGGAGGCAACGGAATGCGCCGTGTTCATCTGGAGGCAACGCAACATGTGCTATTCATCAGGAGCCAACCGGCTTGGACGGAACAGCCGATGGAAACTAGGCCTGGCGTACCATAGAACGGAGGAAACGGCCTTGTGTTCGACTGGCCACGGTCGAAACGAGATCCTATTCAACGGGAGGGGGCTGGTGTATCGCAAAACGGAGGAAACAAACCTCCTACGGTTGAAACGGGGCCCCGTTGATTGGGAGGGGTGTGGCGTACCGCAAAACAGGGAAATTGACTTATGTTGGAGCGCTATGGTCAAAACGGGGGTCCAGTTCATCGGGAGGGGTGTGGGGTATCGCAAAACAAGCGGGATACTGTTCATCTCCACCGTTGACTGCCTCCACGAGCTACTGTTCATCCACCATTGACCTCCTCCAGCCTCCACCTGCGACTATTCATCCATGGGCTCCTGTTCATCTAGCCTCGACCGCTCCTCCACCGACTACTGTTCAACCAGCCCTCTCCACAGGGTCCTATTCAACCACCCCTCCATGGGCTACTGTTCATCCAGCCCTCCACCGGCTATTGTTCAACCAGCCCTCCACCGGCTACTGTTCAACCAGCCCGCCATGGGGTCCTGTTCATCCAGCCCTCCACGGGGTCCTATTCATCCACCGGCTCGATCGATTGGGGTCCTATTCATCCAGCGGCAACGGCCTCTACTACCACGGGGTCCTGTTCATCCAACCCCCACTGGGAACTGTTCATCCAAACCCCCCAACAATGCTCACTGGTCATCAAGGGAAGGAGGCAGCAGTGTTCGATCGGCTGCAGTTAGCAGCAGTAGCGAAGGAATCACTCGATCGGGTTCAGTTAACAGCCATCGATCGATTGCTTGGGTTCAATAACATGTAGCCTGCAGTGCAATCACTCGGGTTCAGTTAGAGCCCAATGCCTCGCACCCACGCGCCCTGTACGAGAGAAACGCGCATCGCTCGGCCCCAGACCACCCACCGTAACCTGGAACTACCCGATATTTTCCTCGCCCTTTCTTCTACCACGGTTTTCTCCGTCATGGACGACCCAAAGAATGTCATGCAGCTGCGTCTCCGGCCCGCCCAGGACGAAAAGCCCATTTTCTATCATGATGTTTTGTCATTGAAGTAGGAGCCCACCACATCTATGATAATACCGGGTTTTTTCACAATTATCGTCATAGAAGTGTCATAAGCATGAGAGAAAAAAAAATTCTTTTGGCCCAAAATGTCACGGATGTGTATTTTTTTGTAGAGTCATTGTTGCCTCTCCGATGATGCACCATAGACCTACGGGTTCGTAGGCAGTAGCTAGATGGCTTCCTATCTCTCTTTTGATTCTCAATACAACGGTCTCATGGAGATCTATTTAATGTAATGAATTTTTGCGGTGTGTTTGTTGGGATCTCGTGAAGTTTGAGTTTATGATCAGATCTATATCCATGAAAGTTGTTTGAGTTTTTGTTAATCTCTTACATGCATGATTTCTTATAGCCTCGTATTTCTTATTTGAATCTTTGGTTTAGTTAGGCAAACTAGATTGATTTTTCTTGCCATGGGAAGAGGTGCTTTGTGATGGGTTCGATCTTGCAGTGTTCTTTCCCAGAGTAGAAGGGGCAGCAAGACACCCATGTATCGTTGCTATTAAGGATAAAAATATGGGGTCTATTCCTACATGAATAGATCTTGTCTACATCATGTCATCATTCTTAGCATTACTCTCTTTCTCCATGAACTTAATACACTAGATGCATGCTGGATAGCGGTCGATGTGTGGAGTAATAGTAGTAGATGCAGAATCATTTTGGTCTACTCATCTTGGACGTGATGCCTATATAATTATCATTGCCTATATATAGTCATAATTATTTGATCGTATATCAATTGCCCAATAGTAATTTGTTTACCCACTGTATGCTATTTTCTCGAGAGAAGCCACTAGTGAAATTTACGGCCCCCGGGTCTATCTTTTATCATATTGCTTTTCGATCTATTTTTATTCGCTTTTATTTTCAGATCTATAATTCCAAAACCCAAAAATGCCTTGTTGCACTTTTTCTTTATTTATTTTATTTTGTGTTATTGCGAGATCTATTTATCCAACATCATACAAACCAATCTATCTTTTACCCGAGGAGGGATTGACAATCGCTCTTATGCGTCGGGTTGCAAGTATTTGTTCTTTGTGTGCAGGTACCGTTTACATAGCTTGGCATGGCCTCCTACTGGATTGATACCTTGGTTTCATAACTGACGGAAATAGCTACGATAGCTGCACTGCATCAACCCTTCCTCTTTGGGAAATACCAACGCAGTCTCAAGCGAGATCACATACCCAGCTAGAACAAGTTGCTAAGTCACAAAATGATTTGATTATTATGATGAATAATGAAATGAATGACCATGCTGTTAGAGTAATGACTAGAGGAGGTAGAATGACTCAGGAGCCACTATGTCATGAAAGTCATCCTAAAAGAATTGAGCTCGATTCTCATAGAATTAATATTGATACACCTAGTTCATCTAAGAACAAGAACAAAAATGATAGAAATTTGCATGATTCTAGTGAACCCGTGATAGAAAAACCTTCTGGGAATAGTAATGATGTTTCTATTTCTGATGCTGAGACACAACCTGGTAATGGACATCCACGTAGTGATAATGATAATGATGTTCATGTTGAGGCTCAACCAGATAATGATAAAGAACCTGATAATGTTGTAGAAATAGAACCTGTTGTTGATCTTGATAACCCACCTCCTAAAAATAAAAGATATGGTAAAATAGATTTCATTGCTAGAAAACATGGTAAGGAAAGAGAACCATGGATTCAAAAACCAATGTAATTTCCTACAAAACCACCTAAAAATAAGTATGATGAGGATTTTGAGCACTTTGTTCAAATGCTTAGACCTGTCTTTTTGCACACCCGCTTGACTGATATTTTGAAAGTGCCTCCATATGCTAAATATATGAAAGATATTGTCACTAATAAAAGAAAGATACATGAAGCTAAAATTTCCACCATGCTTGCAAAGTATTCTTTTAAGGGTGGAGTACCTAAGAAAATTAGGATATCCAGGAATACCAACTGTACCATGCTCCATTAAAAGAAGTTATGTCAAAACTGCCTTATGTGATCAAGGAGTCGGTGTTAGTGTTATGCCTTTCTCTTTATATAGAAGACTTGATTTGAATAAGCTCACACCTACTAAAATATATTTAAAAAGGCTGATAAATCAACTGCTATACCTATTGGAATTTGTGAGGATGTGCCTGTTGTAGTTGCAAATGTTACTATCTTAATAGACTTTGTTATACTTGATATGCCTGAGGCAATGCTATGTCGATCATCCTTGGTAGACCCTTTTTGAATAATGCAGGGGCTGTTATTGAGTGCAACAAAATCAAGGTTACTTTTCATGTCAATGGTAATGAGCATATGGTTTATTTTTCAAAGAAACAGAGTTTGGTGAATAGTAACAACATTAGTGAATAATTGCTACAATCACTATTGGAGGTTTTCAATTTCTTCTTTCTTCAGTCAAAAATAATATTAAAACTCTTATTGTTGGGGAGACGTGTATCCCCATTTAGGTAACCTAGTGTTATATGAAAATCCTTCGGTTTCATGCTACTCAGCAATAGTTTGCTAATAAGACTTGATCATCCTTATTAATGGATACTTTTTGCGAGGCATGTGGTCGATGAATTTAGTAAGCACAACCTACTGTACCCATTATTTACTCTGTGTTATTTAATGTTTAATGAAGTAGAAATGCCATGATTATCCTATTTTCTGAATTACCCGTGCAATAAAAAATGTCCTGAAAATAGAAGTTCTCGGTATGACTTGAAAATTTAGTATGATTTTTTCCGCAATAAATAAGAATTTTTCGCACTAGACACCTGTAAGCCAAAAGCACACAAGGCGCGCCTAGTGGGCTTCTGGGTCCCATAGGGCCGCCTCACTTAGTGCACCAGCCCACAACCTTCTCCTTTCTCCAGAAAAAAGCATCATAGCTTTCAAACCCGTGTACTTGCTCATTCTCCTCTGATTTTTTATCTCCTTGTTCGGAGCTCCGTTTCCGAAATTCTTTTGGTGGATTACTCCTTGGTACGTGACTCCTCCAATGGTCCAATTAGTTTTTGTTCTAGTGCTTTATATTTTGAAAAAAATTGTTGTTGTGGTGACCATGTATATGAGCTTGCATGTTGAATTTGTATGGTCCAAAGTATTTTTGGTGCATGATATAGGCTATAGGCACTTGTGGGGGTAGTTGCTATCAATTTTATTGAGTTTTGTTCACTTTCATTTTGAGGCACTAAAATTTTCAAAAAAAATTAGGGGAAGTATATGTCCAGGAAGATATTCCATGGTGGTTCCTCGAGTAAGAGCTCTCCAAGGCTTCCAATATGTGAGCCGGACTTCAAACCGCCGCGGGATGCTCTTGTGCAACCATGCGAATGGTCGTATGATTCCTTCGTGATTCGAGCTGGCATTAAGGAATAGTTTGATATGTATGTGCACAATGATGGTTTGATGAAATTTGTGTCAGATAAGTTCTCACTGATTCTTTTGTTCGGAAATTCGAGTATATATCTCATTGCACTTTGCATGATGCTATGTTCAACTTATATGAAAATCCTTTTGGCATGACCATTGAGGAATTTAGTGAAGCTTGTATAATTCCTTATTGAGGGACATGCATTGAGCCTCCCAAATCTGACTGCAGTGAATTTTTATGAGTATTACTAGAGATGAAACTAGAGGCATAACGCAAGCTACTATGGGGAGCATTCACTTTCCTGTTGTACATCATTTTGCTTTGTTCATAGGAAGATGCATAAATTGAAAACATGACCCTAGTCATCTTTGCGCTCCTAATTTGAGAATTCTTAAGGGTCTGGTATTGATAGACAGATAATTTAACATAGGGGAATTGTTGCACGTCGTTTACATAATAATACCCTAGTTGGTGACCTTTTTGGTGAAATTTATGCTACTCTCTTAGCTGCCCATCTTGTTGTACCTATAATAGGAAATGATACTTTGTTGCCACCTAGATTCCTTGATTATGAGTCTATGGAATGTCATGAGTTTCTTGAGAGGAACAGCCCACCACTTCGATACAGACTAATCTTTAATAGGCGTCGGGTCTTCCATATTACTTTGCCTGGTCCTGCCTTCTTTAACTTTCAGTAAAAACAAAGATAATTTATACTTGAGGAAGCCGAGGAGTACAAGAGGGCGGAGGAGACCGCTTGCCGTAATGAGGCAACTGGCCAAGCTATGGCGGCCGCACTCGAATACAATCCTAACTATTATCATGGATATTATCCATGCTAGTAGAGGCCATAGGCCAACTTAGGCCAGAAGCCTAAGTTTGGGGGAGTACGTATTTCTCACTGACATTACATTCATGTACCACACATTCATTCCAGATGTTGGTGTTCATCCTTTTTCATTGTATTCCATGTTAGTTTTATTTTCGCCTTCTTCTTGTGTGTTTGAAAAACAAAGAAAACCAAAAAAGATTTCTCGTTTGTTGGGAGCTTTCCTGTGTAAATAGTTTTGCTCGTTTTCTTTTTTCCCTTGTTAGTTTGCCTTCTTCAGGAAAGCCAAAAACTTCAAAAATATTTTAGTGTGTTTCTCTGAAATTCTTTTCTTTTCTTGGAGTCATCGTAAGGAGAAGACCACAATCAAAATGCTGAGTGGCTCTCATATGCATTATAATTGATCTAGCAAAGAGACAATATGACCTTGTCTTCTCCATTGAATAAATTGCTTGCGGATTCCAGCTTAGTCCATGGCACACTTGCACTATTTTTATTTTTACATCATTCGGTCGTGCAAGTGAAAGGCAATAATGATGATGATTTGATGAAGTTTTTGTGGTGAAGGAAAGTTGGTATGAACTCTTCTTGTTTTTTGTTTTTGTAAATATGTTTAGCCCAATCGTTCTTGATTCAGGATATTATGAGTAAACATGTTTATGATGAAAATTAGAGATTATAGTTGCTCACGCCATACTTAAACAACTAGGACTGGATAATGATTTATCTTGAGTGTCAACATGCATTAAAATGGTTATGATGTGGTATGGTAGTATGGTATCCTCCTCTGAATGATTTGAGTGTCTTTACTTGGCACATGTTCACACATGTGGTTGATTCAAAACCAACAAAGCCTCCATGAAATTTATGTCCATGGTGTTTATATTCTCAATGCATGATTATGACTGTTTTTGTTCTCTGGTTGGTCGCTTCTCAATCTATTTGCTAGCGTTTGCCTATACTAAGGGGGAATACTGCTTGTGCATCCAAATCCTTAAACGCAGTTGTTCCAGATGAGTTCACTATATCTACCTATATGCGGTATTACTCTATCGTTCCAAGTGAATTTGCATGTTCCACCTCTAAACATTCAAATAATCATCTGTTTTGTGTGCCCGTACCGCCCATGGAGAGACATCAGGCGCTCAGTGCTACTTCTTGAGCTTGCGTTGATTTTTCCCTTGAAGAGGAAAGGGTGATGCAGCAATGCAGAGATAAGTATTTCCCTCAGTCAAGAACCAAGGTATCAATCCAGTAGGAGGAACACACAAGTCCCCAGTAGATGCACCTGCACAAACTAACAAACACTTGCACACAAGGCGAAAAAGAGCTTGTCAATCCCTTCATGATCACTAGCAAGGGTGAGATCTGATAGAGATAGGTATAATAGATAAGTAAAAGTGTAAAATAAAGTAAAGATAAATAAATTGAAGAAACGTATGTTTGGGTTTTTAGTTTTATAGATCTGAAAATAATATGATTAAAATAGACTCGGGGGGGCATAGGTTTCACTAGAGGCTTCTCTCTTGAAGAAAGCATATGGTGGGTAAATGAATTACTATTGAGCAATTGATAGAAAAGCGCATAGTTATGACGATAGCTAAGGAAATGATCATGAATATATGCATCACGTCCATGACAAGTAGACCAACTCCTGCCTGCATCTACTACTCATACTCCACACATCGACCGCTATCCAGCATGCATCTAGTGTATTAAGTTAACAAGAATGGAGTAACACCTTAAGCAAGATGACATGATGTAGAGGGATAAATCCAAACAATATGGTAAAACCCATCTTTTTATACTTAATGGCAACAATAGAAGTATGTGCCTCACTACCCCTACTAGCACTAGGTGAGGACACCACAAGATTGAACCCATCACAAAGCACCTCTCCCATTGCATGAAAGATCAATCTAGTTGGCCAAAGCAAATCAATAGATCAGAGAGAAATACAAAGATATCTTACTCATGCATAGAAGTGTTCACAGAAGACTCAAATAATATTCATAGATAATCTGATCATAAATCCACAATTCATCGGATCTCAACAAACGCACCACAAAAGAAGATTACATCGAATAGATCTCCAAGAACATCGAGGAGAACATTGTATTGACGATCAAAGAGAGAGAAGAAGCCATCTAGCTACGAGCTATGGACCCGTAGGTCTGTGGTAAAGTACTAACACATCATCGAAAGGGCAGCAAGGTTGGTATAAAGGCCCTCCGTGATCGAATCCCCCTCCGACAGAGTGCCAGAAAAGGCCCCAAGATGGGATCTCACGAGAACAGAAGCGTGCGGCGGCGAAAAAGTACTTTGGTGTGCCCCTAGTGTACGGGGAATATTTGGGTATTTATAGAGCTAGAATTAGGGTTAGTGGAGTCCCGAGGGGCCCACAAGCTTTGGGAGTGCGCTTCTAGGACTTGTGGCCCTCTCGTGGCTCCTCTGGCCTCCTCCCAAAGCTTCTTGGTTGTCTTCTGGTCCAAGAAAAATTCTCAAAAAGTTTCGTTCCATTTGGACTCGTTTGGTATTGATTTTTTGTAAAAGACAAAAAACAAGGAAAAACTGCAACTGGCACTAGGCACTAGGTTAATAGGTTAGTCCCGAAAAATGATATAAAATAGCATATTAATGCATATTAAAAAATCCAAGATGGATAATATAATAGCATAGAACAATTAAAAATTATAGATATATTGGAGACGTGTCAGTCAGTGTCTTCCATGCTAAGTGGGTTATTATCATGATGGGTGTTTACTAATAACCCACAAGTATAGGGGATCGTTTGTAGCTTTTTTCGATTAATAAGAGTGTCGAACCCAATGAGGAGCTAAAGGTAGAACAAATATTCCCTCAAGTTCTATCAACCACCGATACAATTCTACGCACACTTTAATGTTTGCTTTACCTAGAACAAGTATGAAACTATTTTGTCGGTATGATGCTACAACTACTTTGCAAAAATAAAACTATGAGTACGTTGCGGGATAATAAAAGTTAGTTGTTTAGTAAATAGCTTTTTGTCACACAAGAAGTCATTCGTCCCTACCTAATGGACAACTAGACCAGTGATCATTATTGCAAATTTATATGAGGGAGAGGCATGATCTAACATACTTTCCGTACTTGGAACATATGCACTTATGACTAGAACTCTAGCAAGCATTCGCTACTACCAAAGATCACTAAGGTAAAACCCAACCATAGCATTAATTATCAAGTCCTCTTTACTCACATATGCAACAACACCCTTACTAGAGCATAAGCTTCTGTCACTCTAGCCGCCCACCATAAGCGAATCATGAACGTATTACAACACCCTACAGCGGGGATTCCTCACGTTTGCGTGACACGTAGGGACCGTAGGAAAGCACCAAAATAAAATATACAACTCAAATCAACCACGATCATTGTCGCGAGAAACCGCGGCCACCTATGGGACCAAGAGGCCCCTTGCTGGTTCGACAGGGGGACATCGCGTTGCACAAAGAGCAGACGAGCATGTTGCAGCACGACAGGGATCATGCGGGCATTTTTACCCAGGTTTAGGCCGCCGCGAGGCGTAAAGCCCTACTCCTGATTTGGTGGATTGATGGTGGAAAGGTGGTGGCGGAGCGTAATACACTTACCTGGCAGGGGTTGCCTTGGGGCAGCAGCGACTACGCACGTATGGGGGGTGTGAGTTAGCCAACCTTCTAACCCTTTTTACGATTGCCATGGGCCTCCTTTTATAGATCAAGGGGTCACCACAATTGCAAAGTAGTCATTACATACTGATAAGATAGCAAACAGTGCTATCATACCTAACTCTATGGGCAGACAAAACACATTAAATGCACCGCTCAATGTCACATCGTTTGCTGCCCGGCAAGGCTTGTCGGGATATCTTGCCAAGTCCGTGCCTGTTTGTTTTACACATCGCGGGATGGGTGTCGTCTCTGGGTTTCTTCTGTAGGGAGAGGCTGCCATGTGCCGAATGGCTGCCCCTTAATCACTTTGCGGCTTGATACTGTACTGATGGATGACGTGGGTCGTGGTGGAGTGGTTGGTGAGGTGGTTTAGCCTCCGCGAGCCCCGGTAGACCCTGCTAGGGTGCTTTAGTCGTCCGCTTCTGGGGGTGGCCTTGCGCCTTGCTAGGCTCGCCTGTCCAGCAAAGGAGGCCTTTCTCTTGGCGATATCTTGCTTCTCTGGCTTGGTCTTGGTCCCTCTGATCTGCATGTTGGTCCTTCGAGTCTCTTGGTTTCTTGTACTCTGGCTTGGGTTGGTGCACCAATCTTGCTTTTGCGCTTGTGCATAGTCTAGGCAACAGACCAAGGGTTTGTTGCATCGATAGAAGCCACCAGGCCTGCCCCGTACGTGATGCCGAGCGTTGTCGAGGTAGGGCCTAATAAGTGCACATGCGGTGTTGCTGAAGAGGCTGGTTTCTCAATGTCTCCTTTGCTTCTTCATTAGCCTTGATTCCTGGCCAATTTCTGGTTTCCTCGCGCGTCGTGCGAAGCCAATAGTGGTGGGGCCGCTCCAGTAATGGCCCGTGAATGACTTTAACGCACGGGGTAGAAACGGCCAATTCACTCTTCCCGCCACACCCTTATCCTTGGCCACGTATGCTGCATGCATTGTGCGGGGTAGGTAACGGAGGCGCGTGGTGCGGGAGAGCATCAAGGTTAGGGCCCGGTCGCCTTGAATTGGCGGAGGAGGACGGTGGCCGTCCGTTGATGGAGCAGCCCCCTCGTTTCCCCTTCTATAAAAGGGGGGCAGAGGAGGGTGGAGTCACCCATCTTCGCATTCCTCCTTTGCAGCCTCGCCACTCCCGGTCTTGTCAGGCCGCGTCAACAGGGTCCTGACGGAACTTGGGTGGGCTTCTACTTGGGCGCCCCTTTTCTCGTCTTTTCCTCCTTTCGCCGCAGTGCCTAAAGGAGGAAAATGAAAAGAGGGGATTATGGGCCACTTATATTTTTTCAATCTTAAATCTGTAGGCACTAATGTAATATCTTCCGTCCATGTTTGTGTTCCGTAATGCTTGTACTTGTATTAGCATATTAATGAAAAAGATAAACCTTGCCGGGAACCCGTGCATGTGTATGTCCATGCAGAGGTGAGATGGCTCTTTAATATAAATAAACGAGTTTTTCCCCGGTAGGCTATCCTGCCGGTACCCTTCTTGTCTGTCAGAGAGTTGTGTCTGCTAGGGAACAGACAGAGGGACCAGCCCCCCGCCAACTTCTTTTCACTAAAGGCCACTGTGGCCATCCTGACCGAAGCAGTGTTCGGGTCATGGATGGGAGCACCTAAGTCTCAAAAGAGTGGCGAAGCTTTCTCATGCTCAAGTTATAGCCCTACAGAACACTGATGGACATGAGGTAAAACTTATCTGTTTGGCTTGCTGGGGATCGATGTGCTGGGCAATCTTCTCAACTCCTTGTCGAAGCCAAGTCCACGGTAGGAACATGCAGCTTCATGCAGATGAGAAGGAATGCAGGATGCGATCCTATCTATACGCGTATGCAAATGCTCATGAAATGCTTATGCAGTGATCTTGAAATGCTCATGCATGCATGCAATCTTGGTCAGGGCCCCCCCACGGCGCTTCTTTATTTTCTCTTGCAGGGGGTCATCACCCCGGCTTTGTACAAGGGGTTACATGCAACTGAGGCAAGGCCTGTACAAAAGGGTGGCTGCCGGGAAGGACCCGATAGCCACACCTTACGGGTAGAACTTGCGGAGATGCTCAATTTTCTATGAGTTTTGCAACTGAGTGTCATCTCCGGTCTCCAGACGGACTGCGCCAAGTCTGGTGACTCGTACTTCCCGGTAAGGGCCTTCCCACTTTTGTGACAACTTGTTTGTACCCTTGGCGGACCGAACGCGCATAAGGACAAGGTCACCTTCCACAAAACACCGGGCGTGAACCCTGCGGCTATGATAGCGATGCAGGGCTTGCTGGTAGCATGCAGCACGCGCAGCAGCCCGGAGACGGTTCTCCTCAAGTAGCACTGCGTTGTCACACCAGTGCTGATCTTGCGCTACTTCATCGTAGGCAAGCACTCAAGGTGACCCGTAAATGAGTTCCATGGGGATAACTGCTTATGCCCTATAGACCAGGGAAAAGGGAGTCTGCCCGGTAGTTCGGTTTGGTGTCGTTCTGAGGGACCATAGAACTACCGGCATCTCCTCGAACCACCGCTTGCCGTGCTTCTGCAACATATCAAAAGTTCTTGTCTTGAGCCCATGCAGCACTTCAGTATTCGCCCTCTCAGCTTGTCCATTGCTCCGGGGGTGTGCCACGGAGGCAAATGAGATCTTGCACCTGAGGGCATGAACATATTGCATGAAGGCGTGGCTGGTGAACTGGGTGTCATTGTCGGTGATGATCCTTGCCGGAACTCCAAAACGACACACCAGTTGTTTGAAGAGCTTGGGTAGGCAGGTGTGTTTTCTTGGAATGGAACTGGCAGGCTTCACATTTCGTGACTAGCTCGACCGCATCTTGGAGGGCTATGGGCCAATAGAATCCTTGCCGGAATGCTTTCCCAACTAATGCCCTTGATCCAATGTGGGAGCCACACATTCCTCTGTGAATCTCAGCCAGCAGTTCCTTTCCTTCTTCCCGGCAGACACATTTCAATTTCACACTGTTCGGCCTCCTTCTGTATAGAGTGTCATCGACAAATTAACACATACTGGCCCTCTGGGCCACTTTTTTGGCTTCATCTTGGTTGCCGGGAAGCTCTCTGGTCTGGACGAAGTGGACAATGTGCCTTGCCCAAGTTGGATCCTGAGGCTCGGCAACGAGGACTGGCGGCACCTCCTTGCCGCGGGAGCACCAACCTCGTTTGCGGGGTCCATGGGCCCGTCTGGAGGGGGTGATCCGGCAGGCAGTGAGGAGTTGTTTCTGGCAGGGTCTCTGCCAGAAGCAGAAGACTACTGGGAGAGGCTTACCATAGTACAACTTTCTCCTCTTCTGGGCCATTGTTGCTGGGGATACGGACGGCTGAGTGAGATGGAGAACAAAAGTCCCTGGTTCCACGGGAAGCTTTTGCGCAGGACACTTTAACAGATGATCAGCTATGCAGTTTTCCACATGGGGTACGTGCTTTATTTGCAATCCATCAAAGTGCTCCTCTAATCTCCTCACTTCCTCGATGTATGCCTCCATCAATGGACTTTGATAATATTTGTTGACTTGTCACGCCACAAGCTATGAATCTCCTCGAATGATCATCTTCTTAATTCCCAATTCAACTGCAATCCTGAGCCCGGCAATGAGCCCTTCATACTCAGTTGTATTGTTGGTTGTTTCTTCCTGGGAAAAATGCATTTGGACAACATACTTCAAGTGCTCCCCGGAGGGGGCGACAAGTATGCCAGCTACTCCACCTTGTAGGGAAAAGCACCACCAAATTACATAATCCATTCTTGGGGCGATTCGTTGCCGGGGATAGCTGTCTCTATCACTTCCTCATCAGGGGTTGGCATCCATTCTGCAATAAACTCTGCCAACGCCCCGCTCTTAATAATTGATGTGCTCTCAAACTTCAAACCAAAGCTGGATAGCTCCAAAGCCCACTCCACTATTCTGCCGGTAGCCTCAAGGTTTCGGAATATCCTTTGCAACGGGAAAACGAGTAACAACTATGATCTCATGGGCTTGGAAGTAGTGGCAGAGTTTCCTTGAGGCCATAATGAGACCAAAGATCAACTTCTGCACACCAGAGTACCTCGATCTAGCCCCCTATAACAAGGAGCTGACGAAGTACACTGGGCGCTGCACCACTTTCTTCCTTGCCGCGTCCTTGGGGTTGCTCTTGTTGCCGTGCTCATTGATGTCCTGATCCTTCTCTTTTTGCTGGTCTTTGCTCACTTTCTGCCTCATCCACTTCTCGCTGTGCTACCAAGGCCGCACTGACCACTTGGTTGGTTGCTGCGAATTATAGCAACAACGGCTCCTGGGGTTTGGGAGCAACTAAGGTGGGTACAGAGGATAAGTAGGCCTTCGACTCTTGCAAAGCTGCATCTGCTACCGGGGTCCACTTCATAGGCTTTGCCTTCTTCAGAATTTTGAAGAACGGCAGGGCATGCTCGGCAGACTTGGAGATGAATCTTCTTAGCGTGGCAACACATCCCGTCAGGCGCCTCACATCCTTAACTGTCCTTGGCGCTTGGATCTGATCGATAGCTTTGAACTTGTCGGGGTTGGCTTCGATCCCGTGATGGGATACAAAGAACGCAAGAAGCTTACCGCACCAAATACACACTTCTCAGGTTGAGCTTCAGATTGATCTTGCGCAGATTATCAAATGTCTCCTCCAAATCTTGAATAAGGGTGGCCTTATCCTTGGTATGGACCGCAATATCAACCAAATATGCTTCTATGTTTTTGTGCAACTGTGGCTCAAAACCAATCTGGATTGCCCTTGCAAAAGAGGACCCGACACTCTTTAATCCGAATGGCATGCGGACAAAGCAGTATGTACAACATGGAGTGATGAACGACGTATTCTCTTCATCTTCCTTGGACATGAAGATCTAGTGATACCCGGAGTACGCATCCAAAAATGAGAGAAAATTACACTCTGAAGTGGAATCCACAATCTGGTCGATACACGACAAGGGAAACGGGTCTTTCGGGTAAGCCTTGTTGACATCTGTGAAGTCAATGCAAAGTCTCCACTTCCCGTTCGCCTTCCGGACTACCACTGGATTTTCCAACCATGTACGATGCAGCACTCCTCTAACCAAACCAGTTGCCTCAAGTTTCTTGATCTCTTCTACAATGAACTATTGCCTCTCCAAGGCCTGCTTGATAGGTCGGGCAGCTGGGCAGACAGCAAGGTGGTTCTCGATTACCTCCCTGGGAACACCGGGGATATCAGATGGTTGCCAGGCAAACACATCGATATTCGCCTGCGGGAAGGCAACAAGCGTGTTTTCCTATTTTTCATCAAGGGTGGCGCTGATAGTGAAAGTACCATCAATGCCAGCCAGCCATGCCGGGACCTTCTTCACTTGGGGTGCAGCAACCTTGGATCTCTTGCTGTTGGAACACTCCGGCATGTCGTCAACGGGTTCCGTGCACTCGGTGGGGGCACGCTTCCTGGACTCTTTGTCGGAGGTCCTCCAATCCCTCTTCTTTCCTTTACTTTCCTTGGCGGGAGCTGCCGCTGTCTCTACCGTGATAGCATCCCGGTACATTTTGTCCACACAAATGATTGCATCCTTCTCAGCTGATGGGATGGTGATGACTCCAAGTGGCCCGGGCATCTTCAAGGTGTTGTAGGCATAGTGGGATGCCGCCATGAATTTAGCCAGTGCCGGGCGCCCAAGAATCCCATTGTACGGCAGGGGGAGATCACCACATCAAACACGATCCTCTCAGTCCGGTAGTTCGGTTCTCCCCCAAAAGTTACCCGCAACATGATCTTTCCCTTAGGATGGCTCCTTCCGAGATTAACTCCTTGAAAGGTGCCAGTAACCTCTAGCTCTTCTTCTCCTATCTGAAGCTTGCTGTTGACTGCCGGGGAAATCAGATTCAACCGGGCCCCACCGCCCACCAACATCCTTGTGACCTCAAGGTTTCGAATTGTTGGGGAGACCAACAATGGCAAACATCCTACCGCAATGGTATGGCTATGATTATCCTCCTCGTCAAAGATGATGGGCATGCGGGGCCATTTGAGCGGCTTCAGGGCCTCTGGCACTGGTTCCACGACATTGACTTCTCGTGCCCATTGTTTGAGCTGACGGTGAGAAGTGTGCAGAGAGGCACCTCCGCCAATGCACAGGGTGTCTGTGGCCTTCTGAGACTCATGCTTACTGGTTTCCTCTTCATTCCCTCCATCACTTTCATCATCACAGGTTTCCTTCTATCGACCTCTGGTAGGCTTTCCTTGGTTCCAAAAGGGTTTGCCGAAGCAATTTAGTTCACTGCCTTGGACCTTACTGCCAGCAACATTCTGTCCTTTTTCCTTATCACACTTATCATATTCTGCTCTCTGTTTCTTGACAAGCTGCTCAACCTGGTAACACTCTTGAAGGTCGTGGCCCTTGGTCCGATGAATCTTACAGTATGTCTTGTCGCCTTTCCCAGCGTTCTCGGCAGCAGCGGCTTCCTGACAGTCAGTGTATGCAGCAGCTTCCTTGCTAGGGGCCTCAGCTTTGGCCTTCTTGCCGGTAATAGGCATACCCGATCCTTCAACAGTCATCACTGCCTTATTTTCTTCTGACTGATTGACTCATCATCATCCTCTGAATCAACATTGATGAAATCTTGCTCTCTGGGCAACTTCCTTCCCTCCTCCATCCGAGCACAGTTATCCACTAATGTGTAAAGCTCCTTCACAGTCTTGGGCAACTTCACGTTCATCTTAGAACGAATCCAGCGGTTGCGCACATTGGAATGGAAGGCAGCTATAACGGATACCAGATGGATATTTGGAATATTTCTATGAACTTTGCTGAATCTCTATAAATACTTATGGCGAGTTTCTCCTTCCTTCTATTGGAGAAGTTGCAAGTCGCTGGGTCTGCCGGGCTCTTGGTGGCCACCGGTGAAGGCACCGATGAACTCTTGGCATAGGTCTGCCCATGATGAAATGGAGTTCTCCGATAGGTGCATCAGCCAAGACCTCACATTGGACTTGAGCGCCAAAGGGAAGTAGTTGGTGAACACCTTCTCATCTCTTCCCCCAGCAGCCTGAACAGCGATGGTGTGGATGCTCAGGAACTGTGTCGGGTTCAACCTCCTGTCATATTTCTTAGGTATCTCTGGATTGAACGTGCAAACGGACGGCCAACGGACTTGCCACAGCTCTCGTGTAAAGGCAGGGCAGCCCCCTCGAAAGGTAGGTACCCACCAACATCGAGCACAGGCTCATCGACGTCGAGGTCGTCGCACCTGTCGGTCTGGCGAAGGTTGTCGCGGCGTTGCTTGATGACGACGTGCGCGTCTCCTCTCCGCCCATCCTCCGGGGCTCGACATTAGCCTGGACGTACTCGAGGGTCATAAGAGGCCATCGAGACGTCGTCGGGGTCTCGATTCTATTGTGCTCGCGCTGGCTGCTGCGGCGGGGACGGCACCATGGGGATGGCCCCTTCCGTATGGTCAATAGCACGAGTTGTTGCTGTCGCCTGGGGAGGTTGTGGTGGGCCAGCTCGCCAGGAGCCCCCAGCTTCAGTGAAACAAGCTTTGGATGGTGGCACGCCATTTGTCCATTTGCTTGGCCGCCGGCGGAAACCTCAGCGGCAGCTGATCTCGCGCCATGGCCTCCGAGGTTGTACTTGGCATGGATGATGGCGGTAGCACTACGCCCCCGCTGTTGCTGCGGGGCCACCACCTGGGTGTCGTGTGGCGAAGGCACTCAAGGGCCAGCGGCTCCGTCGGGCGCAACGGCTTGGTTGGCCTGTCCCTGGGGAGGTGCACACGCTGCGACCGCACCCATGGTGGGGGCGGCCGAAGGGCGGCAGTTCGCCCTGTTCCGAGCATCGTTGTTGTGGTTGTGCCCGTCGGTGGGATAGAGGGGGCAGATGGGGTAACACCCTCGCCCATACCTTGGGGAGCGTGGCCGTTGGGGTATTGCTGATGCGGCTCTCCTCCGGTGCCTCCTGCTCCTGCGTCGGCTGCAGGGAAGCAGTGACGGCGCCGCCTGCTCCGACCACTTCCCCAGCAGCGTCTGCATCCTTGTGCGCCTCTGCACCCCCCGCGGCGTTAGGGGCCATGGGTGGCAGAGCCTTTGAGGTGGATGGGTGAGTCGAAGGACCAAGTTTCTTCCTGGGCGCCATGGTCAATGGCGTCATCAAAGATGAAGATGGTGATGAAGATGTCGGTGCTCGATCCGTGTCTGGTCTGCTACGATCAGCTTTCTAACTTGAGTAGGCTCTGTGACCGTGATCCAGTCTTTTTCTTCATTTCTTTTAAACACAAGAAGGACTAATTGTGGCATGTTTGTTAAACCAAACTGCAGTTCATCATAGGGATTCAGCTTGTTCTCAGACAACAGACTGATCCAATTGTTTCTAGTAATATAAGTGATGGACAGTGCCTTGGTTATTGACACGACTTAAGAAGTGAAACCTACAAAAATAACCATGGTAAAGCAAACCAAACGGTTTATTCTGTGATGAATTTCACATGGCAAAACCTGCATTGTAAAATTGCAGCAAAAGAAAGAAAACATAACATTAAACCAACAAGATTTGGATAGTAAATCAATAAGATTTACTTGATGTGACACGAGTGAATCCTTACCAGGAAATTACTATGTTGAAGTACTAAATAGAAGATTGGTCGTCCAACTACACGTGGCATGCAGGGCCCCCACCTACTCCCACAGGCAGGACAGTCCAAAGGTCGTGACAAATCGTATGGACCGAACATCCATGGGACTGGAAATCCTGGTGGGTGCGATAAACCCTGCAATGCATACAGATATTGGAGTGTAACCATAATTGATAAACCATCCCCACAAAAAAGATGATCTGGATACTTCAAAATATATAGACTGAATTGAGTGGACAGACATTAACATAGACTGTTCTCAGGACTCACCACACACCAAAAGCGGAGTACTAAACAATACAGGGTTCAGAAACACAAATCAAGTACCGAACAATCGTACTTACTACAGACAAGCAAAGTTAAACTAATTAAACTCTGCGGAATATTTCTTGCCACCGACCTACGGGATGAACCCCTCATAACTGACTAGGCCATGGACTTCGTGAGAGATGTCTACCTGCAGCATCACCATCTCGTCAACCTTGGAGAACCTAACAGAGTGGTCTTTCAACTCATAAACATGACAATGAAGACATGCCGCATCAGATTTGTCGGGAAGCTTTACAAGAACCACACCCTTTGTAATCAAAGGCACATCCAGGAAATTATTGTGGTCAAGTACAGCCTCGAGAACATGCCTGACAACAATGCTACAGGAAAACACTAGTTCAGGACACATGGCGACAAGGACACAACAGCTGGATAGTTTAGAAGTAGAACTCATCCTCAGGTCTTCCAGTTCACACGGCATGACTTTGAGAACTTCATCTCCACCGCGAACCTGGTTCTAATTCAAACAGAAACCAAATATTTTATTTCTACCTCCGTTCAGAAATATAAGATGATTTTCGATATTTTACTCCAAATATTACTACATATACGCACATAAATGAGTGAACAAGACACTAGAACATGTCTTCTAAGGCATGAGAGCAGAGGGATTACTTGCAATATCTATAACACAAGTTACTGAGGCGAATATAACCTCTTCAATGGTAGCATTGATGTTCATAAAGTAGTTGAAAGTAATCTATAAGAAATCAGTGTCAACCTCTCACATGTTTTGGTCAAAATAGGAATTTAGAACTGTCATTTGGCACACAAAAATCACATGCAAGATCACCTAGAAAGTTGTACTACAAGTACTAGTACTCTGTGTTAGATGAAAAAACATGATCAAGATCGAGAAAAATAGATCGTCAAGAAGAGATATTACCCTGACTTGCTTAATGAGGGATCCCAGAGAGGGGGCTTGGATAGGGAAATGGCTTTGAGCTTGTTTGCGCTAGTCTCGGCAGGGTGCTTGCGCTTCTTCATACCATGAGCCTCGACGGTTTTGGCCAGATCCATAGACATCACTTCGGCCGGTGCTGCAGCATCCATCAAGAAGCTGTCAAATAGAAATGAAAGAAAAGAAACCATAATCACAAACCCAAAAGAAGAACAGAGAGGGAGTTATAGGATCAGTCTCAGCGTTGCAAGACTAGGCCTTGGATAGAATCAACACCGGTGATGCTCTCACCTTTCCTTCTTTGGGAGAGAAGAACAATGGCAGAAGCAGGTCGGGGTTTTCTTCAAGAAATGAGGAACAAGATGAGGGAGAAGCGAGTGGGGGTTTTCTTCAAGAGAGGAAGCTGAGAGAGAAGAGTGAAATGATGGTTGCTTTGTCCGTCCAACTTACTATTGGAAAGGTGGGGGTTTTGTGATTGGACGGCTCATTGGGCATTACTGCGGCGCTTCGATCGGGGTAGTCTACCGTGTAGTTGGGCACTCTACTATGGAGTAATTTAGTGCATGGCTAGTCGACCACGATGCTGGCTGTCCCACACGTCGGCGAAAGTGAGTAGCAAGGTTCCCAACGGTCGTCGAGGAGGATCCGCATGGTAGAGCATGTCCACTGTTTTTCTAAAGAAAAAATGATTACAACAAGCGTTTCCACTCTTACGACGGAGGAGTGCGAAACACGGCAGCCACTTGAACATACATAGTGCTCGTACTACTTGGCATGTGCAGTGGTTCATACGTCAGTACTACATAATCTTGTTGCTAGTGTAGTAAGATATGACGATAACAAATGATGTTGTGCGCATGTCAACCATATGAACAGTAATGTAACATAGTATCGCTTTTTTGACTGTCCGGTCGATAATAAAGGTCAGATCAATGTTAACAGAACTAGGTGTATAGCGCACCAAGAGTACGGTGCAACAGTACTCCACGAAACATGAACCATATGAAGCACGAATCAGTGTTAGGCAGGGTGTATGAAGGGTGCACCGGATGGGAGCAAAAGATCCCTTCTCGACCCACTTTGGGATGTTTGGCAGAGTGCATGAAGGGTGCATGAGTCCACACTAGTAGGATAACACAAATACATGAAGAGAGAAGGACTATATTGAGATGAGAATGCAACCAAACACACCCACACGCTTTGTGCTACAGTGACTGATCTGCACCGTCTGAGTTTGATCCAATGGTCATGTTGCGCCGAGACATGGACATGCCCATGAAGAGGACGCCTAAACACCACCGAAGTCCCTTTGCTTCTCGAGGCGCATGATGTTGGTGATGCAGGGTGCAACCGCCCATGGAGCCCTCTCCCGGTCGACGGGAGCCAGCTCGTCAAAGACGGTGTCCAATGGCACGAATGGATTCCGGTACGGAGCCCTGAGAGGATTTGCCTGGCAACGGCGACTGCAGCCTGCAACCCCTCCTTGTCCAGCTCCGCCCCCACCATCGCGCGGAGACGGCTCAGCTCCTCGGAGATATAGGTGAAGAAGGAGACCAGGTTAGGAAGCCACAGCTCGTTGAAGTTGACGGGGTGGTTGAACGGGTTTAGCCTGATGGCCGGCATGGTCGCGCTGGCACGACGGCAGGCATCGGGCAGCTGCAACACGTGCGTGGCAACTTGGTACACCAACTGGCTAAGGCGATCCTGGACCTCATCATGATTGGCCCGCTTGCACTCCAGCCGGCTCTGCTGACGGCCTATCGTATCACCCGCCTTATGGAGCAATGCTGCTGACACCTCGAGCATCTTTGGGGTGGACGCCTGCCGCTTTTGAAGCTCCGTGAACTTCCGCACATAATAGAGGAGCATGGCACTTCTATCCTCCTTGAGCTCATGGAGATCCACGTCCTTGGCCCTGAGCACTGCATCCTTGGCCTAGAGCTCCTATGTCAGGCGCCTCACCTCAAACTCCGTGATCTGCCGCGCCACCATGGCACCAGGTAGAAGCAATGGGGAATGGAAGAAAAGGGGGCGAAACGGCAAAATGGCAATGCAATCTATGGGAAGGCAGAGGGAGCTAGCCGAGGAGCAGGGTGAATCTTTTGGTTTCCACCATGGGAAAACACCAGTCGATGACTTTTAACATCAAGGGGCAGTGGGTTTAACAAGTGAAGTCATCGTGACTAATTGCTGTCGTGCCTGCTCCCGTCAATCAAAAAATTAAAAATCCTGCCGCGCCGATGTCTACTACGCAACTTTACTCTTGTAGACACGTGTTGGGCCTCCAAACACAGAGTTATGTAGGATAGTAAAAATTTTCCCTCAAGTGGATGACCTAAGGTTTATCAATCTGTGGGAGGCGTAGGATGAAGATAGTCTCTCTCAAACGACCCAGCAACCAAATACAGGAAATATCTTGTGTCCCCAACACACCCAATACAAATTTGTATATTAATATTCTGCAAAAATAATCAACTCAAAACCACTCTTCTGTTAAAAACTAGAATTGTTTTCGTGAGAGCAAAAGTTTCTGTTTTTCAGCAAGATCAAAGCAACTATCGCCCAACATGATCCTAAAGGCTTTACTTGGCACTTTATAGAAACAAAAGCAATAAAACATGATCAAAATAGTAGCTTAATCATGTGAACACACAAAAACAGTAGGTAAAAGTGTTGGGTTGTCTCCCAACAAGCGCTTTTCTTTAATGCCTTTTAGCTAGGCATGATGATTTCAATGATGCTCGCATAAAAGATAAGAATTGAAACATAAAGAGAGCATCATGAAGCATATGACTAGCACATTTAAGTATAAACCACTTCCTATGCATAGGGATTTTGTGGTCAAACAATATATGGGAACAACAATCAACTAGCATAGGAAGGCAAAACAAGCAAAACTTCAAGATTTTCAACACATAGAGAGGAAACTTGATATTATTACATTTCCTACAAGCATAAGTTCCTCCCTCATAATAATTTTCAGTAAAATAATCAATGAATTCAACAAAATAACTATCACATAAAGCATTCTTTTCATGGTCCACACACATAGAAATTTTATTACTCTACACGTAAGCAAATTTATTCTCATCAATAATGGTGGGAGCAAACTCAACAAAATAACTATCATGTGATTGAAAATTAAAATCATGATGACATGTTTCATGGTTATCATTACTCAATATAGCATACATGTCATCACCATAATCTTCATAGATGGCAACCTTGTCCTCATAGTCAATTGAAGCCTCATCCAAAATGTTGGATTCATCATTAAATATAGTCATGACCTCTCTGGATCCACTTTCATAATTATCACAATAAGATTCAACACCCTCCAAAATAGTGGGATCATCATTACCTAGAGTTGACACTCTTCCAAATCGACTTTCATCAATATAATCATCATAAATAGGACGCATGCTTTCATAATAATAAATTTTCTCATCAAAACTTGGGGGACAAAAAATAGCATCGTCATCAAATATAGCATCCTAAAGCTTATGGCTTCGCATATCATTAGCATCATGGATATTCAAAGAATTCATACTAAAAACATTGCAATCATGCTCATCATTCAAATTATTTGTGCCAAACATTTTATTGACTTCTTCTTCTAACAACTGAGCACAATTTTTCGATCCATCACTTTCAAGAAAGATATTATAAAGATGATCAATAATATGATGCAACCTCAATTCCATATTTTTATGTAGTTTTCTTTTATAAACCAAACTAGTGATAAAACAAGAAACTAAAAGATTCAGTTACAAGATCTAAAGTTATACCTTCAAGCACTCACCTCCCAGTCAACGGCGCCAGAAAAAAGCTTGATGTCTACTACGCAATTTTATTCTTGTAGAAACATGTTGGGCCTCCAAGCACAGAGTTTTGTAGGACAGTAGCAATTTTCCCTCAAGTTGATGACTTAAGGTTTATCAATCTGTGGGAGGCGTATGATGAAGATAGTCTCTCTCAAATGACCCTGCAACCAAATACAAGAAATCTCTTGTGTCCCCAACACACCCAACACAATGGCAAATTGTATAGGTGCACTAGTTCAGCGAAGAGATGGTGATAAAAGTGTAATATGGATGGTAGAAATATATTTTTATAATCTGAATAAATAAAAAAATCAAGGTAGAAAATAGTAAATGGGCACAAAACCGGTATTGCAATGCTTAAAAATGAGGCCTAGGGTCCGTACTTTCGCTAGTGCAATCTCCGAACAGTGCTAACATAGTTGGATCATATGATTATCCCTCAAAGTGAAATAAAGAATCACTCTCGAGTTCCTATTAGCGGAGAAAAAAAGATAGAAATTTTTTGTAGGGTACGAAACCACCTCAAAGCTATTCTTTTGATCAATCTATCCTAGAGTTCGTACTAGAATAACGCAGGCTATTCTTTCTGATCGATCTAATCAAGAGTTTATACTAAGATAACACCAAAGCAAATTCATATTCATAATACTCAATTCACACAAAGAACTACATGGGGACCCCAAAGTTTCTATCGGAGAAAAGAAAATAAGAACGTGCATCAACCCCTATGAATAGATTACCCCAATATCACCGCGGGAATCCGCGAGTTGGATGCCAAAACACATGTCAAGTGAATCAATATGATACCCCATTTGTCACCTCAAGTATTCATACCACAAGACATACATCATGTGTTCTCATCTCTGAATATTCAATCTGATAAGACAAAACTTTAAAGGGTAAAGACTCAATTCATAACAACAAGAGTATATCGGGGAGAAACATCATATGATCCATCTATATTAACAAAGCCCGTGATATAGATTACGAGAGAGAGAGAGAGAGAGAGAGAGAGAGAGAGATTAAACACATAGCTACTGGTAAAAATGCTCGGTCCCGAGGGTGGACTACTCCCTCCTCATCGTGGTGGCCGCCGGGATGATGAAGATGGCCACTGGAGATGATTCCCCCTTCCGGCAGGGTGCCGCAATAGGGTCTAGATTGGTTATCATGGATACAAGGACCTTGCATTGGCAGAACTTCTAATCTTGGTTAACCCCTAAAGGTTTCTCTATTTATAGGAATTTTTGGTGTTGGTTTCACGCTAAGTTGGGCCTGGAGGTGAGCACAACCCACCGGGGCAGCCACAAGGGCCTAGGCGCGCCCCAGTGTCTTGTGCCCTACTCCTTCACCTTCTGGTCCTTCCACAAAGCTTCGGGGTCTCTTTTGTTCCAAAAAAATCGTCAAAAAGTTTCAGCTCATTTGGAGAACTTTCATTTCTGCACAAAAAACAACACGGTAGTTCTGCTGAAAACAGCGTCAGTCCGGGTTAGTTCCATGCAAATCATACCAAAACCATATAAAATTGTTCTAAACATGGCATGAATGCTTCATAAATTATAGATACGTTGGAGACGTATCACGCGCCTGCTCCCGTCGGTCAAAAAAAATTAAAAATCCTGTTGCGCCTGCCGCACCCAAACACCAGAGCAACACCGTGGTGGATATTTAAATTTACCCGCCATCAAGGAGATAAAAATAGGGGTGAAGAATATGTGGCAGCGGCCTAGCTAATCGATCGCACTAGCCCGACTAGCTAGCCACCGTGCTTCACTAATGTACTCTGCGGGAAAGGTGGTCGTTCATGATTTGATGACTCATTTACTTGCTTCGGCGCTACGACCGAGGAGGACCCAGAAAATGCGTGGTAGGGCGTCCCACGTATCGGCAAGGAAGAATATATTCGTGCACCACCCAGGAGGACCCCGAAACCGCGCGGTAGGGTGTGCCACGTCTCGGCGCGGAGGAAAAAAAGTGCGTGTAAAAATATACTGTATCAGGCGTACTACCTATAGTTCGACCTTGGGACCCAGCCAGTCGGTCGAAAACACCCCACCAGCCACACAGCTTCATCATGCTAACGTGGCATGAAGGATTGGTGTGGTTAGCTCCGTCTCGACCAGCCACAACATCTCTTGTTTTAGGCGATTGTTCTATTTTCCAAGATTTTTTTAGTTATAATAACACCACGACAAGCTAGTGCCGCTCATTGTGTGTGCCAGTGCGTCTAAGAGCAAGTATAATAAGGTGACGTGAGCGGGCTGTAAGGATTTAAATACTATATCTTTGCTGACTTGGAACAGAAAGAAGAGGAGAGACAAGAGAAGCGAGATGTAGACTTTTTTTTGCGAGGAAAGAGTTAATATATTAGCTAGCAATAGAGATACAATCTGTGTTCATAGCTATGGGAATTTCCTAAGGGAAATTTCTTAGACAAACTGCAGTTTTCACCTGCTCTCTACCTAGCTGTGCTAAGCCATGGCTCACAGAGTTGGCTTCGCGACTGATTTTCACGATCGAGATATCTCTTTCCTGAAAAAGTTCATGAATATTTTGGACACGCGACGTATAGCGCGACATGTTGGAGACAGAGGATTGCACTAGCGCAACAACTTCAGCATAGTCCGTCTCCACGGACACCGGAAGTGGCGATCACTGGAGGGCAAGGGCGAGGCCCTCCCCCATCGCAGCAAGTTCTGCGTCCATGGCGTCAGCGCATCCAAAGAGGTTCCTGCTTGCAACAAAGATCGAGGATCCAGCACTGTCACGATGCGCCATGCCCGTTCCTGTTGACCCATCTGGAATGAACGATCCATCCACATTGAGTTTGACCCGATCAGCGGGCTGTAGACTTACAGGCGGCTATAGCACGTGCTCCAAGAAGCTATGTGAGACTATATGGTGGGCCATATGATAGAAAAGTAGTACTTCCTTGTAGCCCACTACTATACGTGTTGGCTATTATATTGACTATAGATGACATGGCGAGATGTTATAGCCAGCAATGGGCTATATTATTAACCGTGCTCTAAAGGTTAGACGATGGAGATGAGAGAGAGATCGCAGACCTGGGACCCACTAGTAAGTGAGTCAACGGTCATGCATGTGTTGACAAGGCATCCCTCTACTCTACTCAACGTAATACTGTATAAAATCAAGTTATGGGACAAAGCCAACAACCATTGTTGTTTTAGGCTATCGACTTACGCTTCGTAGTCTAGGTTGCCAGTTTGAATCTCGTCTTTCAGATTTGTTAGTTTTAGGTCCAAATTTGATCAATGACAAGTGGGACCCCCATGTGTTGTTCCAATATTTTAGTGTAGTATGGGTTTTTTGAACAAACACTTTGCGCGGTTAGACAAGTAACGACATGTGTTACATGTATTTTGCAAGTTTACGAACAAAAATGACAGCGGCATAGAATATCACATCCACCCCGCAGCTTAGATGCTATGGTGATACGAGTTTTTACATCGTTGGAACTAAGATCCAATGGCTTGGGAGTAGTCTTCGTAATTATGCACAATTTCCAAACTCTCCAAGGTTTTTTTTTGCAAATAAAACATTCAAGCATCGTGTGTGCCACTGCATCTTGGATCCAACGGCTCCCCATTGCTCATATTAGGTGCTCCCCGTATCTTAATTAGCCGCTACGGTGATACGAGCATCTAGGCCTTATGATCTGTGATCAGATGCCACATGCGTAGTACTTGTACTTTCTGCGCAATTCCCAAACTCTCTCAGGCGTATATTGCAAAAACATTCAAACCTCCTATTGTGAGCCGTTAGATCTCCGTGAACTCGTATCACCATAGAATCTATGGTGCGGGAGCACCTCATATTCTCCTGTGCAAGAAAACATCAGGTGCTCTCGCAGCTTGGATGCTACGGTGATACGAGCTTCGAGGTCGTTTGATCTGAGATCCAATGCACTCCAAAAAAAGACACATCCATGACATTTTGGGCCGAACGTATTTTTTTTCTATCATACTTATGACACTTCTATGACGATAATTGTGACAAAACCCGGTATCATCATAGATGTGGTGGGGTCCTACTTCTATGACAAAAAATCATGACAGAAAATGGGCTTTTCGTCCTGGGCGGGCCGGAGACGCAGCCGCATGACATTATTTGGGCCGTCCATGACGGAAAAAATCATGGTAGAAGAGAGGGAGAGGAAAATATCGGGGAGTTCCCGGTTACAGTGGCTGGTCGGGGGCCGAGCGATGCGCGTTTCTCTCATACGTACGCGCGTGTCTGCGAGGCGTTGGGCTCTAACTGAACCCGAGCGATGCGTTGGGCTCTAACTGAACCCGGGCGATTGCACTGCAGGCTACGCGTTACTGAACCCGGGTGATCGATCGATCCCTTGCTGTTAACTAAACCCGATCGAGAGATTCCTTCGCTACTGCTGCTAAATGAAGCCGATCGATGCTCCCTATGGATGAACAGTGAGCATCGTTGGGGGGTTTGGATGAAAAATTCTCGGTGGGGTAGGATGAACAGGAACCCGTGGTAGTAGAGGCCGTTGCCGCAGGTTGAACAGTACCCCGGTAGATCGAGCTGGTGGATGAACAGGACTCCGTGGAGGGCTGCATGAATTGGACCCTGTGGAGGGCTGGTTGAACAGTAGCCAATGGAGGCTGGTTCAACAGTAGTCGGTGGAGGGCTGGACGAACAGTAGCCCGTGGAGGGTGGTTGAATAGGACCCCGTGGAGAGGACTGGTTGAACAGTAGCCGGTGGAGGAGAAGTGGAGGCTGGATGAACAGGAGCCCGTGATGAACAGTCGCAGGTGGAGGATGGAGGAGGTCGACGGTGGATGAACAGTAGCCCGTGGAGGCTGGAGGAGGTCGACGGTGGAGATGAACAATATCCCGTGGAGTCCCGTTTTGCGGTACACCACACCCCTACCAATGAGCAGGACCCCTGCTTCGACCATAGCGATCCAACACAAGTTCGTTTCCTCCGTTTTAGGGTACGCCACACCCCTCCTGGTCAATAGGACCCCCTTTCAACCGTAGGAGGTCCAACAGAAGTTCGTTTCCTCCGTTTTGCAGTACGCCAGACCCCTCCCGATAAACAGGATCCCATTTTGACCGTGGCCGATTGAACAAAAGGTCGTTTCATCCGTTCTACGGTATGCCAGGCCTCGTTTCCATCGATTGTTCTGTCCAAGCCAGTTGGATCCCGATGAACAGCACGCGTTCCATTGCCTCCCGATGAACACGATGCATTCCGTTGCATCCCCATGAACACGATGACGGCGCAGTTTCTCCGTTCCGACCCAGCCATGTACATGAGCCATGGCCGTACGTATGCGAGAGTAGGTGTTCAAGACCCCGTCTGTATGTACGTACATGGCCGTATTTACTTTCTTGCACCCTAGCCGTTGTATGTACATGTACATGCTACGTGCGCACCTCTAGTACGACACATGCGCTCCTCTATATCGACTAGTATGTACATACACGTTCGTGACCAGAATGACAACGCTACGTATAATTCGGCCAGGTGGGTCCCAACTGTCAGGCACTTCCTTGCGTGCGAAGATGTAGCTGGTGGGTCCCAGCAGTCAGGGGGCGAATCAATTTTTTTTCGTAATATGGACGCACTTCCTTGCATGCGAATATGTAGCTGGTGGGTCCCAGCAGTCAGGGGAGAAACTTTTTTTTCACGAAATACGGTGGCCCGTCCGGTGGGTCCCTGCTGTCACGTGGAGGAATCAATATTTTCCGCGTAATAAGGAGGCACTTCCTTGCTGCGGCTGTGGATCCAGCTGTCAGCCTCTCGACCTATAGTAATCTTCCGATGGAAGTCGATCGTTGACCACATAGACCACGCCGCACCGAGAGCACCAAGGCGGTGGATGATGGCGAGGCCTTGGAAGGGGACAACACGGAGCCGGGGAAGACGCGATAGTGGATGCCCACGCGGAGAGGAGCATGAGGGTTCACTGCTTTGGCTGCGATATGAGGCTGTCGTCGCCGCATAATAACAGGGGGTGTAGGTGAGTGAAGGGATGGACTGGCCAGTGGTGGGAGTAGTAGGGGCGGGGAGGCCTCCGTGGCAGCACAGCCGGCCACGGGAGGCAGGAGCAGGCGGCATGACCGGTGCTTCTTTGGGCGGATGGAGCAAGAAGACCATAGGTTGAAGAAGCATGACGGCTGTTGGATGGATATCATACGATAACTGCAGCTAGAATCGTCTATATTGACTAAGTTGACAAAGCCCTTGGTACGCGTCAACTTAGTAGGCCCACAGGTCAGCTTCCGAAATGGTGCGCCCCAGATGTCTGGGGGAGGAATCATTTTTTGGGCGAGTGAAGCTAGAATATCTGAGATTGAAGAAGAAGCACGACATCCGTTGGATGGACATCCAACTTCCACTTCTGCTAGAACCGTGTGTTGACTATAAGTTGACAAAGCCTTGCATATGCGTCAACTATTTTTTTTTAGGGGACGCGTAAACTTAGTAGGCCCAGAAGTGTGTGGCAGAGAACTTATAGCCCATTTGAGATTTGTTAGAATGTATAGCCCATTTTTGAATTCTAATGGAATTTACTAGAGCCCATTTACAGTTTGTTAAATGTACAACCCATTTTCTAGCTAGGACAACGATTAATAATGTCAACCAACTGTTCAAAATAGAATTCAATAAAATTTCCCACATTTTGATGGGATGCGAAATATTTTTATCCCTAAATTTCTAGTCAGATTAAATACAATTTCAATATAAATTTGTATTACGAAAAATCCAACGAAACATTGCGCACGCAACTATTAATGAAATTAAAATTTTCAAAATCCAGAAATAATATTTTATAAAGTAATTACGTGTTTGGTGCATTTTTTATAGTTACTGCCCAGTTTTTATAATTACATCCCATTTATTATTTCTTAAAGATTATTTTCTTGTTAAGGCTAATGCATCCCTCCTAGGAAAGATTTGCAGCCAAGCGGGGCGGAGAATAACAAGTTGACCTTGCCTGGGTATTAAAAAGTATAGTTGGGCTAGCCATTTTCAGCTTGAAAAAAATAATATCTGGGCTGGATATCTGGTCTGGGCTAGACGGGCCACAGCCCGCCCAGTTAATGCCCTGCTCTCCTCTGAACAAAAACGAAAACATCGCTCAAGAAAAACTCTGCAGTGGTCATGCCTCAAAAAGACAAATACTGCTCGAGCTGCTTGGTCCGAGCTGTCGGCCGCTCCTGGTGCATTTCTCTCGTTTATTGACTACATAGGTTGACAATGGTGTGTGACCGTGATGTCAGGAAACCAGGAGGAAGCAAAAAAATATTACAGTTGTACATAATAAGGAGACACTTGCGTACGTGCGGCTATGGCCCTGGTGAGTCCCCACTGTCATCCTCTCCAAGTAAAGTCATCTCCTCATTCCTCATGCCATTGACCATGTTGACAACGTGAGACGGCGGCGCCACGGCGAGCACAACAACTCGAAGGATGACGGAGAGGGCCTCGCAGGCCCTGCGGATGGTCTGATACAGCGCCCGCTGCTCATTCGGGAAGCCAAGATCATAGGGCCACATGTCCGCGACAGCATTGTCGTTCACTTGTTCGCCGGTGCTCGTCGAGGAGATGGAGGTTGCAGCGCAGGTCCTCCTGCGCTGGTAGCTCTTGTGCCATTAGGGTGTCGAAGTGGGCCACACCTGCTCTATGGTGAACACGACATGAACCGGCTTGGACAGTGGCGCCGGCTCCTGGTCGGAAGCTACGTCCATCGTCTGATTTTCGTCGCTCAGCTCAGCAAGCTTGCTGGCGAGCCAGCATGTCCGACTGCTAGACCGACCCGCTGCCAAGCATGAGTCTGACTGCCCCGGCCCACCCAGACCACCCCCCTTGCCCGCGCGTGCTTTCCGCCAAAAACGGTCAGGTCCGCGCGCCCCGCTTCCATTTGCAGGCGATTGCTTCGCCTTCAAACAACACAAGTGTCGTTCGTCCCTCCGTCTGCTGCCCACATTAATGATACGCGGTTGCCGAGGCGTCTACTCCGGTGCCACATGTCCGTTCCTCCGCTTCCCACCATTGCTATATAAACTGCTGCGCCGGCCATAGCCGCAGTCATCCGCTTCTGTTCCTTTCTCCTGTCCACACCACTACTCCCACCATGGCTTCCTCGCGCTCCAGCGCTCTTCAGGACGGGTGAACAATGGACCATAAGGAGATGGCAGCCATTGCTGCCGACTCGCTGGCCGGCAGGCAGCCGGAGGAGGACGACATCCCAATGGAGAACATGGTAGTTGACGATCCGGCGCCAACCCCCTCCTCCTTGCCATCCTCGCGGGTGCATTGCACCATGACCATCGGCGAGGCCCGTGCCCAATACATGGACACAGTGAGGCAGAAGCGTCAGGAGCAGTTCCGGGAGGCGTAGGCTGACGCCGCCTACAACCACCATCTCATCCAGGAGCACCTGCAGGCGGAGGAGTAGATCGCCGCGGAGCGGGCGGAGTAGCAGGCATTGCTTGACTCGTACCGCTCCGCCTGCAAGGGCCGCCTCGAGCGCTGGCAGTACCGCACGTGGGTGGCGGAGGCTGCGGCCGCCTACAAAGAGGGCGATGAAGCGAGCGAGGCACTGTTTGGCAAGACCGAGGACGAGGAGAGGACAATGCATGCCTCGACGAGTCTGCGCTTTGTTGCGTCGACGAGGCCATGCTCTGCCAATGTCCCGCTGTGCCAACCACAAGGCAGAGGACACCACCGGCTCCGCCGAGGCCCCGCGGTGCCAACAACAAGGCAGGGGACACCGCCGGCTCCGCCGACGCCCCGCTGCCGGTGTCAAAACCGGCGGATCTCGGGTAGGGGGTCATGAACTGTGCGTCTAGGGTTGATGGTTACAGGAGACCGGGGACACGATGTTTACCCAGGTTCCGGCCATCTCTATGGAGGTAATACCCTACTTCCTGCTTGATTGATCTTGATGAATATGAGTATTAAAAGAGTTGATCTACCACGAGATCGTAATGGCTAAACTCTAGAAGTCTAGCATGTATGACTATGATAATGAGTATTCGGTCCTATAGACCTAAACCTCCGGTTTATATAGACACCGGAGGGATCTAGGGTTACATGAGGTCAGTTACATAAGAAGGAATTTTCATAGTTGGTCGCCAAGCTTGCCCTCCACGCCAAGGAGAGTCCAATCCGGACACGGGAACAGTCTTCGGCCTTCATGTCTTCACAGCCCACCAGTCCGGCCCATGGATAATAGGCTGGACGCCTGAGGACCCCTTAGTCGAGGACTCCCTCAGTAGCCCCTGAACCTGGCTTCAATGAAGAGGAGTCTGGCACGCAGATCGTCTTCGGCATTGCAAGGCGGGTTCCCTTTTCCTGAACTCCAAGATAGTCTTCAGATGTAATGATTGTATCCGGACTTGTACAACTGCAGAGGATATAATATTTCACGAGTCCAATGCGCTGACAACTTTTTGGTAATATGACATCACACCTGCTCGGCCAATATATTTGAACCGTTAGCTAGCCTGTCGGACCATGTCTCGAGACATGGTTTTATTGGCATGTCTTATCCCAGCAGAGATCGTGTCTCCCCTTTTTAAGGGATTCTTATCCACACAGACATGAGTAACCCAACCGTCGCTTGGGTATAACTCCTAGGGAATAGGCAAGTTTTGAGGCCTAGGAGGAGACGTTCGATATTCGCGGTTGAGGGAGTCCTGGACCAGGGGGTGTCCGGATAGCCGAACTATCATCATCGGCCGGACTCCAAGACTATGAAGATAGAAGATTGAAGACTTCGTCCCGTGTCCGGATGGGACTTTCTTTGGAGTGGAAGGCAAGCTTGGCGATACGGATATGTAGATCTCCTACCATCGTAACCTACTCTTTGTAACCCTAGCCCTCTCCGGTGTCTATATAAACCGTATGGCTTTAGTCCGTAGGACGAAGATTAATCATACCATAGGCTAGCTTCTAGGGTTTAGCCTCCTTGATCTCATGGTAGATCTACTCTTGTAACACACATCATCAATATTAATCAAGCAGGACGTAGGGTTTTACCTCCATCACGAGGGCCCGAACCTGGGTAAAACATCGTGTCCCTTGTCTCCTGTTACCATCCGCCTAGACGCACAGTTCGGGACCCCCTACCCGAGATCCGCCGGTTTTGACACCGACATTGGTGCTTTCATTGAGAGTTCCTCTGTGCCATCGCAATCAGGAAGGATGCCTTTTCCCGTCTTTAAAGACGGTGCCGTCGTCAAGGGAGCCTTAGCCGCTGGCCAAACTATCCGGCTAGGTGGTTTTCTTATGACCGCCTGTTCGGCCACCGCTCCGATGATGACCTCTCGGGTCATGAAAAGAGATCTTCACGTCAGCTCGGAATTCACCGAGCAGCTAGATCCGATTGAGCTCTCCTCCGTAAACGAGCTCTTGGATCGCATCGGCGCCCTAGGAGTCGCTACAGACTACGATCAGATTGGTCTTAAAACCGATCTGAGAGAAATTAACTCTCCCCAGGCTACCCACCACATTGTTGTGGTAGAGGAACAATGCGGCGACTCTTCTTCTATGTTAAAAACCAGCTATGTCCGGATTCCCAATCCCTCCTTGCCGGATTCCCGCGGAGGGACGGACGTCAATCAAATACTGAACCTAAAGTCAGGCATCGGACCAAATTTGTTGGAAGGCATCCAACAAACCAAGCTTCCAAATCCGGAAACTTCTTGGCCTTTGAGCCTCAGATCGGGCAGGGTTCCGAACTTAATTCCACCCGCCCACCCAAACATAAGCGATCTATCTCAAATACGGCAAGAGCCCGATGAAATAGTACATTATTACTGGGCCAGATTCCTCCTGGTTATGAACAGGATAAAGGACTGCCGTGAAGAAAGCGCGATTTCAATTTTTTGCAACAATTGCATGGACAAGGGAATCATAAACGCCATAAGTCATCGCGAAGTTACACGCTTCTCCGACCTAGCGACCATTCTACAAAAATACTGTGGGATGGAGAGCGCCTGGAAAACTGAAACCAGGTTTTGGGACAATCCGCCCCTGAATACAACCCCAGTCCGAAATAAAAGGGTGCGTCATACTCAAGCATCTGGATTAAAAACCAAAAAGCAAAAAAACCCTAAAGGCACGGAACCATACTGGAGGGATGGCTCAACGGACCCTGCAAAATCCACAGTACAGAGGGTGCCACTCCAACACATAGCCTTCGAGCATGTTGGATACTGCGGCAGGTGGCCAAAAGTGGCGAAGGCTTTCTAGCCCCGGACAACCAGCCCAATAGTACCAGTACGGTATTAACAGTCTTCGAGACTTTCGCGTCAAATAACATGCGGAAGCAAACAATCCGCAGCCTCGCCGAAGTCTACCAAGTAGCAACAACGAATCCATGGAGCGACACAGCTATCACCTTCAATGCCAGTGATGAACCTAAATTCCGAACAGCTCGAGCACCAGCCGCATTGGTCCTCAGTCTGATAGTGGACGGCTTTCATCTTACCAAGGTACTCATGGATGGCGGCAGCGGATTAAACCTCATCTATGAGGAAACTCTTCAAAAAATGGAAATTGACTGGAGCCGCATTGAGCGAAGCAGCACAACCTTCAGGGGAATAATCCCTAGTCGAGAAGTACGCTGCACAGGAAAAATCACACTAGACGTAGTGTTCGGCTTGCCGGACAACTACATGTCCGAAGAGGTCATGTTCCAAGTGGCCCCATTCGGCAGCGGATATCACGCCTTGTTAGGGCGAGAGGCATTCACAATCTTCCAATCTATACCCCATTATGGGTACATGAAGCTCAAAATGCCCGGGCCCAATGGAATAATCACTCTCGTCAGTGATCCAGATACAGCACTCTGCGCTGAAAATAAGACAGCCCCACTGGCCCTAGAGGCATTATCCGAAGCCCTAGCGGCAGAGGAACTCACTGCGCTGCGCTCCATGATGGATAGGGACGATGTGATACTCGATAAGAGGTCTAAGTCCACCTCTTTTAAACCAGCAGATGAAATAGTCAAATTCCAGGTCCATCCAACGGACCCCACAAAGACGGCCTCCATTGGGGCACAATTAAATCCTGATGTAGAAGCCGCACTACGAGAATTCCTTCAGGAAAATTGGGACATTTTCGCCTGGTACCCTTCAGACATGCCAGGAATCCCACGCAGGCTGGCAGAGCACAGCCTAAATATCCTAAAAGGATTCAAGCCAGTCAAACAGGCCCTTCGGCGATTTTCCGAACCCAAAAGACACGCAATGGGAGAGGAGCTAGCCCAACTCTTAGAAGCCAGATTCATCAGAGATATAAAACATCCGGACTGGCTAGCCAACCTAGCAATGGTACCAAAAAAGGACAAATCCTGGCGCCTTTGTGTCGATTTCAAAGACCTTAACAAGGCCTGTCCAAAGGACCCTTTGCCTCTCCCTCGCATCGACCAAATCATCGATGCTACCGCAGGGCACGATTCATTGTGCTTCCTCGACGCATACTCCAGGTACCACCAAATCAAGATGGCGGAAAAAGACCAGGTCGCAACGGCATTTATTACTCCATACGGACCATTCTGCTTCAACACAATGCCCTTCGGACTCAAAAATGCCGGCGCAACATATCAGCGCATGATCCAGACATGTCTGGCCACCCAGATAGGCAAAACAGTAGAGGCATACGTAGACGATGTGGTCGTCAAGACCAAACACGCCGAAACTCTAGTAGAAGACTTGAGGGTGACATTCGACAACCTCCGAGCATATGACATTAAGCTCAACCCGGAAAAATGTATTTTCGGTGTACCAGCCGGAAAGCTCTTGGGCTTCATTGTATCCGGTAGAGGAATTGAAGCAAACCCAGCCAAGATCCGAGCTCTGTCACAATTGGATATCCCAAAAGACCTCAAGAAAATACAAAACTAACTGGATGCATGGCGGCTCTTAGCTGCTTCATCTCCCGTTTAGGAGAGAAGGCACTGCCCCTCTATCGCCTCCTCCGGCGCACCGAACATTTCGAATGGATGGATGCTGCCACGGCCGGACTAGAAGAAATAAAGACCGTATTGGCAACAAATCCGGTCCTGGCCGCGCCCAACCTGGGCGAACCGATGTTGTTATATATCGCAACAACACATCAAGTTGTCAGCGCGGTACTCGTCGTCGAACGAGAAACAGAAGGGCACAAATTCCCTCTTCAAAAACCAGTGTACTACGTATCCACTGTCTTAACTCCATGCAAGTCCCGGTACCCACACTATCAAAAGATCGCGTATGCGGTGTTCATGGCATCCCGGAAGCTGCGACACTACTTTCAAGAGTGTTCCATAACGGTGGCCTCCGAAGTACCTCTCAACGACATTATAAACAACCACGATGCAACGGGCAGGATTGCAAAATGGGCCATTGAGCTCTTACCATTTGATATAACCGACAAACCACGGCGAGCTATCAAGTCGCAAGTTCTGGCTGACTTCGTCGCCGAATGGACCGAAGCCGAACTCCCTAAAGAGTACGGCACATACTCCAATTGGATCATGCATTTCGACGGCTCAAAATGTTGGCTGGCTTGGGGGCTGGCGTCGTCTTGACGTCCCCAACCGGAGACACAGTCCAATACATGTTTCAAATAATGTACACGGACTCCAACAATGCAGCCGAATACGAGGCCCTTCTACATGGCCTCCGGATGGCAATCTCCATGGGTATTCAACGCCTAGAGGTGCGCGGGGATTCAAACCTCGCAATATCCCAAGTAAATGGAGACTTTGACGCCAAGGATCCGAAAATGGCAGCCTACCGTAACGCTGTCCTACAAATGTCAGCCCGGTTCGAAGGACTCGAATTCCACCATGTAGCCCGGGATAATAACCAGGCAGCAGACGTGTTGGCACACATCGGCGCAAAACGCGACGCCGTCCCTCCAAACATCTTCCTGGAGCGGCTCTTTAAGCCATCCGTATTATGGGAAGAGGAGTCCGGAAATAACAATCCGGAACCAACTGCATCACCTAACGCAGAACATTGTGACACAATTCGGTGGCTCAGCCAATGAAATAACAGATTCAGCCCATGAAATACTAGCAGTAATTGCCCCGTGGACGAAACCATTCCTAGCTTACTTAATTAGGCAGGAACTTCCCGAAGACCAAAATGAGGCCCGCTGCATAGTTCGGCGATCTAAAGCCTACAAGGTCCACGAGGGAGAACTTTATAAGAAAAGCACAACCGGAGTCCTTCAGAGGTGTATCTCCGAAGAGGAAGGGCGAAATCTCCTGGCTGAAATTCATGCCGGACTCGGCGGGTACCACGCCACCACCCGGGCTCTTGTAGGCAAGGCCTTCCGTACAGGATTTTATTGGCCGACCGCCCGGGCAGATGCTCAGGACTTAGCCAACGATGCGTCGGTTGCCAGCTCTTTGCTAATCAGAGACATGCCACCCACCGCCCTCAAAACTATACCCATTACTTGGCCGTTCACGGTCTGGGGCTTGACATGGTTGGACCCCTTAAAGGGGGAACCCACAAGCACAAATACCTATTGGTCATGGTGGACAAATTCACCAAATGGATAGAGGCCAAGCCGGTTAAAACGGCAGAATCCAGACCTGTGATAGACTTCATATCCGGGGTAGTACACCGTTTTGGCGTCCCCCACAGCATCATCACTGATAATGGCACGAATTTCACGGCCGACGAGGTTAAATTCTGGTGCAAAAACATGGGCATTAAGCTCGACTACGCTTCAGTGTACCACCCTCAAACTAATGGTCAAGTGGAACGAGCAAATGGTCTAATCATGAGCGGCATTAAACCCAGATTAGTGCGGTCCCTCACGGAATCTAACATGCACTGGGTAGAGGAGCTCGACTCTGTACTCTGCGGGCTGCGGACCACGCCAAACCGCACAACTGGATTCACACCATTTTTTATGGTATACGGCGCCGAGGCAGTTTTGCCCTTCGATATAATTCATGACTCACCTCGCGTGCGCATGTACGAGGAAAGAGAAGCCGAGTTGGATCGGCAGGACAGTTTGGACGCTTTAGAGGAGGAGCGCGATGTGGCAAAATCCCGTTCCGCATTCTATCAACAGCAGGCTCGAAGATATCAAAGCAGAGAAATACGGGCCAAAACTTACAATGTTGGCGAGCTAGTTCTACGCCTGCCGGACAAGAAAAAGGACAAACTCAAGCCCAAATGGGAGGGTCCCTTCATCATCGACCAAGTCCTTACCGGCGGTGCATACCGTCTACGCAACGCATCTGACAACTGACTCGAGCCAAACCCATGGAACGCAGCCCGTCTCCGAAGATTTTACGCCTAGCGCCGCACTCAGGGTTCGTCTCCTTCCTCCGTCCACCTTTCATGTTTTTTCACTGTCTTTGTTTTCCCTCCTTTTTCCTCCCTCTTTTAGTACAAACCTCGTGAGGGCTAATCTGCGTTTTGTTCACACTCACTCGATGTGCTACTCGCACTCGTTGTACCTGGGGGCTTCTTTAACAGAAGCTTATTTATATGGGCTTCATGCCCACCACATGTGTCACACTTCCGCATGTACCTTTTGATCACCATTATATGCATCGATATGACTTAAGTTTTGGCCAAGCCGGGTTGCCTGGCTCCTGTGCTTACCCCTACGTTCCCGATTGTTCGGCTAGGAGGTAAAGGGAGCACCTCTGCGATTGTTACTGCCGGGTCAGCCGGATGTGTACCTCAGACTGGGTGAAGCCGAAGGCTAGCGTTCTTAAGGGAATATTCGGTTGGTGACCTGAAAGATGATTTATTACTTACTGATTTATCCTTCCCCAGATGCTTTTTCTGCTATTTTCACAGTCCGGACATGCACTTTAGGGCATGCCTCCCAGGGAAAGGAACCCTTAACAGAACTATTCTCCCTGGAAGATGTTTCTTACTAACCATGTAATATAACATAGCTAGTTGGGCACTTGTCTGATAAAGCAATTATGACCCCTACGCCTTGTCTCCATGCATGCCCTGGTTCTTTTATAACCGTCAGGGTATTCGGACACACTCCGGACTGTTGGGTCCCGAGGTTTAAGCGAAAAGGTCCGCAAAGGCAAACGATCTACAATCCGGCTAGAAGGAATTTTACATGTCATTTTAAAATTACATCTTCAAACAGACTGATTGTACTCCTCTTCAATCCCATCTAATAGGATGTCTAATTTACAGTCCTGTTGGGAATATTTCGCGGCCAACTCTACTTGGCCGTACATCAAGCTCACAGGGATCCCCTTCCCATCGGGCCCCACAGGTCCGACCTCGGCCATGTGGTTTGGGTCAGCCTTCAGGTACCGCGTCTTCACCATGGCCCAGGCCTCCCTGGCGCCTTGATGGCAGGCCGACATCTTCCACAGATGGAGACGTCGCCGTACTCCCTGAAGCTTCTCAGCAAGCCCTCCAAGGCCTTCAGGTAGAGAGACAGAAGGCCATAAGGCCTGAACGACGCTGCTCATCGCCTGCCGAACACATTCGTGCAGTTGCAGCAGCTCGGGAAGAGGGTCTCCCGTGGAACCAGGCATCTCCTCCGCCGGACGACCCGTGAGCACACCTACAGACACATTTCTGTCAATCGACTTCCTCGCCGAACTCTTCTTTTCAAAAGAGTTTGCTCAAGCACTTACTATAAATGCCGCGACGAAGCCGCCGATTCTCCTTTGCGGAGTTAGACAGCTGGACCCGAACATCTTTTAGTTCTTTGCCCAGCTGGGTGTTGGCATCTTGGAGCTTGTTCCTCTCCGGCTGCACCTTCATAAGCACCCTCTCGCCGGCCTTCTACTGGCGCAGCAGCTGTTGCTCGTCCGGATCTAGTCCGGCACCCTCTGCAATATTATTGTCAAACTATACACACACGCCGCACTTCATAAACTCCTTTCTTTTTCAAAATATGAATTACCAGAGGGGGTCTACGTGGCTCCCCCGGCAGCGGCTAGTGCGGCCTCAAGTTGGGCCTTGCATTCTTGAAGCTCCTGAGACAGGTGGGTATTCTTCTTAGTAAGATCCTGCATAACAAATGATCCTTAAATCAGTTAGTTTAACAATTTTAAGTCTCGGGGGCTACTGGCATATATAACTATTAAAATTCCTTACCCGTATGTCCTTTACATACTGCTCCGTGGCTCTGGTTAAACCATCTTGAGCAGCACAGAGGTGCGCGTCTCCCGCATTAAAGGCATTTTACGCCTCAGGGGAGAAACATGCGTCATGAAGAACTGTCCGATGGCGCCTGTGATTCATGGCGCTCTCAACCTTAGACCTGGTGACCTGTCGGCATCCTCCGTTGGAGGAGCATCCGGCTCGCACCTTGCGCTCGCCTCCCCCTCCGGACCAGGCATTGGAGCCTGGCTGGCGGAGGCTTGGTGGGCACCCTCTCCGGACTCAGTCCGGCGAGCGCTCTTTCTCCTGGAAGAATCATGAGCATTAATATGCCTCCCAGGAGTCTTTCCCTTAAAAGATGATGGTGCACCATACCTTTGCGGCGACATTTCGATTCGCGCCGCACTCCTCTTCCGCCTGCTAGGCCGCACTGACCTCGTTTGGTTAGTCGCCGCGGGCTCGGCTTCCCGCTATGAAGGCACCTCCTGCGTAGCACCGTTGGTACACGATGGTCAGGAATAAGCATTAAAAAGGTAACGGTGTCAGTACTTCAGTCGTACTCACCTGGGAAGCCGGACATAAACCGGGGTAGTCAGCCGTAATGGCGACTAAAGCATTGTCTATGCTGAGCTGGTGGAACACCCCGTCAATCAAATCCACCTTTATGTCCGGATCCTCTTCGGAGGCCGGATCAAGGGATCTTCCCGGATCCTCGGGTTGTGGAGTTGGGCTTTCTATGCCCTCCACATCCCGGCGTAGTTCCTACATCGAAATCATAAGGTAAGACACTTATCTTTGAAAGTGCGGATCAGATATATAAACATCCGCTTACCCAGCTTTGAGGGTTATTCATGGAGAATCCATTCAATGGACTCGTACGGAGAAAGTCCTCCTCCTCCCCCTTGTACAAGCCGAACAGGATCTTCACCAGATCGGCGGCCGATCCCGGTCCCGTGCGGCCATGACGGGTGGCGTCATTCTCCCCGTTAAAATCCCACATGGGGTGGCCCCTATATTGGAGCGGTTGCACCCCTTGCATAATGCATGTGGCCATGACTCCAATCATGGTTAATCGGGCTAGTAGCCGTATCCGGCCCATTAGATAGTGGACGCTCCTATCATCTTCCCGTTGAGGGCTCCGCGGGCGCCAACTCAGGCGTTTCTTTAGAGGAGCGTTGCTAAACTCCAGGAGGCCGATCCGAACTAGATCCGGCAGTGGGGCGTCTTCCATATAGAACCACTCCGAAGGCCAGTCTTTGGATGCCTTCTTCGGGGTTCCGGATAGATATCCAGTCCCGGCGATGCGCCATATTTCGGCTCCGCCCACTTGATATATCGACCCCCCATGGGAACGGGGTACAAGGCAAAACAGCCTCTTCCACAGCGCAAAATGGGGCTCAATGCCCAAGAACAGCTCGCAAAGAGCTACGAAGCTCGCGATGTGCAAAATGGAGGCAGGCGTGAGGTGGTGAAGTTGGAGTCCATAGAACTCTAGGAGCCCCCGAAGAAACGGATGTGTAGGAAATCCGAGTCCCCTTATTAAGTAGGGGACGAAGCATACCCGCTCTCCTTTGGAGGGATTGGGGACGCTCTCCGCCTGCTTCCCACCCTTGTAGGTGGCCAGTCCGGCTCGAACCGGAACCATAAAGGCCGGGGGAAGGTATCCCTCTGTTTGGAGCGTCACTAACTCGCTATGCGGGACGGAGCATCTCCTCCAATCTCCTTGCTGAGGACTGGGAGCGCGAGAAGAGGAGCCGTGTCGACTGTCCATGTTGAAATGGATTTTTTGGTCAGATGCGCCTCGATGAGTGCTTGCGGAAGGAGGATGGTGTGATTTGGATCTAGGATCCTCGCCTCTCTTATAGGCAGCTTATTCGCGCAGCTAGGGGGTAAAACGTAAGAATACCTTGGCTCTTCGCATTCATACGACACGTGGAAGAAGGCCATTATTGGACGTAGAAGCCAAGGAGCGCAACATTTATGAAGCAACCGGACACTATCCGGCAAACACCTGGAGCGTGAAGGAGAACCCTCCTTGCAAACGCCGAAGACAACATACGCGCCGGACTCGTCATCATTGAAGCCAGGTTCAGGGGCTACTGAGGGAGTCCTGGACCAGGGGGTGTCCGGATAGCCGAACTATCATCATCGGCCAGACTCCAAGACCATGAAGATAGAAGATTGAAGACTTCGTCCCGTGTCCGGATGGGACTTTCCTTGGCGTGGAAGGCAAGCTTGGCCATACGGATATGTAGATCTCCTACCATTGTAACCGACTCTGTGTAACCCTAGCCCTCTCCGGTGTCTATATAAACCGGATGGCTTTAGTCCGTAGGACGAAGAACAATCATACCATAGGCTAGCTTCTAGGTTTAGCCTCCTTGATCTCGTGGTAGATCTACTCTTGTAACACACATCATCAATATTAATCAAGTAGGACGTAGGGTTTTACCTCCATCACGAGGGCCCGAACCTGGGTAAAACATCGTGTCCCTTGTCTCCTGTTACCATCCGCCTAGACGCACAGTTCAGGACCCCCTACCCGAGATCCGCCAGTTTTGACACCGACAGCGGTCTTTATATAGGGGTACAGACCCGTCTTTTTCTTTCGCGCTTGCTTCTTCCTCAACCCCTACTACCCCGAGTTCCAACACCCGGGTTTCAATCGCCACAAGCTCCAATCATGTCCAGATCCAGCCGTCAAGGCCGGTGGGTGGCTTCTTCTGTCACGGAGGGATATATTGCAAACCTTCGGGCAGCGAGGTATCTGACCGCAGAAATCTTTCATCGGCTTCCTGCCGAGGGGCAGGTTATTCCCACCCCCAGATCCGGCGAGAGGGTCGTGTTCGTCTCCCACTTCCTCCGCGGGTTAGGGTTTGCGCTTAACCCCTTCCTCGGAGGGCTCATGTTCTATTATGGGCTAGATTTTCATGATCTGGCCCTGGACTCCATTCTTCTTATCTCGGTGTTCATCATCATGTGGGAAGCCTTCCTCCGAACTCCTCCGCACTTTGGCTTATGGCTCAAGACCTTCAATGTGAAGTTGCAAGTGATAGAGGGGGAGCAGGTAGAGTGTGGTGGTGCCATAGTGAGCAAGCTTGCTAGTGCTATTTGGTTGAAAGGATCTTTTGCCAAATCTTCCGACTTATGGCAGCAGGGGTGGTTCTATATCACCGAGCCCCATTGCTCCAAGTGGGCAGATGCGCCTGAATTTCGATCCAGCCCCCCAATTCAGCTTGCATCATGGATTAATAAGGGATTCGACTGGGGATCAACGAGGTGCGGGCTTTGCAAAGTCGCATCCGAAGCCTCATTGAGAGGGACATCAATGTCGTCAACATTGTTCAAGTAATGCTAGTCCGCCGGACCATGCCGTGCCAGCGACAGCCTCTCCACATGTGGGAGTGCAATCCAGAAGGGCCGCGCACTCTTCAGTACTTCTTCGGCACTACGCACGAAGGATTGTGGAGATTATTTTTTGGGAAACGAAAGCAATGGCCGGACACCACCGAAGATATCGGCCTAGACTGTAACCATCCGGACACCCTGGTAAGCACCCGTTCGCCGAACACCTTATAAATGGATACCCAATGGCAAGACACTAACTGAATCATCCTTTGAGGGCTATATAAAGAAAGTGGAACGAATTAGGTGTCCGGCGCCCCTTCCCGAAGATTCAGCTAATCCTGTGTTAACAAGGATGCTGGCCTCAGCACCATACCCGGTGCCGGCAAGGGAGGGTAAAGAGGAGAGTGAGAAGACCCGAGATGACCTTCATTCCGGAGGTACGTCGGATACTAAGTCCAAAGAAATCGACCTTTCCTCGCCTGAAGACAGAGGCGAAAGAGGACCCAACATCCCTTCTCCAAGCAGGAGGAAAAGGGCCGCCTCCGAACGTTGGGAGGGGCAGTCTCCCAAGAGGGGCAAGGTGCCACCGCCAAGCGGCTTGGGTTTGGAAAGCGACGCCATTGAACAACTCCAACATGGGGACAAGCCCTCGACCGAACGTAAGTGAATCCGGGGCACTTTGATAGAATCCCGCTCCTTTGCCGTTATCGAAGATATACTTAACGTGTCCGTGCATTTTTACAGGTCGGCACAGAGTTTTTCTGGGCAATCCTCTTCTTCGGGAGGTCTCCTCCCAGAGATGATGGAGAGCGAGACGCCTCCCCCAACCTCCTCGCCCAATAAGGTGGACGACTCTGAAGTGTCATCGCGGAGGGTTTTTCTTGATCAACAAGCTACGCAGGGGATAAACACTACAAAAAAAGACACACACGTGACATTTTGGGCCGAATGAAAATCTTTTCGGTCATACTTATGACACTTCTATGACGATAATTGTGACAAAACACGGTATCATCATAGATGTGGTGGGGTCCTACTTCTATGACAAAAAATCATGACAGAAAATGGGCTTTTCGTGCTGGGTGGGGCGGAGACGCAGCTGCATGACATTCTTCGGGCCGTCCATGACAGAAAAAACCATGGTAGAAGCAAGGGCGCGGAAAATATCGGGGACTCCCCGGTTATGTTGGGTGGTCGGGGGCCGAGCGATGCGCGTTTCTCTCGTACGTACGTGCGTGTGTGTGAGGCCTTGGGCTCTAACTGAACCCCAGCGATTGCAGTGCAGTCTACGCGTTACTGAACCTGAGCGATCAATTGATGGCTGTTAACTGAACCCGATCGAGCGATTCCTTCGCTACTGCTGCTAACTGGAGCAGATCGATGCTACCTTTGGATGAACAGTGAGTGTTGTTGGGGGGTTTGGATGAACAGTTCCCGGTGGGCGTGGATGAACAGGACCCTATGGCGTTGCCTCTGGATGAACAGGACCCCTATCATTCGAGCCGGTTTGGGCTGGATGAACAGGACCCCGTGGAGGGTAGGATGAATAGGACCACCCCATGGAGGGCTGGATGAATAGTAGATGGTGGAGGGCTGGATGAGCAGTAGCCCGTGGAGGGGGTGGTTGAACAGGAGCTCGTGGAGAGGGCTAGTTGAACATTAGCCGATGGAGTAGCGCGCGGTGGAGGCTGGATGAACATGAGCCCGTGGATGAACAGTCGCAGGTGGAGGCTGGAGGAGGTCGACGGTGGATGAACAGTAGCCCGTGGAGGCTGGCGGGGGTCGACGGTGGAGATGAACAGTATCCCGTGGAGTCCCGTTTTGTGGTACGCCACACCCCTCCTGATGAACAGGACCCCCGTTTCGACCGTAGCGCTCCAACACAAGTCTGTTTCCTCCGTTTTGGGGTACGCCACACCCCTCCCGATCAACAGGACCCCTGTTTCGACCGTAGGAGGTCCATTTCCTCCATTTTGCGGTACGCCAGATTCCTCCCGATGAACAGGATACTGTTTCGAACATGGTCGGTCGAACACAAGGCCGTTTCCTCCGTTCTGCGGGACGCCAGACCTTGTTTCCATCGGCTGTTCTGTCCAAGCCCTCCCGATGAATATGGCAACGCATTCCGTTCCGACCCAGCCGGTTGGCTTCCCATGAACACGGTGATGACGCAGTTTCTCCGTTCCCACCCAGCCATGTACACGAGCCCTGGCCGTACGTATGCGCGAGTAGGCATTTGAGACCCTTCCCGTATGTACGTACGTGGCCGTATTTTCTTTCTTGCACACTGGCCGTTGTACATATGTGTACATGCTACGTGCGCCCCTCAACTACGACACGTGCGTACCTCTACATCGACCAGTATGTACGTACACGTTCGTGACGTGAATGACAATGCTAGGTATGCTTCGACCTGGTGGGTTCCGACTGTCAGGCACTTCCTTGCCTGCGAAGATGTAGCTGGTGGGTCCCAGCAGTCAGGGGGCGAATCGTTTTTTTTTGCCCGGATGCACTTCCTTGCGTGCGAAGAAGTAGCTAGTGGGTCCCAACAGTCAGGGGGAAATGTTTTTTTCATGAAATACGGTGGCCCGTCCGGTAGTTCCCCGCTGTTAGGTGGAGGAACAATTATTTTGCGCGTAATAAGGAGGCACTTCCTTGCTGCGGTCGTGGGCCCAGCTGTCAGCCTCTCCACGACAGTACTCTTCCGATGGAAGTCATTCCTTGACCATGTTGACCACGCCACACCGAGAGCACCAGGGCAGTGGACGACGGTGAGGCCTAGGAAGGGGACGACGCAGAGCTGGGGAAGACGCGGCAGTGGAAGCCCACACGGAGAGGAGTACGAGGGTTCACTGGTTCAGCTGCGGTGTGAGGCTGTCGTCACCGCAGAATAATAGGGGGTGTGGGTGAGTAGAGGGATGGCCTGGCCAGCGGTGGGAGTAGTAGGGGGCGGTGAGGCCTCCGCCGCATCGCAGCCAGTCATGGGAGGCAGGAGCACGAGGCACGACCGGCGCTGCTTTGGGTGGCTGGAGCAAGAAGACCAAAGGTTGAAGAAGCACTACGGCAGTTGGATGGACATCGTATGGTCACTGGAGCTAGAATCGTGCATATTGACTAAGTTGACAAAGTCCTCCATCCCCGTCAACTTAGTAGGCCCACAAGTCAGCCTGCCACTGTACTCATTCCTAGCTAGTAGGGGGAGTATTCATTTTTTGTGCGTAATAAGGAGGCACTTCCTTGCGTGCAAAGATATAGCTGGTGGGTCCAAGCTGTCAGTGGCGGTAATGTTTTTTTCATGAAATACAGAGGCCCTGTCGCTGGGTCCCAGATGTCAGGTGGAGGAATCATTATTTTGCGCGTAATAAGGAGGCATTTCCTTGTGTGCGACCGTGGACCCAGCTATCAGCCTCTCCACGTACAGTCCACTTCAGGTGCATGTCGGTCGTTGACCACGTTGACCAGGCTGCGCCGAGAGCACCAGGGCGATGGACGACGGCTAGGCCAAGGAAGGGAACGACATGGAGCCAGGGAAGACTCGGCAGTTGTTTCCCACGCGGAGCGGAATACGACTGTATGAGGGTTTACTGATTCGTCTGCCGTCGCTGGAGAATAATAGCAGGTGTCGGTGAGTAGAGGGATGGCTAGGCCAACGATGGGAGTACGGTGGGGCGGTGAGGCCTGCGCGGCAGCGCAGTTGGCTGCGGGGAGGAGGGAGCAGGCAGTCCCGCCGGCGCTTGTTTGAGCGGCTGGAGCAGGAAGAGTAGAGATTGAAGAAGCACGACGGCCGTTGGATGGACATCCAACAGTCACTGCTTGTGCGTCAACCTTTTTTTAGGAAAGCCTCAAATCTGTGGAAAACATCATACAGCCCATCTGCCATTATTTCTAATAATTTACAGCCCGGTTGCTAATTCTTAAGGTTTTTTTGGAGCCCATATTCTTTTTGTTAGCATTACAGCCTATATTGTGGCCACGGTTAAAAAATTATATGAAATTTTGCGTATTTCAGTGCGGTCCGAACTGCTTTTAATCCAGAAATTTTGAGTCACATTCAAACTGATTTTAAAAATAAATGTATATCAATATAAAATCCAACAAATTGTCCACGCATAAAAATCAATGCAATTTAAAATCTCGAAATGAAAAAAGAAATTTGAAACTAATTGCCGGTTTGATGTGTTTTAAAAATGCACAATCCATTTCTCATTACTGATAGGCCATTTTCTCGGCCAGCCGAATGAAGCTCTCCTCGTCTTGAAAGATTTGCAGCCCAACAGGCCTGACAAAGCGACTTACTTGGCAAATCACAACAAAACTGGGTTGTGGCCGTGGACCCGGCTGTCAGCCTCTCCATGTACAGTACTCTTCCGATGGAAGTCGGTCGTTGACCACATTGACTACGCTGCACCGAGAGCACCAAGGCGGTGGACGACGGCAAGGCCTAGGAAGGGGACGACGCAGAACCGGGGAAGACGCGGCGGCGGATGCCCACATGGAGAAGAGTACGAGGGTTTACTGGTTTGGCTGCGGTGTGAGGCTGCCGTTGCTGCAGAATAACAAGGGGTGTGGGTTAGTGGAGGGATGGCCTGGCCGGCGGTGGGAGTAGTATGGGGGCAGTGAGGAATCCGCGGCAGCACAACCGGCCATGGGAGGCAGGAGTAGGCGGCACGACCGGCGCAGCTTTGGGCGGCTGCAACAAGAAGACCAGAGGTTGAAGAAGCCATATGGCCATTGGATGGACATCATACGTCACTGGAGCTAGAATCATTCATATTGACTAAGTTAACAAAGCCCTCTATCCCCGTCAACTTAGTAGGCCCACAAGTCAGCCACCCACCATGGTGGGTCCCACCTAGCAGGGGGTGAGGGAGTCCTGGACTAGGGGGTGTCCGGGTAGCCGAACTATCATCATCGGCCGGACTCCAAGACTATGAAGATACAAGATAGAAGACTTCGTCCCGTGTCCGGATGGGACTTTCCTTGGCGTGGAAGGCAAGCTTGGCGATACGGATATGTAGATCTCCTACCATTGTAACCGACTCTGTGTAACCCTAGCCCTCTCCGGTGTCTATATAAACCGGATGGCTTTAGTCCGTAGGACGAACAACAATCATACCATAGGCTAGCTTCTAGGGTTTAGCCTCCTTGATCTCGTGGTAGATCTACTCTTGTAACACACATCATCAATATTAATCAAGCAGGACGTAGGGTTTTACCTCCATCAAGAGGGCCCGAACTTGGGTAAAACATTGTGTCCCTTGTCTCCTGTTACCATCCGCCTAGACGCACAGTTCGGGACCCCCTACCCAAGATCCGCCGGTTTTGACACCGACATTGGTGCTTTCATTGAGAGTTCCTCTGTGTCGTCACCGATAGGCTCGATGGCTTCTTCGATCATCATCAACGACGCAGTCCAGGGTGAGACCTTCCTCCTCGGACAGATCTTCGTATTCTGCGGCTTTGCACTGCGGGCCAACTCGCTTGGCCATCTAGAGCAGATCGAAAGCTACGCCCCTGGCCGTCAGGTCAGATTTGGAAGTTTAAACTTCACGGATGACATCCGCGGGGACTTGATCTTCGACGGATTCGAGCCACAGCCAAGCGCGCCGCACTATCATGATGGGCATGATTTAGCTCTGCAGCCGGACAGTACCCTGGAGGCCGCACTCGAGCCCGCTCCGATCTTCAATTTGGAGCCAGCTGCGCAGATCGAGGACGGATGGCTAGACACCGCCTCAGGGGCTGCAACCTCTATGGTGATAGAGCCAAACACTAACCTTGTCCCTCATGAAGCTCGTGACTCCGAGGTGCCGGACTCCTTGTCGGAGTCCGAACCTCCCGCGCCCCTTCCAATCGAATCCGATTGGGCGCCGGTCATGGAGTTCACCGCAGCGGACATCTTTCAACACTCACCTTTCGACGACATCTTGAGTTCGCTAAAGTGTCTCTCATTATCAGGAGATCCCTGGTCGGACTGCGGTCAGGACGGTTGGGATGCGGACGACGAAGAAATTCAAAGCCCACCCACCACCCACTTAGTAGCCACTATCGACGATCTAACCGACATGCTAGACTACGACTTCGAAGACATCGACGGTATGGACGACGATGCCGGAGACGACCATCATATGACATATACATGGTGGATATCCCAAAGGATGGGAATGGCGAAGCAACAGCGGAGGAGCGAAGCAACAGCGGAGGATGACCCCTCCAAGAAACAGCCCAAGCGCCGGCGTCAGCGGCGCCGCTCTAAATCCCGCCACAGCAAGAATGAAGATTCCGGCACCGGAGATAATAACACACCGGACAATGCCGAAGACAACCCACTCCAGCAAGATTCAGCGCAGGAGGACAGAGACGCCAACCCTCATGAGAGAGCGGCAGAAGAAGAGGTAGAGGATTATATGCCTCCCTCCGGAGACGAGGCAATCCTCGACGATGACGAATTCGTCGTGCCTGAGGATCCCGTCGAACAAGAGCATTTTAAACGCAGGCTTATGGCCACGGCAAACAGCCTCAAGAAAAAGCAGCAACAGCTTAGAGCTAATCAAGATCTGCTAGCCGACAGATGGACTGAAGTCCTCGCGGCCGAAGAGCATGAGCTCGAGCGCCCCTCCAAAAGCTAGCCGAAACTCAAGCTGCTCTCCCGATTAGAGGAGGAGGCGTATGAACCTGCATCACCAGCAGACAATACGGCTGACCGACCACCCCGTGGTCGCGACAGAGAGGCCCCTAGGCCCTTCACTAGAACCGTAACCCGGCATCGCTCGAAAAGCACAAAGCCACAGGGGAACGCTCCGGACTTGCGAGATATATTGGAGGATAAGGCAAGACAATCAAGATCGATCTATGGATCTCGTGGGCGCCCCATGATACGTGACGACAACCGTCACACCGGACACAGTAAGTCCGGCCAGGCCGAACAAAATAGACAAAGCTCTTTTGAGCTCCGTCGTGATATCACCCAGTACAGAGGCGCCGCACACCCACTATGCTTCACAGATGAACTAATGGATCATCAAATCCCCGAAGGGTTTAAACCCATGAATATTGAATCTTACGATGGCACAACAGACCCCGCAGTTTGGATCGAAGACTATCTCCTCCACATCCACATGGCCCGCGGTGACAATCTTCATGCCATCAAATATCTCCCACCCAAACTTAAAGGACCAGCCCGACATTGGCTTAACAGCTTGCCAGCAGAGTCAATCGGGAGTTGGGAAGACCTGGAAGCCGCATTCCTCGATAACTTCCAAGGCACGTATGTGCGACCACCAGACGCCAATGACCTAAGCCACATAATTCAGTAGCCAGACGAATCGGCCAGACAATTCTGGAAATGGTTCTTAACCAAGAAAAACCAAATCGTGGACTGTCCGGATGCGGAGGCCCTCACGACCTTCAAGCATAACATCCGAGACGAGTGGCTTGCCCGGCACCTGGGACAGGAAAAGCCAAAATCCATGGCAGCCCTCACATCACTCATGACCCTCTTCTGCGAAGGTGAGGACAGCTGGCTAGCATGCAGCAACAACCTCAGCAAAATTTTTGGAAGTCCGGATATCAAGGACCGAAATGGCAGGTCGCATCGCAACAAAAACAAACGCCGCATTAACGGTGATAATAGTGAAGATACGGTAGTCAATGCTGGATTCAGAGGCTCTAAACCTGGTCAGCGGAAAAAGCCATTCAAAAGAACTACTCCGGGTCCGTCCAATTTGGACCGAATACTCGACCGCTCGTGTCAGATACACGGCACCCCCGAAAAGCCAGCCAACCACACCAACAGGGACTGTTGGGTATTCAAGCAGGCAGGAAGTTAATTGTCGAAAACAATGACAAGGGGCTGCATAGCGATGACGAGGAGGAGACCCGACCGCTGAACAATAGAGGACAGAAGGGTTTGCCCCCATAGGTGCGGACGGTGAACATGATATACGCAACGCACATACCCAAAAGGGAGCGGAAGCGTGCACTCAGGGATGTATACGCGATGGAGCCAGATGCCCCGAAGTTCAATCCATGGTCCTCCTGCCCGATCACTTTTGACCGAAGGGACCACCCCACCAGCATCCGCCATAGCGGATTCGCCGCATTGGTTTTAGACCCAATCATCGATGGATTTCACCTCACCAGAGTCCTGATGGATGGCGGCAGTAGCCTGAACCTGCTTTATCAGGATACAGTGCGCAAAATGGGCATAGACCCCTCAAGGATTAAACCTACCAAGACGACCTTTAAAGGCGTCATACCAGGTGTAGAAGCCAATTGTACAGGCTCAGTTACACTAGAAGTGGTCTTCGGATCCCTGGATAACTTCCGAAGTGAGGAGTTAATCTTTGACATAGTTCCGTTCCGCAGCGGCTATCATGCTCTGCTCAGACGTACCTCGTTCACAAAGTTCAATGCGGTGCCGCACTACGCATACCTCAAGCTCAAGATGCCAGGCCCTCAAGGAGTCATCACGGTCAACGGAAACACTGAACGGTCTCTCCGAACGGAGGAACATACAGCGGCTCTCGCGGTAGAAGTACAATGCAGCCTCTTAAGGCAATTCTTGAGTCCGGCCGTTAAGCGACCGGACACGACTAAACGCGCCCGGAGTAACCTACAACAAGACCACCTGGCACGTTCCGAGCATGCATAGTAGTGCGGCCCCAACCCCAGCCCCTGCAAAACATCAAGACAGGTCCTTCGCGTACACCATTACGCTCTAAAGATACCATGGGCATGGGGAGAGGGGCACGACCACGATAGGCCCAGCATGCGGCTCAACCACACCAGGGGCTCTCAAGTGTGTCATTCTTTTTTATTTGTTTTTTATTTTTACCCACAGGACTCCGTTCGTTAGAGGCCCTGTCCGGCAGCAGACCTGCCAAACTCACGATGCAACAGCCAGGGAAGAACAAAGGCTACAACGAATATCCAGGTAGTCTCCATTACGAGCATTAAATCTGTTTTATGCACCATTCCGTAGCCTACCCCTGGAGGGGGACATGTTTAATAGTCCCACCCCTTGCTTATCGCACCATTTGTATCGTTCTGCATTTACAGCAGTTTTTCTTGAATAAGGAATGCAGCACCTTTTTGCTTCCAATTGCATTTCTTTCTTATACATATGTTCATTTATGACATGTTGCATCCGTACATTTTGGTACAGCTAAATACACCAGGGGCTTATGTTTCCCGCATCATGGTGTGATAAGTCCGACCACTTTCACAAGTGCGGCACCCCGAACTTATAGCATTATATGCATCGGCTCCGAATCATGTCTTGGGTCAATAGTTGGGTTTGCCCGGCTCCCATGTTTTGGTACCTTACGTTCCGTTGTATCGGCTAAGGTAGCACTGGGAGAACCACTGCGATTGCGCCCCAGTTGAGCTGGGTGAGCGCCTCAGTGGAGAAAGCTAAAATTGACCGTCATGATGAGGCGAGAGCTGGTTGCTGTTCTAGAGGTTTTTTCCGAGTCCCTAAAGACTTATGCCACTTAGAGCGAGGAGCCGGCTTTTGTCCGGCCCAGCCGTGGATAGCTCCCCAAATTCGGCCTTCCGAAGACTAGGGGCTTTGCTGAAATTTAAAATTATAGAATTATATGGCTAAGTGAGAGTGTTCAAGCATTATAAGTCCGGTTGCCTTGTTCGCTGTGTTGAGCGCCTCCCTAGATGGACCCAAAAATGGGAACAAGAGTGCTCAAGTTTATCCCGAACACCCCAGCACTCGTGGCATGGGGGCTGAAGCCGACGACTTGCCATCTCTCAGATTTGATAAACAGCCGCACAGAAGGTAATATTTTAAATTAACAGGCATTGCTTAGCGCATATGAACTAAGTTTTCAGCGCACAGGATAACAAAATGCGAGCCTACTCAAATATTACATCTTTGGAGCACTCACCCGCAATAGTGCGGGCACCCATCAGGACACTCTTATAATACATCTCGGGTGTGCAGTGCTCCTTGCCCTGCGGTGGTGGGTCCGTCACAAGCTTCTGGGCATCCATCTTGCCCCAGTGCACCTTTGCGCGGGCAAGGGCCCGATGGGCACCTTCAATACAGGCGGAGTTCTTGATGACTTCAACCCACAGGCACGCATCCACCAGCCGCCGCACCAGGCCGAAGTAGCTCCCAGGCATGGCCTCCTTAGGCCACAGCCGAACTATGAGGCCCTTCATGGCCTGTTCGGCCGCCTTGTGGAGCTCGACCAGCTGCTTCAGCTGGTCGCTAAGGGGCACCGGATGTCCGGCCTTAGCATACTGAGACCAGAAGACCTTCTCCGTCGAGCTCCCCTCCTCGGCCTGGTAGAACGCGGCAGCATCGGACACGCTACGAGGAAGATCTGCGAACGCTCCTGGAGAGCTTCGAATTCGGGTAAGCAACAGGTAATTAACACTCACATGCTTACTTAGCATGAAAACTGCCTTACCCGCTACTATTTTCTTCAACGCCTCGATTTCTTGGAGGGCTTTGTAGGCTTCGGCCTTAGCGGCTTTGGCACTCTCAAGAGCCAATGCAAGCTCAGACTCTCGAGTCTTCGAGTCACGCTCCAGGCTCTCATGTTTTTTCACGAGATCCTGGAGCTCTTGCTGTACCTCCGCCACCCGCGCCTCCTGCTTCTCTCGCTCGGTGCGCTCCGCGGCCGCATTATGTTCGGCCGCGGTCACCGCCTCCTTCAAGGTAGCCGCCTCGTTAGTGGCCCCTGCAATACCCACGTTATCCTTGTCATTCTTCTTGCAACCAAAATCCTTTTCTGTAAGGTACAATTTTAATAAGGTGTTACTCACCTTCCTTGTCCTTGAGCTGCTTCTTGGCACGGCCAAGCTCGTTCTCGGACCACTCGAGGCTTTCCATCAAAGTATTGACCTCCGCAGTAAGTGCGGCAGAGGTCCACAGCACAGCCTGCAATCCCATATTGACATATTTTTTATGACTCCTGCGTATATCTTTTTAAAGATCCTCAGTCCGGCTTTTCTTTCTAAACACCGAATCGAGCATCAGGGGCTACTGTCTATGCGGTACTATTTTACATATATCAAAATTCTTACCTCAAAGCCTGTTAGAAGGCTGCCGCAGGCTTCGGTCAGCCCGCTCTTGGCGAGCTGAACCTTCTGAATCACCACACGCATAACAGTGTGGTGTTCCTCTTCGATGGAGGCGCCATTGAGCGCCTCCAGCAAGCTATCCGGCGCCTCCGGTTGGACGGAGGCTGCCGGCGTCACGGTCTTGCCCTTCTTATGAAGGGCCGCCCGCCGGACTCCAGAGACACTATGGGTTCCGGGGTCGAGTCCTGCGCAAAGTTCGGGAGGTTGTCTTGCGACACCTCCGGGGCCTCCCCCTCTGGTGGGTCCCTTCCCGGGATCCCACCTCGGCATCGTCCGCATCATGGGGGGTGGAGGCGGTCGGAAGAGAATCCATATCCGACGCACCTAAGGACCCGCTCGATGAAGCGGGAAGATCATCCTTGGGCGGACTACAGGGTTGTATGCAGTATTAGAAAGACATTGTGTGGCAAAAAATAAAAATCATGAAGTTATTCGGGAGTCCGGATACTTACGATCTCGCCAGGGGCTTGGCCCTTGGAGGCCAGTCCTCGTCGTCGTCACTGGCGTTGGCAGAGCAGTCCGAGGAAAGAGTTTTTCCCTTCTTGGACCCTTCGGCCTCCCTCGTTGGGGAGGCCTTTCTTTTCTTCCCTCCCCCCGCTGGGGGAGAGGCTTTCTTCTTCTCCTCCTCACCTTTGTGAGAGGAGTCAGCCTCGGAGTCATCATCCGATAACACCTGAAAACGGGAACTCTTCCGAGTCCCCGTGGCCTTCTTCTTGGCCTTCTTCTCCGGCACCACGTGGGGTGCCGGAGCCAGCAGCCTAGTTAAGCGGGCGTCCGCTGGGTCCTCTGGCAATGGGGCCAGACAGATAGTCTATTCGGCCTTCGTCAGCCAGTCCTGTCAAAGGAAAGGGAGTTTAGATCCCGCATAGAGTCAAACTATGGAAAACAAACATCCCGTAAAGGACAAAATCACTTACCTCGTTGGTAGCGGATGCGGGAGCCTCGGCGCCCTTGAACAGCACCTTCCAGACATCTTCGTACGTAGTGTCGAAGAGCCCGCTCAAAGTCTGGTGCTGCGCCGGATTGAACTCCCACATATTGAAGCCCCGTCGTTGGCATGGGAGAATCTGGCGAATGAGCATGACCTGGACTACGTTGACAAGCTTGAGCTTCTTGTCCACTAGCTTTTGGATACAGGCTTGGAGTCCGGTCAGCTCCTCCGAATCACCCCAAGTCCGGCCGCTCTCTTTCCAGGAGGTGAGCCATGTGGGGATGCCAGATCTGAATTTGGGGGCCGCTGCCCATTCAGGGTCACGCGGCTCGGTGATGTAGAACCGCCCTGATTTCCACCCCTTGATGGTTTCCATGAAAGTGCCCTCAAGCCAAGTGATGTGGGACATCCTGCCCACCATGGCGCCTCCGCACTCTGCTTGGCTGCCCTTCACAACCTTCGGCTTGACACTGGAGGTCTTGAGCCACAAGCCGAAGTGGGGCTGGATGCAGAGGAAGGCCTCACACACGATGATAAATGCCGAGATGTTGAGGATGAAATTCGGGGCCAGATCATGGAAATCCAGGCCGTAATAGAACATGAGCCCCCGGACAAATGGATGGAGTGGGAAGACCAGTCCATGAAGGAAATGGGGAAGAAATACTACCCTCTCATGGGGCCTGGGGGTGGGGATGAGCTCTCCCTCTTCGGGGAGCCTGTGCGCGATGTTGCTGGACAAATATCCGGCACTGCGCAGCTTCTGGATCTGCCCCTCCGTGACGGAGGAGGCCATCCACTTGCTTCCCGCTCCGGACATAGTTGGAGGAGGTTGAGGTGAGATGTGCGGACTTGGGCACTGGAGCTCGAGTTCGCAGAGATGGATAAGCCAAGGAGGAAGAAGGCGCAGGTAAAAGGGTTGGATCTTTATCCCCTTATATGGGCGGACACAAACATGCGTCCCCACCGGCCTGATAAAACTCGCCTATCCCCCAAGCGCCGCAATCAATGACGCGTTTAGGTTACCCACGTCCGTATTGATGGGAATCCCGGAATAAGGGGAACACGATCTCTGCTTCGACAAGACGTGCCAAGGAAACCGCTTCGCTAAATGCGCTGAGGTGGTACGATAAAAACAATTCTAGTAAACGCTTGGTAGTGGTGTGACATCATGCCACCAAATACGTCAGCAGATTGAACTTGTGTAATGTTATTCTCTCTACGGTGGTATGTGGAATTTATTTTGCAGAGCCGGACACTATCCTGGCGTTCGCAATCTTCTATGAATTATCCGGAGGAGGAACCCGCCTTGCAATGCCGAAGACAATATGCGCGCCGGACTCGTCGTCATTGAAGCCTGGTTCAGGGGCTACTGAGGGAGTCCTGGACTAGGGGGTGTCCGGGTAGCCGAACTATCACATCGGCCGGACTCCAAGACTATGAAGATACAAGATTGAAGACTTCGTCCCGTGTCCGGATGGGACTTTCCTTAGCGTGGAAGGCAAGCTTGGCGATACGGATATGTAGATCTCCTACCATTGTAACCGACTCTGTGTAACCCTAGCCCTCTCCGGTGTCTATATAAACCGGATGGCTTTAGTCCGTAGGACGAACAACAATCATACCATAGGCTAGCTTCTAGGGTTTAGCCTCCTTGATCTCGTGGTAGATCTACTCTTGTAACACACATCATCAATATTAATCAAGCAGGACGTAGGGCTTTACCTCCATCAAGAGGGCCTGAACCTGGGTAAAACATCGTGTCCCTTGTCTCCTGTTACCATCCGCCTAGACGCACAGTTCGGGACCCCCTACCCGAGATCTGCCGGTTTTGACACCGACAGGGGGTATTCATTTTTTGTGCATCATAAGGAGGCACTTCCTTGCGTGCGAAGACACAGTTGGTGGGCCCGACCTGTCAGCAGGGGGACGTTTTTTTCGCGAAATACAGAAGCCCTTCCCCTGGGTCCTAGCTGTCGGGTGGAGGAATCATTATTTTGCGCGTAATAAGGAGGCATTTCCTTGCGTGCGGCCGTGGACCCAGCTGTCAGCCTCTCCACGTACAGTCCACTTCCGATGGATGTCATTCATTGACCACGTTGACCAGGCCGCGCCGAGAACACCAGGGCGATGGACGACGGCGAGGCCTATGAAGGGAACAATATGGAGCCAGGGAAGACTCGTCTGCCGTCCCCGGAGAACAACAGCAGGTGTGGGTGAGTAGTGGGATGGCTAGGCCAGCGATGGGAGTAAGGTAGGGGCGGTGAGGCCTACGCAACAGCATAGCCGACCGCGGGAGGAGGGAGCAGGCAGTTCTGCCGGCGCTTTTTTGAGCGACTAGAGCAGGAAAAGCAGAGATTGAAGAAGCACAACAATCATTGGATGGACATCCAACAATCACTGCTCTCGTGTGCATTACTTCTAGTAATGTACAACCCATTTGCTAATTCTTAAGAATTTTTTTGGATCCCATCTTCTTTTTGTTAGCATTACACCCCATATTGTGGCCACGGTTAAAAAGTATACGATTTTTTTTGCATATTTCGGTGCGGTCAACTGTTTTTAATCCTAAAATATCGATTCACATTCAAACTATTTTGAAAAACAATTTATATAAATATAAAATTCAAATAATTGTCCATGCATAAAAATCAATGTAATTTAAAATCTTGTAATGAAAGGAATTGAAACTAATTCCCGGTTTGATGTGTTTTAAAAATGTACAACCCATTTCTGGGCAAACCGAATGAAACTCTCCTCGTCTTGAAAGATTTGCATCCCAGCAGGGCTGATAAAGCAAGTAGGCCTCATTTGGGTATTTCTTTAAAAAAATAGAACTGGGCTAGCCATTTTCAGCAAGAAAAAAACACAACTGGGGTCATGATGTGGTAAACATAAATAAAACCCTGGCTAGAGGGCCACAGCCCCCGCACAGCCCCGTTGCTACCCTGATCCGTCACTAAAACTAGTATAAATAACTGGTTGGGATTTGTTAGTTGTTACAATATTTCACTCTAAATTAAACGACTGGCAAGCCATTTGCCTTGCTTCAAAGAACATATGACAGTCACATCCAAGTTGAAAAGGGCAAGAACATCTAACTCTAGCTTACAAACTATACAAAAGCACAAGGGTTAATTATTCATCAGGTTTACAAAAAGACCCAGGTTGAAAAGGACAACAACATCTAACTCCAACACTATTTTTGGTAGTCACAGTCAAATGGATCGGTCAGGTCCATAGAATGAACATCCTGGGTCGTAAAATTTACTGGATTATGACCACAATATGTTGTAAATAGAAGCCCGGCACGTTCAGAAGCTCTTTTTCCCACTTGAAACTCCTTTTTCGCTCTTCCGCATACCCATCCGTCAAAACCATGCTGCTAATAAACTTAAGCCTGATGGACAATAGTAACCTTGCATTCAGCAGGAAGAATGTGACAAATCTAGTGTTTACACAATTGTCTATTTATCGTTCTAGCATTATTGTCTTCAATTGAATCTCATGAGAAGTGAGAAAATCCCGATGCTTACGAATCCACTGATTGGTTATAACTTTCTTACCCTGTCCTGTTACCGAAATAGACATGAAGATTGAAAACAGTTAAGGTCTAAAAAAGAGTGTCGAAAGAGGAACAGCTGAACGGTTAATTCTAGTACACTATATGCGAGCTTCCAATGTGCGTGAAATTATCACCTTAATATACAACTTCTCCAGACATGGAAAGCATTGCAGCAAGCCAATAATCTTGTTCAGATCAAAACTATTCATTTGGATATATAAGATCTTGATAGAATCCAGTACCATTGATAGGCCATCCATGGAGAAACTCTTCATTGAGCATAGAACATAATATTAGTACAAAATGTGTACTCCAAGATGACATATAACTTATGCGCAGAAATTTAAAATGCAGCTTATGGTTACAAGTGTAGATGATAATGTAAAGTACCTGAAGAATTGTGGAGCCAAACACCATATTGAAATGAGCACAGAGATCATGTATTACACCCAAGGTCTCCAGTTTAGGCACAGAGTGGACGGTTATTTGCAACGGTGAATAACTAGAATCAATGATCAACCTTTGAAGTGAAGGGGCATCTTGGATGATGAGCTGCCTTCCGTCAAAACAAATTCCAATTCCTACAAGGTTAGGCGACTTTATTTCAAGAAAACCGATTCTAATAGTGAAAACAAGCACCAAGCACTCCAGGGCAGGGCAACTGGAGTGGATGATGTTGTGCAATGAGGCCTTCAATATACGAACCCGCACAAGTGAAAGTTTCTTCAGAAATGGGAGTCGAAGGTTTAGTACCAGATTGTCTGGTAGGTCGCACAGCACAAAGGTGGCGGTGTGGAGAGAGGAAAACTGCGAGATGGACATCGGTGCTAAGGGCACAGGTAGATGGCGTTCGGTATCTGGTAGGTGATTTCCAGGGGAATAGTAGAACTCAAGCAGCTGTAGTTCTATAAATTCAGGGGATTTCAGCCAGGCGTCCACCGTGCAAGGCATGGTATGCTTGCTCAGGTAGTATGACGGGATGCACATGCTTTGAACGGAGCCCTGGTGGGAGGAGATGATGGCTCTGGGGATTTCAGAATCATTGAAGAGAGATAGCTGACGACAGTCGAGATTAAGGGGCACGATGTGCCATAGAGGGCGCCACCGAATTGAGAGGTCTTGGGTGCGGCAGCAATCCTTGGTGGGGAGAAGCGAGATGATCTCCCCAAGGATCCGGTGGGGCGGTGGGGAGAAGCAATCCTTGGTGATGCGGTCCACCCGAGATTCTACGGGTTCCTGGGATCCGGTGGGGGCGGGGTCGCCGCTTCTCCCCGCGCTGCCCGGTACGGGATCTACAACAGGCGTCGCAACTGGCGGGAGCCTCATCTTCTTGGCGCTGGGGTTAGGCGACTCCATTTTCCTCGATGGCGTCGCGTCGCGCTCATGGATTTGAGCAGAGTAATGAATGACGAGCCTAGTTGTAGTGCGAGTGAAGAAGAAGGGGAGCTGGGGGTTTTCTGTAGTAGTGAGGAAGAAGGGGAGCTGGGATTTTCTGTAGGAGTGAGGAGAGGAATTTGGGGGTACGAGTGGAGGAAGCTGACGTGAGGTGGGTGGGAGTGAGGAGGAAGAAGAACACCCAGGTTTTTTGGGGGGTGGTGTGCTGGGTGTGGGTAGCACCTCTCATTCAGTAAATATAGACTTTTGAATTGATTTCACTATTTACTAGTGTGGATGGGCTGTTTTGTCTTGGGCCCAGTGAAACAATTACTGCTAGTATAGTGGAGACACTCTACAGCTACCCAGAAAAACAATTACTACTAGCACAGTGGATACAATACCGCTTCTGCCTCCTCCTAGGTCATCGAAACGTCTCCCTCTTCTGAATGGCATTATACTTTTGTTCACCGACATGCGGGCCATGCAGCGCGTGGGCCCAAATGCCATCCAGCAAATTAGAAGGCAGTATGTAGGCGGAGAGTCACCCCGGTCGTAGCATGGCAATAACAAGCTGTCGTATCACAAAACCCCACCTCCCTGTAGTCTAAGTTTGACGGACGAAGCAACCATCATTTCACTCTTCGCTGAATCCCCTTCTCCCTCACCGTCTTCAAGAGAGGCAACACTCGCATCTGCCACTGTTCTTCTCTCCCAACGAAGGGAAGGTAAGCGGATCCGTGATGTTGGTATATTTTCGTTCAGAGAAAAAAAAGAACTTTTTGAAAGCAGTAACCGATCCTCACTCTCTTTTTTATTTCATTGTCATTGCGATTGTGTTTTCCATTCAGTGGTATCCTAGTATTCTTCAGTTTCATGATGGACCAAGGAGAACCATGCAAAGATCTGCCGATATGAGAGCAGACGCGGGAGGCTAATCCCCACGAGACAGAGAGCTCCAAGAAGATGGAGGCAGCCACCAAGCCGACCCCAGATACGCTCACGGCCACAACTGAGATGGTCAACGCCCCGTTTG